>NW_008824243.1:3233256-3255306 GCF_000699105.1 Pygoscelis adeliae
TATTTATCTCTAAAGTACTTACGTTTAACTGCGCTTTAAAAAAATCCTCTTCTTTTGACCAAAACAAACCTCCAAACACAGATGTTCACTAAGTATCCAAACATGAATAAAAGATATTCAGGAAAATTTGGGGGAAAACACTCAGAATCTAAATCCCAAAATCCTTACACAGATTTTATTCAGTCAGAACTCTTTCTTAATTAATCAAGGCTAAGAAATGAGTAAAGCTTTCAGAATTTAACCATCTCCTTACATAACTGCATTTTTTTTTAATTAGGCTTTGTAATCTTACACTTTCATACAGCATTACACCAGCAAAGTCACAAACTATAAATGATCTCCTAAAAGCAGTGCAATTGAAGCCAAGAACTTTTGACTAACTTGAAATTTGCTGCTGCAAGGGATAAATGTGCCAGATCCTAGTATGTGGGTCACTTGTTTTGCCAGACCATCCAGTGTACGAACAGACTTGTATCTCTTATCCCGAGGAGGGCAGAGAATAAATATTTTGACCGTTTTCAGCTTTTTGTGTTTTATGAGCAAATGTGTGATAATGCAAAACTGGATTATGGAATGAATTATATTTAGATCATAGCTGTGAATTTTCTCTTTCTTAATATCTGTGCTGTCAGATCCCATCCTAACATTTTGGTATGCACATTACAACATCTACCTACTGCTAGAACAGGCACTAATTGGCTGAAGGGTATGGATTGGTAAATTGAATTACTGCCAAAGCCCATCAAAATAGGGTAAAAGACTATTTGGAGGGCATTTTGAACAAACATGCACAGCCACTGCCCCTGCTTTTCCTCTCCTGTCAACAAATACAGAAATTCAAATACCAAAGCTCTCAATAAATTTCACGACTGATAAGAAAAACAAAATAAACATGTTCTTAATTACTGTTCTTTCTGTGCATCACAGTAGTGCATAGTCCAATATTTGCTAAAAAAATTTCCTTAGGATCATGAATCAACAATATCATTTCTTACTCGTGATACGGGAGCATATCACATAATTATGTGCCCTGGAAAGTGTATTCTGTGAATCTGAATCAGATAATGACTAGGCTAAAATTCTCCATAAACCAATTACAATAGGTAATTTTGCTTTTTTTTTTTCCTATTTTCTTTAACTAATTAATTCTGAAGTTGAGCATTAGGAGTGCACTGTATTAAACTCTTCCTACAGTCAGACCTTAAGAAAACAAGTAAGGAAAAGTTATGGAAGAATCTGTTTACTGTGATCAAAGAACAATATATGCTGTGCAAAAAAAGGATGAAATTCTGTTTAGTTAAGCATATTCTTGTAGCAGGTTTTCTTTTTTATGCTTTGTTTGAGTGAACTTGTCCTTTATTGCTTATCATGCACAGGACAGCTGTTCAGATTAATAGTTTTTAGGCTGTTATTCAGATATGGTGGGTTTTTGTTTTTAACTGCAATGTTTCTGTGCTTTGGCTTTCCAATGTGCAACATGTGATCTTTGTTAAAACTCTGCTGTGGAATGCTGACATACACACAGGATTATATTCCCTGCCAGGAGTTCATATAGATTTATATGAAGTTTTAAAAAATGCAGACTCAACTTTTATTTTCCATTCAGAAAGAAACACAGCTGTCATGTTGGTGACAAATAGCTTTTAATTTTAAACTTTTGGATGAAAGGAATAGGCATCTTTCCTGACCACACTGTGGCAGGATGGAACTAACTACATCCTATGACTTGAGAACCACATACAGTATCTGTAGGTAACCGAATGCAACATTTTACCAACTGCTTCAGAAAACAGCTATTCCTCAATCCAGCTTTCCTAAAAACAGACCATGGAGTCTGCTTCCTCCTATAGTGGAGATTAACTGCTGTTCTGAACCTATCTGACATTTCCATCTATGAGCGTAAAGCAAAAAGAAAGATCCCTTTTCCAGGAAGGATGGAGGTACAGTAGGGAAGAAAAAAGAAGATTTACACAAAGGTTGGAAATAAGACATAACCATCTTAGTCAGAAGGTAGTAGCAATCAAATGCTTTCTTCACAAAGAAACTCCAGGCTGAGATACTGTCAGTAGGAACATTTCACTGGATAAATGCTCAAGGGAAGGAATCACTTTCTCAAACCATGGATCAGTTGCAGGGCCAGTCAACAAGCCTTGAAGAAAACGGTCTCTGTGGTAGCATATAGCCTGCCTGAACTAACTGACATGATTTCTGTAGTAATCCCCTCAAATCTTGCCTTTGCTGTAGGGTCTGCACCTGTAGCGTGCCATATTTCCTTCTTTGTTTCTTCTTTTAAACCCCTACCCATTTAATTTGCTGAGACAATGCACTGGCAAGACAGCCACAATACGGCACTGGGGCATAAAAAGTGAAGAAGTGAAAAACATGTGTGAGCTGCATTTAGGGCACTCGGCTCCCCGACATCTGCTACCCACATTCCTAGATTATATGGCCAGATCATCTCCTGAGGTCCCCGAGCGGGCTGCGCCTTGCAGAAAGAAGGGAGCGCTGCTGCTGTTGGGCCTCCTCTAGGTGGGAGGCAGGATGAGATATTTCTACCCTTCCCACCACAGGGAAACATTGCCTTTGGTAGCTTGTGTTGTTTTCCTTTTTGTGGTATAAACCCCACTTTGATGTGGTTTTAGGGTAACCACACCAGGAGCGTCCCTGGCTGGGTGGCTCTCGGGGGCCCAGAGCAAGAGGAGGCAGCTGGGCATCAGCCCTGTGACTCTCCACAGAAGAAGCCCTTGCTGGGGTCCTCTCCCCCCAGCAAATCTCTCAGTATTGCTACAAGGAAAATTTGTCTGTCTGCCCACCTACCTGTCCACCCTCACCTGTACATCAGTTTCTCTTGCCAGTGAAGGAAATCAAAGAGATTTCCTGGCTCAGAAAGTCAATCATTATAAATAAATATGTTTTATTTTACGATGCTGGCTCTTCGCCAGTTCACAGCAGCTGAAATCTGTGCCTACTACTCAAGACAGATACAAATGTTTACACAGTCTATTCCCAGGCTGAGATTTTAAAATACAAAATGAGTCTGAATATGTTAAAAATCAGGCCTGAGAGAGGAGTTGCAGGGAGTTTGTCCTGTGTTGGCTGGAAGACATTGCTCTGTAACAGTTGTAAATACTATTTTTGCTATGTGGTTTACAGATTTTTCCTGCCCGATAGATGACTGTAATGCTATTAATGAAAATGCAATTTAATTCCATTGCCACCACACTCACATTAGGGGGGCCATCCAAGCACAAGACTCGGTCTTTGTTGAAATAGTCTTTGCCCCCACCCCAATTTCATGTTCCAAATCAAAGCTAAAAAGCTGAATTTCCATAATATAATGCAAATCATCATAGTAGTTTGCCTACATCAGAATAAAAGTACACTAGGCAAATTATCTACCAGAAGTCAATTAAACTATCCCACTCTTCCGTGAGGCTAATAAATGAGTTTATAATCTGAATGATCGAATGTGTAAACAAAGCATATCTAATAGCACTTTTAAAGCTTTCCAATTGTCTAAAATGCCATTTGCCAGAAATTTTTTTTCACTTGTAAAGTATTCTGTCCATAATGGAATAGGAGCTTCAAATCATTATACCCTTCATGTAATAAATTTTTTTATTAGTTCTAAGAACTGAGTAGAATATCTGTAATGAGAGGAAAATATTGCTCTGAACTTACTGCATCTCTGGCTGTATATTTCTAGGTAAGAAGTCAAAGGAAAGGAGTTTGAGCTTTACCCTATCTAAACTTATCTGCAAAATATACTCAGATGTAGTTTGAAAGACAGAGACAAATAGTGTGTTTAACCTTAGGAGGTGCTTGGGTTTTCCCTAATCTCGACCTGCCACATAGCTGAAAGTGGAAGCCTTTGAAATGTTTTTACAAAAATATTTACTTTTTATTAAAATTAGGAATGGAGAAGATTAACAAGGCTTTTCCTCTCCCTTTCTTTTTAACCTTGCAAACAGTTTAGTCATGAACCTCTGCAGGTCGGCATGTTCTGTTGTGTTTATCTGATAGTGACAGAACAAACTTCAAATATCTCAAGGGCTCAGTTTAATCTGTTGAGCATAGAACAGCCTTTTTTGTAAAGATGTCTAATTAATAGACCACTCATTCAGCAATGAGCTCTGCATCATGTTAGTTTCTGTGGGAATTTTTTCATGACAATTGTGCATTAAAAAAACAGAGGGGAAGCACACAAAATGAGTCAAAGCTGCAGAATTTGGACATCCTGGAATCACGTGCTGCTTAAAGTCCGTATGTTAGACACATTGTCCATCAGCTTCTCCTGCTGATTTATTGACTAGCCCCGTGAGCTTTTTATGTTGAATTTTGGGGTACAGATACTGGGAAAAGAAGCCAGCACCCAATCCAGCAGTCTTAACCACATAAAACTCTCCGTGGACCCAGCCTTGCTGTTCATGATACTCAGCGTAGATTTGCTACCAAGTCCAGTAAGGACTAGAAGGGTGAAACCCTCAAGGGCAGTTACCTTGGTAAAGAGTAAGCTGGAGTTAGTATGCAGGCATTGTGCAACTGGATGAAGGAATAAGGGTTTCGGCATTGGGGCACAAGTTAGTAAGGACTGTAAGACTGCTTCTTTGCACGAGAACTGTATACCACGTAGTGATTCTTTGTTGTGAGCATTTTTCTAGCAAAAGCTCAGCTCCTATATACACTCATCTATTAGTAAATTCTAAAAGTCCCAGAACTAAAAAAGGGAGACTGAGAAAAGGAGGAAAACATTTCTTTTTTTCTTTAAGAGAAGCAAAATCTATTGAAAGCAAAATAAAACAGAAATTTGGCATCAGTCTCAGTTCATCTTCATATGCAAGAAACACACCACAAATTAATGACACATTCAATATTTTTGGCTATTTCAGTTCTTTTTCATAGCCCCATTGACATTTCCATAAGCCTCTTGGCAGCAGAGTCAACTTTTCTGCACTCCAGTTTGCCCTAGTTTAAGAGTACATTTTCCTGTTTCTAATCATCCATAATGTCCTATAACCTTCACTCATTATAGCAATCTCCCAGCTAGCATGAGCTGCTGATGACAGTGCACAATGCATGACATCTCCATGCTACTGCTAAATGCAAAAGCCATGTTGTGTCCTAGCCAAAACAGCAAGTATTAAAAAAACTGATTGAGAAACAATTAAGGAAAGCAAGGGTTTGATACCTGACTAGATGACTGAACTTTGAAGCTGTGGAGGAAAGCTTGACATTTCTAAACAATCCCACTCAGTTTATTTTATTTAACATTCTTTTCTTTCTGATTTAACTCCTATTGATACATGATGATATAATTCTTTGTGAAACAAGAAAAAAATTGTATGTGAGGCTTGCTTTTTCACAGAAAAATTTTATTTTCTGTTCAGTGATGAACATGCAGATGGCTTGTGAAATGATTCACTTGGAAGCACTGTTAAGTTGGCCCACATTTCTCTTAGGACCCTTGACCTGAAGACTCCTTGCTCCAGCATTTTGAGATAAATGCATTTTCTAATGCTGTTTTGCTAGCATTCGTTTTGTTTGATGCGGCTGTTGAATTATGGAAGACAACTTGCACTGCAAGTCAGCCGTGGAAATGCTTGTCTTAAACATGTTAACTCATTCCCACAGTCTTGACAAAAGCCCAAGCCAGCTGCTAATCTGTGTTAAATAAAGAAAAGACAGGTGGTTGGGATTTGTGTTCAATTTTTTTATTAGTTTATTATGTGGCTTAAAAGTCTGAGATGAAATTTTAAAAGGTTTTGTCTCAATTACATGGATTTTAATAGTAAATACATTCTTTTTAACCAATAATAGCAATTATGAAATTAAGTTTTCAAGCTTTTTCTACATGCTACTTATACAAAATATACTCAAATGAAACTAGTTAGTCTGGCCCAATGCAGAAATGAGTATGAATTCTCCAGTATGTCATAAGCAGCAACAGCAGCATTAAGATTTAATCAGCCTGTCATTTGGACAGAAGGTTGTGGTTGCCAGTGGAAATATTAAGAGTATACTTTTTCAACACAATTTTCTAAAGAAATGTGGCTTATAGGACAACATTAGTCCTTCATCCGTCTATCTGCACCCATTCCTCCAGCTGTAACCGAATTTGATTATGGGGCAGATATTTCTGAGATATTAGAGGAGGCTCTTGAGCCTCGTGAAAAACAGGTTTTAGATGGTGGAGACTCAGACTAGTACCCACAAATGAAAAAGTTGTTGCGTGGGCAGTGCAGCAACCTGTCCTGTTGGTTTAGCATCTGTCCAGTCAGCACACACAAGACTGAGAACAGGCCAGAATAGGTGCTGTCTGTTCCCTAGAGGGTTATGAGGAGATCTGGGAGAGAACTGAGGTAAATGGAGGAGGAGAGGAAGCATAGGGATGTGGCAGCGGACACGAAATACATAGTTCTCTGAAAATGCCTATTGCCATTTACGAACAACTAATGTAGTCCAGTTGCATTTGTTAAAGCAAGGACAAGTCTTCCTTGTTCTGATATGGAGGTGCCTCAGTGTTGGTGTCAAGTTTGACCAGATAGGATTGATTAAACAAGAAAAGAAAATAGCCCTTTGAAAATTAAGTTGCTGAAACCGGTCCTGCTTTACGTGTTATCCCTTCCTTCTCTCTTTCTGTATTGTAGTCTATGTGCATACAATTTCTTCACAGGTCTCTCCCTAGAGAGTTAGAAGGGCTAAACCAGGAATTTGGCTAAATAAGCACTCTGGGCTAAATAAGGAATCCTGGAGCTCTTCCTTGGCCAGTTTGGGTGCAGCATCGATGAAGATTTTCCACTCTGAGGTTCACAAGATAACTCTGACTTGCCTGTTTGTTTAGACAATGCACATTCATTCAAGGATATCCTTAGATTTAGGGTCAGCACTTGGATGAAAAGCTTCCTGACAGTACGTGATCTATTCTGCAAGCAGTAATGCAGATTTGGTGCATAGTAATGAACCAATGACAGAGCATGGGCTTGGAGAATCTTTACTGTTAGGAAAACAAGGTTTTAAGCAAGACACAATGACAAAATCTTGACACAATCATTAGGAGGGTTACCACTTTGTTTTAACTGGTGGGATATTAAGCTCACAGCTTACATTCATTTTTTATTTCCATTATTTTCTATATTTAAGAAGACAATATTTGACTCATAATATCAGACATACCTCCTCTTTCTACATTAGCTTCCTACTCCTTGTTGTGGCCCCCAGTGAAAATGATAGCCCATTTTGGCAGGTTATTTACAAACTTTAAGAAATGGCTCCAAAGAGTTCCAAAGAGTTAACAGTGGGCAAGAAAATGGAAAAGAAAAATAATACGATGACATTACTCTCTCAAAGCCATGCATTATTCCAGGGGTGAGATGGAAATAGAAGCCAAGCCTTCTGGTGCTCTGTACACTGCTCTCTTTTACTCCCTCTCTCCGTCTCCCTCCCCACTCCAATTTCTACCTTTTTTCAGTCTCCTATCTAGATTTTTCTCCCTTCCTCACTTTCCTTTCCCTTTATGCTGTGTCCACCAAGTAAGGAAGGAAAATATCTTTGGTATCCCTCTGAACAGGACTTCTCTTCAGAGATTTTTCAACTTTCCTTGGGTGCTGCGTTACTACACAGCTCATAATGCCTGAGCTCGCTAGATTAAAGCTTGCCGAAGACTGCTTGCATAGCAACCAAAGTTTCAAGATATCTGGAGACAGCCATTTATACTGACGTGTTATATATTTAAATATTATCCTAGCTACAATCATCCCTAGAGTCCCAGGGACTCCATATTCCTCCTAGTATATTAAACTCAAGCCTAACCAATAATACACTTCAGGTCTTTCACAGTGCAATTTTCTGCTTTTTGTATGCTAACACATCAGATGGGTAGTACTCTTAGAGAATTAGATGTCTTTACCACTTTGGTTGAAATGTTTCTTAGGAAATAACATGGCCAATACTGCATCTGAGTGTGGTTTGAAGAAGTCTGCATAGAAGCAGTGGTTTGTTTGTCTAGAAATCTAAAGCAAAGTTGGACTTTTATTTTTAAAGGCGCAGCATTGTATTATTTTGGATAAGTAGGGGATTTCTTTCTGCACTTGTGATATCAATTCGCTCTGGTTTTTAATTAATTCTGTTTTGCAACATTAGATCATAGGTAACATTCATTAAGAGCTCCAAATTCTCTATTGGCTTTGAAACATGGAGAGCTCCATCAGCATATTGGTCTAGTTCCCAGTGTGACCAATTAAGTGGGAGGATACAATAGTGGGAAGATACAGAGGTTACTTGAGCAGTTTCCTTCAGGCATTGGGCAGAGTTTATCTGGCAACTTCTCTTACTGCATGAGGAGAAAGCTGGAAAAACTTGGCAACCATGTGCCAATAAACAAAGAAAAGTTTAGCGGCTGCTTCTGTCCATGGTTGGCTGTGGAGGAACAGGGAGCTCAGCATTTCCAAACCACCCTGCAAACAAAACTATCTGCTGGTAATAGCTACATCTTAGCTGTGGAATGGGCTGTGCTTATTTGCACACACATAATACTGCTCATTCCTACACACCCCAACAAAAATATTTTCAGTGGGGTTTACATTACCTGTACGCTAACTTTGCTGGTTAACTGCCCCATACTCTGCATCATTATCCTTCTGTAGAGATTGGCAGCTATTTTATTTCAAGGTCAGAAAACCTACACGATTTCTGGACATTTTGATTCTTCTTCATTGTGGAGTTAAAATAAATTCCTCAGTTAAAATTCTCTTTCTGCTTTGTGTATATTAAGAAATCATGCAAAAAAGCATGAGCCTAGCCCTGCAAGCCATTATTCACGTGAGTTACTTCCTTAACTTTATTGAATTACTCATAGGAATACATGTTTGCAGAATGCGGTCCTACTATTCTTGAGTAAATGCTGCTAATTAGAAAAAATTAAAAGACTGTTTCTTGCCAAAAAAACTAAAGAGTTTATTTGTCTTCTAAAAGTAACATTTATTATAGTTTTCACAAGAAAGAAAGATTAAAGTTTTAGCTAAAGCAAGCAGTGGTTTTACTTTCTTACTGCACATCTTTTGGGAAAAGAAAAACTTCAGGTCATGAAAAATTCCAATAGTGTCTTGTACTAAAAGCGTTAAAACCTGAATTAAAGAACATAATTCAGATGGAGTTCTGGCGACTGTGCCAAAGATGACATCGCTGGCTGCTGATTCCATCCAGATTTTTAGAGCAGGTGTGTTGACTCATTCTCTGAGAAGCATGAGGAGAAACGCTGGCCTCGCTCCAACCCCATAACGCGGGGCTAAACCAGCTCCATTGCTACTTGGGGACCAGCCACCGCTGTCAGACAGAGCATTGCTTTAACATGATATTCCGGAGAGATTAGCAATGCTCTGTCCGGAGGCTAGGGGACAATTTGCAGCCGTACATTTACATCCCGAGCTTAGTCACTCCGCTGCTAACGCAGCTTGTGTGTTGGGAAGTTCATTGTGATTGCAAAAGCAGCAGCCCCTCGGACAACCATTTTTCCTGAGAAAGTTGTTGGATGCTTGGCCTGCGATTCCTAACTGGTTTTGGAAAACACGTGTCTCTTCCAACACATTTTGAACGTTGTTGCAATTTTTATTGGAGGCTGTCCATGCTTGCTTCAGTATTTAGCACTCCCTCTGTTAGGCAGTGTATCGTAGACATCACGGTATTTGTCATCTTGCCGGTAGCTTCCTGGTTACCTTTTTTCCCCAAAATGTTGTGTATTATAGGACATTTATAGGAGTATATTTTAAAAGAACTCACTGTATCAAGGATGAGATATTAAGGATTTTACTTTACAATTTATTTCTGTTTAATTAATATATACCTTTTTAGCAATCTGAGAAGCGGATTGGTACAATATGAGAGTGAGTTCAGAGTATGTCTGCCTCCTGTCCCCTTCTCCCTTTCTTTAAATCTCTCACAGAAAGTTTGGAAGAACCCATAGGCCTTGCAGAGATACCTCGAAGTGAACAGTGAGCAAGGAAAAGAAGATGCCTTTACAGAAAGCTCTTTTCCTACAGCTCCCACATGATTAAATGCAATGGCTATTAGCGTTGCTGCCTTAATTATTTTTAAAAGTAACAGTTTCATCTAACAGGAGTGCTAGTGTTTGGGATATCCAGTGTCCCCACAATTAAAACCTCAAGAGTTCAATGAGCATGTCCAGTTGCACAGAGAAGTACGGTGGAAACCAGAGAGCCGTTTTCTGGACTAGTTGAAGTTCATGGAATATCTTTCTGTCCATTTGGAAAATACAGTCAGGAAGTAATGAAAGCCCACGTCACAATGTTGTTTGCATTTCTCTATAGGCAACAAATGCATTTATTTGTGTAGACTGTTGGCAAGTGGCAGAGTAAAACTTGGAAATTAATCAACAGATCTCTCGTGCTTACTGATAGCGGTAGCTGACATTTTTGTTGCTAGTATCAAAAAGGCTCGAGGGAGGCTGGGTCTGCTCTAAAGTTTCAGTGCAAATACAGAGCACCTCTGTGGAAGTCAGGAGAATGATGGCAGCCTGAAGACTAAATTTCCTTTAAATAGGAGAAACTGTTCTAGCAGCATCATGATAGCAACTGATTAGGACTGGGTTTTCTGGGGAGGCTTACACAGGCATCCCAGATCTGTCAGGTGAGAATACAGGACTTCATGCAGAGCTTGCAAGCATTCACCTTTCACAGACCCTTAATCTTGATTATAAAAAATAAAAGCATCTAGAAATATGTCACTGTAATCTCTAGTCATTCATTCTGAGAGTTCTGAATTTCACAATGGAAACTGTCCTTTGAAATATATTTTTAACTGTTGAGTACCGGTGATTATTTTATTCAAGGCATCTATTTGTTTAAGCATTGCTTTCCTACAAAGTTTTGTATTTTTTGTGAAGCCAAGTAAATTAAAAAAAAAATGTATTTATTTAACTGGCTGACTCTACATTAGGTTCACCTTAAATGCTGGTCCTGAGTCTCCTCTCCTTTGCTCTCTTTTGCTTCCGCAAGTCATTTTCTAAACTCGATGGGGATATTTGAAATGGGAAATCAAGATGTGAAGGAAGGTGCTTGGTGTGGTTACTGCATGGCAACACACATTCCAGCTCACAGCTAATTACAGGCAATGCTGACATCTGAGAGCTGGGAACAAACTGGGATCTTAAATCTGCTTATTTGCACAGTAAAATCTTTTCCATAAAGTATTATTCTACTTCACGGAGCCAAGGGCAGTCTGCAACATCAATGTTAGTAAAAGTAATGTTGTGTTAATAAGGGATAGTAAAAGATGATATAGCTTTATTAACTTAGCATAGAGATAGACCATGGACTAAAACATTAATCATAAGCATTCCACTATTGACCTCCCGAAGGGCCAGACTCCTCCAACTAGGCTTATTAATCCCCATGGGAATCATAATATCCCATTTCAACAGTGAGAACCAAATACTTGTCTTGGTTTTAGTTGATGGATGGCCTAACTATTTTTATTTTTTATTTCTTTAAGAGAAATAACATCCCTCTCCTTTTTTGAGATCAGACAGCATGGTAACAGGCAGAGTCTGAGAATCTCTGCTGGATGGGATCATTTGTGATGTACTGAGTACTCCCTCTCATAAATACCAAGTTTTCTTTCTCTGGGCAGTTTTTTTTCATGACGCTATTTCCAACATATGGAAAGTTCATTGCTTAATATAATATGGCCAATGCTTCCCTCTCCTGTATGTTGTATCCAAAAGTGACCTAAACATGGTGAATAATAACCCACATTTAATAATATTGTAAGAATATCAGCCAGCTGTAGCAGATTTTCCAGAGGGTATATTGACAACTTGCATATGTGTTTGCAAATATACTGTTTTCAGCTTCTCTAAATTATATGCGTTCATGGCTAAAGCTCATCAGAGAAAATACTCATGGCCTACTTATTTTTGCCAATGTATAAAAGGAGGGAGTCCTTGGCTTTTCTGGAATAATTTGGATGTAAACCTAGGAGAATCAGGCTCTGCTTCCTCTAAAGCGCTTACTGATATATCAGCAAGGAATAGGCTGGCACAACCCTTCAGTAACTCATTTGTAGTCCACTTTTTCCAGCATCTGTCTGTTTCATAAGATAAGAGAACAGAGCTGTGGAAAAGGGGTACGGGCTGAAGCATTTCCCATCTCAGGTTTTTCATTAAAACGGTTTCCTTGTTTGCTCTTCTGGGATCTTTATTCCAGAGAAATAATTTCTTTGTATGTTCCTGCTAAACATTTCTGTTTGCTCTTACAAAAATAGTAAAACTGAATATAAGCTACAGAGTAATATTACGGTCAAGTTTTTCTACTAGCAAACGTGTTCAGTTCTCTCTGAGGTGAGTAA
Organism: Pygoscelis adeliae; assembly: GCF_000699105.1. NCBI lineage: Eukaryota > Metazoa > Chordata > Aves > Sphenisciformes > Spheniscidae > Pygoscelis > Pygoscelis adeliae. The sequence continues at coordinate 3,245,617 of NW_008824243.1, forward strand.
AACAACATGAGATAGATCCTCTCCCATGCCAGTGGGGTACAATAGGGAATATAACTAAATCCCTTACTTCTGGACTTTATTAGGATGAACTACAATTATTAGTAAGCCCATGTGCATTTTGCTGTAGCCCTCAGAAGCCCACATCAGTGTGATTCAGCAACAAAAATAGTTGCAGGAGATTTCTTCTCCTTCCCTGACCTATTACCATTCAGTTCCTAACTTGTGGCCATCTCTTGGCCTGTGACAAGGGTTTGATGACCTTTCCTTGCACTTAAAAAAAATCTCCCTTTTAAGTTGAATTGTATTTGGGGGTTGAGTGGAATAGACAGTTGAGGGGGTGAACCCGGCATGTTGCCGTGAACAGCAGAATAATAACCACATGTATTTTATTCACTCCGCCTTTTCCCACTCAGTTATGTTTATGTCCTATGCTGCTAAATCCAGTTGGAGAACAGACATATTTGCATTGATTTTCATGCATCAGCTCCCACACAAACTCAGCTGTGCACCAGCCCCAACAGAGAGTCCTTAATTTTGTTCTCTCCTTATGCAGGAGGCAACATTTTTAAACGTATTTAGCTAGATGCCATGAAATGACTTAATGGAAATTGCATGGCTTCAAATACAACCCTGAGGACATACACAGTAAGGGAGAAAGGCATTCCTCCTACAATCCAAGTTTTGGGACGGTGGAGAGTAAAGGCTGGAAGTACAAATCCAAGGTCCAGGATCAGTAAATCAGTCTGCTGTGCAATATCTCTCCCTCCTTTCTATGCAAGTCTTCTGGCTGAATTAGTACCTGGACCTCTCAGCCAGTGGCAGGAGTCACAGGACCCCATGCAATGTTACAGGCTGCCTCAAGGGCTCTGGGGGAATTGCAGGCTGTCAAAATCTGCTTGGAAAACAAAGCAGAGTATGAATAAACCGCTGTCCCCCTGACAAAGGAGAAGTCCAGAAGAAATAGAGAAGATTTTTCCAGCAATTGGGCTGCGAGAAGGCTCGATGGAGACAGAAAACATGGCTGGGAGGCAGCGCCTGGAGGGGAGGGCACTTGCGTCTGGAGCAAATTAAAAGCCAGGATTTGAAGTCCATGGTAGATCATGGAGGTGAAGGAGGCAGGGCTTGTTGTTCCCTACATAATTTGAAGGTAAAGGGTGAAAGGGTTAGCAAGGAAACTCTGGTTTTTCTGAACTTATGCTATGGTTTGTTTCATGGGTGTTTACAGTACACATAGCAATGACAGGAGAAAACATACAACCCTTGTAACCTCCCCACTGGCCTTTTCTTTTGGCTGCCTCCTACGTCTGCTCAGTGCAGGTGTCTGTCCCAAGAAAGTGTTGTGCAGGCAACGTGCATGACTGCTCTCATGGATGACCCTCATACAGAGTCTCCACAGCCAATGCAAGTGTGATAGAAAGCCTTTTCCTCCACTTGTGCTACAGGAAATGCTTTCAGCGTGCTTCCTCACGTCCTTTAAACCATCATCTAAAATGCCCTCTGTTGTTTGCATCATTTCTTTACCCTTTCTTGCACCCTACAGAGTTTCTGCAGTATCAGCTCTGATTGCTGTATTTATATTTTGGTACTGTATTAAATGGCTAGTTTCATTTGTTGCTCCATGGTGCTTGATGCTTTTTAGCACAAGTTCAGGTCTGAGAAAAACTATTTGTATTTTCACTAAAATTGATGTAATTTCTTCACTCGTTTATTCACATGAGACTGGCCCTGCCAAATATTGTAACATTAAAGGCAGTAAAAGTGGAAATCTTACAGAAAAGTCAAGTCATACACTGACTCCTTGAACAAAATAACAGCTGCAAAAAGCAAATGACACAGGCTTTAAAATGTTACCATTGCAAAATTATGAGGAAATTGTAACTTAACTATGTTTAATTATCTTCCATTAGAAGAAAAAAGAATCTGCTACACAGCATTTCAAATGTAATTGCCTCAGTAAGGGAGGTTTTTTTGTGAAAGTGTCAAAATGTCAATTATACATTCATACACCTGTGCTGAAGAACCAATTTATCTATGCTTAATCATTCAAGAAAATGTACTATACTGTGTGTGCGAAGGAGATAAAATCAGTCAAAACACATGAAATTGTTTTGCTGTCCCACTCTTGCAAAATGGAGCAATTCCCATTTTCCCAATATTTGATACCACTGAAGTTGTAACTAAAAAAATCTACTTTTGCTGCCTGTGCTCTTCCCAGTTGACATGGGTGATTAGTATGTAACAGGAAGGTTTCTGACACTTTAAAGACTTCTTCAGCCAGACCTCAAATGAAGTCTTTTCTGCTCAATTGTCTTCCTGAGAAATATTATGATCAAGGTAAATTTGAAGCCTCTATGTCTCACACAATCCTTATTTTATTTCCAAACCAGTCCTTGGCACCGGAGTACGCATATAGGTATAAATGAAAGATGCAGCTGAGAGAGGCCATGTGAAAGTAGCTGAGAAAGAACTTCATCCTGAATATGTAAACAGCAGCAAATACAGAAGGTGAAAAACTGGGTAGAGAAGGGAAAAGAGAAAAAACAAAAGGAAAAAGAAAGGACATTTTCTGTTGATTTCAGGCTGAATCTTGACAGTTCTAGAAAATATGAGAAAGTTCTTTTCTCTCTCATTTCCCTCACCAGTACCATTACCCCCATTAGATAACTAGTCTGGTTTTGTAGTCTGAGAAAACTGAGCTCTAGGAATCTGAGTTCTGGATATTTAGTTTAAACTAAATGGGCCTACAAATCGTTTGGAGATTTACCCATCACTGAATGCCAGAAAATATGAAAGTGATCTATCTTAGAGTACTTTGTGTTCCTGACAGGGAGTTCTGGGGACTCACTGTCTTATTGCATAATATTGGACACTAGTAACAAAACATCTGTTAGCAGAGAATGCAAGCTGCAGATAACTGTTGTATTAAAATGACCAATAAATACATATCCTTGGATACTTAAAATTACTTTGGTAAAATAGTACAGAATGGTATAGCTACACTGGCAAGATTATGCCTTACATCAAGGATTTCAAATAACATAACCACAAAGGTTATTCCTAGACAAGTAGACTACGAATATTAGTGATAAGGTAAAAGTAAACTACATGGGATGTATACCTGAATACATACCATACACCAAATACCAAATACAAGCCCATACATCAAAGGCAGTCTGTATTTTCTCCTCCTTCTTTAAAACAACACAGAACTTAATTTCTTTCCTGGCATCCTAGATAGAACCATTATATTTAATGGCACCTTCAAGACACTGACTTGTGTTAGGAGCAATGTGCAGCCGCGTAGGTGAGCTCTCCTCTCTGAGATAAAGAAGACATTCCCTTTTCTGGGCCCTGGTAACCCTGGAAGTGTAGTAGAAGTAGTCAGATGCACACTGAGGACAGAAACTTCCAGCAAATTTGGGTCTTGTGCTGGGAGTAGCTGAGCTTTTTCCTCTTGCTACAATGGTGCAAAAGCAAGGCACAAGCCAGCTGTGTCCTGGAGGGTTCTGGGATGCTGTGAGTGGTGCCTAAGGGTAAAGCCCAGGAAAGGGGAAAAGACTTGCAGGGTTTGTTCACAATTTTCTCAGCCAGTTCAGAATGTAGCTGTGAAAAATGCCCATACCCTTTCACGTGCTTCAGTCTCTCTAACTGTGAAATGAGAGCTTATGCATTAAAGTGACTTTGAGACTAAATACATTGTTTGCAGCATGCTTTGCAAACCTCAATTGAAAGTATCACAGTAATGCAAACAAGTGTGTGTCTTCATACAGTATTGCAGCCTCCCTAGTCCAGTAATAGCACAGATAGACATGGCCTTTTTCATCATCTTTTGCCTTTAAGTTCCTAATATACAATCAAACACAGAACTACTCCATTTTCTGAACTCAAACTATAACTATAAACCAAAAAAGCTATTTGGTTTTTTGTTTTCTTTTCCCTAGGAAAGCTGTGAAATACTTAGGTAGGCTATAGTAGTCTGGCTGTTAATGATCTCCAAGAAATTACTGACAGTAATTAAAAATGAATGCTTTCCTGTATCATACAATCAGTAATCACAAACTGCTAGGAAAAACAGTGGTGATGTGAAATCAGTCACCATAATGTGTTTTGACAAGTCTCCTCATTAAGAAAATAATTACCCAAACCACTAAATATGTAGGAAAAATATATCTTGCAAGTCTGGCAAATGATGAGCATGTTCCTTCTAATTTTCATCAATTTTTTCTATGAAATGGAATAATCTTCTGAAACATATCTGTAATTGCAGCTAACCCTCCAAAGGGAGGTATCCAAGACTGTTACTTCTGGTGCCAAAACAAAACAGATAGTTGGCAGTCGAAGCACACCCACCCATAAAGTACATTTTGGTCAAAAGTAGGCAATTCCATTTTGACTCCAAGGCTCACATCCCATCCTTAGCTCATCACAGATGGGTGCCTCGTCACTCACAGCTGTCTGAAACACCCAGATATCTCAGGCACGACAGGGAGCGAGGAGATTGCATTGTTTGCTGGTCAGTATGAACTTGCTTTTTTTGATACCTATTTCCCACCTTCACAGAACACTGACCTGATTTCCAGCATTACTCAGGCTTATCCATTTTTAAATCTCTAGTGGGAGATAATCTCTAACTTTCACTATGGAATCAGTCTCCAGGCAAGGGAAGAAGGTCCACATGGTTTAGGATTCCTTTGTGCCACTCTTTCAGCTCTTCCTTCTTCCTCTTCCCACGTGTTTTTATCTGTAGAAGTGATTCCTCACATTATTCTTCACTTCTTGGCATCAAAAAAATTCAAAGGGGCTATAATAAACTTGGTTAATCCTGTCCTTGAACTGTCCAAGGGATCAGGAATGAATAAAATAGAGGTCAGTGTTAGCTAATAAAATAGAATTCAATATTAACTTGGAGCTGCTCCTCTTCCAATTGCAGATGCTATCAGTCACCCATATCTACCCTCAGCGTGTTTCAGAAGATCTTTTACATGCACAGATGTGATGTTTCACCAGGTCTGCCTCTTCTTGTTTTCTTCTGGCAGCACTCGTCTCAGTCATGAAAGCACACAGCAGCCCTATCACATGAAATCTCTCTCTGATCTCCCATTCTGAGCAACTTCATATGCTAGTAAGGAAGAGCTGAAAAACCAGCAACCCTACAAACAAAATAAAAGAAACTAACAAATTGGAAGGCAATAAAAACTGGTAACAAACAAACAAACAAACCAAAAACCTGAGATCAAACCCTGATCAGGGAAAAAAATGCCAACAACTGTGCCAAGGCTCTGCCTAAGAAAACAAAAAGACTCCCATCCACCAGCTTGCCATTAAACAGTGCTCCATCCTGGAAGAGTTTAGAAACTGAAAATTATTGGGCTGCTGCAAAAAATGCTATTTCTAAGAAGATGAGATGTTCATGCCCAAGTGTGACATAAACACCTTCCATCCAAGGCAGGGATTGATCATGGGTGGAGCATATGCAAGACCTCAGGAAATGCATAGCATGTTCCTCTGATATGGACGGCCTCTGGCAGTCCCATGGATATCCTGCTTGTTGTTGCTATGAGGGTTATGGCAGTACAGACACATTTTTTACACATTTTCCTGCTGGTTTGGTAGGGGGAAAGAAGAAAGTTGTAATCACAACTTGTCACTTGCCTGACTTGCATTTTAGACACTTTTCATATTGGCTATATTTAAAAGTGTTGACGAGTGACAAATTTGCAGAAGTTAGAGATGGAGGAGGCGTACAACACTGTCATTTTCATTCTCCCAGCAGTGCAGGACCATCTTTCTTGCTCATTTCCCAGCGACTCACCAGGTATCTTGTCCAAAAAGTGTTTCTGCCACTTTGTTTGTGAGTTTATTCTATCTACACTTAAGTGACTACCATTGTCAGGAAGTCAAAGTGAACTCAAATTGAACCTAACAAAACCTCTTCTTAGGGCTCAAAATAGTTCATTTGTTTTGTTTTTCTTTAATTTCCATGCATCTCTGACTTGCTGATATCTTCCAGAAGCAGAGGTTCCAAATTTACTTCTGACAAGATTTTTCCTGGCCCACCAAAAGCAGAAGATACAGGAAATTGTATGAGAAATGTCCACGTAGCTGTCACCATGATTTCCAGGCTGGAAAATGAGAAGAAACTTTCAGAAAATTGAGTTGTTTCTCTGAAGAGATTCTTTTCAGTCTCATGCATGAAAATGATACTCTAAGTATTTTTGTATGTGGGTTTTGCAGTTAAATGTTACAAAGGGGTACTTTGACATTTTTATGGTCTGTTTTAATTAACTGAAGCAAAATCTGCTCTTCTGAGTGATTCATTTATCCTATCAACCTTTCTATTTTTGTGAGATTAAATCAGGAAGTTCGCATTAAGCTTCCTTTCCTGGAATTCCAGTTGAACATTATTACCCTTTGTTTAGACTGTATCACTTATTCAGCTGATAAAAGTAGACTATATGCCACTGGAGATACAAAGATTCAGCAATTTAGACCCCTTCAGGAGCATTATATATTTTCCAGTAAATGACTATACCTCTATATGCTTCAGGAAGCTACTAAAAATGATTGCATTTTTTAAATCTGCAGACATGAAACTGTATAGTATTACAATGATGTGTCTCAGCAAAGCATACCTAATTTTTTCTGTCCTTGACAGTAGGAGGCATATTATAGCTTTGCATCACGTAGTTCTCATTGCAATCCCACAGCTTGATCATGAACTTCAGGACACTAAAAAAGAACCCAAGTGAAAGATTAGATACTGATTCTAAGAGAATAAAAATTTGGAGTAAGGCACACATTTTAAACTCTGAAGTAATTTGTCATGTTTTAAACTTTGAAGTTGTCACTGGAAATCTTGAAATTAAGGTGCATTCCTAAGGGAGGCAATGTAAAATGGCAGAATTACAACTTCAAGCAGGAATCCTAAGCAAGATTTGTAGTTTAGGTTGTTGCAATGATCCTTAAAATCTATGAATTAACAGTGATGAAAAATATACATACGCTCTTTAATTCTGGACTGTTTTCTGAAATTACAACTATATACCACAAATATGTTTATACATGAACTCATTTGCTGCCTGCATTCTTTGAATATTACATTTGCTTTACTCTGTAGTATCCTGGATCCTGGTCATATATGTGAAAACTGCCTAGATTTACAATGTATTTAACTTCTTAGATAATTGCAATTAATTTGATTTACTTTCTCATGGAGTTGTTTTTTGGTTTGTCTTTGGTTTGGGTTGTTTGTTTTTTTTTTTGCCTAGGAGAAAGTCTGGCTTTGCAAACAAAGAAAAACACATTTGTTCTTAAGCTAACACCTGAATTTCTTGCTACGTTTGCACCAGAAGCAGGTAGCACTCCAGTTACGCTGCTAACATAGTCCAGCTGAATCCCAAATTCTTATTTCCCAGGATTTCCTTTGGTGACTGGATCCAATTTGTCTTTCAGCATGAATTAGAGTAACAACTCTGCTTCTCTCTGCAGCCAAAGGTATCTGACATCATATTTACCTATACTCATAAGTGAGGGAGCTAATCTATAGCTTTATGTAGAGGGCAGATTTTCCAAACCATCTAAAGTATATGGGAGCACAGTGTGGTAATTTTTCCTAAATTGATCCCCCCAAAGCACGTAATTCTCTATATGTTTATGCAATAGAGACAGACAGAAAATAGCTCTTTATATCTTTTTATGTATTTTTATGTTCTTACATATTTGCAAAATATGAAGTTAAATTAAAGCTGCAGAAAAAATACTTTTAATCTTCCCCAAATCTATCAATATCTAGTTCATTTGTGTACTAGGCAAAATCTCCATAAATAAAATTAAATCATAAAAAGTTAATTAAAGTGGTTGGTTGCAGAGGACAACTAACTCATATTCATATTAACTTAGAGGGGGCTAAACCTAAAAGGGTTCATAAAATAACTTAGTGTCTAACCCTAATTATTGCAAACAAAGATCAAAAGAAGAGCTATCAAAAGTGGAGACAGTTTATTTCCATCTTGGAACAAAGGACAAAAGACACAGTGTCTTGTCCTTTCCTTTGAGGCTTCTCTGTCTGCTCCTTTCCACTCCCTTTCCTGATAGGCTGCAATGTCTTGATGGCTGATCTGTTGACTAAAACACAATAATCAATTCTGGGGAACATGTCAGCTACTTATTTTTATAACAGGAACAATGGAAATAGCATCACATTGTTAATAGAGGTAAAAGTGATTAAAAATACCCTCTTGAGTTTTCCTTTCTACCTCCCATCGTCACAATGCACTGGAATTGATCCAGAACAAACTATGACTGTAGAGACACACATTTTTACAGGAATTGGAGAACTTTGATTCATCTTTAGCCTGTGAAGGAATGCTTGTCTTTTAAAACTGCTGCTATATGAACCAAGAATAACTAATTAGTCTTTTAATGCATACATTTATTTTTTCAGATTACTATTTCAAATCTAAAGCAAAATAGAGGTTTTCATTTCTAAATCAGTCTTAGAGAGTATATTTGTTTCTTTACAGTATATGCATACACAGTCTATGCCGAACTACTACAAAGAAATCTAAAAGCCTTTATTTGCTAACACTGCAAATTGCAGAGCCACATTCACAAGTTTGTGTCATCGCATAGAGTTTGCATAGTAGCATGTTCTGAAAATGATCCTGAGTAATTAAGTATAGAATGAAAAGGACATCACACTCACAGGTAACATCTTTAAAAGATATATTAAACTTGTGCAATAGAGAAAGTTGCATAGCATTTGCCTGGCTTAAAAAGGTAGCATAAAGTTCTCCACAAATTTAAACAGGCACAGAAAATTTTGTTCCTGTCCAATAGAGAAACACTATTGAGCACACCAATGCAAATATCCGTAGTGTTTTTATTTCCTTATTAAAAAAAAAAAATCCCTGTGTTGATTTTGAGGATATCATATCCAGTATAAGCTTCTTGATATAAAGATGGCTAAGACAAAGATCATTCAAATAGGTGAAACCTATTTCAGTGTTACAAAGATCAGATAAACAGTGCCTCGCGCACTCCTTTGAGACAAGCCACTCATTCAGTGCCAAGTATTATTAGAAATTCATTTTCTGAGCTGACACATGGACTTTTCATGCAGAGAGACCATTATGAAAAGCCTTGCTGTTCTGAGAATCTGTACTTTGATTTCTGGCATTATCAGGCAGATCAGAAATAGTAGGTACAAGTGTCCAGAGGATAAAGCATCAGCTTTTCATTCTTGAGAAGCTATTCTCAATGGAATGAGTGTAAGAGTTTCAAATGAAGTATGGTTGAGATCACAAAAATGGTCTGTGAAAGAGCCTGAAAATCCATCACCTAAAAACTAAGGCCATGATCCTGCAAGCATTTATGCACTCAAATTTCAATATACCCTTCAAACCAAATAGAGTTGCATACATGAATTTGTAGGAACAAGGTTTAAATTCCTTTTTATCCTGAAATAAACAAAGCCCTTTCTAATAAAGGAAGATCACGCAAGATGACAAATATTATTTCAAGACAAGCAGACCAACCCATCGTAATTGCCTGAGCTTTCCATTATACTCTGCACTACGTTATAGAGTAGCTATAAAACGGTAAGTAGCCCTCAAATTTTTTTATATTCTACTCTGTGTGCTCTGACAATTTCCACCTATCGTAACTAATTGCTATATAAAGCAATTCTAG
>NW_008824243.1:3255362-3264755 GCF_000699105.1 Pygoscelis adeliae
TTTGTTCATATCCAAGGGTTCTGAGCACTGGGTATCACCTGGCTCCATGGAAGCGTTAAATTAATTGCTAGATTTGCATTAGCTGTACAATTGCAGATACGGTTCGCTTGGTCACAGTTCACTCAGTCTAGCAGCGATCTCATCTCTCAGTCTTCCTGTATTTTCCTTCCGAGTTCTAGATTCCCAGTTCCTCCTAGAAACTAGATATATTTTTCTTTCCATTTGTATGCTTTTCCTTTTTCCCTTGTTGGGGAGCACTGTTCAACAGCTCTGGATCTAATGTTCTGCCTGCTCTTCGCTTGCATTGGCCAAAAGAATTGGAGATGAGGAAAAGAACTAAGCAGGGCACTTCTACCCCCTCGGTATTGGTAGCAGCTAGCTATGAAGAAGGAAAAGAAGAGGAAGAGAGAATTAGAAGGAAAGGAAATGGAAGAAAAGAGGTGAAGAAACTGGCAGCAGGTGAAAGAAAGAACCAGCATAGGTGCTACAGACATGAAGATGAGAAACACTTATTCCAGGTGCAGAGCTCTTTACATGGCTTAGGGGGAAAAAAGTGTTATCAGAAGGTAATGCAGGAAGCTATTCTGCCCTTTAGAAACAAATGGAGCACCCAAGAATCCTAGGTTAGCTAAAAGCTTGCCTTGGTGGGCAATAGCTCGCTATCTCAGAAGCAAAGCTAAGGATGAGTTGTCCCTGTTCTAATTCTGTACGCTAGCCAGGAAGTTTCCCACGTGGCCCAAGTCTCATGATGAAGTCCGCTAACTTTCTGAAATGCAACAGAAATAGTAAAGGAGATAAGCTACGGAACTCTTCAGATACCTGTCTAACATAGAGGTTAACACCAGTTTTGGGGTTCGATTCAGTTTCTACCTATTGGCAATCACATAAAATTCTTGTCTTAGATATAAAAACAGAAAGTTTCTAAAACGTATGTTTAAAACTTATTACGTTCAAGACAGTCTATGATTTTGGGGTATCTGGCTCATAATTTTTTGACATGTGGGATTCTTGCACCCTAGGCCAAGTGGGATGTGGCTTTTATTTCCAAATATTTTCCAAAGAATTCAATTCACTTCATCAGCTGAGAAATTCCATATTCTGACCTGTTAGAATCTAAGTTTTCAGGATGTTTCAGGATGTTTTTTGTTAGGGCTTTTTCTTAGTGCTGTCACTGATTTACATTAAGGAGCTGAGAGGCAAGCATGTAGTTTCTTAGAGCTTAGGTAATTAAGTTTGTAAGGTCAATATGACATGCATGACAGATTCTAAAGAGCTACTGGTAAATCAGATGGAAAGTTCTGCATATACACCTTTCAAGTTATTGTTTATACTTCCTGACTAAAAATCAGATGCCAGGAGCACTGTTAATCTTGAGGTTTAATAGACCTTCTGTATCTGGAAAAAATAAAGATTCCTCAGCAAAGAAAATTGAGACTATTTCTGTACTCTAATGCTGCTCATGAGAAATATAATTCTACTGAGTGATGTAAAGGCTCTTGTTTCAAAGGAGATAAAGTTCTGGTTTGAGCATGAAAGGTGCAGGATGTCCTATCACTGTTAATCACTTGCCCCATTGATCCCAGCACAGGTATGTCCCTGGCTGCCTTGAACTCTCTGAAGTTGTGATCAAACAAAAAGCAGGTTAGCTGAATCAGACTTTTTTCTCCTGTATTACTTTTCTCAAAACAGATCCTTCTCACTTTTGAAGTACAAGACCAGAAACGATCCACACCCTTGTTGGCACCACATCCTATAAATAATGTTGTCCATGCATTTAACTGGGGTCCATGAAGAAATAATTAGGTTCCGTATCTATTTAAGGCTTATTGCTTTGTACCACCCACCATATATGTTAATGAGTCTTCAGCAAAACCATCAGAAACAAAAGACCCAAAGAATCCAATAGCAAAAAGGTTTTAAAAACATCAGAGCTGTATCTGTTCCATGTATGAAACTTGGCAGATCCCTACAGGGCACCTCACATCACCAGGGCAGCTGGACACTTGGTGGTGATGGAGGAAGAAAGGGGTTCTTCAGGATGCATTTGTTGCTATACTAAAGGTGTTGTATAGAAATGTGAATCATTTGCTATAGAATGAGTAAGCCTGTTACCTGGAAGCTAAATCTGCACTACACTAGAATAAACTGCTTGTGTTTTACAGAGTTACATGGGTAGCTCCTTAGCTCCTACAAATTACTGTGCAACCACAGGCTTCAAAAATGGCCATCTACAACAGCAGAGAATCTGCTTCATTGCATTTTTTATTTAAAATAATAGAAAGCGAGTGAAAGGTTTGCTCTTTTGCTTTAGTGACAGAACTGTTGTAAAGTTTAATGTAACAGCCAGGTAAACTCAGTTTCTCACGTGTACTGGACAAGGAGATTTAGGTAAAAGCATTCTCCGATCACTGCTACCTGTCTTTGCATTTTGAAGTCTGAGGAAAAGAAAGGCAGTTCAGAATATGAGAGGACCCTGATTTTTTTTTGCTTCAGTAAAAATAATGCTCTTTCATATATTCCCAGTAATAAGGAATAGTAAAAGAATCTCTTTTTTTTTTTTTTTTAATTCAGAGTTTAGATATTTAAAAACTGCTCTGGGCTAACGTTAGATATAAGAGATTTGCTTTCTCAAGAACAAACTCATTTACCATGTCTCTTTGTAAAATGATACGAAGGCAAAAGTAAAACCTCAGAAACAAGCAGAGTAAAAAAGGTAGCCCTTCCTAATGTGACAGTGTTGAAATATGAAAGCAAACTAACCGCTTTCCATGTTTCTTTTTCTTGTGGTCATGTAACAGAATATGTGTCTTTGTTTTTAAAACATGCAAGCTGCTATTAACTTGTCAGTCACTTTTATGTATTGTATCATGTTCACAAATAATATCATACAGTACTCTCACTCTCTGTAACATGCTGGCATAAAAAGAGAAATGTAGCATGGAGGAGGAGGAAGCATTTTTCAGCTAAACTGGCCATTCATTTAGAATTCATAATCCTAAATTTTAGAGTGACGAATGAACACCCCAACAATTCTGTTACTCCTCCTAATCCCCGTCAGGTCTCCAACCCGTTGACGAAGGCCAAACAGCCACTTCTTTCTGCCTGACCCTCTCCCCTTGCTATTGCTGGCTCTCATTCAAGTCAGGATCACATTTATCTGGGTAATATACACCTAATAAATCTTCTCCAACTCAGTTTGTTCTTGCTGGCAAGACAGCTAGCTTCCCCCTCCACTTCTCTCGTCTTTCCTCAGACATCATTACGGGTGTTGACACTCCAGCAAGTTACTTAAGGTACTGTCTGCATGTACGCATCTCCCAGTAAAACGCAAGGTAATTGCTGCTATAAGCTGTTTTTCAGTTACAATAAGCAAGAGCATGGGCATGGACAATGAAAGAAGCAGTCAAACTGGCAATCTGCAAGACAATTTTTATTAGGCACAGTATCAACATAATAATCTCATACAGCACTTTCCACAGTACATCCCAAGGGCTTTGCAAAAGAAGCACATATTATTCTCCCTATTTTATCTAGTGAAAAATGAAGTATGAGAAGGGGAATGGATAGACCAAGGCTGCCCAATAAGTTAAAACAGGACAAGACTGCAGATAGGCATTTTGAGTCTCAGTCTAGTGTGCTGTCAAGAACAGGACCAAGAAGGGTGATGAATTTATCCTGACTTACACCAGGCCTGACTTTGTTCACTGGGCTTATTAACATGTGTTTTCCTTCTTCCCTGTCTCTGTAGCTCCACATTACATTAACAATAGCTACTCTCCACGCTACAGTATCAAGCTAGTACCTCCCCTGATGAATGCTAAGGTGAAATTAGCCATCACAGTGTATGTGTTCCAGTTGCCATAGTTATCATGCTTTATTGAGTCATGGGTTTAAAATGATTTCCTGAGTCCTGGAGATTCCCCAAGGCTAAAACAGCAGCAGTCTTTCACATAATGGGTCAACTCGTCCAGGTGGATGCATGTGCCTATTTCCTCCAGAGGAAATAAGTTTAATGAATATAGAGTTCATTTAACTAAAAAGCCTTGGATCACACAAGATGGAAGACAGAAGTAAGAAAAACTTTTTTCTTGAAAGGAAATTTTTCATTGTTCATAATTTTTTTACTTACTATAATAATTTAAAAAAAAAACCTTTCTTTCCTTCCCTTCTACTCCTTTTAAACCCAGCTGGGCACTGCATGGCTGACGTGGTCTGTCCCAGGGTATCATGCTGAAAAGTCTAGCATCTCATGTGTATTATAACAACACAGCTGCTTCATAAACCAATTTTTAACCACTGTTTTGACATGTTTAAGGCACCAGTCTTTCAATTTTCATCTACTTTAGTGGGCAACTTGCATCTTGCATCTTGTTTTAATGAAGGTTACTGTTGTGTCTCTGTGAAAGCTGACCTTTTTTCTTCATGAGACTGGAGGTCATGCATGAACACAGAATGAGATTTTAAAAAAAACACATCTTACCGTTGGAATGCCTTGGAAACTGGTGGTTTTAAAGGTGGAAGGTAAAATCTATTTGCTTAAAAATTAAGAGGGAAGAGCTGGTTGATTTAGTAATGATATAGCTGCTGTCACATGAACACAGAGTGAAAACAAGAGCGTTGGTCTGAAAAAAACCTCTTCTTTCCCAAGCAACACAAAGCTGAGATATATATATCCTGCCTCCATTATATACCATCATCAAGCTGTTCATCTTTTGATCGTTCTGTAATATATATTTTGAGTAAACGCATCCTTCGTGCTGTCTTCCTCTCCCACTTCATTGCACACTGTGACTTGTAACCGCAGGGGAAGAGAAGCAGGGGTGCAAATCCGGGCACAGCCACTGCCATCCAAATGACCCACAAAAGAGAGGAGAGGGGCCAGGGATGACTCCTGGTGCCACAGAGCTCTGCTGCCACACGGCCACCAAGGCAGCTACCACAGCTTAACCTAGGGATGGTGCCTTGGCAGAGCCAAATTTTTGTTACAGCTTTCTCTAATGGAGTGTGTTAGAGTTGGTCCCCTGTGACCTGCATATCCATCAGGTCTCACTGACATGACCACTTCCACCACATACATGCAGAGGTTTTAGTCCTGATAATTTCAGGTTCAGGTTCCTTGTTGTGTTGCAGTAATCAATTATGGGTGCTTTCTTTATCAGTAAATGAGCAGTTATTCTGAATTTTTGGAGTAAAAGGAAGGAGGATTTTTTCTACACGCCACAAGCTATATACTCTGGATCATCTCTGAGCCTTCATCACAGGATAGAAATTCTAACTACCCTCCTCTAGCACTTCCTCTAAATAAGGTTTAGTTTACCGAAATCTCCTTTCCCAGAAAGTTAAATTCAGTTAATTATTTTTCCAACGGTGAATCACTTTTTTAAATGTAAAAATATAGCTTTTAATTGAAGGGAAGGCAGACCCATTAACAGCAGAAAATTCTGCAGCCTTCAAAAAAGAAATCATCACCAGTAACAGCATCTTAAACACAATATGGAAAAGATACCCTACATCTCCACCAATTTCTATAAACCAACGGTATTCCATCTAAGCTAAGAAGCTTACCTTCTGTGTTTAAAATGGAATGAAAATATTTATTTTCTCTCCTCCTCCTATTTCAGTTTATCTGTATTTATATTTTACCAAATTGTATCTTTGTCGAACTATGTAATCAATATTTATTTCTCATCCTTTTGTGCATCCATATAATAGAGCCTTTCTTAAGTACAGAGTGAACCTGGTAATTTCATTTTCAGCCTGAACTGTTGAACTCATGGTGTCTGAGGGCATTCAGAAGCAGACAAAAGTATAGAGCTCACTTATCCCTCCTTTTAAAATAGTCAGTTATATGCATCACAAAGAATAAGGCAAAGTTAATTTTCTTTATTATTTACTGTTAAAAGAAAGAAAAGAAAAAAAAACCTAGATGTTGCCTGGGATCAAATACAAGTAAAAGTCCCCTATACATGACAAGCTGGTAATATTTCTAATACTGTTTATTTCTAAAGGAAGATTTCTAGAGCAGAGAGCCCACCAATTACAAGCGGTAGAGCAGCACCTATGTTTATGCAATATAAAGACTTTACCATGTATTTTGTTAAAAACTACTTTGGAAAGATGCTTTATTTCATTTTGTGATTCCCTAGTAGGTGAAACAATAGCTTTCCTTCTCTGAAAGCAAGGCGCTTTTAATACCACTTATCTCTGAGAAGTGATAGTGCAAACACTCTTTGTCAAGAGGCCTGAACAATTACAGACTCCTTTAAATAATTACTTTTCAGTAACATCAAGTGCTAGAAAATGCAAACTTAATTATTTCGCTGACAATGGTTGGAACATGAAGGTCCTTTGGACTGTGGAAATACTACACACAAATATCCCGGTTGACAAGGAATCCGAGCCTAGAGCCAGAAGCCTGGAAACTCAGGCTGAAACTGCTCTATAATCTATCATGCTGTTGCTAAGAGGATATTAATACTAGCGTTTAGAATTGCAATCATGTGTCTGACAATCCTGTGTTTGTACCAGCAGGTCAGTTGACTAATTACGAATTGGGACTTCTCTGTGTACTGCACTATTTAGAAGAAAAAGGATGACAAGGGTACAGTTAACCATTAAGGCATTTGGGCCTGGGAGGGAAAACAGAGGACAATCAAGTCCTTATTATTAGATGCCATCCTGCGAATCACTCCCTTATGCAGTTACAACAGAAGGAGAATTCACCTTTTAAAGTGAGTAATTGTGCCTGTCGGGCAATCCTTTACAATTATTTTACCATCCAGCGAGAGCTCATTGATTGCATTAAGGATAACAGTACTCCACAGAAACAATCCTCTTAGGCAGGCTACTTCTAAAATCCTGTGCCTCTGTCAGGCAGCTGCCTGCTCATTGAATAGCCAGAGAGATAAAGAAATAAAAATATTAAAGGCCAAAGCTCTACTGATTTCACAACGCTCTTTAAAGCCAGATGAGTGATTAGGGTGGTTGTAGCCTGCTAAACACCCATGCCTCAGGTGGAATGCTCCTCTGAGCACGTTTTACGGCGAATGTGAGACTGGTGCCTTGCTTTTCAGCTCTGAAAATACGCCTGCTTAAGCAGCCCTATAGAATTCCAAGTTAAAATGCAAGCCAGAGAGACTGCATGTCTTCAAGGGTTGATAACAAACTAGAATCAAAGCCTTTCTCTTTCAGATTACCAGCAAGAATCTAATCCAGGTCAGTGATAATCCTCCGGCATCTATTTAGCGATGATCCCAGCAGACAGACTGCTCCATCACAAAAGTCACTGGTTCTGACATTGCTGAGGGAATCCACAAAGACTAAATGAGGATGGAGATTCCTCCTTTACTGTGGGACCTGATTAGCTTTGCAAGAAGAGGAGAGCTGAACTAAAGCACAAACATAGTGTTTTATCAGCAGCAGCAGCAGCAGCATTCATTTGCTATTTTATGAAGTGGTAGAGGTGAGAGGGAGAATGACAACCCTTGGTTTAACTACTGAGAGCGTCCCTTCTTCTGTCTCGGCCACTTTTGCCATGTATTCACCGATCTCATCACTTACCCCTTTCAGAATCCTCAGACAAAACTCTCTGACTTCAAATTCTTGGTTTGCATCTATCACACAACCCTCTTGCTTCGGATTTTGCTCCACTGCCGCACACACCTCCTCCTCTCATTCTTAGCTTTTTTCAGTTCCCTTTCACACTGCTGAGTCCTCCAAACCCTTCCCATATTTTTCTGCAGAGTAAAAGTCCATTCTCTCCTTCAAAAGCTTCCTGTGGGTCCTACACAAAAGCTTCCTATACAGAGATGCAGGCTTGGTCCAGGAAGCAGCCTAGGCAGTCCGTGTTTACAAGAACAAACCCTGCTTTTTACCGAGGGTATTAACTTGACACACGGTGGTCTTCTGGTTCCAGCATTATCACTGTGATGGAAATGCCTTAGTACCAGCATGCTTTCCTACGTGTTCTGGATAATTTTTTCTTTTTTTTTTCCCCCCCTTCCTTTTGAGGATGCTTATTGGAGAAACAATTTCTCTCTTTTCTAGAATTCAGACTCTGAAACTCACACACAATGTGCAACCAGTGTTTTCCATCTCTTGTCATGACTATTCTGTCACTTCCATGTCTATCAAGTGCATAAAAGCATAGACGATACAGACAGAAAGCCAATTAGACTGGGATTACTTGTCTGTTCAACAGCTGGGGCGTAGCGTATGTCTGTCTTCCCTGTGTTAGAGTTAAGAGTTCACATTCTATGGGCCTGACCTACCTTGCAAACATATATCCTGGTGCCTTACAAGAAGCATTCAAAAATGCAGGTAAACGTGGCTATGCCAAAAAGAGCTGGAGTGAGTTTAGATATGAAGAGGTAATTGATTAGGCGGGTAACATATGTAAAGTCAAGCTTGAAGATATAGTGCAGTTCCATCCTCTTCTGGGCTATTAAAGTAAATTAATGACCTGGAGCCATGTAGGGGTTTCCAGAAACAACACTATAATAGCCAACTGGCCACAGTTTGCAGCCTATAGAAGGGGGAGATGTTTATTCTTCAGCAAATTGCCTGCTCAGGCACCACACTATATATACTCTATATCTGACAGGTCATAGTGCAGAAATGACAACTGAATCTTAGAATAACACCAGTGAGTATAAAATACGATGCTGGCTTGGAAGAAAAGGAACCAATCATAATCTTTGATGGGACCCAGATATTTGCAAAATTTCACAGTACTCTTTTCCACGCTGATAGTTTGGCAGCTGCTCAAAAGTAGCTATTTTGTGCCATTTTAAAGCCCTGAGTGTGAGCGTCAACCAAGAAATAAGCATTTGAACAATCTTCGCAAAATATGCAGGGGAGTAAACGGTGTAAGGAGTGACTCCCAGGCACAGAGCTATGAAGCCAGGCTTTGCTCTGCTATCTGCAAGCCATACCTATGGCTGTACTGTGGTCCCCATAGGAAAAACACTTGCTGGTTTCCATCCAGGTCCAGACTGAGACTTTTGATGGTGCGCGGGCATTTTCAACGTTTCACGGCACTCTTCGACACGCTGCCCAGGGATGGAGGCACCAGTATCCCCTGGCCACCTTGCACGGCTTGTTTCAGGCTGAAGGCTCAGCATCCCCTGTGCCCAGGGCTGCTCAGGCCGTCCCAACCCTTGCCAATTTTTAACACCAGGGAGCCACGCTGTCTTGCCTATTAGCACTCTTCTGTACGTTTCCTGGAAAAAGTATGTAGAGCTTTGCTGACTGCTTTTTATAAACATCACTACCACCTAAAAGGCTACCGCAATAGCTGATAGCCATTAAAAATCACAAAGCGGTAAAGGGGACATAAGCCATTAGATCGTCTTCGACTGCATTACGTTTGGTTTGGTTTGTGAAGTTCCCCTT
>NW_008824243.1:3265435-3269261 GCF_000699105.1 Pygoscelis adeliae
CCGGGAGCGCTGCGGGAGCCCGGAATGACTTTTGGGGCTGGGAAGCGGCGGTCCGTTGCGGCTCTGGTCGGGAGGCGCGGGCCGAAAGGGTTAACATCCGCAGGACCTAAGGCGCGGAGGAGCGCGCAGGATGCGGCCTCCCTCTGTGCAGGGCACCGTGGCCATCTCCTTTATCTCTTTTTTGGTGTTTCGGGGTTTTTTTTCTTTTTTCTCTTTTTTTTTTTTTTTTTTTTTTATTCCGGCAGACCTTGCGAGACGGGAAACGTCGAGTTTCTTTTGAAGTTCTTCGTAATTAGCCCGATGGCCTCCAGGAGCCCGGTGGCTCCCCCCGTGCGGCGGTGGCCAGCCCTGATGTCACCCCCGGAGGCTTTGATCCCGGTGGAGGAGCAGCACCTCCTGCCAGTGGGGATCACTCCCCCTCCGCCCCCTTCTCGAGGCAAACAGAAAACCGATGCTGTTTTCCAGTCGGGCAGTTTTACGTCCCGTATCACCCGCCCCTTTTTTGCAAACAACCACCAATGACTTACTTCCACCGTAACTGTGAAGCTGTTGAGCGATGTGTTGCCATTAGCTTAATGAGCTCTATTGCCCGTCAAGGGCACTTACTATTGGTGCAACAATCTTTTTTTTTCTCTCTCTCTCTTTTTTTTTTTAATTCCTCGGTTCTCTTTGGGAAAATTAGGGTATTGAAGAAATAACTACATTTAAACAATGTGTTTAACTAGGTCAGAAGGTTCTGCCTGATGTGTCACAGTACTTAACGCGTGTGAATTGAAAGACTGGGGAATGTAATTTTATCTTAGCCATCAATTATAGTTGCTTTTATTTTTTACAGGAGTAGGTGTGATCTGTTTGAATTGCCCTGCCTTGATCAAGAAATTCCCAGCAGCAGATCAGTAACAATGCTCTGAGTCAGGTTGTGTTTTAAGGCTGTTTGTAGTGAAGTTAAGGAAGATAATAGACAAGCAGATTTCAAACGAGCCTCTGAGTATGAATCTATCAGCAGTTCCGTGCCAGCCTGATTCAGCATCCGTCTGGCAACCAGGCTATTGCTGGCTGACAGCACACGGCGTTGGTATTAGGGGCGTCTGTTGACTCCACAGCTGTAGCCTACTATCTTGTCTTCCAGGTATCCTTACTGATGTCCTGTAGGCACCCTGATCTGCATCTCCAGTAGAAGCAACAAAAAAGAGAAAGGCTGAGGTGGCCAGGAAATAGGATCAATGTCTCTCTAGCAAATGGGTTTGGGTTACTACTTCGGTTTGCCTGTGGGATCCTGATTAGGGCTGAGATTCTTTAATTATGGAATATAGTATATGCAAAAGAAGATGCAGATGTTGTTTTGAGAAGATTCCTTTCATCTACAAGTTCATAGAAATCAAAGTATTTGGAGCTACCTTTTCTAACTTCTAGGGCTTCCTGATCTCTTCATCTTCTTTTAAAATAACTTGGTTTGTTAATTGTTTTTTTTTTTATCAAAAGGAAGTGCAGATACATTGTTTTAAACACCGTGGAGCTATTGTTAAATTTCATTTCTGAGTGGTAGTTAAAAGCAAGAATATATCTTGTCATGTTTTTATTTGGGTTTTAAATCTCAGTTGTAGAGATTCAGTCTAGGATTTTTAATTCCTGAATCAGGGTCTCCCCAGCCAGTTCTGCAGCTGCTCTTGCTGGGCCAGAGAGAAAGACTGCTGCTAGTCATGGAAACTCAGAAGTACCCTGTGTATTTTGCCTCTGGTGGGGGCAGGAAAAAGGTACTGCAGTTGTCCTTATGCACTCAAATGTTTATATTAGGATTCCTAGATGAAGGAGATGAGAGGTGACTCGGTTTTACTTTTCTGGTTCTTCTAATTCATTACATTCTAGGCAATGGTTTGTTTGAGGCATGTGAATTTATGAGTTCTGCAAATATTTAGAGATGCAGTTTGCATGATAAAGTTTTTTCTGGTCAGAATACCACAGTATGTTATGTTTGGGCTTCTTTAGAGATTCAAACTTCTCTTCCAGTTCCCCTCTGATTGGAGTTGTGCTATTGGCTTCAGCATAAACACAACTGCACCCTTGGCTGGTTAAAAGGAGATGGAGGAAGAGAACTCATGTGCTTAACAGGATGGTCCTGTACTGTAAACAAGTGCTTTTCATGCTTAACTATCCTTCCTAGCAACAGGAAGAAGGAAATGAGGCTATGCAAAAGGACCCTGACACATTTCAGACAATGCCAGACCCACCCTAGCATTCATACAGTATAGCCAGAAGACTTGTGGAAATAAAAATAACTTCAGATGTTTCCCCTTCCTTCCTGTGCATATTATAGAAATACAGCAATCAAATGATCTGCAGTTCACAGAAAACTTGCTGGTTTGGTCTCCACTAAGTAAAGAGGCGATGCCCCTATATAATTTATATATCTTCATTGGGTATCACATTGTTCTGCTTACAGTCTGATCCTCGGTGTTTCAGGGCAAATGAATTACGAAACACTATATCCTCTCTAGTGATGTAGTGACTGTAGATATCTGGTAATTCTGGTAATTTCAGCAATTCCAGGCGTATTTCTTGCTTGTACCTATGCTATCAGTAATTCTGACTGGTACAGGGTATCAAGATTGTCTTGTGGGGGTTTTCTATTTTCAAAGTTTTTTCCAAGTTTTTTCTTTTTTCCTCTTTTCTTTCTCTTCTATTTTTCCCCCTTCACCTGTTTTAAGGAAAAAACAAAGTCTGTCTTCCAACAGTGATGAGCAAGTCACATGAAAGGGGCACAGGACTGGGCTGCAATTGGAGCTTTCTGGTTCTTTTCACTGGACACTTATTCTGCCGTACTTGCTGACACTGAGTACTACCCTATCCTGCACAGCGTACCTTTGAAATCAGTAGGTCTGTTAGTACACTATACCATTGATGTAACTGGTAGAAGTAAAATAAAGTCAAGAATGACTTAACCAGCTAGCTTTAATTCATTGAGTTTCATTAGCTGAAAGTTACAGATAATACTACACACCTTTCTGAAGTACTTCGGTGTCTTTAGAAGAGCATGCTAAGCATTATTTGTTAGGATGAATATTCTTCCAAATATTGACAAGAATTTGTTTCCCTTGAGAAGGACTGTGCTATATGAGACTGGATCAGGAAAAATATTATCCAGTCTCTCGTCTAATGAAGACACAATATGATGGCCCACTTATGGTGGGGACATTTTTTTAAAGCCCAAAATGGTGCAGAATTCCTTAGACTTGGTGTTAAATATATTTATTTTATATTTATCTAAAAATGTCCATTCAAATGCTCATCTCAGTCTGTGCAAAGAACGCTTCCCGAGGAGATGCATGAAAGACATTTGCTGAAGCCAGCAGTGGACACGGACCTATTCTTGTCATTTGCTGAAGATTCAGGATTAAGAAAAATATACCCCCCTGCATTCTTGCGTTTTGGGGATGGTCTTTCTGTGACCTGTGGACCCAGAGAACTCAATGCTCCGCTGGCCACCCTTCCCTCTGCTGTCTGTATGTGTCTCTGGTAACAGCTTTCCTGTGCATTATAAGATACAAGAAACTTTCGAGTGTAAAGCATCGTGATCTGTTTTAACTTCCCTTCATCTTTCCATACATAGTCTCTCTACTTTCTTCTGCGGTGATGCGTTGGCTTTGCAGTGCTACCATGGCTCTGCTGTATCTAGACCATTCTCTTATCCCCAAAGTTGAAGTTGCAAGGTGTGACCACTAGATCAGAAACTGAGAAAAGCATTTTCAAGTGTGCAATATCACAGACAGAATACCGTAACTGCCTGTAATATCTGGAGAAAGTTCATAGTAATGCTTGCTGTGGGAGA
>NW_008824243.1:3269298-3271414 GCF_000699105.1 Pygoscelis adeliae
GGCATTCAGCTGGGACACTAACAGCTTTATGCTGGGCTGCTTCACTGCCACAGGTATTTCTGACCTTTTGTATCCAGTGTTGTATCGTCCATACAGGGTGCAGTTTGGGGACTGGGTCATCAGTGAGGTAAGCCCTAAATGGTTATGATGCAAAGGTAGTCCTTCTTCCATACAGTTCCTCCTATGTGTGCAGATGGTTTTGAGGTTGAGGCTTAACAATCTAGAAGTAACTGTCTGTATAAAATCTACTTTCCTATGTATGAACCGTTGAGACAGCTCGGGTCAGCTCTTACACCATTACTGTTTCCTAGGTCTGAACAGGTAACCCAGACTTTGGGCATTTTTAGAGGAAGTATCTGTCACGCTGGACCTGCTCACTTTTGCCTCCCTCCGGAGCTCAACGAGCCTTTGATTTGAGCTTTGCATACTAGCTTGCAGGCAGGGTGCGATGGAAGAATATTAATGCTGGGCTTGGGAGTAGCAATGGTTAATGTTTGCCCTTCAGTATGTTCTCAAAGGTCATTCTAACCAAATCATTTCTGAGAGGAGAGAAGAGAAGGTTAAAGTCATCTTCTTTTTCCCAGTCTTTGGAGGAGGATTCGTTTCTCACTCTGGAATCTGTCAACATGACCTCCTTCCGAGGATTTGACTAACTGCTTTCTCTGCCCCAAATAATCCTCCTCCAAGACCACCCTGTGTTAATCAGGCCAGATAAATAACCCACGTGCCCAATTATTTCTTAAGGTTTTTTTAAGTCACTTGACATCTTGTTCCTCTTCATCTGTGAACCTTCTTAAAAACGAGTGGGAGAAAACCATCTTTAATCTATAAAAAGAATCGTTCTTTGGCAGGAAAACTGCCATATGAAGCTTTAGTTTTCTGTTTAAACAAAGTTAGTTTTTAACTTTATATTGCATTGTTTTCTAAATTTCTTTCTTAATCCTCCCGTATATGCTCAAAATGCAAAAACCATTTAGGAATAAGTTATGATTTACAGTGTAAACCAGGAGTTGTGATGGTTCTTTTGTGTCCTAGAACATGCTTTCCCAAAGTCTTCAACAAACTAGGAAACAATGCAGCTGACTTTGGGCCCTTGGAAGCATACTTAATAGTGTGAAAATAAGCAGTAATTACAATCTCTTACAGAGTGTATAGGGAAAGCTGATGCTTTTCTGAGCATAACGGTTGCTCCAGGTCCTCTTGACAGAGGGGAGGACCTCTTGCCAGCCGGGGAATGCTCTGGGGGTGGTGGTTGTGCCCTCTCCGCTCTCTTGCCATCAGGCACTGTCCTTCCTTGTGCTGTGATGAAAACCTGGGCTGTTCCCTGTGCTTGGGATGGGGCTTACAGCACAACTAGATTTAGAGAAAGAAGAAGTCTCATTTTAAATATTTTTTGGGTAAAAAATAATGAGGAGAACTGTGAAACTGATTGCCTTTATTCCTGAAAAAGAGTATTGTCAGGTTTTAGAGACCCATGGATCCTTGTTGGGAAGGGCTTGATTCCTCTGAAATTCATGGAGACTCCCATTGATTTCAGCAAGTGTTGGTTCAATCACTAAACATTTTAAACATTTTCATCAAATGCTGTTTCTGTTGTTAAGTTTTGAGCTGAAAAACTTCTGAAGTGATTTCAATATAGTGAAGACTATGAAAAGGAGATTCAAGTTAATTAGATTTTGGTTCACAAAAGCAGTATTGGGTTTCCTGTGCTAGCCAAGAGGATTGGTGAGCAATTAAAGCTGCTATATTATGTAACCTGGTGCAGTTAGTAGGGAGGAAAATTACATACAGCCAACATACACCTATGCGGATGTTTTGGAAAACTTTTTTTTTTTTTAATTTAACTTTCATCATTAAGGGGATAAACAAAACCCCATCAGTGGAAGTAAGCCATTTCCTCTTTCCAAAAGCTCTGCTGAAAAAAAAACGGTGTTCAAGCATCTTGATTTTTTTCAGAGAAAATATCAATATATGATCTTAAACATCTGTTTCCTTACTTCTTCTTCTTCTGTTCCCACACAAATTCCAAACATACTCTGTTTCTTCTCCCAGTGTCCTGTGGTTTATACATAACATCAGCAGCGTAGTTACTGTTTTGCTGCAAGGTTTCATAACT
>NW_008824243.1:3271464-3282122 GCF_000699105.1 Pygoscelis adeliae
GAGAGCGTTTCTTCGGTCGTCATCATGTAGCTGAGAAATGTTTGAGTAACATTCCCCACCACCACCTCTTTCTAGGTTTTTTATGACTAGAAAGCAAAATATGTATTTGGTGTCATATATGGTTTCTTTCAAGAACTTGTGTTTTTTCCCCCAGAAAGTTTTTGGTAAGAAATATTTTCTTAAAATTGTGCATGCTTCCATATCTGCTTGAATGAGACTTCCATATCTGCTTGACTGTCGAGGCATGCAGCATTAAGTGGAGATCACAACATGTATCGTTTGACTGTGGAAGGTAGATTGAAGGACAGTGAAATACAGGAGCACATCAAAATAGGCAGCTGCTATTGCAAATATAAGTTGCGCTTTAAAGGTGAAAGGAGAAAAGGGACCTTCTTGGGAAGGTGGTTAGCTTTCACTTCAAATCCTGCAAGCTCATCATCAGTTCAAAAGCCATGCCTATTATTCTCTTGGACTCACTGGTTCATCTAGAAATGAATCCTTCATGGGCTGAATGTGTCAGACTAATATTTTAGGACAGCAGTATAAGATTGGATTGTTCTCTTAGAATAAGAAGAGATTCCAACCATGTTAGAAATCTGGCAAGAGCTTTTAATGGGATTTTCAGAATTCTCTAGCTTTTAGTGGTTGAATGTTTATTGACAAACTTACCAAGTTTCAGTGTTTGTTTTAAGGGCATTATCCTTGTAAAATGCTGTTCATCATTAATTACGTTTTTCCTTTCTTTAGTCCTTGATACGTGCTGCTTTCTTGAAAGGTGTGGAGCACTAAGTTAATGATACTGCCTAAGGAATATTTAACTATATAGGTTGAGAAAAGCCAGACTTATGAAAAGGAATTTAATTATTTTCAAGCTACAGTTGCGTATCTTCAAAGTGAAAACCATCTGAGGCCATGGACACATAGCAGGCTAACTCTTAGGAAGTCGTACTGTCCCAACTTTAAAGGGCTGCAGGCATATGACATTACACAGAACTGATTTATCATTTTCAGTGCCTGGCCTGCTCATTTGCAGGCAGCTGCCATAGTGCAGTTTTTTCCCCGGTTTGTCTCAGATTTCACATCCGTGTTCATGTATCTATAGGCGGAGTGGTTGGAATAGTGTGATCAAATCTAGTTTTGGGACCACAATTCACATGTCACGGATGTAATTCAAGCACTTTTAAAAATGATTGCTTGTACTTGGGCAGTGGAATGCTATCCAGAGGAGACTATTTTTTAGATATACCACAGCTGGTCTTAAAAAAATATGATCCTGAATGATCTCGAGCTTCTTAATAGCTCAGGACAGTGTTTTGGAGTTGAATACAAATTTTGCAAAGCACCAGAAATTTCAGAGGGATACGATATGTGGGGACAGGTAATTTCTGATACAGACAGAAAAAGAGGACGAGCTTCTGAGCATGCAAGCCCTTTTGCAGCCATTAAACTGGAGAGTCAGTCCTGAACGGGAAAGAACCCTCTTTGTCCTCCATCTGTGCCTTGCAAAATGTGCAGGTAGTTTATGGAGTTTTATGCATTACAGTAAGGAGCAAGCGGGTTCATCTCTAGCATTCATGGTGAGAAGTCACATTCTCTGCATCGCATGGGAGAGACTCTCCTGCAAGCTAAATCAGGAAGACTATTTTGTATTCAATTTTTACAAATTTTTCTTTTTTGAAAATACCAAGTAGTGAATTTCAACTAGAATGACCTGGTCAAAAATTAAGACCAAAAAGAACCCCAAACAAACCAGTTGTTAGGTATGGCATTGGAGTGAACCTTCAGCAATGAAGCCCATTTTTGCTGAAATTTGATTTTAACAGCGTTGATTTGACCAGTCTCGCTACAGATTTTTACAATCTACTCTCTCAACAGAGCCAAAAGGTGAGATGAGTAGAACTGATGTGTGGAGGTGCTAATGTGGCTATAAAGGTGTCTGAATTGAGGCAAGAGGAAACCATCTGCTTGGAAGAACTGTTCATATGATGTTTAGCACTTAGGTGAAAATGGACTGAATGCATGAGTGTACAAAGATACATCTGCTTTGCACCTTGTCCTGAAGACCCTTAAAGAGCTGGTGCGTAAGTTGCATGCGATTTCATGGAAGCGAAAAGAGAGGAAGAATGAAAGCAAATGATCTTACTGCTCCTCGCTAGACTGCTGTGATTTTTTTTTTTTCTGAAAGGACATTATTGCAGCATCACACTGTGTGGTTTTTATTTTCTATAGGAAGGAAGGTATCATCCAACAAAAGACTATAGACATCTTGGAGTTCTCACTTCTGTCAAACAAGGTGTGAATTGAGATATTTCTGCTATGAAGTTTTAAACTTGCAAGCTTGCAGGGCCAGGAACCAAGATTAACCAAAGTTAAACAAAAAGGAAGTTAGAAGTTTCCATTGTCACTTACCAGTTTGGGGAAGAATTGGGTCCTCCTAACCCCCCAGGAAGTGGATAAATAAGGACTAATGGTTTCCAACCATACACAAAAGGAATTCTTACCCTTGATTTGAGCATGGAGGCCTGCTTTGTGAAACAGACTAACAAATAAAGCTGTTTCCAATAAAAATTTCCTGTTTCCTTTTTAACACATTTGCCTGCTGTTTGCTTACACGACACCAAGAATAAAGACTTCATTGTACTCCCTTTTTGGGCTTTTTTGTTTTGGGGTTTTTGTTTTGTTTTGTTTTACTTTCTAAGAGATTTTCTTGTGTATCAGGACATTTAGAAATAATAGCATAATTTCTTTCTTGCCAGCGGTTCTTTCGTGCAAGAACCTCCTGCTGCTGGGGGAGGGCACAGGACGCATATCTGAAAAGCTGCACATACATTTCTTGCCTGGAATGTGTACTGAATTGTAGTTAATTGTAAAGGTTTTAACTGGCAAGGATGTTTGATTCAGAAAGGAAGTGGCACGGCAGGGATGGAGCGGGGAGGAGGGAGTGAGACCAGTCCCTTGCCTGTAGCAACTTGTATCAGCTCAGCTGCCAGGTCTTCATTGGAAAGATGTTCACAGTGGGAAGTCGCTTTGCATATCGTGGCAGGATGATTGGGGCTGAAGTAGGGCTTCCCTAAAATGGGTTGGAAAGCAGCGTAGGGTTCCTTTGCAAGCTCCCTCTCCGCCCTGTGGCTCTCGGCTGGCCCCAACCAAGCAGATGCTGTGCTCGGCAGTGAGTTCATAGCTCAGGTAATGATCTGTAACCTAGGTCCCCTGGGAGACTGAACGAAGGCTTCTGGGTGCCCTGTCCCTTCTAAAGCTTTTTAGAAGTAGAGAAAAAATCTGAATTTGGAAGCTCTGTTCTTCTCTCTTTTGTCCCTCATTATCCCGCTTGCCATTGATCCAGATGACAAGGACTTGCACATATGCCCATGTCCACCTGGATATGAAACCGTGGCAGCTGGCAAACCAAGAGTCCCAGGGGTGAGGCTGCTGAGCTGGAAGAAAAGCTGGTATTTGGAAAGTATGGGAATGACCTTTCTCCTCTAGCGTAGTTTAAATGATTTGGCCAAAACCTCAGGTTTAACTAATGTATTTTACTCTCAAAGGCAGATTCCAGTTAAGTTGTGGTAGTGAACTTCTTACCTATACAAGATTCCAGCTGTTTAAGTTTGTATCTCTTACGTGAGGAAGCTTGTTCTGTGTACTCAGCTTTCTGTGCAGCCTATTCAGCGCACCCTGGGCTGGATTTTCCCTCCGGCTATATTTTGATCTGCCTGAATTTCACATACATACACAGTTCATACCCTGGCTCCTCAGTAACCAGCAGGATTGAGATGGGGAAGCTGGGCTGAAAATTACCTTTCTGTTCATCTGGTCACAGCACATCGGTACAGTCTAGGAGCAATCCTGGGTAGTCCCTCTCTGACACACGCTTTGTGTGGATGGAGGTGACACAGAGAGAGCCCTGGCCACAGGGGACTCCCTGGCCCCTGCTTCAAGTCAACTCTCCAAAACCCTTCACCCTTCCAATGATTGGCAACAGGAGCCAGAAGCTAGAGCCCTGGCTTTCCCAAAATGTCTGAGATGGAAATGGGGCAATTGCTTTTAAACCCTTGGTGCTGTCCTGTACCCAGCCCTAGGCATTTACCTAGCCTAATCGATGAACAGGTGCACTGGTGTTTTATTATTCTCTGCAATTCTCGTGGCCAACCAGGAATAACTGAGGTGTTTCATTGCCTAGGTAGACTTCTTGGGGGATTCTCAAAGGTATTTTGAAAGCAAATATGCTCTGAAAATCCCAAAGGCACCTGACACCTGGGTGCCCATAAAATATGACTTCCACATAACGAGCTTATATATTTGCAGAAAAGATAGACAAAGCTTCTATAGAGAACCTTAAAAAAAGTCTGATAAATGCATATTCATAATTTTCTAGCTCTAGAAATATTTTACAGGTCATACACCTGGGGTGCTCAGTAAAGGACCTGTGAACAAATATTTAAACGCATTTAAGAGCCACTGTAGTAGTAAGGAATCTGTCACTTTTTTCAATTGCACTACAAGCAGCTACCTGCATTTTTAGGTAAATATGGGTTATCAGGGATCATTTTTTTTTTCAGTTTTAAATCAAGTAAATTCTCATTCAATCCAGACACTTCTGCAGGATGTGACCTATAAGTGCATTTTATTTTAAGTACTCTTAAAAATTAATTGCAGATTTTTTTACTTTAGTATTTTCATTGCTTCTGGGAGAATAATATCCTGTTGTTTGTTCTTACTTTAGCAGTACAAGTTTTAAATATATTTTAGATTTTTTTTCCTTCTTTATTAACTTTCCCATGTATTTCCTTAGAATACTGAAATTAAAATACTACTTTAAGCAAAACTTTACAATCGCTTGCAACTGGAATTGAAGAATGCTTTTTCTTAATGAGTAGCTAAGTCAATATGTCTGTACGTGCTTGTTCTCATGTGGTCCCATAACCCAAAGGTGAAGCAAACACAAGTTACACAAATGCCTGCTTGTCCTGACTTCAGCGAGAGTGGATTTTTAGCTGTTTATTTATGTGGAATGTTGTGCTTTGGCTCACCTTAACCCCTTGGTTTGGGTATATATCTTAGCAAAGTAGTCTGGCAAAGCACAAATATTTTAACCCTGTTGTAGCAATTTGGAAAATTAGAGGGGGATTGCTGTCCTTTTGGAGACGCTAAAAGGTGCCTGCTGTTTCATCTGATTTTAATTGTGTACCTATATATCACTGGGAATATTTGATAATGTGCCAAAATCTTGAGATATTTTGCTTATGTTATGTTTGGCTCTTCACTGCCCTATATGCAGTAACTTGTATTCTGAGCAATTCCGAGCAAAACCCTTTGCACATGGTTTTTGCAGCAGGTACCTACAGTACCCTCTCCGAGTAGGTGGCAAAATTGTCTACTCAGTTGTACATAATGAAGCTTTTCTTTTGTGGTCCATCAAGAACAGTGAATATAATCAAAGCCAGATGAACTTTAAGAGTTTCTGATTGCTCACTGTCTGTTTGATCAGTTCTAAGCAGGGAGCGAAGTTCCCAGTAGCACTTTCTTGAATTTTTAGAAGAACAAAATTAACCCAATCCGTTTCCTGAACACTTGGAGAATACCCTGAATACCTTTTATATTTTCCTAGTTTGAGCTAATAAGGTAACATACTCTTTATTTCTGCTTGTATTAGGTAACAAATGAATTTATGGATAATTTATTCACAGACTAATGTAACCCACGTTCAGAATGTTTCCTTTCTTTTGGTGTCATGTAAATGTATGTGAATAATTTCATTTTGCGCCATGCTGTTTTGGGCAGTGTGAGTGAAAGTTAACTGGATTTCCTGTAATATACCAAGTACCTCATAAATGCCTTGAAGACCTCCAGTGAAACTAGGTTCTTGTTGGGTAGTAAATACACGCTAGAGTGAGCTGCAATACAGTGTGTCGGTTGTTCTTGGGATTGGGTCTGTCAGTACTATCTACAGGATGTTAAAGTGCGCAGTATTACGAGCTCTGCTAGGAATTTCTGTCAAGACAAAATAGTTGTGCCAAGGGGATCGTAAGATTTGTTGAACAAATGCTGCTCATGTTGATTGCCGTGCTAGTTTCTCTAGTGTTAACAAAACCTGTATGGAATAATCCATAACTCCTGCAGTTTTCATCTGTGCCTGTTTCTCTAACTATTAAAATGATGAGCTGTTGATAAAACACGGGTGAATGCTAGTGACTTTCCAGAATCTAAGATATGTTTGATCATGAGAAGAAAAGCAAACTGGGATAAGCAAACCTGTGTCTCAGTTCAAAGTTGCTGAATACCTTCGTGCTTATTTTGTAACGGGAATAGTAGAAGTGGTAGAGAGGAAGTTTTTGCTTTGCAGATCACTAACTGGAGGGTGTCTTGTTTCTGTCCTCTTCCAGAAATCGAGGCCAAGGAAGCTTGTGACTGGCTGCGGGCTGCCGGGTTCCCGCAGTATGCCCAGCTTTATGAAGGTAGGCACCTGAGCTTTCAAGTCGATCATCCCCTGGCAATTTTTGGACAGTAAGATGTAATATTAACCAATAAATGAGGTTCAGGGGCACAACTGAAGTGCCAGTACATAAGATGACTTTTAGGGACTGGGCTGCTGTCTGCTACCCACCACACGCATAGATGTACCAAACCCAATGAGACTCTGAAACACTCACGGAGTTTTAAATTTGTTCCAAGTTTCTGCTTTAGTCTGAATCTCCCAAATGTCCTCGTAGCACAAATGTTATGTTAGCACCATGGTACATTCCCTGCAGTTAAAACACAAATGAACTGTATTTTCATGAACGTAGTCATGCACTGCTACGAGCCCAGTCTTAGGGAAACACAGAAGCTGTGTCCAGCTCCACCGGCCGGCTCTCCTAATGGAGCAGAGGTAGGAAATTCTGCATATGCGTGGATGCATCTGTACGCCTCATGATTCCCAAGTCCTGTGTGTTTTTTCAGAACAGTTTGGGTTGGTGTTAGACACAGGCTCACTATGAAGGGAAAAAAGAACATACAAGCTGCTGTTGCGCAGATGTGCAGCAGCTCCTCAAAGAGACTACTGCCTCCTGCACTCACTTTTCCTTCTGAGGGATGGATTCATTTTGCGTGTCTGCTTTTACAAAGGTTTTGCTCAATTGAAACTGTTGTCTTCATTGCCTCTCTAACCTACTAGGAACTTGCAGTTTTGGCATACAGTTCTTACACTCTGACGCAAAGTAACGTACGGAAGTTTGTTTTAAAGTGCGACATCTTTTTTAGATATGTATATTACTGTTCAGAATTTCACACACACACCACTTAAAATTACTTGCATTGTAGTGAAATTATTACGCACTCTTATCTGCCTCTTCTTTTTTATAAAACAAACCCCAGCTGCTGCTTGTAAGAATGAGCATAGAAAGTCCATTATTTACAGTGAATAACTGTTGGAAATGACAGCAAATGCTGAGCTAGCCTTCTTGAAAAGTGATCTCGTTGAGCTTTGATTTGCAGCTGCATTGGCAATATGAGATGATAATAGCACTTTCAAAAGCAGTACTTGGCAAAACTTTTCTTTGCCTGTTCAGAAATTAAATTTCCTTTTATTATTTCTCTTCCTTTTTTTTTTCTTTTTTTTTGTGCTAATGGAGTTGCCAAGATTTTCTTGGGATGCAGAGCTGGGACTGTACTTCCAGTCTTTGTTAAAAGTCGGGACAAGACTCTCAGCTGAATATGTGGGCTTGTGGGTTTCATGTTATGCTGAGCTGTAAATCCCCTTACAAATTACTTGCATTCAGAAAACATGTCCTACCTGTGGTTACCGTTGCCCTACCTAGAGACTCTACACTTACATAAAGTTTCTAACATAGGACCATGTTCTGCGTAACATCAAAAGGACCACAGAGGTGAGAGCAAGGCCAGCCATACCCGTTGAAAAGACAGCTGTCCTTATACGAGAACAATATGCCATTGTCCTTTGCAAGCCCCCCAGCAGCAGCAGCAACAACAAAAACATCAGCGGCATAAATTAAGCATTAAAAAAATGGACTCATGGAGACTACCAATTTCTTCCAAGTCACCTCTCTCACTTAAGTTCTCCCATATCTTTTCTTGTGGGCACTGTAAGGTTCTAACTTTCTCAGAGGAAAAACTTATACCAGCACTGGTGAAAAATACCAGCTGAATGTGCTCACCCCCTTTACTTGCACCTTGGACTTAAAATAGTGAAGGGGAGACCTATGGAACAATTGGGTATAGTACAAGAGTTCTGAGAAGTCACCTATATGGAATGGTCCCACTCAGTACACATTTAAAATGGAGATTAATCAATGAGCCTTTGTCACTTGTTTTGCTAAAACTGCAGTTTTCTGTAGAAAAGCTAGAATTTCTTGCATTTCACAGAATATGTCATAATTTGTTTATTCCTGAGGCAAAATCAGGACAAGTAGATCATTTGAGAGATTATCTATTGGTATAAAAAAAGCCAGAATATTAATTACCTTTTCACAAATTAACACCAATTCTATTCCTTTCATCCTTTCAGCTCAAAAAAAATAGTCCCTGGAGATTAAAATATTTTATAGACAATCACTTGGACCAGGAAAGTTGTATGCAAGTGCAACAGTATATTCGGAGCGTGTTCTTGTATCGCTCTGTGCCCTGAACACCCAGTGGCTTTGGTGGGAGTTTTGTCTCTGCAAGGAATGCTGGATCAGGACCTGTATGACAGTCAGGAATCTGTGGAGGACAGTAAATAATATATATGTGGTTGCTGCTTCAGAGCTGTAGTAAATTTTCAGCTCCCTGCCAACATTGTTTCCTCCCCCTCACTCTCCCAGTTGTTTACCTAAATAATCTCTTAAGGAGAGGGGGCGGTATGGGCTCCGCGCAGCTTGGCTTGCTTTCATTTCAGTCCATATCTCATTAATGTTGTAACAGTGTCAAACTTTTAAATAGCTTGATTAACAGCCAAGGAGATTCTGTTTTTCATTCTTTTCCAGAGATTTGGGGTTTAGTGACCTTTTTTCTTTAATGTGAGATGTTAGTACTTTGATGGAGATTGTATATTTATTTTAAATAAAGCTAGCCTGAATCAGTTTACGGTTCTGATGTCGGATAGGGGGCTCCGATTTGGCTCGTTCGCTCTCTTGCCCTCTCCCATTGTTTCATCTCTGCTTTGCTCATATTTTCCCCCATTATGCATATGAACTTTCAGTTATCAAAGCTGCATGTCACAAGCTTGTACGTGAAAAGGAAGCAGTTGAAATGGTAACGTGTGTTTACCTGAGAAGTGCCAATCACTGGCATCTTGGCGAGCTCAACTGGAGGCAGCTGGTTGTTCTGAAAAAACTCACTACTGGGAATAAGAGTCATTTTGATTCCATCTGTCTCTATTCCTACAGATCTCCTTTTTCCAATTGACATCGCTCTAGTCAAGCGAGAGCATGACTTTCTGGACAGAGATGCTATTGAGGCCTTATGCAGGTAGGTGAAAAAAAATCCCACTGCATTTTGGAGCAAAACTCTTCCTGTGTAATAGAAAGTATAACCTGGGAAAAGCATAACCTCAACTGAATTATGTACTATTAAATAACCATTTGCTTGAGACCTTTTTATTATCCACTATCAGTATGTGGTTTTCATTAGAATAATATATTGGGCTAAGTAATGTTTGGGGATCTTATTTAAAACAAAGTTGGGAGGATAATGGCAGGAGTCTTTGTGAGAGACATATTTTTGATCATTATTCTTAATTTGCTTTCATTACTAATTCCCAAATTAGTAAGGCACGTGGAAGCAGAACTGTGCTGGCTGCAGCCATCTGCACATACAACTGTAGCATCAGTTCCCACGTGGGATTATTTTCTGGGAGCAGTATTAGCAAAGCCATGCTGCTGCACTCCATTACTCTCCTTTCTTAAGTTGGTGAGCAGCTATGTATACAAACAAAACAAAAAGCTACGTGTACAAACCCTCATGCTGACCTCAGCATATCACCCTGTGTGTGCCATGATCACAGAAGTGAATGTGGGTATGGCTGTAAGGGATAATGTGAGCGAATCTAAGAGTTTACCACCACTGCAAGGGCTGGCCTGCCCTCAGCCACGTGCTCCCATTACGTATCTTTGTTGTTTATGGGTTCCTTCCACAAACCAGTTCAACTCACTCACTGCAAAAAGAGTCTGAATAGTTCTTTGCTAGGTTAGTAAATTAAATCAGCCCATGGAAAGGCGTAATGAACTTCAGAATAGGTGCAAAGGATGGGGCAGGACCCCACAGCCAGCTGCAGGGGCAGGAGAAGGGGTGGGTAGAGAAAAAGAG
Source organism: Pygoscelis adeliae (assembly GCF_000699105.1). Lineage (NCBI taxonomy): Eukaryota > Metazoa > Chordata > Aves > Sphenisciformes > Spheniscidae > Pygoscelis > Pygoscelis adeliae. The sequence continues at coordinate 3,281,746 of NW_008824243.1, forward strand.
GGAGCAAGACTTGCCTGTCTGTGGCAGCATGTTTTTACAGAACTACAGCCTCAGCATTACTGATTTTATCGTAAGAGCAATTGCAATGGCCCCATCTGACACTTAACCCATCCATCAGTTACCTCCTCTAGTGTGAGTCCACAATCTTAAATGTGGAAAAAAAATGCCTTAACTTTTCATATCTCCTATTACCTAGAAATGAGTGCAGTTCTCTGCCTCTGTCCTCCATTATGGCAGCTTTCCAAATTGTCTGCAAAATGAATGCTTTTGGATACTACATGCATGATGTCTGCAACTCTAAATGTCAGTAATTCTAATGAATTACAAAACCCTTTTAAGAAAGGCTTTAAGTTTATAGTGTTCTCATGCCATGACTG
>NW_008824243.1:3282154-3289365 GCF_000699105.1 Pygoscelis adeliae
TTTTAAGTTCTTCAGAAATATTTACAAGATTTTCAAACTAAGAAAACAGATCTGTTGACCAGTCATTGGGAGGGGAAAAATCTCATTAATGTTAAATTCACGCTCAAGATGTGTCCTACTCAAGTGTAGGGCACCTATTCCATCGATATTAAAATGTGATGCATTGGTGTGCTTATTTGTGTGCTCTGGAACTTGTGAAGTCATTGAACAGAAAGTACAGCAATGTGAATCAATGCTGGTTCCCAGAAGCGTGGTCTTCTCTCGCCAGGAAAACAAAATACAGTCAAGCCAGCATATTTTGGACCTAGTGCTTGCCTGCGAGGATACTTTTTAACCTGGGATTATTTATTTATATGGGGAAAAAAGGTAGTAGATTGTTTCTCACTGGTGCAAGTAAGAATATGCCCTCCATATCTCTTTAAGATTTGCTGCTAGTGTGATCGATAAAAGCAGTTAGCACTTTTTCTGAACGTAGAGGACAGTAAAAAGATCTGTATCATAAGAATGGAAGCTTATATTGTAAGCCTTCTGATAAAAGTAAGCAAACCAAAATGATGTGGGTATATAGATATTTTGTGAAACTAGGAAGTTTTTCATAAGTCTGCTAATTGTAAGATAACCTCTTTGCTTTCCTCTTCAAATTGGTTTCTGTGTAATATGCCCAAGAATCCACAGGTCTTACTGTAGTTTGAGACAAAGATTTTAAAGGTTGAACTATATCATTCTGAAGCCTGTGGCCTATATATCAGACTTACCTTTTAGATAACTTTAAAACAGAAGCTAATATTTCTCCAGAAGCATTCAGATCCCACCTCAGAATAACACTGAAGTAATTCAGTTAATCATCTCGGATGTCTGAATTTGGCCCTTTACCATTTGTGTTAGACAAAAGCAGTGCATTATCACGACATTTCCACCTTTAGATTTTTTTTTGCCACATCTCCTTGTTTAGTTTTGTAAAGCTCATTAAAAAACATAGAGAAGACACATAGTTTGGAATGCTGCATTTCTGCCTGAAGCCTGGGTTTATTTTGACTCATGCCATGGTCAGTGTGTAAACAGTAAAGGGTTTTACTCAGTAAAAGACTTAGAGCGACTTCACAACCATAAGTCTATCACTGTTTCTTGACTGAAAATCAGAACAGTTTGGGAATTATTCACATTTTCAGGACAGAGCGAAATGAACACTGTATGCAGTGGATGGTGACACTGAGAATCTGCTTTTGTGTATAACAACCAGTGTTCTGCCAGCAGTTCTAATTACCTTGTTCTAATTACTGCATGTGAAGAAATAATTTTAAAAAAGACTGTCGAAATCACAGTGACGGGGATTTTTTTAAGTTTGAAGCATTTTAAATGATAGTTTACATCTGAACAGTATTGTAAATTATCATTTAATAATCTTATTAATGGAAGCAGGAAAACTAATGTAACTTTAAAACCAGCTTATTCATAAATGTTTTGCCAAATTCTTTTCTAAAAGGAAACGATATCAATAGCCACTCCATTACGGATTTTCGTGAAAATTTTTAAATGAAAAGTGGGTTGAGACTTGAATTACAAAGATAGCATATGGCACTTAGTAACAGTAGACAATAGACAGTTAAGAAATGTCATTTAGTGATCTTGTCATGAAATGTAGGGTTAAAAATGTAACAGCAATGACTCTAATTTGCTAGGATGCTTCATGTAGTGACTGCGCAAAGCACTGCTGGCCTTGGTTTCATAAGACTTTATGTAGATTAATGACTGGGAATTTGTCTCCAGAGGATAACTGGCTGCATCATGCGCTGATGAAACTAAGTACTGAAACATACTTATCCTAAAGGTTGTTGCTAAGTACAAAATACATAGCAAGCCATGATGGAAATCTTATTTAATCTCCTTATGCATAGCTAGAAAATGCCACACTATATACGCAAGAGGTTTCTTAAATCTTTTACCATCAGGACTTCTCATCCAAAAAATTGATTGTAATGGATTCGCATGAGCAGCATTCACTTCTCGTATCATTTGGTTTGTAGAGAGCTGCCCTCCTTTGCAGGTTAGAACGTGCAGATGAACCCCAGGAGCCAGCGTAGAGGCTGTCCACTGCAGTGAGACAAGAAAGCTCTTGTATCATCAATTAGTTACAGGTATAATGGAGTTGGAATTTGCCCTACAAGAAGGAATTAAGAATTTAAATTCATCAAGAAAATATTTTAAACTTTAAAGCTAGATCATACAGTTACTCAGATTGAAAATTGTCATTTAAAATGTGTAAATCTAATATTCTGCATTGCTACCACTTTTCTTGGGTGCACGGGGTGAGAATTTTCTCCTGTTAATGACAGCAGAATGAATTACCTGAGGTTCTAGCCAACATAGAACTGACTTGTATCTAGATTAACAAAGACTTATAGAATCATAGAATCATTAAGGTTGGAAAAGACCTCTAAGATCATCGAGTCCAACCATCAACCCAACACCACCATGCCCACTAAACCATGTCCCTAAGCACCCCATCTACACGTCTTTTAAATACTTCCAGGGATGGTGACTCAACCACTTCCCTGGGCAGCCTGTTCCAATGTTTAACCACTCTTTCAGTAAAGAATTTTTTCCTCACGTCCAATCTAAACCTCCCCTGGCACAACTTGAGGCCATTTCCTCTTGTCCTATCACTAGTTACTTGGGAGAAGAGACCGACACCCACCTCGCTACAACCTCCTTTCAGGGAGTTGTAGAGAGCGATGAGGTCTCCCCTCAGCCTCCTTTTCTCCAGGCTAAACAACCCCAGTTCCCTCAGCCGCTCCTCATAAGACTTGTTCTCCAGACCCTTCACCAGCTTCGTTGCCCTTCTCTGGACATGCTCCAGCACCTTGACATCCTTCTTGTAGTGAGGGCCCCTAAGTTCACATTATAAGCCCATATTTTAATTTATAATTCAGCTGAAGTTAGCTGTTCACACTGCCATTTTTGATAGTGATTGTCTTGTTCAGGCTGCCTTTCTTAAAATAAGTTCAGGCTAAACTAGTTCGGCCATTTCTGGGGAGAAGACTAGGAAAAATGCATCGTTTGCTCATTTCTGAGAGAAGCTCCAGTGTGGCAGGTTCAGGCTTCCAGTGTAATTGCCGCTCAGGGCTGATACGGGCCAGTCTCGACGCAGGGGCTGGGACTGAGTGGCAGGTCCTGTTGCACTGGTCACCCTCAGGAAGAAGGGGTTTGCAGAACCGGGGTGGAGGAGGGTGAGAGCCTGGGTAGGAGTACGTGGAGGGTGAGGAAAAGTGATTTCTTGGAGATATAATGTTCCACAGGAGTAAGATACCATCTGGATGTGAAGATGTATAGAGAGAGGGCTGACTCAAAGGCATTTATCTAAATGATGGGAAAGAATATTATCTTGTCATCCAGACAGTCATCCAGAAAGTGGCCGGGGTGGGAGGCATTGTAGAAAGTGAGACTGAGATAGCCAGTCGGTGAAAGCGGCTGTAACTGCTGTCTGCAGCAATCCTTCCCGTCCCTCCATCTCCCATCTTGTCCTCGCGAAGGTGTCACTGAGACAGGTTTGGGCAGAATAAGACGGAGCTAAAGAATGAGGAAGACCTGCTGACTGTCAGTAGGGAAATGATAAGTTGAATTTATACTTGGGAATGGAATTACTGAAGGAGAAGGTCCAGAGCCAGAAGAGAAAATTGCGGTTCGTTAACAAGCGTCGATTTGATGAGAACATCTGTAGAAAATGAATGCGTGTTTATGTGCTTAAAAAGTATTGCAAAGCATATGTGAAGGTTAGTCACAGTTGTATAGGTAACTCTCATGCTGGCAAAGCCTAAACTTCGTAAGCTTAGCTTTGCAGACTCAATAATGTGTTTGGAAGGCAGTTTTGCGTATTGTACTGTGTTTTCAATGTCCTGTAGCTCAAGGAACTGGACACTGCTGAACTTGAGCAGAAGTTAAAGCAGGATGTGTGATGTATATAATGAAAGTTGCAGACCTGAGGCAATTGCTGCAGAGCATTTGAGTTTTAAAAGGGAAACTGGTTTTGTGATGAAATCATGTCAAATGTGTAACAGAGCCTTTATTTGCCTCACTGCTATTGTATTTAACTTCACTCATTGGGGGTTACCTTATCTTGCCTTCATACTCATTCTTGTGAGGTGTGCGCTGGGAGATTTTTTTTTTTCTTAAACACCCTCTGTGGAAACAGAGGTCTTTGCTCTGCCCTTTTTCACCTATTTCCGGGTTTTAATTCGAGTAGGAGAAAAGTCTGGGTATGTAATCTTTGTGAAATCAGAGATCGTCTTTATTAGCGGTCAGACAGGCTGGAGCTAGATAAAGCTTGATACAGGGGTTCGGTGATAACTTCTCTCTGCATAAGTCAAAGGTTGCAACACTGTGAAATTTGTAAATTATTACACAATATAGAACTGAAACCAGTTCAATATTCCCTGGTCTTGAGGTCCAGGAGTTTGAGAGCAGAATGTTTTTATAGCAGAGAGAGGGAGGTGGCTTTCTGCTGCTGTGTGGCCTCTTAAAAACCAATATACCAGTTTTGTTGTGTAGCGCAAAGATGGGACGTTCACCATTCACCCACACTGAAAATACAATTCCTCTGAAATTCACTGGACTGGTGCACGTACCCACCAGCTGCAACCGGCAGGACAGAGCCTTCTGCCTTTTAAAGTCAGAGCAAAGATGAAAATAGAGAGATCTGGATAACTTTCCTAACCTGCCACTGCCCTACTATTTGACCCATGGCAATTCTTCCTGTTTCTCTTCTTTTCTCCTGTGTTGTGGCTGGGTCTAATTATAGATCAAACTGACATTTTTTTTTAGTTCACGACTGCAGCAAAAGCATCAGTAGGAGCTTTTCCACTTTCTTTGATGGCCTCAGGATCAAGCCCTGTGTAAATACCATCTGCAACCAATCCTGTGCATAAAAGGCAAGGGGAAAGAGAGGAAACTAGTAATTCTTCCTGTGCACACATTTTCTAGATTCAAGTTACAAGTTTCATGAATCTGAAAAGACTCATCTGAAGCAACAGGACAAGTCAGCATTTCTTTTTTTTTTTTTTAGTTTTTTTTATTTTTTATTTTTTCAAAGCTGCTGATACGGGCTTTTCTTTACACTTTGCTCAAACGAATTACGTGAAAATTATACAACTTCCTTCAGAATGAATTAGGGTTTTTAAAGCTCGGTTTTGCTCCTGTTGAATTTGGGCTGCGGTCCGGCTGAAGGAAAGGGGTGGCTTTGCTCCTCTGCCTCCCCCCTGCACACACTACCCTTCACGCAGCTCAGGGAACTGACCTGGGAGAAATTCAACCCAACAAAGTATTGAAAGATTAGTTTTCAGCTCGGTTAGTCTCCTCGTCCAACCCACAGTACAGCCTCATGAGTGGAAGTATTAACACAAGGGACCAAACCATTGCTTCCATGAAGCTGCTGCTTCAGCTTTTCTGCCTTCTGCATTGCGCCCAGTCCTGTTCCTGCCCTTTGCCTTGCCATAGCACCAGCATTTCTCTAACCATGCTTTAGCAGTGCAGATTTTAGCTGAGCCGTGTCCCTGGAGCAGTTTCTGAGGGGGGCAAGGGCTGGAAGGAGGGCAGGAGACCACAGCAGCCTGCACTTAGCTGTGCCTAAACTGCCATGGAGCTGTGTGTTTAACGGTGCCAAGTTTTGCTCTGCTTTAAGCTGTTTGTGCTCAGCGCTGCACACTGAGCTTCTGGGGAAGAGGGGAGAAGGAAGATAATTTTTTTTGTTGTTTAGGGATACCTACCAGATCATTAGCTCATGAGGGAATACAGGGATGCTTACATACATTCATACAGTACTTCAAGATATGCATCCAGACTGCTATCACATTTCACAAAGAGGCTGGTTAACTGTTGTTGCTGCAGCAATTTAATTTTGTTTAAATTTTAGTCCTTCAGAAGAACATATTTTTATGTATAAAAGAAACTTTCAGTTTAGGAAGGAAAAATCAGGTCTGAGTTTTCGGTTTTTTTAAAAATAGTGAGTTGTCTTGTCCCAGGACTGTATTGAAAATAATCATTGTTCACAAACAAAACAGACACCTAATCAGTGGGAAATAAGTTTTCCTCTGGGAGGTTTTAGCTTATAAAGTACAATTTTAAAGCAGCATGCTGTTTTCACACAGGCACATGTACACAGTGTCAAATAAGAAGCCTTTTCTGTTATTTTCAGTCTGTTGAGATTGATCGTTTCAGGGTTTGAATGTCTACTATTTAAACAAATGTAATTATTACAATTCGTTGGATATAATGCACTTCTCAACTTAGTCTAAGTTTCCGTTCACTTCTCTACTTTGATTCAAGCAGTTGTGACAAGTAGTCATCCATCCCTCCCTCTGAAGTTAGCATACAGCCAAATGTAACGGGTTAATGGTTAAGTATAATTAGGTCTCTAATTGAAACCCTGCTTGTGGCTATTTGTATGCAAAGCAGTTTGGGGACAGCCGTCACAAAAGCTTTTGAACTGGAATAGCCCGTGTCAAACACTGGATTGTTCTCTTAATATGGTTTCCTTTGCTTTGCAGGCGCTTAAATACTTTAAACAAATGTGCAGTGATGAAGCTAGAAATTAGTCCCCACAGGAAAAGGGTAAGTTCCTTTAACATCTTCTGTTACAACATTGTACATTAATAAAACTGGAAAAAAAATCTAGCAGATTGCTTAGCTGCAGTCTTAGGATAACACCTGAGTAGAACCTGGCAAGGACACACAGTCAAAACTCTGCTTACGTTTCATTTTGGGTTCTCACTGAGTGAAAACTGCAGGGCTTGGCCACGGGTAGAGGTTAGTTGTCTAGCAAACTCTTCCCCGGGATACTGCTCCCAGTCTGAAAGGCACTGGGCTTCTCTGCCTGCTGGTGAGGTTGTCTGTGTTGTAGCGCATTACCTGCACTCAGGCAGGACTGCAAAGAGTAGGCTTGAGGGAGGAGATCCTGACCGGCCACAATGAGCTGACCTGAATGTTAGAACATCATCTTTGGCGTCATCTTCACAGTTTTGGTTCTTTGCCATCACGTTGGAATTGTATTATTTTATTATGATGTAGACAGATCAGTTAGACTGTGCTTGTCCTGCGAAGGAAAGAGCCAGTCCTTTGCAGGATTGGGCACATTGTTTCCTTGTTTTTTAATTACATAGCTCAAAATTAAAGCAATATATTTACAGAATACATCAGCTACCTTCTTAGAAAATTTGCAT
>NW_008824243.1:3289390-3316265 GCF_000699105.1 Pygoscelis adeliae
TAAAAGTGTTTCCTGAATTTTCAGGATCCCTGTGGAGCGTGGTGAGAAATAAGAGAGCACCTACTGTAATTTCAGTAAGGTAGTACTGACAGAAAGCTGAGTGGCTGGGGTTTGCTAGTAAGGTACCACTCATTAGCTGTCTTAAAACTATGTGTGTGTCCTAGGAGGGATCAGTAGTTGATACTGTCCCCTGGGATATGACAACTGCAGATAAAGATGACTGAGCTAAGGCAATACAATGCTGCCCTACCCTTAACAAGAATGCATACAAATGCTCTGAGGTTGTTTACCAGGAATTAATCCCCTCTTGATAACACTCTGAGGCAGCATATGTAGGAACTCCTTAAAAGTAGGGGTAGACAGCTGGATTGCCGTTTATGACCGCCAGAAGATTTCTCCTCCTTGTTCCTGAACCTTGTTAACACTGGAATGATCAGTATTGCTGTTAGAGGTCAGACCAGACCTGACTTCAGGTCCAAACCCCAGATCTTCCGGAGTCTGGATGTTACCTCCTGTTTCACTCCTTCCTGATTTTCATTCACCACCCATGTTCTGGCAGATGGACTTGGATCCTATTCCCTTTTGTTGTTGACTTCATTAAACACAATACTTAGCCTTTAAAGCTTTTTAACACTAGGGAAAAATTGTGCTGACAGAAACATATGTTTCTTTATGTTTGCATTGACCTCTTTGCAAATTAAGATCACTTTACTGCTCCTTTTTTTCCAGTCAAACCACATTCACCACTGAACCATCGTTACTATCCATTGGCAGTTTCAGGTGACTTTTTTTCCTCCTGAAAACTTTAAATAAGCAAGCCAGTCCTCTTAGGTTTTCATCTGAGTCATGGACAGAAGTAGTTTGTAGTAGTTTGGAAACAAAGCAAATGACGCTTGCTCTGTGTCTCATGTGTATTTGGTTATAAAAAGTAAATACGGTGTTTCACTTATTTTCCTGAGCTGATGAAATGTGCTATTAAAAAAAACAACCCAAAAAACTAGGAGAGGATCAGGAGCTAAAGTATGCATAAATAAAATATTTGAATTATGAATAATTTACTTGTTTTTCAGAGAATAAATGTTTGTGTTCCTGGCACACAAATAGTTACAGTTTGGGGCATGCATGTGTGTTTGTTTTTAAATTAAAGCCATCTAAACAAATGAAGTGAAACTCATGGCGCTGGGTGGCAATTAGTGTTTCCTACTCTGAACACCAAAGATTATTTTGTGGCTTCATGGTGTTGTATTAAAATATCTTCATGGGTTTTATTCTTCCAACATGAAATTTTCCAGATATTTGGAAGACCAAATATGTCAGTCCCAGGATCATTCCCTTTCAGTATTTAGATTAAAAGATTGTAAGCGTAAGTGATGTACATGAAATTGTGCCCTCAGGCATTACTCATACATCAAACATCATCAGTGGAGATGTTATTTACAATTTACTTACGTGCTATACTGTCAGTGAGCTCTTGCTGCTCGCTATCTATGAGTGTTAAAGTGTGCCCGAAGCGAGACTGAAGTAGAAACTTCACAGGACATTCTTAAAATGTTAGCTGTTAGCCTGTGGGAGGAAGAGTGGACCAGGTAAGAGCCTAGAGGCATCACACTCTTGCCGTGCAAGAGCTTCTTTTGCTATCTCATTAGTCACAGCGAGGAGACCGTTCAGACTTCCCGAATGGGTAAGGAATTAATCTGCTACAATTCAGAACGTATGAGACACTTCTTGTAATTGCAAAGAGGAGTATAAACACACAGCCACTATCAACAGACTGTAACTTTGGAGAGAGTCCAGAGGGACCCCAACCCCTGACTGACTCCAGTTTAAAATTTTATGCATGCCAGGAATTTCCATTGATCTGAGGGCTATCCACTGTGACCAATTAATTAAAAGTCTATGGATACTAGGGTTTTTAGAAAAGAGCAATTTAAAGCAGATTGTATTGTTTGTTTCTTTTTACAAAGCGTATATCTTTTGTGTTTAAAAACTGTTAAAATATATTGCCTGTCCCATGTTATCTTTTCCTGTGATGAGCTTTATGGCCTAATCTTCCTCTCCCTGAAGGAAAAGACTGTTTTCACTTTAAATTCAGTGAGAACAAGGTCATGCTTAAAGCAGTTTAGTGGGCATTGTATTTAAATGCAACCGCCTTTGCTGTTTGGGCAATTTGCAAGCAGTGCTTTCAGGGTTCTTCTTCTTTGCAGAGCGAAGATTCAGATGAAGATGAACCTTGTGCAATAAGTGGCAAATGGACTTTTCAGAGGGACAGCAAGAGGTGGTCGAGGCTTGAAGAGTTTGACGTGTTCCCTCCAAAACCAGACTTGAACACCCCCTCCCCGGAAGCTCCTCACCTTACTAATGCAGCAAGCCGTGAGAGTGTGCTAACAGATCTCAGCGAACGCCAGGAGGTGGCTTCTATTCTGAGTATCAGCAGCACCAGCAGCCACCAACCAACCCTGCAGAGCGAGGCATCCACCACCAGGACAAACTCGGTTGTGAGCGTTTGTTCATCGAGCAATTTTGTAGCAAATGACGATTCATTCAGCAGCCTGCCCTCACCCAGGGAGCTGAATAGCTTCAGCTTCAACACGAAAGCCAATGAGAAGAACGCCAAGTCCAAAACAAAGAGCCTGCTCAAGAGAATGGAGAGCCTGAAAATCAAGAGCTCTCACCATGGCAAGAGCAAAGCTCCTTCAAAGCTTGGCCTTATTATTAGCGGGCCCATCCTGCAGGAGGGCATGGATGAAGATAAACTGAAACAACTTAACTGCGTGGAGATTTCTGCCCTCAATGGCAATCACATCAGCCTCCCCATGGTACGAAAGAGGAGCGTCTCAAATTCCACCCAGACCAGCAGCAGCAGTAGTCAGTCTGAGACGAGCAGTGCTGTCAGCACACCCAGTCCCGTCACACGAACACGCAGCCTCAGTGCGTACAATAAAAGGGTGGGCATGTACCTGGAAGGCTTCGACCCCTTCAACCAGTCAACATTCAGCGACGTGATGGAGCAGAACTTCAAGAACCGGGGAAGCTTTGCAGAAGACACTGTGTTTTTTATCCCCGAAGATCATAAGCCCGGCACTTTTCCCAAAGCACTGTCCAACGGCAACTTCTCCCCGACAGAAAGCAACGCCTCTGTGAACTGGAGGACAGGGAGTTTCCACGGACATGGCCATCTCACCCTCCGGAGGGAAAACAGTGGTGACAGCTCCAAAGAGCTGGGCATGGGGAAAAGGCGCAACTCCTCCAGCTCAGTGAGCAGCCGCCTGAGTATTTACGACAACGTGCCGGGCTCGATCCTGTATTCCAGTACGAGCGACCTGGCTGACCTTGAAAATGAAGACATATTCCCAGAACTAGACGACATCCTGTACCACGTCAAAGGGATGCAGAGAATAGTAAACCAGTGGTCAGAGAAGTTCTCGGACGAAGGGGACTCTGACTCGGCGCTCGACTCCATCTCCCCATGTCCTTCCTCTCCAAAGCAGATCCACCTTGATGTAGATAACGATCGAACAACACCGAGTGACCTTGACAGTACGGGGAATTCGCTGAATGAAACGGAAGAGCCCGCTGGGATGCAGGACAGGAGGGACTCTGGGGTGGGCGCATCACTGACGCGGTCCAGCAGGTGAGATCATGAGCACTGGGACTTGGGGTGGCCCTGGTGAGGTCCCCTCCAGCCCGAGTGGCCCTATAGTAGCTGCACCACACTGTTAAGGTGCAACAGAAGTTGTGGCCATTCAAGCATACGCGTGCTGTTCCCATCACTTCCCAAAACAATTATATGCAAGGGAAGTATTTGTGCAAGACTTTTAGACAAGTGATTCCCACACTTCGTAGCTGTATGTTTGTACGTTCAGCCTGAGTCGTCATTGAAAAACAGCCCGCTCAGCAAGTCAGTGTTAGGAGCAATGTTAAGGCAGTTTTGGGGGATGATAATTCTTCGGTGTGTGGGAGGGAAAGGGACCTCAAGTAGGATTATTCACTTTTTTAAGTTGGCTAGGAGAACCAGTGTAAGTATGGTCTGGTTTGTGTCGGTGTGTAGTAAAAGCTTTGACTTTTAGACTGTTTCAAAAATTTGCACTTTTCAGTAGCAGGCTGTTTCTTAATAGCATGCTGGGGCATTAAATCTGCAGGGAAAATGAGGTTTGTTTACTTTCTCTTGATCGCTGTAGCACAGTGGGGGACTGGGGGAGTTCCAGTGGCCTCCCAGTTTCTGCTGGGACTGTATTTTTTATTGTGAGTAGAGCAAGGAGTTGAATTCTTTCTAGCTTGTTTCCAGTTTTCCTTTAAAACTGGTGCAAATCATTTAAGGCCTGGTTTCTGCTGTCATTTAGTCACCTACAGCTGCTTGTATAAACTTAATGGGACTTTTAGAAGTGCTTAGTTCCCATTTGATGTGTCTTAAAAATCTGGGCCGTTTTTTCTTAACGGAGTTTTTTGATTCCCACTGCCTTAATACTGAAAGGGCTTCTGAAAAAGGGTGTTGGAGCCCTCGGAGGATATCTGATAGGGCAAGACTGTGTAGTTAACACTGAGCTGTGGGTCAGCTCAGAGCGCACGTTCCCATCTGAAGCATCTGCACGTGCTGCATCGCAGCAGGTGAGGCAGAGACGCTGCCGGCTGATGCCTGTGAAATCTCAGAAGACAGTGGCTGCCAAGGCCAGGGAGCTCAGCAGTACGTTTGCGGTAATTCCTGCACATTTCTTGCGGAGTCATTTCAGTGAGCGGTCCTTGCTCTGTCCCCCATCTTCTCTGCAGGCACAGGCTGAGGTGGCACAGCTTCCAGAGCTCCCACCGGCCCAGCCTCAGCTCAGCGTCGCTGCAGATCAACTGCCAGTCCGTGGCGCAGATGAACCTGCTGCAGAAGTACTCTCTCCTGAAGCTGACTGCTCTCCTGGAGAAGTACACGCCTTCCAACAAGCACGGTTTCAGCTGGTAAGGGCACAGTGCCATGTGTAGACAGGCCGAGCATACGAGCATGACAGTTGCATGCTTGCAACTTTTGGAAAGATGCAATGAATCCCTCCGTCCCTCTTTTTCCATATTTGCACTTCTTCCTCCAGCCTGTGCTGACAGTGATTTGTGGTTTCCTAAGACGGGGCTAAAATTGCTAACCCTTTATGTAAGTCTAATCTTATTAGGCTTGAGAAGTATGTTTATAGGGGGCATGTGAGGGAACAAAAGCAAGGAAGTACAGGCCAGCTTTCTGAGCAGGAAGATGTGTGGACATCCATAGCAAAAGAAGGACTAGTTGTTTATTGAGGCAGTTAGCGAGCAGTGGCACAAACCTCAGTAGATCTTAATAGGCTTGCTTTTCTTCAGTTATTCTTAAATATTTGCATTACTTTATCTATATAATTATGTAATTAAATAATGTAAATTTCCTTCAGTTCTAGTGTCTCATCAGCCAAAATCTATCTTCCCTCTTTAAAGCGCACTATAAATCCAGTTAGCTTGCAAAAAAGATGGAGGGGGGGGAGGAAGAAACATTGGGAGAACCATGGAGTTTTTTGTAGGCAGCAATTTCTGCTGTGGCCAGGTGTTTGTAACCCAGTTGAATGTTTTTTGTTGGAAGAATGAAATAGAAAGCTCTTTTATTATTGTATCTGCAGTACAGCCTGTGTAACCTTCAGGATGCAAAAGGCGCAATAAAATTCTTCTTCTCCCTACCACAGGCGAGCCTCCTCCCTTCCCCAGGAGTCATAGAGAGTATTTAGCTTCAGCATCAAAGTACCTCCTGTTCAAAGGCTGTTATTATGTCAGCCTTTCTAAATACAGAAGTTGTTTGTTCTGAAAGACAGAAATAAGTATTGACCAGTTATCCCTGCATGCTTCAGATTCTCAGTGGAGATCGCAATGTGTTTTTTCACATTCCATTGGCATTTTTTTTGACAAAGCAAGTATTATTCATACATATATCAATAATGCCCTAAACTTAACTATATGGCAATACAAGTTGGTTCTGTTTTACTATGTAACAGCTGTAAATCTAATGCACTGTTTGCATAGCTGTACTGTATATTGAAATGTTAAATAGGTCTCCCTGTTTTCCAGTGCTACTGTGTCCTATCAGTTGTTGCACTGGACATTAGCTTTTCTCCCTGTTCAGGAAAATGATCTCAATATTTTCACATTTTAATGGCTTTTTTTTTTCCCTTTATGAAACCAATACTCTTGGGGACCTGGGGGTAAATCATTCTTTTGTATTTAGTAACTTTTTCCTTGGAGTCATAAGCAGATGGAAAGGCCTCTCATTGAAATTGGAGTGGGAGGTGGGGTTAACAACAGTCACTGGCTGACAAGGAGGGGGGTCCCTCAAAGGGGTTGTTTATAGAGCTGAAGTTTTTAGCTGACAAACTCAAATGTATTACATCAGTTTCCTGCTGTTATGCACACTGGTGGGTGGTGGACCCAGTTTGAGGACTTTGCAGAACAAGTAGTTGACATACAAAAGCTCATTGTTCAAATGCCCATCTTTCCCGAAACCTAAAGAAGCAGTGTTATAAGGGGTCACTGACCGCAGGATTTATTTTGACTCTTTCGCAATTCAATCTGGCCCCTGCAGTTTTAGCCTGTAGCTTTTGTCCTACTAATATTGATGGAGTAGCACCACATTAATACTTACAGGCAGCATACTGCCCCGAATGTCAAGCCTTTCTCTCAGAGAAACTCTGTTTTCTGTCCTCTCCCCCTTCCCAGCCCTGAGTGGATTAGCTAATTTATACTGTCACTACTTTTCATATTACTAAAGTGTTTCACTTATTTTCACTGACTTTCTGAATTACTGGAAATACAGAAGATAAATGGTCAACAGAGGTTTAATTTAATTTTGTCATTCCCTTTGCTTAAATAGGGCAGTACCAAAATTTATGAAAAGGATAAAGGTGCCAGATTATAAAGACCGAAATGTGTTTGGAGTACCGCTGCAAGTCAATGTCCAGCGCACGGGGCAGCCTCTTCCACAGAGCATTCAGCAAGCCATGCGGTACCTCCGCAACCACTGCCTGGATCAGGTGGGTTTTGCTGTACTCTCATCCCACACGCATGCAGCACCCAAAGCCCAGCCTTCCATTAATTTTTATTGTTCCTGGGTCAGTCTGAAAAGAGTAGACTCAAAATAGGACAAAATAGATAATTAATGCAAGGAAAGCTTTCCATGAAATTAGAACCTGTACATAAGAAGCTAAAGAGCATAGTTACATTTCACATTTGCTGGACTCATTGTAAATGTATTTACGTTTCCATATATAGGTTGGACTGTTTAGGAAATCTGGAGTCAAATCAAGAATTCAGGCTTTGCGCCAAATGAATGAGAATTCAACAGACAGCGTCAACTATGAAGGCCAGTCTGCTTACGATGTAGCAGACATGTTAAAGCAATTCTTCCGTGATCTCCCTGAGCCTCTCATGACCAACAAACTCTCCGAGACCTTCTTACAGATATACCAATGTAAGTAGTGAGATTTCTACGGCAGATGGCAAATGGTCATTCGTGTAGCAAGGGTGGAACTTTCTAATACTGCTCCTCTGGGCACTACACATGTTGCATATGTTGCTCTTTGCCTTTCTCCAGCAGCCATTACAGTTCAGGCTGCCTCATAAGAAATGGATTTTCGATGTTCTAGTTGTATAACGATTTATAGTAAAGTTCTTTTCATTTCACCTTTCTCTGTAGTTTGGGAACAAATATAAATCCTCCATCGCTTGCTATAAAGTTTCCTCTCTTCTTTGAGCATACTTGATCCTACTGTTTGAAAATAAGCCACATCTGATGTAGCTAGGTAGGGGAGCTGTACAAACACTACACGAACAGAGTGTGGCACTTTCAAGGGGATTGAAATCCACTAAATTACTGAGATTTTTTTGTAAGAGCAAGGCTGCCAAAAAATTTCTATTTTCTTATAATTCATATTATTCTATCCTTCATGACAACTTTTGAAAACAACCTTTAAGTTGAAAGCTTTTCTGTTACTGACTTGCAGCTACTTTACTGATAGGTACCATAAATAGAAAGTGCTTAGAATAAATCGCATCAAAAATGGAGTTTATCAATGGACGTGAAAAGAAATAATTAATCGTTCTGAGATGGCATGTTCAACTCCAGCAAGGGAGACATTCTCTTTTGTGAACTAGATAAATTGAGTTCTGTATAGATGCTAGTTTTGTGCTGGATCTTTCCAAACAACACGTCTTTCAAAAGTTTTCTTCAACATTGTTTCACTGGGAATACTCTCACTTTATAAAATGGCCAAAGATTAATTAATGTTTGGTGACCAGAACTCCAGAGCTTTTTGAAATATTCATGGCGGTCCAAACGGATCGATGCGCTACGGGCACCTTGCTGATCCCGTGGTTTCTCTCCCTAACACCACCCCAGCTGTCTCCCCATGTATTCTTCCCATGGTAGCACAGCTACAACAGAACTTACTGCAAAGACACCTTCTTTGAGCCCTTGCTGTATTTTGTGCCTTCCTTATGATGATGGTTACAAAAAGGTTACAGGAACCTCCTTCAGAGCTCCATAGGTGGAGGTGACGGTTTAAAATAAAAACATACATACCGTTATTTCAGTGCACGCATTTTTTTTCTATGTTTGGATTCCCAAGAAGGTTTATGGAGAAAATTAATCAGACTCTCCACTTCCGTGCATATTAAACAGCAACTCTTTGTGGGTTTAGTGCCAGAAAAAGTTTGACAAGAGCACTGCAGAAGTATCTGTTCCTTTTCTTTTACAGGCAGTAGGTCTGAGGATTCCCCAGAGGTGGTCGGAAAGTATTATCTCTGTGTAAAGCAAAGCGCCTTAAAGCAGCTGTAAATTTTGTTTCCCTGCAAAGGACAAAATTTCCCTTTGCTTTGATGTTATGCACCAGGCTGCGCACTGGAATTGTCCATACGTGGCTTAAATGTGCTTTGAGCTGATTGACGGGAGAGTGTGGAAAACAGTGGATTTTTGCTTAAAATTGCTTTCTAAACTCACCTGCTAGCCTTACAAAGTTGCTGAAGCCCTAAGCAAATACCAGTTAAATATCTGGTTAGCAGCACGTGTATTATGAGACATGCAGTGAGGGTGGTGTGGTGCTAATGATGATATAAATGCTCCAGGACTCAGACTCTGATGTTGCCTTCAGAGGAGGCTTATTGGAAATCCCTTTATAAGATGCAGATCTGGTCTGGGTTATTTCATTTTTTGTTCCCTTCAAGTTTGGAGGAGAGGGCCTTATATAAAGACACACATCAAATTTTTCCAATGGCTGTTTGTTGTTAGTAACCAAGGAGCTGTTTAATGGTATGGGGCTTCACAGCGTTGACTTTCTTTTTCCACCACATGACTTTGAATGATCTGCTCAATAAAGCAACCCTCTGTGTTTGGTAAAGCACTTTCTAGATATTTTATGACATCATTGTTGAAAAGGTTTGCTAGCCAGTTTATTTAATTAATTCACCTATTCTAAAATGCATTCATGTTTCGAATTTCTTTGAAAGCCAAAGAATTTCTAAATTGGCTGGACTGTGTTTGCTTGTTCACTGCCTGACTCCAGGCTTCTGTCATTTTAGTGCATCTGCGGGAGCATGTAGCTGTTGAAATTAAATCTAAAATTAACTCTGGCCTAGGCACAACTTCTTCTTGCTTGCATTTCTTGTGAGGCAGGAAATAGCTGAGGTAGTTAAACTAGTGGGTTAAAAAAAAAATTCCTTCATGTTTCCTACGAATGGTATGCATCCTGAAGAAAATCACTTCAAACTCGAGTCAAATATTTGAAGCTGGAGTTTGCTTTGGGATGTATTCATGCTGTGTATGTGGAAAATCAATGGGCTGATGAGAGAATTACTAATATTATGCAGATGTGCCAAAGGATCAGCGTCTCCAGGCTATCAAGGCTGCCATTATGCTTTTACCCGATGAGAACAGGGAGGTCCTCCAGATTCTTCTCTATTTCCTGAGTGATGTCACAGCTGCAGTGAAGGAAAACCAGATGACACCAACAAACCTGGCCGTCTGCTTAGCACCTTCCCTCTTCCACTTAAACACTCTCAAAAGAGAGAATTCTTCCCCAAGGTACGTCTAGGGGGAGCAGGTCTCATTGCTGCTGGTCCTGTACCACAGCTAGTGGCGATGTGCAACAGGCACGGTCTAGCATTGACCCTACCAGTTGCAATCACCTTGGACACCTCAGAGGGCACCGGGTGTAGAATGGTTATGGGATCCTACCTTTCGTTAGAGATTTGTTAAAATGTAAGCGAGTTCATAAGAAGGAAGAAATGGGGGGATTCCAAAGAAAAAGTTTAGAGAGAGTAGCGAGAGAAGTCGGTAACACCATGCCAAGATTTGGTCCCAGGCAGCACTGCTTTAAATCACCAGCAGATTTGGGAATCCTACTGTTTTCTTACCGAGCGTCTCTCTTGCTCTGCATTAAATAACTGGGTTTGTGTGTGTGTGCTCTTTTCCCCTGTGAAGGGTCATGCAAAGAAAACCAAGCCTGGGAAAACCCGATCAGAAAGACCTAAATGAAAATCTGGCTGCAACCCAAGGGCTAGCTCATATGATTGCTGAATGCAAGAAGCTCTTTCAGGTAAAATACCTATTTACAAAACTGATGGGTGGAATATTGGCCAACATGGCTTAGATCTGCTGTATAATGGAAAGCTAGGAATGTCTCTTTATTTTAATAAAGTTTAATGCATGATAAATAGTTTTTTAAAAACCTTTGCATCCTAATCTGGGTGTATACATGAATTAGAAGTGGTGCTAGAAGAAAAGAGAGTTGTTTTGTTGGCGCTGGCACTCAAAAGTCATGAGGCAGTTGTGGGGTTTGAGACATTTTTGTTACATCCAGGCTGCGTTTGAAATATGTTTTCAAGCTTTTCTTGTGCAGCCATGAGGGTCTGTGAACTTCAGCTCTAATTACAAAGCAAGAAGCTGTTTCCAGGAATTTCAGTGCTTGTTTTATACTTAAATTCCCAAGAGTTAGCAAGACTAGGCCACAAAAGCGTCCTGGAATGTGACACTGTCAAACCGTAGGTTGAAGGGTCTGTAGGAACTAAAGCATGCTCCCTCTAGGGCCCGGGATGGAGAACCAGACAAGTCTTGAGTCCTGGTTTTCCTCACTGTCATCGAATCTTTTCAGAGCCCTCAACTGAAGACATGCCTGTCTCTTTTCTTGTGGCTGACAACTGATCCCTCCTTCCTTCAGTCTGCAGGATAAACTGTGCTGTGGGAATTGATCTGAGTTGTGTAGCAAAGAGGGATACTGCACAGAAAAAAACAAGACACCTCATAAATGAGAGACTAATTTGAGTTAAACCAAAGTAACAAACTTAATTTTGGCATTTCTTCACATTGAGTGCTTGACCTGACACGTACACATCCCACCACTTACAAAACCAGTGTACCCATCTTTCAGTGGCTGTCAAACTGCTAGACTAACTCTGTGATTTGGGGAGAGAGCTGCAAGAGGATAATTTCACTCTTGTCACCCCTCAGATACCCGAAGAAATGAGCAGGGGCCGGAACTCGTACACAGAGCAGGACCTGCGTCCCCTCAGCCTGGAGGAGCTCCGGGGCGGCAGCAGCACCGCCGAGCCCTCCGACTACCACTGCTACCTCCAGGACTGTGTGGACGACTTGCTCAAAGAGATGAAGGAGAAGTTTAAAGGCTGGGTCAGCTGCTCCACCTCAGAGCAAGCAGAGCTGGCCTATAAGAAGGTATGCACCCTGTCGTTCACGCCACAGCTCTGGTTTTTAGCTCACCTTCTCTAATACAAGCAGTCTTTTGACAGAAGGTTCAGTGCACACGTTTAGTTTGCAGATGGATTTAAGAAAAAAACCCTTAATCTTTTGACATAGTTGCACACCACCTAAAAGCAACATGTCTTTCAGCAGTAGTCAGCTAACATGCACTGATTTGTGTTCTTCTGTTTATCCAGCCCAGGAATGTTCACTGTATTGCATTTACACACCTTCACTCACATGTGCAAAGCCTTGGCAGGCTGAGTGAAGCCTCCAAGCGCTGTCACTGTGCAGGCAGTAGGGAAGAAGTTGCTCGGCTCTAATCTTGCACAGCTCAGAGCTAGCACAGGGAGAAGTGTTTCAATGAGATTTAAGATATTTAAAAAGTAAACTTGGAAAATTAGGATATTTCTCTGTAGCATCACAATTTAATAGCATCCCATACTGGAGAAGATAACTGTAACTTAAAAATAATTTGGAAGTCAGTGTGCCTTTGGCTGTTAGGAAAACAACCTTAGTCTGAGCTTACGACAAGCTTAGTACAATATATACGTATATGTGTGTGTATTCAATTTTCTGTATTTAGCCAACACTAAAATAGAAAGGAAAAGAAAGTGTAAGAAAGAGTAAAACTGAGGACTCCGCCGATTTTCCCCAGGTATGCGAAGGTCCCCCACTCCGGTTATGGAAAACTACCATTGAAATTCCAGCTACGCCAGAGGACGTTTTAAATCGTTTACTTAAAGAGCAGCATCTTTGGGATGAAGATCTTATAGAATCAAAAGTAATCGAACCTTTGGATAGCCAGACAGATATATACCAGTATGTCCAGAACAGCATGGCACCTCACCCAGCCAGGGACTTCGTAGTCTTAAGGTAAGACTTTTATATGCAATGGTGTTTATATCCTATACAAACCGCAACCTTGCCTACGATTTCTGTATAATGTAAGTTATATAGGTAAATATCTAATTGTGCATAATTTGAAATCTTATTAGATGTTTGAATCACTGTCAAAGATAAGACTTTTTTTTTCTTCTTTTTTCTTAGAACATGGAGGACAAACTTCCCCAAGGGAGCTTGTGTGCTTCTAGCAACCTCAGTGGACCATGACCGTGCTCCAGTGGCAGGTGTTAGAGTCAATGTGCTCCTGTCTAGGTATCTGATTGAGCCCTGCGGGTCAGGAAAATCTAAACTTACCTACATGTGCAGAATTGATTTAAGGTATGAATTTCCACTTTGTCCTTTTGTGGTGGTAACTTTTCGTGTATAGTTTCTGTGTAGTCAGCGCAAAATTTAGATTGTTCAACAAGCTTTAGCTTGGCCAGTAGTAAGTACTTCTCAAAGGCACGCACACAGGTCTCTGAGACGTCACAGAAAATTGGCTTCAGTGCACGTTTAACAGCAGCAGGTGCGGTTTGTTGCATTAGAAGTCTTCAGTATGTGCTCCACCATAGCTATAGGTATATAATCCCACCCCTTCCTCTGACCGATGTATTTGGATGCAAGGACATGTTAATTTTAATATTAAGTTAGTAAAGAGGACCAAGTTCTCACAAAACTTCTCATAACTTTTCCTCACTGCCGCAAACTTGTTTTTGAGCAAGTCTATATATTAGTAAGGCTGAGCTGAGCAATAAGCAGTAATACGGAGATTTCCTAGTTGGGCATTGAACCAGCTAGGTATCTATTTCATTCTGACTAAGAAAATGCATGCAAAGTTACTGGTACTTACTTCATCATTACTTTTTCTTCATGCATCAGGGGCCACATGCCAGACTGGTACACCAAATCTTTTGGACACTTGTGTGCATCTGAAGTCGTTAAGATACGAGACTCTTTCATTCATCAGAGTCTTGAGAGCAAGGAAGTAAAATCCAGGTGACTACTGAAGAGGAACAGCCGTGCGCTCCACACCTCAGCAATGTAGACATTACCCAAAACTGAGGCTCATGCGCTGCAGACCAGACTAGCGTACCATCTGCAAGTCATGTCATGAGGGGATGACAGCATGAAAACTTGACTGTGAGCATTACTATAGGACTGTGGCCATACCATACACTTTAAAGCTGCTTCCTGTCTGTGTAAGGTCTATAGTGTAGGCCTTGACTGGAATACATAGGAGGACTGTGCAAAAAAAAAAAAAAAGTATTGTACTATTTGATGGTTTGAATTGCTTCTGAGAAGCAAAATTCTTTAAATGCAAAATATATTATGAAATATGGTGAAGGCTCATCATTCCCATGTGAAATACTTAGCTTTATGTACATACCCATGTCATTTTATTTGTAGTGCGTTGAGGGACTGGTGTATCCACTGGAATAGTTGGTACTCTTCAATGTGTTCTCACTGAGATAAGCAGAGAAAGGTTTGCACAGAGATTAAAGTGTGAATGAGTGTGTTAATGGTTGAAAGGATAGCAGAAGTCGAACTTGAAATGTGTCTGGTACACTGATAGGCAACCAGAACGGATTTTAGTATGCTGGATACAGTTCAACCTAGAATGGGACTCCCTGTGGACCAGGAGTAGCCATCCTTCCCATGTGCCAGTTCTGCATTTTCCTCAGCTCTAACCTTGTTAAAAACCCTAAGCAGATGTTACAAAAGGCTTGCTCCAATTACTGTCGACTCCTTATCCAGATGATCTTTTAGGAGTGATTAGCAATTCTATAGCAATTTTAAGTAAATATACTTTTGAGCAATGTAACAGCTTAGAAATGGCATGTCTGTGCAATGGTAAAGAGAGCCAGTAATGTCAATTGTTAATTTGCCAAAAAATGTTTGTTGCTTTTACTTCTACCTGCGTTAACTATAAGTGTTTTAATGAGCTTTTATATATTTTACTGTATTCTTTCGGCTCAAGAGGAAAAAGTCAACACTGGAGTTGCGGTGCTGGGAGGTGGCAGGACTCCTGCAGCAGCAGGTGGGGTGAGGTGGCTAGGACGAGTCGCACGAGCTCTCTCCCTCCTTTGCCTGTTTTCCTAAAAGCTGCACATTAACACGAACAGAACCTGGATGTGAGCAATTTGGAGGGGGCAGAGAGGAGGGTGGGGTTTTGTCTTGGGTTTTGTTGGGTTTTAAACCCTTTGGGATATTTCCCCCCTCCTTGAGAATCAACTTTTATGAACTGTAGGAAGTCTTGAGGTCCCCTGGAAAGGTGTCTTTCTGTAGGTTTTACTGTAAAGGTAAAGATTTGCTTTCGAGGTGCAGTATTAAGTGATAAATGTATTTTGTGGCTAGGGTATGAATGAGTTGCAAGATGGAATTTTGACTGAGACTTTATTACCATTGTCAGTATTATTTTAAGCTTTTTGATGAAGATTTTTTTATTATGGCAAATAATGTAGTACTTCCAGTAACAATGTTCCTCATGAGTAGGAAAACCTTGTATATTCTTCTACATCAAACACTTTTGAATTTGTAAAATTGTATGTTGTACATACCATTCTATTGTAAACATGTATACTTGCCCACAGTGTACTGTCAAACATAGATAAAGCATGATAAAGATTATTTAAAATATACCTGTATTTATACCTCAGCTATTCTTTTTGGTTTTTTGTACCTCAAGTATGTTTTCTATTGTAAATGTGCTTTACATGACTATGATCTACATGAGAGAAAGGAAATGTTTAACTTGCTATAGATGTCTGTACAGAATATACTCAATAAGTGCACTATTAAATGTTTAAAATTGGAGAAGCATGATGGTTTTTATTTTATTCTGCATTCTTCCTTGTGCCCAGAGGAGGAGGCATTTTTTCTTACCACCGGTTCTTTACATACTACTACCATCTGCATAGCCACCCCTGCCCTCTCCCAGGCCAATATTTTTAGCATTGTTAAAGGCAGGTACCCAAGCAATTTCAAAATTTTTGGAAGACAAGCCTTCATGATGGCAGGACAGAAATACTCCACAGTCAGTAGCTTCATACATCTAAAAGTAAGAAGAAACCTCTGTTTTGCTGCTGTCTTGTGGAAAGGTACTCTTGAATTTAACAGGGAGCAAAGCAAATTCCTACTTGATAGGCAGCTGTATGTGATGCTGAAAGATAATTCACTGCTTTCGTATTTTCTATGGGGAGAACGAGGGCTGGACGAGTTGTGGAGTCATAGGTTTGCTTTAAAAAATGCAAGTGTGAAAGTAATTGGAGAAAGTTAAAGCACACGCAGCAGTGAAATGAAGCCAAAGAGAAGGCCAGGAGGATATACAAACAACTGACTAAGGTGAAAAATGAAGCCAAAGACAGCTGCTAATTCAAGCAACTTTAAGAAGTTTTTAAAGTCTTAGCCAACAGAAATAGAATTTGGGCATCTGAAGGAGGATTTTGATCTGTGAGGCTTGTCTGACAGAGTAACTGGAAGGAGGCCTGCTGCCTTTCAGCTACCAACATCATTGTATTCTTTCTCCACCTGAGCATCCCGAAGTCCTGATCACTATTGCTTCCCCCTGTGTTCCCCAGGGAGCAGTGTGAGGGATGCTGCTTCACAGTCTGGCAAAAGCAAACCTCTTGTTGTTGTGGTACTAGCTCTAACACACCAAAGAGCCTTTTAGAGAACCTTTCTGATAAGGGACTGTCATTTGTTTGGCTCTTACAGGATCTTTTTTCTTCCCAAGTCAATACTAAAAATAAAACAACTGCACAATTTAAAAAAAAACCAACAGGTTTGTTCACAGTTTTGGGCCCTTGGAACAAGCAGAGTTAGAGCTAATTTATTTTTCTCTGTAATGATGGTTTTGTTTGTATTTTTAAGCACACTAATGCATGACAGACTCCTCAGGCACTTCAAGGATTTACTCTGCATTTTGTTTAAAGTGCATTTAGGTTACTTTCAAAATAGCATTTTCCTAAATATTTCTAAAACATGAGTTAATTTTGACTCTTCTAAATAGCCTCAAGCTCCTGAATGTTTGTTTTCTTGGCACCTTCATTTGCAAGTGTCCAGGTTGTAGCTGGACAATAGAATTCAAGTTTCCATGTCTGTGTTTCTTGTCAGGTATCACTCACGGCAGCACTGGCTCTTGCTCAGACACTCTCTTGCTTTAAGCAGCGGTTGCCACAGAGGGAGCACAGGCTGGGCCCCTGTTCAGTTCTGGCAGGGTGCTGGTATGGCTAACTGCATACATGGCAGCCCTGGTGCAGCACGGGTCCAGCCTGCTGTGTGCTTCAGTAATGCTGAATTTCAGTACTGCTTTCTAACAAATTCAGATGGAAAAAGTCACGTTTTACTGTCGTTCCTCAAGTAATGCACTCCACGGTTAGATATTTATGAAGCTGTAAATAATCAGCAGCCTTCATCTTAAAGGCCAGAAGGCAATATCACTAACACACACGGACGGTCTGGGAAAGTGGGACTGAAACGATGCAAAACAGTACCTCTGCAGTCTGGTACAAGACCTTGAAAAGAGCAGGACCTAGTATATATCCACAGTAGTCTGTGCCAGGAGAAAGTTGATAGGAAAACAGTATCCATGACTTAGGCTACATAATAAAAGGCGGATATTTCCACTTAAGACATATGAAAATTAAATGTTATACACAGATCTTCTGCTAAGTGCTGGGAGCAGTGTCCTACAATCGTAAGGAATGAAATCGAGACACTGTTTTAGTAGAGCAATGCATTAAATTTACAAAGACAAAATGCTAATTCCTTTGCCTATGTTATACCATAAATTGTCAATACAGCCATTGACTGCATCCATTATACAAGGAAATACTGAACATTTCTGAAAAATTACGTTCAGCTATTTCTCATCTGTCAAACCAGAGCTATTTTATTTCTCTAGTAAGGAAAGGTATCAATGTCTAAAATAACGGCTAGCATAGCACCGGAGGTGAAGGTGAAGTACTGTTCTTATTACTGATGCTAATATGCAGTGTTTGCATCCATGCTTCTTTTGCATTGAGCACTATCCCAAACACTTGAGGCTTGCTCACTTTCCCCTCCCCTCTGCACCATCCTACTATATTTTCCTGTGTTGCCTGAGGCGTCCAGAATGCTTGCAAGAACTGAACTTCCAAGCTGAGTCCAGGGACAGTAAAGAGCAGTGAAGGGTG
This sequence comes from Pygoscelis adeliae, assembly GCF_000699105.1. Lineage (NCBI taxonomy): Eukaryota > Metazoa > Chordata > Aves > Sphenisciformes > Spheniscidae > Pygoscelis > Pygoscelis adeliae. Next base: position 3,307,184 of record NW_008824243.1, read on the forward strand.
GGAAAGAATTCAAAGAAGAAAAAATTCCATCAAAAGAGATTAAGGCACTGAAGGGGTACATGTATACAGGAAGATTCAATACACATAATCTGGCCACTAGACAAGAGGGATGTAGTAAATGTCTACTAGCACTGGAAGGTCATAAAAACACAGAAGAAGAGTTCAAACTAGCTGAGTGGGTGTACAAGTTGGGACAAAAATTCGTTAATGGAAAATTTGAGGCAGAAGGAAAGGAAAAGGCATTTTCAACAGAGCAAGAGGTCTTTGAGGCTGTGGGACAGTCTCTCCCTGAGAAGCAGCAAGAGCATAAGTCATTTAAAACTGCACAGGCTCAAACCCTGGAATCATTCCTGCACTAGCTTCCATAAAGTATCACAAAGACCTAAAAAAGGTTCTCTCTTCATTATTTGACATGATTACAGGACTTACAGGCCACCAGTTTTCACCTGTAAGTGTCAGGTAGCGCTGCCTTGCTGAGTAAGAAACAATGTGGTGTCAAAAATAAAGTTACAATTAAGTAACTCAATTATTTTGGAAGTTGCTAATGAGCAAGTCTTTCTCCAAGAATTACACTGGAGGTTGTGGAGTGCAGTTTACTTATGTTTTATAGAAGTGGACATTCATTTAAACAAGAAGATGCAGTGCTTCCCCGCTATGGCCCAAGAGCATGAAGATCAGCATGGGGAGGTTACCAGACAACTGGGAGAGTCTTTTGCTTTTCTGACATTTACCTAAACCCCAGAAAGATCTATAACTGATAAGCACAATTTCCCTATCATAGCAGGAATCAAATCTGTTATTCCATAGGCTCAATTTTTTTTTTGTTACTAGAAGGAGAAGAAAAAGCCCTACAGCAAGTGTGTTGTATATGCTTCTCCAGGTACCAGTCTTCTACTAGTCAGTTCATTAGCTGAAGTAATAAAAGGGTGATATGGGGGGGGGGGGGTGTCCAAACATCACAATTGCTCCTGACCCATGTAAATACTTCTTAAGGCTTTATAGACGTGTAGATGAGGCGCTTAGGGACATGGTTTAGTGGGCATGGTGGTGTTGGGTTGACGGTTGGACTCGATGATCTTAGAGGTCTCTTCCAACCTTAATGATTCTATGATTCTATGATTCTATAACACTAAAAATGGAAAAGCTCCTTAGGAACAGAATTCTCAGTGAATGAAAGAATATTACTATTCCAAAAATCAAATATTCAAAAGGTAGAGTGCTAAAAGTGCCATTGCAGTTCTGTATGTATTCCAGGGAGCGAAATAAATAGTATTTTCCATGATATGATGAGATAAGCCTGTTATAAGCATAAAGACAGGACAGCATAGCCGAGATGGCTCTGGTTTGAGGGGGCTTGTGCCTCATTTATTAGAGAAGCTGGAAGACTTAGCAAATGAAATGGGAATTTCAAGAAAGGGTACCCTCAATTACATCACTTGAGTGTCACTTTAGAGAACTGTCATTTTTTTAAATAAGCCAGCTAGTAGCAGGAGTAGATCATGTTCATAACAGCCCAGACTAAGATAGTGTACAAGGTGTGGGTAATAGAGGAAGGGTTCTTCTAAAAGGAAGAAGAGGACCCAGTTGGCCAAATACTTCCAACATGTTTAATGACATAGCAGTCTGAAATATCTATTCAAAACTAACAGGTCATCTGGTAAGACTTCTCCTTTGTTTCAAAAACAGTTAAAAGAAAATAAATTTTGGTTAAGGCATTGTTGTGAGCTGGTTAAACATGTAATCTTCAGCTGGGCTATAATTCAAGTTTATAGAAACACTGACAGTATGGTTAGCAAAGTACCTATAGGCCACTTTCTTACCCCTACCACTGGGGAAAGTTGTACAATAGGGCATATTTTAAGTAGTCCATTTAAACATTTGAAAAGGAATGCAAAGATACTAAAAGATTTGTTTTAACTCAATCATTTAGTCTCCATCAGTCTGTACTCTTTTCATTTCTCTAAATACCTGCCAGCACCACAGCAGCACAACAGAATGTCTGAAGAGTACACACGGGGTTTTCACTGACCTAGAGGAACGTGCTTTTTTTTGTTGGAACATAAAAAGGATTTAGGGAATTTTGCAATCTTTGCCCTTAACATTTCTAAAATGTACAGTCCTTACTACTGCTGCCCACAGGATAAAAATTCTTACTGAAGCCCTTGTCACCTACATCATTTATCAACTAGGGCTTCTAAAGCATACGAGTAATAAAGCATTCAGTAATGATAATACAAGTAATAATCCAAATTGATTTTTAATATCCCACCTCAATGACATGCCTACAAAGCTACAACTACATTGAAGTCAGTACTCAAGTAAAAGCAAGAAAATGGTAAAACTTTACTACCCACGAACAATTTCATTCACCAGCAGATAACAGGGAAAATTGCTTCGTGATACATAAAAAAGCAGCTTTGAAAGCCTTGCTAGACCTTCTTAAAAAGAAAGGGAGATCCATTAAGGCAATGTGTCTGGAAAACAGCACCTGCACTCTCTCTGTATAGACACTATACTCCATTATCTAAGACTGGGAGAAGCACATACAGAATACTGAAACTGCAAAATTCAGGTGCTGCCTCCTGTAAATCCTCAGCAGCAGTGAGGCATCCACCTCCCAGTGAGGGGAGAAGCAGATGAAATCAGAGGATGCTCAGTCTTACACGGTGAGAACAAATAGTGATTCTCTTCCCCCAAGGGCATCCCATCTCTGTGCCACGCTCCTCATTGGATCAAATGGTACATGTAGTATAGAAACACATATTCCTAATAATGCGGGGCAAGTATTCAATTAAAGTGGAAACAAACCACATTTAGAAGGGGTCATAACCACTCATGAGTTCCAGGACTGTAACGGTGCACTCAGCAGCACTAACACTACACAGCGCTTGGTCTATGAGCTCCGTGATTTGGCTTTGGAGGCCTCTGAAAATACATTAAATTGTGTTTGGAGGCCTTTTAAGAATGACCTTGAGCAAGTAGAAAAATAGAGATTTTCTAGCTAATGCCTGAATCACAGTCTAAAAAAAAAATACATTCACATTTGCTTTCTTTCCCTTTCCGGCCTACGACAAGAATAAATGCTTGTGTATAAAAACAGCATATAACCTTCTAGGTAAAGCACTCACCTTGTGGTGTTAGTTGCAAACAAGATCAGACAGAACAGTTATCGAACTAGGTTCAATTCATCAGACTTATTGGACTGGGGAAGGAGGAAAGGCTATGCCCCGAGCATCCTACTTGATAAGGCAAGATCGATGAGGGAATGAATGACCCGTCAAGAGCGGTGATGGAGTTCAGAGGCCCCACCGCTGAGGAGCACAGAGGTTTTAGCAGGCCAGTCATGGCTAACAGACTGTTAGGCATGTATTTGATAAAAACCTAAGCAACCGGCAGACCTTGAGGAGTTTTAAGTGTCTAAAGTTTTAGGCTTGGATAGAAGCATATCCCCAGCTTACTGCTAGAAACAGAGCCCGGAAGCCCTGATTCAAAATTGCACCATGTTGTCTGAGGAAAGAAAGCAAAACGAGCTGATTTCTGGCACCATCAACTCTGTTACAGAAGTAATTATCTTCAGTATATCATTAACATTTGGAATTCACTACTAGTCATCAGAGGTGGTTTTTTTGCAGAGCTTGGAGACAAATATATTTAGAGAAGTTCCTGTTATTTTTGTCATGCTTCAATTTCTGCACTAGCCACTTGGGCTTACCTCTGGATGTATTTTTCACAAGAGCCTGCAGGAAATTTCTTAGGCTGTTTTCTGAACAGTCTTGCAAAGGTCACTGTCAGACAGAAGGCATTCATTTAAATTGATCAGCAGCACAATCTGGGACATGACATGATACTTACTGTGCTCCTGTTTATAATGCAACATGCAGAAAGGCAAGCCCAGCATGCTTTTCTTTTTTAATTCCTTGAAACCCACTACATATTTTTTATTGTTTAAACACTCTACTTTACTGATTTAGAGATTTTCTATGAGGCTTTATACACCTTTTTTTTTTTTTAAGCTTCTTTCCTGTGCCTCCTCTTCCTCTCTTGTTAAATTGCTAAAACAGTTTCCAGGGCTAGCCACTCTGTGCAGTGGTTTGCTGGTTTCTGATGAAAGAGCTGCTGCCAAATTTTATAAAGAATGTTCCCTGGGGCACAGAGGGGAGGGAAGTATTCTTCATGGCCTCTGTTTTCTTCCCATATTGTTTAACAAACAAGCAAACTGCCCTGCAGTCGCTCTGACCCCTATTTAGACATATCCCTTTCAGGCAGCCACACAAATGAACTAGGAAGGAAGTGCCGTCACGGCCCTTAGAAAAGATAGAGGGAAATAAAGGCAAACATTGTGTGTCTAAACAAACAAGCTCACTCTGCTCTGCCCTTGTCTTCTGCCTAATTCTTACAGGAACCAGTCCCAGAAGTAGTAGTTGGGGCAAGAGTATTTCCCAGGTTGTGCTGGACTCAGCTCCCCAACCTCTCCGTTCCAACCACCCTGCCAACTTTTGCCCCAGCCTCAGAGACGAATAAATAATCCAAAAACCTTTGGCATAACTGGGAACTCAGCCCAGGCTCTTTGAACAGCTTAAGCCTGTCCCTCAGTCTGGCTCCCCACGTGGACCTCGTGCCATCTGTGCCTCGGTTTCCCTAGTTAGACTTCCCCAGAATGTCAAGGGAAAAAAAAATACGATTTTTGTACTTCAGTAATCATAAATTGAAAGTGCAAGTTTTACAAGAATCTGAAACAAAAATACCTAGAGGCCAAGCTGAGAACAAGTTTTCCTTTGAGCTGCTTCTTGCCTATACGCAACTCCAAAGGATTTCTAATTCAAATTACTTTTGATAGACAAGAGATGAAACAGGTGTGCTATTAACCCCATTTTGTGATGGGGAGCTAGAGCATAAGGGATTTTGGAATAGGATAGTTGCATCTCTACGCAACTAGAATATTCGAAAAACAACCTCAATGTTGCATGCTAATCACAGGAACAGGTTTTGACATATCAGAGCTGATAAACCTGGTTTAAAGAATGCTTAGATACACTGGAAAAGAAAGAAAATATAGTAATTTAAAAGATTATGAGAATGACTTTTAAAGTATTTCCACATTTCTCTGGTAACATCCATTCATAGTAGTCCTAGCTTGCTGAAACCACAGATGGATATTTACCTTAAAGCAGTTACTGAATCTGAAGCCATCACTGGCTGACAAAGACGAGGCATTGCCGTAGGACCATGACCCAGCACAAGCACTGCATCACCCACACCCTTTGGGCTGCTGTAGGTGCTCTCTGCTCTCCAGGGCTCTTCTCAACGCAGCAAACCTTGGGGCCGCTTTTGCCCAACCATCAGCTTTAGCCTGACTGAAAGACAAGAAATCCAATTTCAAACAAAATACTGGACTGATTGTAACAGCAAAGTCTTATTTGCAGTCTATGCTCGTGCTCTGTGGCTAACACAGATTTCTAGACTTTGTTTAAAATTTGCCAGAGGAGTGCATAGGAGAGCAACCCAAACATTTGTGAAGGATTTGTCAAGAGCATTGCTTTGTCCTTGCTCGTAGCTCTTTGTCGATAGCGCCACGCAGAGCAGACAGAAAACAGAGCTGGATCTGGTCGTCATCATGCACGGACTGCGATATGTATATTTGTGCCTGAGGAACTACCTATCACTGTGATGAATGGCATCACATTTAGCTATCTCCTTAAAGAGATAAGATGCTGTAAGTTTTTGTTATCAGTTGTGCCCAGATTTGTACCATTAAACAAAAAATTGGATTAATATTTTTAAACAAATCAGATTAATGTTTTATATGCATTATCATGCTCCAGGGGGTCATAAACTGGAATAAAAAATATACATACAGTTTGCAGTTGTTTCAAGCCATGAAACAGAGAATAGCCTACAAGATGCCCTTTGTAAGGAAATGTTTCCTAGGGTGCTGCTCCCCAGGTCTTACCACTCTAAAAATACTTTTTTTCTTTCTTTACGTTGATTATTAATCAAGCATACTGTATGTGATGTAAAGATGCACACTTCATTTCACAAAAGCACCAACAATCCCCCAAATGCTTCCCAATCACAGCTAAGGTGTTCCGGTTGCTCTCTGTAAAACATTGCAGGAGCAGGCAGCTGAGGCTGAGCAGCAGTAGCTTCTGAAACCATTCGCTGCTGTTGCAGCCTTTCTGTTTTCTGTATTGCCACTTTCTGTTCTGCAAACCTCCTATTACAGCCTGCAAGCTCTCTTTTTCAAGCAGTTCTCCACTGCTTGTGTGTTTTGTCTGGTTGTGATGGTTGCTCCATCCCGCCAGAGCCAGCACTGTAGCCAGGTCAGGCTCAGTCCTTGGTATCTCTTTTCCTTCTCCCTTTGCCCGCTCTAATCTGATGCAACGCCTTTGACAGACGTACACACAGCTCAGGCTAGGTGGCCTATTTTGCTTATAGATTGCAACGCTTGGAGGTAAGGGGCCTGTCATCACCCTCTTGGAGAGCTTGAGTTCTGAACAACCGGCCTTTCCCCTAAGATGCATGAGTTTACGCAAGAGGAGGGATGGTCCAGAAGTTTCCCCTGCTGGGACAAGAGGAGGACTTGATCAGAAATGATAAATAAGCCTTGCTAGTTATTCAACATGCCTCTTCAGTGCATGTTCTTATACTGCAGCATCTTAGGATTCAATCCTGTTGCCTTTAAAATGAGGGGGGGAAACATGGGAGAGGACATTTAGTGCCAGCAGCTCTCCTATGGGGAAATACTCTGCAAGAGCCAACCTTACATTAAGTTTAACTTGTTTCCTGCCAGAGCCTCACTCACAGCAATATTGCTAACTTTCTTTAATCGGACTGATATCTACACACCCCAATTCCACAGTTTGCCCCACTGCCCTGCTCTCTTCTGATGTGGGAAACACACCTGCAAGTTGAGCAGATACCTGGCTCCAGCTAAAAGCAGATCTACCACTACCAGGTCCCTCCTCCTGCTGTGCAATGGCAGAGGCGGTGGGGGTGGTGATCATGGGCAGCTTTACTTAGATTTAACTCCTAAAAAGATTTATTATTTAAAACCAGCCACATACAATGACACAGGAACATAGCTATTATTTCATCTTCTGCTTTCCCTGCAGACAAACACTTTGCCTCAAGAGGCCAACTGTCCTCTGGCTGTTAGCTCTAGGACAGCTGGGAGGCTCGCCGAGGCATACAGAATAGCAGTGGAAGAAGCTGTTCATTAGAAGATTTCTCAGACTCTCCCTTGGTCATTTTTACTCATCACTGCTCTACAGAGTATAAGAAATATGCCTGCTGTGAGAGTCAAATGCAACACCTATAAATTAATCCTAGTCCAGATAAACCCACTGAGCTAGCTCAGAGGGTATTTATAGCCGAGACACAGCTTCCTCAGGGAATTACAGACTCCAAATCAGTGCAGTTGTTCCAAAAAAAAGTCTGAGAAAAGCTGCTTCTTTCTCCTTCTCCTCAAGTATAGTGAGTTCCTTTCACCACAGAATTGCAAGTATGAAATTCACTCTCAAATGCAACCGGCTGGCTGAAATAACTTCTTGTTTGTGTGGCTGCAATGCCATGTCCAGAAACCCTGACCATCGCTAACTACACAGTCATATTCACATGATAAAAATATGGTGGCATTAATAACTTGTGCTGGCATGCTTTCCCAATTGTCAGGGCTTTACATAAATATAGAACTTGGTCTCCAGATTTGTTTCAGAGCCTTTTTATATCTGATTATGGCTCCACACAGATCATAGTCTGTACAGACACAGTAATTAAGGATCAGTAACTCTGTCCAGCAGCCAATATTCCCTACAGTGAGAGGCATAGGATGGGTTTTCAGCTGCTCAGCATTTCAGAGGCTCAGTGGAAGTCAGCTCTTAGAAAGCTGCGCTGTACGAGGACAGAGCACCAGCCTCAAAGGAAAACAGCCAGCAAGCATTTCCATTTCAGCATTTCGGCAGGAGAAAGCGGTTGCCCTGAAGACCTCTATAGGAAACAGTTTTACTTACATAGCTCCGCAGACGCACATGGAAAGCCGTAGCTCCCATGTGTTAAACCAGGGACAGGCGCTGGGAGCCAGCACTTCCCTCACGCCTCCATCTCAAACAAGTATGCAGCCACACCGTTTCTTGGGAACGAGCTGGATACACACAGAAAAACAAAGGAGGGTGCTTAAATTTCTGAAGTACATGTCATAGAAATAGCAAATAAATAAAATATCATAAATAAAAACATTTTTCTGGAATGGTTTCACAGAGGTGAGAATTTCAACAGCAAAACAAAGCTTGACTTGCAGCAGATCCCAAGTTTTATTCCCATACTTCACAGCCAAGGTTTCTGTCAACTGGGAAGAAAACACAGCTGAGCTAGAAATCATGGATGTTTGCGAATAGCGGGAAGAGAGTGCAGCATAATAGCAGCACCAATTCCAGCACTGAAGAAGTCAGTCTTGAGTAGAATTGCAATTTTAACACAATCAGCTAATTTTGTTGGGTTCTGGTTCCTGTAGGCTTGTTATAGGCCAAGTCACACATGGCAAGGCAGGTGTGAAGTCCCCCATGGGCACTCCCGGCTCATCCTCAGACCGTCAGCTGCTTCCTCCAGCCCTGCACTGCCACAAACCAATAACCCTATATAAATAAGCCCTAAGAACATTTTGGCTGAAACATTTGTAGGAGCTTGATTTGAAACACATCAGACTAAAGGAAGACAAGTATAAGACTTGAAGAAGTATGCAAGAGCTAAACAACTTAGTCAAATAACTGGGGCATAGAGGGAAACGTAACACTGAGCTAGAGCCTCCAGCTCATATGGAAGAGCTTTCCCCTGTGACATTCTGGTCCCAAACCTCTCACATTTACCACGCCAGGAAAAACAACCTTCCATCAACTTGCAGCCAAGCTATTCACAGGCTCACAGCTTAGTGGAAGGATGGCAGAAGCCAGTTCCTGGTGACCTCTAAAGCATAGTCCATGTTAGATACATGACTAAAAAATGTTAGTATAGCTCTGCTATTAACAACAGTACCTAAATAAGTTTCCTGGCAATCAATGAAAAACACCTTCCAAATCAGCATGTTTCT
>NW_008824243.1:3316331-3342730 GCF_000699105.1 Pygoscelis adeliae
ATGGGGAAACTTATTGTTTACTACAGTACCACAGGCAATATGAGACAATTTTAACACTCTTTGTCAAGTTCCTGAAGTTAAACTATGAGGCTCCTGGTATTGGGGCTTGAAAGCATATTGTGAAGATATGAGCTGATTTTATTCTCATCTTCCAAGTAGGGAAGCTGAGCTGAATGAAGATGGGTGAAGAGAGCTGCTGAAGGACAGCACAGAAACGTTGAACTCCTGGCTCCCAGTTCCTCCTGCAAAGCCTTGCTGCTGCTTCCAGGAGGTGGCCCAGTTACCTCCTGGGCTCTGGTGCCGGGCTGCCCCCAACCCCTCTGCCAGCCTCCCTGCTGACAGGCAAGAACACGGAGTGGTGTTTGTTTTTCTTCTAGCTACCTCTCCTCTGGCACAACTGATTCACTCCATCTTTTGTTATGTAAAATGAGATACAGCTCTGGGTGTTTCAGAGGGAAGAAGAGCAAACCAAGAAGCCTGCAGGATTTTTGTTGCTGCTGTCGAGTCTGCCCTTTCTGTGTGTCTTGTAAAATTGCACAAACAGACCCACAAAAAGATTCTGTTCTTTCTCCATTGTACATAGCCAGGCCCAAACCCAATACTTAAACAACAAAGAAGAGCCATGGAATAACAAATATCATAACCTAGTTTTTTAGATTTGGGGGAGATCTATGTTAAAAGACATCTTCATTCCTCTACCAGATTATTTTAATAACATTCCCATTGCTGTAACGGCCACTGGGAGAAACCTAACAGATCGGTGAATGGGATAGCTGCACAGTGGTGAAGAGTCAGCCCAGCACACGAGAGTAGCAGCTTGGAAAATACCACACAGATAACATGAAGAGCAGAAGTGAAGCACATGTGAAAGAAGGGGGTTTCTGCTACCCGCATTCTGCTGAGGTAAGAGACCTCTGTGGATTACAGAAAAAGTTGTTAGCAGCAGGCAAAAAAGCTCTCTATGTGAGGAGTAGAGCCAGGGATCACGAAGACAAGACTGATGCTGATGTCAGTGTAGAAAATACAGGCTGGACAATAAAATACCACATTGGTGGTTTCTTTTGGGTCTCTGCTTTGCCAGATCACACAGCCCAGCAGCCACAGACCCAAAGCAAAAGAGAGACCAAACCGACCGGCTCTCTGGGCAGCCTGAGGAGCCAGTCCCTCTCCCCTGCCACCTTTATGGACATTGCTCACCAGTTCCTCCAGTGAGGGCTTCATCTTGCCTGAGCACAAATAGTCTTTAGCCCTTTCCCTGGTGGACATGGGATATAAACCGAACTGATATGACAAAGCTGCTGCTCTCTTTTAAGAGGTACCTCTGACTTTCGCATCATGGCCCCTTGATCAGATTTGCTCAGATCACAGTTCCCATAGGTGCCCTGCCGGTCTTTACCTGGCTGAGGTGGAGAGGGACCCTGCAGCTCTCAGAGTAATGGTTAGATACATGACTTTAAAGGCTCTGTAAGAGCCTCCAGGATTAACAGTCCTGATTTACACATGCTAATGCATCTACGCAGGAGCACAGTAGGCAACATAAGAAGCTGTAGCCCATGTGAATGTAACCTGTTCAGAGCAGCTGCACATGTGAAACGTTACTCTAAACAGTGTATCTGGGACACAGACTCACACGAGAGATGGGCTCTTTGGTTTTTTTGAAGCCGGACTGAAAATGCTCTATTTGCTTTCTTTCTTCTTGTGCTTTCTGTAGCAACCTCTGGCTCACTTCGTCCTGTCGGCGCGTCTTGCTCTGCACCATTTTCTCTCCTGTATGCCCTTCAGGTGCTGCCCTCCCCACAGCAGCTCCGGTCTGGTCAAGGCCGGCACAAGAATCGGTCAGTCATCTTCAATTGCCATTATGGCCAGCGATGCAGGGCCATGGCTACCATTAGGGAGAGTCATGTCTGGCTTCCCTTTTCAAATCCGTATTGACACACTCCTCTCTCTGTGTCTATCTTTTCTTCTCTCCTCCCTTTGACAATCATTTCCCGGTTTATGTTTCTGCACCCTTCCTGCACTCTCAAGAGCTTTCCCAAGGACCTTACCATGCTTTGCACTGTGAAAGGTGCTGTCTTCTTTTAGTGCAATGGCAGTTCACAGGCTTGGTGCTTTGGAGCTTCCTTGAAAGGTGTTGGATTCTGCTTTCCATTGCAGGGTATCTGAGGCACCCTCCCCTTGAAGGGGTCAAATCCTGCTGCTGCTGGCTCAGGACTGACATGAAATAACCAAGCGGTGTCTCCGTAGGCAGGGCCAGCCTGCCCCTTCTCTTCCTTCCTGCTTTCCGCTTTCCCTGGAATTGCTTGCTCATGGATCAGCTGTATTAGGCTTGGAGTTTGTGGGGGTTTTCTTGACTGCTGTTAAATGGAAAATATAAAGCAGACAAGAAAACATAGAGGCACAATTAAAATACAGAAGTCATCCGTTTGGTCTCATTCTTTCAAAATACTTCTGGTTGCTACTCACAAAAAAAATAACTATTTTGAGAGCAGGTCTGCATCTGCATTTTCCTCTCGATTCTCTTCTGCAGATAGATCCTATTTAACCAAAGAAATAGATTGACTGACACCTAGTGGAAAATTGAAGCTTTTCTTTCTCTTATTCAGCTGAATGAAACATTTTAGATGGTATTTAAATCGACTTTGTACATATTACCATTATTGTAGAAAACAATATTATTACCAGATCGCCTGCATTTTATCTCTATTTTACTAGCGTATACAAATATTCAGTATAATCACAGACAGGACAATCAACAACAATTCATTTTAAATATATACAGGTTCTTTGGTTAATGAAGGAGTCTGGTATTAGACCACAGTACATGCCTTCCTCACACTGAGCAGATCAGTAACACATAGCTCTGGGAGCCCCTAAAGTGCTAATAAATAAATTTATTCTCAAAACTAACAGTCTTCTGGAGTTGTTGTTTCTACTAAACCAGAATTATTGATTCTCTTATTAATGACTTATGTGTAAATATTTAAAAACTGAAAAGTAATTTTTTTCCTGAATTTTGATTTCTAATGGCCTTAGAGAAGTTCATCATATGGTATCATTTAGTCTGACTAACGATAAGAATGCAAAGACGATTTTGCTTTGTCATTAGGATTTGTAGATGCTTTAGACTCTTGTCTCAGTGGTCGCCTAATGTTCAGCATCTGTGTGAAGGGATTTTGCAATGCAAGACAAATGCCAAACATAGCTTAGCTGACTGCAGAGTTCCCAGAGACTGATGTAGGTACCATCACCCCTATGCGCTTGTGACTAATAGATGTGACTGGTGCGATGCTGTGTTTTGTAAGCCTTGCTGAGAAATCACTTTACAAGGTCCAGCTGGATAAGAATTAAACAGAGGGGATTCTCTTGCAGACAAAAATCTCTAAATATAATTCCCTGCTAGCAAGAGGCTTTTGTATTCACTTCCTTAGGACAGCACATCCATTCTCCCAGTACCTCTCTCTGTACTTTCCAAAATAAGTTATATCTAAACTGTCAGATCCTGACCCAGAAAATCCATATTCCTCTGCCTTGCTCCTCTGTCTCAAATGAGTGGCATGTGGGTGTTTAGAGATAATCTTATATGTATTTTTTTAATGAGAACTAGATCATCTAGTAAGTAGCTGAGAATAAAACTTGATACTACCAGCAGTGCCATTCACACCCAAATCCCAGAGAGCTGAATGTTAGGTTTGATAATGATTACACAACTTGATCTGAAGTCACCTTAATATATATCTAGGTCCTGACAAGTTATTTATAAGCCAAGCCTATTTAAGGCACTGCTACGCAAAAGCTAATGTTCCTACATAAAATCCCAGGCTAATGACCCCATAAAAGCTTCTGCATTCCAACCACACAGTGATCAGATCTTACTTCTAATTTTGCCTATCAAAATAATTAAATAATCACATTGCAGTATAGAATCAGTTAGTCTTCATGCTCTCATTCCAATTTGTCAAATACAATTTTAATAGATTCAAAGAGTTGTACCAATACTAAAAATTTAATAGTTACTTAAATGAGCATTAAACTCTTCTGACTATTTATATTCCTACAAAGAAAAGCAAGGCCTTTAGATCATAGCTGTAGATCCTGTGTTTGTATTCTATCTTTCGTAACACTTAGCTACTTTCAGTTGGCCTCTAGCTGGATATGGGAAAGTCATCTTTTTCTGCAGAGTTTTGGGTTTTTTTCAGTTTGGCTCATTTACCATCTCTCATTTTCCTCTGTCCCTACTTTTGGTCTCTGGGAACAGCAGAAACCACAAAATGTTTTTGATTATCCACTTAATCCCCTCAGGCAGTGTAGTGTCTTCAGTCTAGACTTCAGTGAAACTACATTTATTTGTTGAGCTTTTAGTTCTCAATTAAAAAAAAAAAGTTGAGAAACTTCCTATGGTCCCTTGAATAGACTCTTGGCCAGTTTATATGAGAAAAACACTGCCTTATATTTTATGTTCATATTTTTTGTTCCTTTCCCTTAATATTTTTTAAACTACTTTATTTAATATATTTTTCTTAATTGTGGCATTCGCCAGCACTGTTACAAATATTGTTAATTACTGCTTTTCCATCCTCTCTCTCCCATTTCTGAATCTTTCCGACTTATTCATTCAAACCTTTGCACTTGTTCTGAGGGGAAACTGGCACACAAATGCAGGAGACTGCTATGACATCATTAGCAATGACCTTGGCCTCGGCAGGAAAATGTCACTTCACGTTATTCTCTGCACGCACCCAACCAATCCAGGAACAGCCAGCTTTTGTACATAGAAACTGTAGGGATCAAACCGGCTGAAATGTGGCCCCAGATCGCATGCTGATATTTCCTTGATTATGTTACCTTTCTCTATAATCCCCTCGTATTTAAGAAAGAACACGAGTCTATAGATATTAGAGGCTGCAGCAACAATTTTCATGCTGACAGCTCAATGCAACCAGTGTGGCCTTCAGTGAACTAACATCTCGGAGAAGCCCACCCTACCAAAATACCCCTCAAAAGGACGCAGCTCAGATATGGACTACACTGATGGTTGAACATCATCGTCGTTCATAGTTCGCTCCTCAGGGTGTGGAGAGATGTCACCAAGAGAGACATCTCTCCATTGATGTCCAGTGGGTCAAGTTTAGAAGCTCGGGAATGTGCAATCATCTCCCCCTTGTTTGACCCTCCTTCCGTTCCATGATTTCACATAGGCATCCCATAGCCTGTTCCATATAGGGAACAACCCTTCTGACCCAAGCGCACAAAGATATAACTTTCCCCTACTTCAGTTTCATCTGCCAATGATCCATTTCCATGTCATCATCCCTGAAATCTCCGTATTTATTGTCACCAAGTGGCTATCACCGCGCGTGACTTTTTCTTTATTTCAAACTTCAGTGTAAAAATGTTGAAACTGTTTATGTAGCTGCTGTATTAAATCTCTTTTTGGTATTTATCCACTTCAACATGTATTTTGATACTCTGTCTCCAGTGAGTTCTCATTTATGCTTCTTTACTCTCAATAAGCCAGAGCCTAATACGTTACCACAGAGACATGATCCAGCACAGATTGAAGGGCTCATGTGGGTAACCTGCTCAGAGACACTAATGGTTTGTTTAATATTTCATAGATATGTCAATTATAAATTCAGTTCTTATTTGAAAGGCTTCTTTGCACAGCACTAAATCACTTCATGTTTCCTGTAAGGTCTTTATGAGAACTGAAAGGCAAAGGTGAATCTGAGGACACGTGGGATTGCATACAGACATTGCCCTATACTGGCTCCAAAAGACCTGCATCCCAATAGCAGGCATGCGCTCTCTGTGGCAAAATTCCCATTTAGGAGCTTGACCCAAACACTGGCAAAGTCAGTGGATGTAACTCAAAGCAAATGCAGGTACAGAATCACAGTTTTTGCACAGGTTAAGTTTGGAACGTTTCCTTTTACTCCAGCATTTGGTGTCTCCGGCTGAGCCTTAGGTATTTTTCACAGTAGCTAAGAATACAGATGCAAGGTTTCGGTGCTTTGAATATCCAGCTCAAGGAGCAGAAGAGAACATGTCACAGCCCCAGTCTGCCCTTCATGCTTGGATTTTTTATTTTTATTTTGTCGTGAATCTCAGGTAGAGGCTGGAGGGAGAAAGGGAGTTGGGTGTGCCTGTGGCTCACTCTTCAAGAGACTATGGAAACACTCCTGGGCGGCTGTGGTCAAACATTTGTTCCACTGTTAAACTGACTGGTCTACTATATATTTAAGCATAAAGTAAACCTCCCAGGGATCTTCGTTCCTCCTCTGAATCAAAGAAAGGAAAATTCCAGGGTAAACAGGCATTTCTGAGAACAACCGATACAAAGACCAGGGAAGTCAATGGAAGACTTTGAATCAGATTTTGAGGTACTTGCTCCTAGAATTAGGTCAGACTTTGCAGGCTTGAGGAGTTTTCTGTTACTCTCTTAATGTGGTTCTCCTAGCACCCTCCCCTTCTTCCCTACCACCTCCATCCAAACATGCCTTGGCTGGCAGCTCATTTGTGCTGATGGCTTAGTCCTTTCTTCCTCATTGTCAAATGGTTTGTTTACCTTTCAGAAACTGCACCGAGCACTAGTTACCATTGTATTGTAATGTAAGTAAAACCTTTAATACATGCAGAAGAAACAAAAAAAAGAAAACCAAATGAAAAAAGTTGCATCTATATATATATATATATGTATATTTGTACCTGTTCATTATTTAAAACTATTACTCAGGAGTTAGAGTAACCTTTTTAAATGGTCCAGCGGTCAATGTTGGAAGAGCCAGTCTTCATAAAGTGGAGAGGGCCAGATCCCAAGAGTCAGTGAGCACTCTTGACTGTTATTGATGTTGATAGGACTGCTACTGCTCAGTACAGGCAATGACCTTCACCAGGCTATGTCGTTGAATAAAACATCAATTTAAAGCAGCCTGGAGATGCTGTGTGTGACTTGCTCTCTATTAATTTTATCACCATCTCACCTCTGGTGTTCTCTTGGACACACTGGAAAGTGGCCACAGTGAGCCACAAACAGTCTGTTTTCCCTCTTTTTAAGTAGAAGGGTTTAACCTCGTATTGAATGGCTGTGCTTTCTCTGCACTAGAGCTTTTGTTCTGTCCAAGCGGTTAATTCCTCCTTTCACAAGAAATACTTTATTTTACCCAGCCCAAATGTTCAGAAGTAAATCTGACTGTCCTGTCAGCCCTGTGGTAAAGAAACAGACCTGTCAAGGGTCAATTTATTCTCAGTAATTCTGACATGTAGCATAGTCTCTTCTATAAAGATGCAGAAGAGACACACAGAAAAGAACATGCTGTTGCCTCACCAAAAAGCCTCCCACGAATTACTCTTATTTTTATCCTGTGCAAGAGGAACATCAGCTTTCAATCTGACTGTGCACACACAGACTTCTTTGTTAGCACATTGGTAAGAGGTGATATTTCCAGCTATAGGGTGAACATCTGCTTGTTTATGCCCCCCTTCTTTATTTTTGTCTCTTTTACTTGTGACGGTTTCAAAATGACTGAGAGCCATACGAGCAATCCTTTCTTCATTCAGGAAAGAGAATGTTAGATGCTGTACAAACAGTAACAACAAGCAGTTAATAGTCTGCAGAAATCAACCTACTTTGTCACAACAGAAGAGGGCAACCTAATACCATCTCCCTGTTCCCGCGTCCACTGTCCCAGCCACATAACCCCTCATCGAAGCGGAGTGTAGCACCTTGTCAACAGGGCTAAAGGGGATGAAGAATTTATATCCAAGAATCTTTTCAAAGCTAGAAGCACCACTCATAATATCCATATTTTCTTTCTTCTCCCACGTTTCCATTTCAATTTGGATACGATCATAACTGCTGAAGCACTTCCTACTAGGGGTTTTTTTGTTGTTGTTGGGTTGGGGGGGAGGGGTGATTGGTTGGTTGGTTGGGGTTTTTTAAATCAAATTATTTGGATTCTATTTAAGACAACTTTTCTCTGTTGTGCACTGGGAGAAGCAGCAGGTGCTGAATTGCCACAACAGCAACAGAGGCATCTGCTGTCCTCAAGCATCCCAAGCTCTAGGAAGATGTGGGCATAGCTTAAAGGGTTCAAAAGGTACCTAAATGAAGACAATGAATAAGTAACAGCTGAGAAAAAAGGAGGGAAAAGAGAGTTATGAGTTGATGATACCATTACGTTTTGCACTGTTAGGGATTTAAAGTGCCCATAATCCCCGAAACTGGTCATTGTAATGAGGTTTGCTATGATGCTTTGAGGTATTAAGGGGTTTTTTTTTCCCCACTTCTGTCTTCAACTGTCAGAGGTAGAAGTATGAAAACAGCCTGGAAGTATCATCACAAACAGAGATTTAAGGGTAAAAATGAGAAATACATACATATTTGTGGCAATATGAGATGCCACTGCCGTATTTGGCTTTTGGCTCTATCTGGCTGAATAGAAATGAGGAGCACTGCAGCGGAGAGTGTTTGGAAGGAAATGCTCAGAAAGAAGAAAACAAATGAAATTAGAAATAGAAAGGAACAGAAATTAAATAAATAGAAATAGTGGAGCCCTTGATTATTAGTCAAGCAAAGGGGGGCTGTGCAATCACATTCATCTGAATGCAGAATGCTAAATATATTTACTACTATAGTAGCAAACCAAGTATCTAGTAGTTCACTCAAGGCAGATTTTCAAATTTATCTAAGTATCAAAGATGCAGGTACATGCCTGGTACATTCTTCTACGGCATGCACATACCTAATGCATTAAGGGGGAGTCTCAGAGCAATCCTTTCGTTACTGTGGATAATATACTTTAGTAACTGTACAAATAATAACAGCAAGCCATTGGGATCCATTAACTGCTGAAAATATGCACCTTTTTGTGCCTTAATACTTGTTTAAGCTGTCCATACAACCCCTTCTACATGCAAAGCTTGTACCAGTGCAACTATATTGGTAGGAGAGGTAACGAGGTAAAACAAATGCACCCCCAGATTGTGGGCATAGCTGAGCAAGGTCAACTCAGCCAGAGCAAACTGAAGCACTCAGCAAGAATAGAAAGAATCAAACCAGAACATGCTGCAATGAAGTGATGGAGTTATAAAGGAAGGAAAAATTGTTATCCCTAACCAATCTTCCTCTGCATATGCCTAGCCTTGGAAGTGTACAGGAAGAGTATTGAACTCCAAGTGGTGGGAAAAAGGTGCATTCCTCCCTCTGCACATGCTCGTGAAGCAAGACAGCAGGGAGGTATCAACTAGACCCTCCAGAAAGTAAGAGCAGTCGAAACAGGGACCTCTGCATATTCTAGGAATATCCAGCAGTGCAGATTGTGCTTTCTCTGCTGTGATTGCTCCCACCTTTGCCGTTCCCCCTCATTTCTCTGTATACTTCCTGTCTTTACTCTTTTCCCTTAGCCTTTCTCAACACTGTATCAGATTTAATTCATTCCTTCTTCATAAAGACCATTCCCTATCCCCCTGAAATGACATTTGTTACCACCCAATTGTCCAGCCTGTGCCCATACTACTTTCCCATAATCTAAATACTATTAGGTTACATACTCTGTACTACCGGGCATGTATTAATACTCATCTGGATAGTGCTTAATTACTACTAGGTCCTTAGTCATTACTATAATAAACATATCAGTACAATCACTGATCACTGTAATTGTACAAACACAATAAATGATCACTGCAACTGTAAAAACACTTTTAACACAGTATGGCTGTAACCTCACCAGGCAATTGGATAATGCTAATTACATTCTTTTTTCTTTTCTGATTTAAATTGGTGCAAAAAGAACGTCAACAATCCTAAAGAAATACTTCCATGTTATCTTATACCACAAAGCTTAGTCCTGGCTGACTGTAAATAGATCAGAAGGAGCAGAAAATGTAGCTCTATAGCAATTAATTCTGCTGATCGTCCTGCTTTTCTATCATCAACAGGACATATAGTACTGACGCAGTTAAAAACCACATTTGATCACCTTTATTTACCTGGTTCGAATGATCACAGTTTTGGCTAGGTTGACTGTGGCTGTCTAAAGTAAAAAGACAGACTCCCTGGCTTCATAGCAAATCACTATGCTCACCTGCTCTGCATCATGTCCGTGTGGTCTAACTTACTGAGCAAATAGCACTAAGAGAGTCTCCTCAAATTTAACATTCATTAAGAACCTGCCCAGACACAGAGTTTCCAGTGGCTAATGTATTTATTAACTAATCTGAAAGCACAGAAGTTCTGTAGGAAATAATATTTTAACCAAGTAGAATTTATTTTCTGTCCAATACTAGAGAATAGGTTCCATGTATGGACAAAGAATTGATTACAGAGCAGTACCTAGGCATGGTTTTGACCAGCAGATTGGAAGGCAAAATCACGGGTAGCTGCCAGAATTCATATACTGTAAGAATAAGAAATGCTGAACTCACAAAAGAGATATACAATTATATATATTTAACACTGACACACTTCATTTTCCTGGAGTACTAAAGTAACCACAAATCCTGTAAAAGCGCTGAGCAAGAAAGTGGGTAGACCAATAGATTCAACACAATGTCGATACTAATACAACCCAACAGTGGTAGGAACACAGTCTGATGGAGACATGACACGGCAGAGAGGACACAGGATCAGATCATTATTTCTATTCAGAATCTACCCAGGTGGTTCACTAACAATATTCTGCTGGTGGAACATACACAGCTCTTCACTCAGCATTTTAAACTGTGCACATAAGTAACGTGTATACAAATATGTACCAGGAAAAAATCTGCTAAAATATATATAGCTTTCATTCCTCACCTGTGCTTTTAAAATTCCTACACCATAAGCTTGGAAGAAAGTAAATTAGTCACCATTAGTACCAAAAAAATGATATTTCTGCACTTCCAATATAAATATTTTCATGTATTAAAAAAAGGACAAAATATCATTTATCAAAGATTGCAACTGTATTAGTCCTTCAAAAATAAGTCTGTTCAATTGTATCTTTTTTATTGCAATTGTCCATTTGGATTATAGTCCGTAAGAGTTAATAAGGTAGCAGCTTTTGTTTAGCCAGTTCAGACTGACAATGATACTAGTAAATCAAATTGTAAAAAAAACAGGGCACCTTTTCTCATGGAATCAAGACTTCTCCACGTGCCACTTAAAGCTAGATGAGCAGCTTAGGAGCAATCCTAGCCCACTGCAGTCAGAAGCAGGTTTGTTATCGGCAAAACTGGGGTGAGAATATTTATTGCCCGCTTGTCAGACGAGAAATGTAAGAACACATTTGCCTTTTACCTTATAACAGTCAGATCTTGCAGTCTGGACATCGCTGAGAGTTTTAGCATGAAGGACAACTAGGTTTTATTTACTTATTCGTTCATTTACTATAGGCTTTTCAATAGTATACACACTTCTCTGAGCACATTAACTATGTCTGTAAGCTTAATATTAGAGACTGGGATCACATGGATTCTTCTGGAAATTACATTTTGCTTAAGATGGGCCTCATCAAAAGAGAAACCAATCAAGAGAGACATTCACCATGCTCTGAGTGAGGTAATCTGGCTTCTTATGAGATGATAAAGCTGTTACAGACCTAGGCAGCCTCCATAAATAGATGGGAGACTGCAGACGGGAATAAAGGCTTGCTGTGCAGACCTCACATTCATGACCTCAGCTGACTGATCCCCAGTCTATAAAAATTATGTTATATGGTGATTATATGTCCTCAGAGGAAAACTGAGTATTTGAAAAGAAAGCGGTTTACCAAACCTCCCCTCTCCTTCTCCCAGGAATTTATAATGATACAATCCAAACTTGTATGTAAAGCAACTTAATGGCATCAGCTCAAAACAAGAGAAAATCCAATACAGAAATAAATAATCGTGAAAAGCATCCCCAGTCAAGAATCTCAGATCAAACAATGCATGGAAAGTCTACAAACACAAAAGCTGTTTAAAGTACCTCAGTGGCTTTGAGGTGACAGCTCTTATTCATACAGCTGATAGAGCAGGAAGTTTTTACGGGAGCCTGAAGCATAGATTCAGTCTCTTGCAAGGATAATAAGTGTCTGTCATAAAGAGAATGGAAGGCTTTCCTTTATTACTTTACCCCAAATTTCGTCAGCCTGCTTGGCTACACGCTGAATACTCCACAGATAGACTGCAGAAATGTGGATGATAAAATTATAATATTCCTTCTCCTGGTTAACTAAACCCAGCTGTCAGTTTAGATTCATGATTTTTTATAAATATCTTCATGTATGTGTAATAGAGTTTCTGCATGCTGGAGTTTAGGGATGAACTTTCAAAATTGGATATAGGATGATAATGATCTTATCTGGAAGCAACTGAGTTTTCTTCTAAAATCCTCAAGCTTCTCCAGAAATTCCCAACAAATGAGGCAGGCCTCACCGGTCCAACATGAGCATGTTGCAGATGAGGTGTGGAGCTCAGCACCATCCACGCTGTCTCTGCAATATGCCAGCACGGGCATTTTTGCACTGGGCTGCTAAAACTGGAGCTTGAGGATGCAGCAGGAGCAGCCCCTCAGCCATGATCAGCGGGACCCAGCGATGCAGGGAATACTGCTGCTTTTCTGAGGTATGGCTCGGACACAGTGTCTGAGAACCGCAGCCCCAGGCTGTACTGAAAGTAATATTTAGAGTGGAATACTATTTCAGAAGTCTCAGATGCATGGTTCTCTGACCATGCTTTTATTTTCAAAAGGCAGTGGGGAGTGCAAGTGGTACAGACCTAGGAAGGATAAAGTACAAGGATCCCAAACTATGAGGAAGACAAAGATGATTGTTCTACAGGCATCTCTCCGGTAAATAAATCTGTAATACATTACCATGTGGCAATTACTCCTGGGCAGCTACATCTAAAAATACTCAGCACCATCAGGGCTTTCTACTGAACAACCCAAAATCCATCTACTTATGCAGCATAGACTGGAAAAGTTTGGTATTTCACTCCTGTTGCTTTGTATTCAAAGTTATTTGCTCACTAATAGGGCAGACATTAATTATGTGGGTCTCTAAAACTGCTGTATCAAAAGGGTTGATCGCTGGGGCGAATCTGTGCAATTCCATTAAAGGTCATGAAATCACACCAGCTGAAGATGTGCCCTACACTAAAACCACTGACTGTAAATAAAGCCTAAAAATGGAGTAACTTCATGCTAACAAGGCAATTAGCCCAGTCCAGCACTGCTTCGGTTGGTAACAATTACAATTTCACTACTCGTCTTCAGAAGCCAGGTGGATTTTATCCACAGCACATACAACTTCCCATCATAAGCCTCCCACTGAAAGGGGTGAGATTATTTGGGTGTAAAGAACTATATGAGGGCAACTGCTACAATCTAATACAACTGGATGATGATGGGGCACCATGTTCAGCAAAATTTGTCTTACAGGGAATGGGAAAGTTTAAGCAATCTATTATCATTTAGGTCTCAAAAGATTCATTTGAACTGCAGAAGACAGGAGTTTGTATTTTATATACAACCTGGACTTGTATCCCCTTCCTATCTACATTATTTAACACACTATTTAATATATATTCCCGTGTCAGCGAATGAGGAGAGCAAATATGACAGCTGACCAGATATGCACTGGAATTTTATTAATTTTATCTTAGCTTCCCAGGCTTATCAAAAAGATATACGTACCTCAAATATTTGATATTTTGTAACCTTTACATAATACTGATAGTCTCACGAATCCCTCTGACTTCTATATACACATAACCAATGAAAA
Source organism: Pygoscelis adeliae (assembly GCF_000699105.1). Classification (NCBI taxonomy): domain Eukaryota; kingdom Metazoa; phylum Chordata; class Aves; order Sphenisciformes; family Spheniscidae; genus Pygoscelis; species Pygoscelis adeliae. Next base: position 3,330,080 of record NW_008824243.1, read on the forward strand.
ACTACAGCAAAGGAAATTAAGATGAAGTATTTGTGAGACCTAACATATAAAACTTAACCTGCACCTGAGACACAAATTAAATTCTTTTTAAAACAAAAGTCAAAAATACTGTTAAAAATTTGTTCTGTCATTTGCTCCCAAATACAAACCTCAAATGGCAGAATATGCAGAGCTTGTTTTGTACATAGTTTTTACCCATTAACAACTCTACTCCAAACTAAGTAGCACTGGGACCATGCTTGCTCCCAGTTCTGCAGCATGCACTCTAGCAGTATACAGTCAAGTAAGTTTTTAAATGTGTCTATGTTTCTATTTATAGGACTTCAAGAACAGGGACTAATGTGACACATTTTCAGTGTTTGAAGAACAAAGCTTAAACTTCCTACTGAGAGGATATTTCTCATAAAAGATGTCCTGATCCTCGTCTTATAAAAAGGTTTTATTTTTCAATAGAAAAGTATATTTAAAAACACAATTATTTACTAAAAGCAGTATAAAACTCTCCAGTTTTAACTTGATAAAAGTTTAACAAAACATAAACATTGTTTACCACTTACATTCCTATATACAGACCTTGCATTAGATAGTTAAATAGGTAGAGAGATAATAACTCAGAAATGAATGGCACGCGACTACATGAGATTCAAATTCCATGTCACACTGCACAATCACAGGAATACAAGGAGCAGCTCAAAATCCTCAGTCACTGAATTCTGCTTTGTTCTCTTTACAGCTGTGTTCCTCTTTTCTCTGCAATGATGCACCAGTTTCCATGGTCATAGCAGGAAGAAAGTATCTGAAGCTCAGGCACGTTCTCTTCTACCAGAGAGCACAGTTCCCCTTCCCGAAAAACATGATAATAGCGCATGAAGGCTTTTGTATCCAACGTGGCATCAGTTTGGTCCCCAACAGACACTGCTGAATCCAATGCAGAGTCAGTGGAGTCAGTCGTTGAAGTTCTTTTGAAAAACTTGCTGGCATTGGATGTACCAGCACCATCTTTATTACAACCGCAGCTGTAGTCCCTGTCTTCCACTGGGCCATTTATAAATGAAGCTACTTCATTCTTCCTCTGAGCTACACTTTGGTGTCCTCCATTTAAACTTAAATCCTTCAGTGCATCTGTGGCTGGTGACCACTCTGTTTTTTTGAGAGGCAGGCTTTCCACGAACACATCATCATCATCTAAACTTTGTTCTTTTAACAGTGCCCCATGGTGACCTAAATCCAAACTGCAGTGTCGCGAATGCTCAATGGGTACAGTACTGTTTGCCCATTCTCCTTCATTCTTCAGGGGCTGCCTTTTGTCAGTTTGCTTTCTAAGGGCTGATTCATCAAGGGATCTGGAGAAAAACCATGAGCGGAAAGATCTTCCTAGAGCACTGTAAAATCTGTTTTCTTCTTCAGAAATTTTCATGCAGCAGGCTCTGGATAAGCAATGGTCCGTATTGTGGGAATGTTTTGAATCAATTTCTGGCTGCAGATTGGTTTGGTAGCTGCAGTCAGAGATGACTAGCTGTGCAGGGTGTATGTCTCGGCTTTTTACAGCATGCACAAACTCACCCTTATCTCCAGATTGATTCGATTCTGAAAAATGCCGTGAGCACAAGGCCTTGTTCCAAGGAACAAATACGTCTTGTTTCTCAAAGCGACGATTCTTTTGTTCCATAGCCCAAACATAAATCATCATCTGGCCTCCAGGTATCAATACCCTTGCCATTTCCTTTATTGCTTTGATTCTTCTTTGTTTAGTTGAGAAATGATGGATCACTGCGAAAAAGGAAAGGCATTATGTATTGAATATTAGTAAGGACATAGCATTTTCATCTTCAATCTGTTCTATGTGTTTAGTCATTTTAGTTGCCATATCCCAAATGTCACTCACTGCAAGTCAGGAACAGTGCTGAATTTATTGGTACCACAGTGCAAGTTTACCCCAGAATGATCTCTTTTACATTTATGTTCAATGGCTAAAAAAAGGAAAATCCCAAAGAAGGAAATTCATCTCATCTCAAAATAGGGATTCAAGAAAAGTCAGGCAAATGAGCTGGAGGTTTCTGCTTCTCTACATCACCCATAAAAGATCGTAGCATGACTAGCTTTCACTTAAATGCCTGGCCTTTAGGTGAGTTAGGTAATATTAAGTTTGACTTTAGGTTTTGGGACACTTTTCACACTTATCTTCCACCATGTAACAAATAGAGCAAAATGTAATATCAGTAAAAAGATACTCTGTATTTTTATTATCAGCGCACTTTCAAAAGAGCTAGTGAGAAAATTTAAGCAGAAATATTTTCCATTGCTTTATTTTTGTGGAAAGGCATTGCCTTTATAGATTGTTTTGGAGGAAAAAAACTGAGAAGTATCTTAGTCTACATTGCATGTCTGAGAATGATGATTTTTTTGTTACATTATGTTATCCTGTTAAAAATAAAAAGTCAAATTCAAAATAAAACTATTGATCACTATATTTGAATTTTATTTCCAGGATAAATTCCGTATTTTCAAATTTCACTGCAATGTGAAATGAAGCTACATTTCAAGATTTCCACACTGTTTCTATCTTCCTATTCACCTGAAGGAACCAATTTTAACAGCCAGAGAATAGCTAAGTCAGCTATTTTCTCTCTAAACTCTCAAAAACATTAACTTGTACTGAGATTGGTCATGTTGGTCATGCTGTTCTATATATCATCAGTACTAGATTTCATTCAAATCAATGACGTAAAGAGGACTGATTCCCTAACTTGTTTCAAGTGGACTTGGAGCCAGCCACTTTTACATGCAAAACATTCAATCTACCCATGTAACAACATATAATAATAGTATATGATCTTAGTTGAAGACATCTCCATACCTCCAGAAAAATCAGATTATCTTTATATGTGCTGCTTGACAGTAGCCAATTGTACTTGTAGAAATAGTGTCATTTCAACACTGCAGTTATGAAAAGTGTGTCCAACTAGCCTCATCATTAACAATGATTAAATTACCAAGAGGAAAAAATGTAGCTTTTTTACCACAAGCCAAGAAAAGCATTCTTGGCAGTTGATATTAACTGGGCCCTCACAAGCAGCTGAGAACACAAGATAACAAACTCTTCTCAGAGTTCCCCAGCCTATATGGTCAGTGTTTATTTCCAGGTACTCCTAACTCTTGTCAATATTTTCTCGAACTTTGCAGAAAAAATATAAAATACTATTTCAATTTCTTCAACAAGATGGGGAGAGAGGAACTGGTATTTTCTCTCATACTGGAGTTAGGCCGTATATCACCAGAGAACTTCCTGCAAAATAATATCAAAACTGACAGAGACAGTATAAGGATGTGAGCTTAGTTCACCAGAAAGAAGTGCCAATCAACCAACAGAATGTGTGCAAGATCTATCTAAGTAATTCATTTACTGGGTTAAATATTCTTCATGGTTAAAATTATATAATCACACTGGTGGTTCTGCAGAAATATAAATCCTATAAACAGGATTATACTAGCAAAGCCAAGAAGAGTATTTGGCTATGTACATAAATACTTGCTATTCTCTGGAATGGGATGAAAAACACTTTATTTAGAATTAGATGGACACAGGCATACCATGTCTCTATTCAAGAGGGATTAAAATCCGTTATTGTTAAATGTACAAAATACCACGTGAACTTTTAATCTTGTCAGGCCTATAATTGGTTTAAACATTAGATAGATATGCTATCCTTCAAACTCAGCTGATCTGATAGCACTGAAATTATGCTACAAGACCTGAAATGTGGATAGGGCTCACTAGTTAACTAGCCAACATGAAAGCAAAGTAATATAGATACTGCTTGCATATTATTCACCCTTTCTTTTACCCTGCATATATGAAAAATACATTTTAAAATACATTTCTATCACAGTTCAAGTAGTTTGTTGATTGCTACCAATAATAATTATCATGCTTTATATTTTTGCTGATACAGTAAAACAGCCTGAAAGAAGTTCAAGCAAGAGTAGAGCTAAAAATGTAGACCGTAACTGGGTACTCTAACTATTCCTCATCTACCCTTTTCCAGTTTGTACTTCTCAAATTATGAGTAATATTTTCAAAAAGAGAGATCAGAGGAGTTAAGATGCCGTGACGCTTCACTCATTTTAGGCAACAGGCACTTGTATGCCTCTAAGTTCTTATTTCATGACTATTCTAAGAGAAAATTGTATTCATAACATACAATAGTTAACATGATTCAAGTTCTGCTATAGAGAAAGCAAGTTTTCATTTCAACGCATTTGCTGGTCAAAACAGATCCTAAGGAGGAACCAAGAGTTTATCTTGACCACCTAATCTGTTTAAACTGTGAGCAGCCACGTTTATATTAGTTTTTACTTGTTTAAAATGCATGCTGGAAGGAAATCTTTTCTCCACAGGGTGAACAAGACCACATATAAACAAACAAATGATCCGCATACTTCCCTGGTCAACAGTGCCTCTGTGCAAAGGAACTAATTTTTTTTGTTTGTTTGTATATTACACTGATTTCAGTAATATCTGCCGTGATTCTGAGGGAATTGTTTCAGAACAAATTTAACTGAAATGAAGACACATGGAAAGAAAAGGATCCAAAAAAATTTGCATTTGCTGTGAGCCAGAATGCATGTATGTTGTCTTACCTCCAATGGAAATGACTGCATTGAAGCACTGGTCCCTAAAGGGAAGGTTAAGGTTGTCACATACTAGAACTTCATCATCTTTCTTCCTTGCAATCTCTACCAACGGTCCACAGTAATCACAGCCAAGATTATATACCTGACTGTTGACACTGAGATACTTTCCAGTTCCACAACCTAAAGAAAAGAATACTAGATCAGAAGTCGTATGTTCCAAACACTTGCTATCCCTCCTAAAGCAGTGAAAATAATGGGGAGGCTTTCCTAATTCTAAGGTTTCCTGGAAAACAAAATGAGAGCCTGCTCCTACTAGCCTAACTGCTGCAGGGTTCATTTGGACTGTTTCAAATTACGTGTTCACACCATTAGGAGTGTAACAGTACCAACATCACCCACAAAAATATTCATTACACAGCCCTGTGTAATAGCAGGTTATGTGTGTTTCTTTGGGGAAGAAGGGTAAGCGCAGGTGGGAGGAGGAAGGAGTGGTCCTCTGCAGCCACTATTGCATATCTTAGGGCAAAAAAACCACCATGCTGCTTCATACTGAGCTTTTATATAGCCTGGTATCCTGTTTCAAACAATGAGCATAAATGGGTGCCCAGGAAAGAGTAAGAACAGGGTAAGCATTACAACCCTTTTCCTCAATACCCTTCCAGCGTCCAAGTACTTTCTGTTTAGGGGGTTTCCTGAAGCCAGTGTGTTTTGTCTTTTTAGTGACCTGCAATAGATCTCTCTTCCAAGTACTTCCCCAGTCTTTGCTAAACCCCACTCAGTACCTCTCCAGTGCATCCCATTTCTCTCCAAGAAGTCCTAAACCACAGCTGTCACTGACACAAGTCAGAGAGCACAGTTTTAACTTCAGATACAAGCTTGAAAATAAACGTGTATCATAAAAATTCCTGCCGTGTCGCAGGCACGTCCTCTTTCTGTCTTTGTGCCAATGCATTATAACGCATGTAAATGTAACGAACTGTTCCAGAATGTCTTCCACCTAAAAGTATGTCTTCTCAAGGACTGTGCTGTACTAAATTGAAATCTTTCAGAGTGTTCTTCAAAACCATAGGCATAACAGGCACTTTTCAAAATTAGATTAGGAAACATTCACTGCAGTTATGGGTCAGTAGTGAAGAATAATTTCTGAAAGTTGACAGCCAAGCAACAGGGTAGCAGCTTGGCAAAGACAACCATCTCAGTATCGGTAATTCAATTTAAAGGCCTGGAGTTATCTTTAGAAACATCACTGCTTCTTGCAGCGCTGCTGTTCTCATTGATGTTAATGTGCACTATTATCTAGAGAGACAGCGCAGGAACTGTTGGAGAACAGCACAACACTTCAGTGATGAAAAAAGAGCATATTTCTAATGCAAAATGCAAGCACTATTCTTTGAAGTAACGTGAGAGAGATGGAAAAGATTAATACTGTTAATGCAGTTCAAGGAATATATGCAATAAAACATGAAGCTCTGCATGTTAGTTAGAAAGCATAAGTTTTAAAATCAGTATAAAGTATTATCAGTTACTGTGTTTGCAGAAAGAACAGATTTAGTCAAACGTACATTAATTTAGAAGATTCAGTTTGGCGGAGTGCTTTTGGTGGAGTGCTTTTTAAAGAGCATATTTCTAATGCAAAATGCAAGCACTATTCTTTGAAGTAACGTGAGAGAGATGGAAAAGATTAATACTGTTAAGTTCAAGGAATGAATGCAATAAAACATGAAGCTCTGCATGTTAGTTAGAAAGCATAAGTTTTAAAATCAGTATAAAGTATTATCGGTTACTGTGTTTGCAGAAAGAACAGATTTAGTCAAACATACATTAATTTAGAAGATTCAGTTTGGCGGAGTGCTTTTGGTGGAGTGCTTTTTAATCACAGTGAGTTTTTGGAAGTATAGGGTCCTCTCTGGAATGAAGCTGAATAGTGACAACATTCTCAGTACTCTTAAAAAATCTACATTTGCAGGAGATTCACTTTTAAATGAGTCATCAGGAGGTGGATTCCTTCATGAAGCTGTTAACAATGCTATTGTCATTCATTTTGATGAATGAACAATAATAAGGCAAGTAGACAAAATGATATTTTATTCTGCTACCATTACCATGCTTCATGTAAAGCTAGCAAACAAAAATATTTTAATAAAAGGTGGTATTAAACAGAAAAGAAAATTACCAATTGAACATCTCAAAGAGAAAGTTTTGGTGCCACTAGGCAACCCTCCTCCCAAAATGCATACCAAAAATAAACACAATAGTCAGATTCCTGTAAAACTTATTAAACCTCATAAAAGGAGGTACCTTGTGTGCCTTGATGGGAATATTCTTATTGGCAACTGTAAGCATCTACCTCCTCTCCAGATCACATGCATTTAAATTATTTCAGCTGAAACTGTAACAGGGTGATCTTAAGCTTTCAGCAACCACTGTGATGCCTGCTGATAAAGCCTCAAAGAACTTCAGTTAAGCTTCAAATGACTTCTATTGAGGTGACAGAAAAATTTGGCTGAGAAATATCATGTTAAGCTGGCTGTTGAATGAGTGTAGGCCATAGGATATTTCCTGAGATTATTAGTGAAAATGGTGCAGACATATAAAAGAAGGTATATATTCAAAATAACAGCAGTCAAGTATTTTTGGGGTACTGTTCAATAGCAGCAGAAGAATTATATATTATCTTTTGATTATGGCCCAGAACATTGTCAAAGAATGGTTTTCTCTGATAGGATCAGGCAGATGCATAATTTATTGTGTACTTTTATTACATTTTGCTCATAAAAGCATTTTATTAGTCTAAACAGTGAGGAAAATCCACTGGTGCAAAGGAGCTTCTTGTTTGCAACGATGTGCTGTAAAGCACTGAGGTCATAACACAAACACAAAGCAAACACACCAGGATCCGGAAACCCCGAAAAAGTCTGGAGGTGCAACAGAAAATCAAGATATAAATTGAAATTGAACGTATAGGGAAGACAAGGCCATAGCAGGAAAATGAGGTTTTGGTGTCTGTATTAAGGATCATAGAAAGATTCTCAGATCATAACTTTTTTGGTTTTTAACTGTGATCACATCAGATTTCTCCTATGTTAAAGCCTTGATAGGAGGAGTTTTAGAACAAATGAAGAGCATTAAATTGCAGACCAGCAGTACTTAAACCAAGAGATCTAAAGAAACTGAAATATGAAATAACTGAGCCATTAACACCATTTTTTAAAAAAGGCGCCAGGGGAATGACAGACCACTAAGTCTGTGGGGAAACTGGTAGATTAAGGCTTAGCTCAATCAAAATAAGGCAAAAAGCATATTTACTGGTTACCTGATACACTGTCAAGGAAATAAACCAAGTAGTATATGGCATCTAATACGAGTTTAAAAACAATTTTAAAACAATCTTTAAAACAAATTTAAATGAGTTTTAAAAACAATTGCTCTGAAGGATACATATGATTTAAACTAATAAAGCCTATAGACAATCTTTCACACCACCCCAAGGAATGGCTTACCTATGTCAGCAACGAGACTGCCAGGCTTTTGCTCCAGCAGAAAGTTTCGAACACGAGGCCACGCTTTGCTCTGCAGATCATTAAAGTAGGCAGCTGTGTTTTCATACACACTATGCACGTGCTGCTTTTCTAGCTGGGTAGCCTCATGTTCCATCCTGAAAACATAATGAAGAAAGATGATGTACAACAAAACACAAACTGTTGTAGCTTAGACATTTTATAGACATGCATAATTCAGGACCTTGTAAGTTTACATTCATAAAATCATATCCCTCTAACAGCCATCATATTTATAAAACGGTCTTTACTCAAAGGATCTGGTCTTTTTTCACAAAAGCAAGAAAAAATTTGAATGTATCATCTTGCCTGAGGAGACGAGAATAGACTTTCCAGCTGTGGCTAAAGCGAGTAGGTAGGCAAACTATTAGTATGTTATTTGAAATATAACCTGGACCCTGAAACCAAAGCCCCTAAATCATGCATAAATTATTGGCAGTTTATCTACCCTCTAGAAGAGATGAGTTGGTTGAAATTTTTCAGCAACAAAACCATGATTTCCCTGCTCCCACTCCGCTACTGTCATTTCTTAGCAAAGCATTTCAGTTTAATGGTTCATTTGAAAAGTGGTATCTTCTTAGACTTTTAATATTACTCCTAAGCTCATGTAAAACACCGAGTGGATGCAGACACTGAATCCCTTTACACAGAATCTTACATCTTCCTTAAGATTTCCCCTCATCCAAGCACCAACCAGGTGAGACTTTAATATCTGATGGAGGCTGATGAGATTACATTTCAAAGTGTTAAGGCATTCTTCAAACTAATTCAAACTGCCTGTTTATTCAGGAAATATTCCTTCCCATTATTAAAACAGAACTTATTTAATTGTCCAAGTACTCAGCAGAGATTAAAGCCTGTTTCCAAACTTCTTCCAAGAAACTAAGCAATATATTATCAAGATGAAATGATAAAAGTGACTCCTTTGGCTGCATTTGAAAATGTCAGAAGCAAAGACTTTAAACACACAACAAGTTCTTCTTTTGCTTTCCTTGATTTTCAAATAATATACATTTTCAAATCATAATCAAAAATGTTTCCTTCTGTCACTTCTACTGTTGAAATAAGTTATTATGAGGAAAGATTTAAAATAAAATATTCTGTGTAATAACAAATAATATGAGCTCTTCAAAACACCTGTCCTACAAGCACAATCTTTTTAATTTAGAAAATGGGAGTTAATCCCAGTGACTGCAAAAAAAAAAAAATAATGTACTTCAAGTTAGGTTGTGTGAGTGCCTGCGAGAATAGTATGTAAGACTTGATCCATTTCACTGCTTTTATGTACTCTGCTATGTAAGAGGTCAGGCCAAATTGTCACAATTGTCACAGTCTATTCTGACTGTAGTATCTATGAACATCTCTCTTCAAGACATTTATGTTCAATGTTTTCACAATCCTTACTTTCCTTTTTTCTGGCATGATCCACAATTTTCTTTTATGATGCATTAGCTCACCTTTTAGTAGCTGAAAATATATGTGTGTGTACATATATATATATATAAAATTTCAGTAACAGTGTAGTAAATTCCTAGCAGGCACATTTTCAGTGTCATCTTAAAGAGTGGAAAACTGTAACAGACAGAACAACAGAAGTAGACAGTATTGAAACACAGACTTGAAATGATATTACGTGTGCCAGAAGTTACTCAATCAGAACTTTTCTCAGAACGCCATTTCAAGTTATGTTGTCAAATAGGATGGGTTAGTTGCAGTAATTTCAAATAATTATTCCTTAGAGTCAAAAGCCCATTCTTTTTTTCTTAATTGACCCTCAAATAAAAAAAAATGGGTGTTCCATGTCTGCAGCTTTCTTCTCTGCCTCAAAACATACTCTATTTCATTGTTCAACTGCCTAGAAATCCTCTGTTTATAAGTAGAATTCCAAAGACTAGCAATCATGTATTTTCTTTTGCCATCTGGTATGCTCCTTGCTCTAGTTTGTATTTCATGTTCGGTTACTATGTGGTTCAGTGTTTCCAAGTGTTTTTATCTTTCCACTTGAAGCTCTTTGTTCAATCTTTGCAGTTCTTAAAAGAAAAAAAAAAAGGAGAATGTTTTCAATCATTCATACTGAATTCCAAATGCTACAGAAATTCCAGTTTATGACAACTACAGAAGTAGCTGTCTGAACTGAAGGTTAATTTGAATATTTTAAATAAACACAAAAAGTGTTTATTTAAACACTTTAGTCCACAAAAAACTTGGACTTGACTTAGAAGATGGTAAGAATTTTCCCATTGATACAATGTTACATTATACTTTTCCTAAAATGTCTTTATTGAATTCCAATGTGGGCTGAAATTTGGCTTAGTTTCCTACTGAATCACAAGACCATTAAGTTTTTCCTTTAACTTTCTCATTCACTGGGACTGATACTGAGTCTTCTGCTATATGGGACATGCTAGAGACCCATGTATTACAACACTGCATTAGAGGGTATTATTTTTAGATATGCTTAACAAACATTGTCAAAACGATAATTTGGTTATAATCTTAGAATAACAGTAGTCTACTAAAATACAAATTATTTCATTTACCATTTCCTTACGATTTCCATTTCTGGTGATTGTTTATATTTTGTAGATAATTAAGTCACATGATGAAATCAGACAATGCCAATTTGACTTTCCAGTCAAGATCCATAACGCTATCAGGTTTTACTTTGCAGCACGGCAGGGAAATGTCCTAGCAATAAACCTCTTCATTTCAATGTTTATGAAAGGCAAGAAACCTGTGGAGTCTGACCTGGCCTGCAGCTGTACTGGTTTCACACAAGTCTAATGTCACTGAAAACAACGGAAGCTTAGAACTATGTAACTTTACAAGCCAAACACCAGACAGTGTCTCTGTGGCACATAAATTGTAGAAAATGTTCAGTTCATGCAACTTCTGGATTGTAACTTCCAGGATAATTGCAACGTCTGTTTTGCAAAGGAGGTAATGAAACTCCAAGATGTCCAGAAATCCCACTGCTTCACCACCTGCTCCAGTTCTCATTTAAGTTACCTGGAAGCTGTCCGATAAGGCAGCAAAGAGGAGAAGAAGAGCAGAAGGTGGTAATTATTCACACACTTTCCCCATGCTCAATTCTTCTTTTCTTGTGCGGTAGCTTATGCTCCTGTCAGAGGATTCACGCAGAGACTTGGTGCAGAGTAGGGAGCGTGCAGTAAATTGGCACCCAGCTGTTCAGTCACTCTGCAGCAAGTCTTGACAAGTCCCCAAAAGGTGGACGCAGCTTAAGAAATGCGAGACTCCTGCAAACAAGCAGTTTGGATAACAAATGAGGGGCGGGATTCTCTTCCCCTTCAATGCTTCCTGGTCATCGAGGTTCATTCATGAGACTACAACTGGCCCTTGTTGCAGCTGATCTATGAAGTGAGAAAAGTGGATGAGTTGTAGTGCCATTTCTGTTGAACTTGTGGGGAAATGGATCACCAGTCCATCACATGTAACGGTGGTATACAAACAAAACTGTTTGAAAGTAGATAGGTTATAATCCATTGACTCTTTCCTACATTGCTGCTTTCCTTCTTTGTTAAAAAAAAAAAAGCAAAATAAAAAATAAACTAAAATATTACAGCTTTCCAGGAGGTAAAAGGAATTGTACAAACATATGATATCATATATTTCTGTAGCTACACATCTCACTAGAAGTTCCCTAACTCCAAGGTAATCTAATTTCTTCCTTTTCCATCAACATTATGAAACCTTTTAGATAATTAACTTTTCAATGATACTGCTTTAAGGAAAGTCATGTTGCTTGAACATTTTCTATCACTGCTGAAGTAATAAATACATTTAAACATGTGACCTTGAAATGACAACAAGCAAAAAATAATTTGAGTTTCCAACATTTTAAAAAGTCAGGATTATTTTTATTTGGGGGGGGCGTGTCCCAGACTTTTTTGGGGTTTGTTTTTGAAAGTGTCTGACTTGCAATTTTGACTAATTGTATTAAATACGTTATCCTCAAATGGACAAAACAGTTGCTGGCTCCCAGATGCAAGGGGTGCCCTAACACTGCAGCACAGGAGGTAGTGTTCAGTCCAAAAACTCTGCCTCTACCACAGCCTACCCAAAGCTTTCCACACCTTCCTGCAGTTCTTCTGAATCCCTTGCAGCCCTCAACCACCTCAAGTTATCCCTCCCATCCACCTAAGATTTTCGCATCTTCCTCTGTCTACCTTAGCATGTGCTATGTCACCACCACTATTTTCATTCGATGCATAATACTGTGAAGTCTGGACCTGGCTCATGTTCAGTTCCTCCCTGCCTCTATTTCCTGGCCAGTCACAATACCTGGAACACATTCCAAACTTTTTGTCAATGGGCCCTTGGAAGCACCCTGTGATTTTCATGGTAGTCATCAAATCCTGCATTGCTCCTATTTGTCTTCAAATTAATTGCTCTTGATTAATTTGAGCCACAGGCTTTCCTTTTGTCTTCTCTCTTGCAA
>NW_008824243.1:3342755-3350522 GCF_000699105.1 Pygoscelis adeliae
GCAGGAATTTACTCAACTCAGTTTGAGAGTCAGATATGCAAGATTTCAGTCTATTAATGAGGGCCCCTCTTAGTTACACTCTTCACACGCTGATGGGAATTCTCAATCCCACTTTGGATTAGGAGAACTCCTACTTAAAAGATGTAGGAAATTCAGCACAGTTGTGTCTCTCCATGTTATTACAGCAACATAGATCTTGGTTATGCATGCAACTCCAGCTATGGATGCAATAACCTAATTAATCACTGGCCTTAAATCAAACAGTATAAACCACAAGGGCCAGGTCTACGTCCCACAATACCCTGCTCTCCAGCAATAACATGTGCAGCTGTAGCTGATACTAAGAGCAAGGTAAAAAGTGAAGTAGTCCAATTTGCACTCTCTCCCTTCATCTACAGAACAGGGAGAACTATCTATGCAGTGAGCCATACTTTCTGGTTACTTCCAGCTTGCTTCAGACTCACCAGTCTTTTCAATGAAATATAAGTAGCCATGGAAAGCTAAGTGTACAGCCCTAATGGTCACCTATAAACCGTAGTCTTTTTTTCCAAGCAAATAGAAAAATCCAATTAATCTCCAACTGCAAAACCTCATTGCAGCCCTTCTCAAAAACAGACCTAAGATTTCTTTATCAGAACTTTGCTTACCCTTGGGATTGAATTTATAAATCATAGCAATAACTGCCATTCTGATTGACAGTGCTTTCTCATTTCATTAATGAAGGCAACAAATAGGAGCATGATCATAGAATCATAGAATAGTTTGGGTTGGAAGGAACCTCTAAAGGTCATCTAGTCCAACTCCCCTGCCGTGGGCAGGGACATCTTCAACTAGATCAGGTTGCTCAGAGCCCCATTTCCAGACATGAATCATTACATAAAACAGCTTTATTAGTAAATAAAGGATAATGAAACAAAATAATAGGAATCCTGTGAATAGTTAAACTAGCTGCAATGAAAGTTTAGCAAGATGAGATGATTTGCTTACATAAGGCTAACAACTCTGGTAATTAATTTCACCCATGCATGAACTGTTATAATCCCATGAAAATGCACAGCCTGAAATCAGAGCAAGGGGAACTCTGTGCAGCATATCTAAAACCTTACTGAGCTGAAGTCCTGATTCAGGACCCTTCCTCCAGTAAAATTTGGGAAATTCTGAAATGAAAATCAAAGCGCCGAGACACGTTTCACAAGAATAACTGTTATTTGAAATGCTCACTGCAAACCTAGCATTTTAAAGTAATTTCATTAATTGAAATAAAGTCACTATCGTTGTATTTTTTCTTACTAAAAAGTAGAGAGAACCTTGCCCTAATGAGGGATTGAAAGCACCAAGGCTGTTCTTTCAAGATCTTGGACTAAATAAGTTTATGGTGCAAGCTCTAGTTACTCAAAATGACAACCGTTCACCATCACATTCATTTTGTTAGCTTTATTTTCCAGTCCAGACAAAACCTAGTTATTCACTGCACATCCTATTCTTGGATCAGTTAATCATTTAATATTCCCCTTGCTGTTTTGCATTTACGGTCATAGTCTACGTAGCTGAAAGGTTGCACTGTAAACAGATTTATTTCACTAAGTACATAAACTCCATTCTGTTGAGATGACAATGCACAAACACGGACCCCTTGCCATTAAAAAGCACTGAAAGGAGCATACTCGTGCAGAAGTTGCACAGTCCTTTTAAGTGTCTGCTCATCTTTACTATCACATCAAAACTCACAAATCAGCTCTCAGCAAAGAGGGTCCCTTCCTACTGGGGTCCCACACAGCCAAAAATCCCTTGCGCTAGATGTGCGCTGATGTGTGTTTTCAGACCCTGTACAGAAACACTCTGTACAGACGTTAGAAGAGAAGGGAGGACCAGGAAAAATTTCATCAACTAAGCGAGAAGAAAAATCCAATAATAAGTGGTGCTGAGAAGACCGAAGAGTTTAGGTTTTTTCTTCTTCTTCTTCACTATTCATGTTAATTGCCACCAGACAGCCAATACATCAGTGACAAAGGGAAAAGAAATTAGGATGGAATGGGAAAGAATAGGTTGGGGCTTTTTGAATAAGTTCAGGGTTTTCAAAACAACTAGTCTAATAAACAGTATTTAGGGAACTGATTGCACCAACCTCAGATTAGCCAGTCTCAGAGCCACCAGAAATTAGTTTTGAGAAACTGTGGGCAACAGGTACAGTCCCCAGTCTCTTGACATTCTCATAAACAAATTAGAGACAGTTGGTTTAGACGAAATTGCAGTAGAAGTTGGTACCGTTTGGAAGAGAATATTTAGAGTGAGGTTATCAACAATTCACTATCACACTGGAAGGATAAGAGAAATTTGTCCGGGAGTCTGTTTTGGATACTCTTCAGTGATTTCTTTGCATGACGGATCAAAGAGTATCATTATATCTGCAGATGGACCAAACTGACAAGGTGTCCCGGCTTCAGCAGGGATAGAGTTAATTTCCTTCCTAGTAGCTGGTACAGTGCTGTGTTTTGGATTTAGGAGAATAATGTTGATAACACACTGATGTTTTAGTTGTTGCCAGGTAATGCTTACACTAGCCAAGGACTTTTCAGCTTCCCATGCTCTACCGACTGAGAAGGCTGGGGGTGCACAAGAAGCTGGGAGGGGGCACAGCCAAACCGGCCAAAGGGACATTCCATACCATGTGACGTCATGCTCAGTACATAAACTGGGGGAAGCTGGCCGGGGGGGCCGCTGCTCGGGGACTGGCTGGGCATCGGTCGGCGGGTGGGGAGGAATTGCATTGTGCACCACTTGCTTTGTGTATTATTATTATTACATTATTATTGTTATTATTATTTTATTTCAATTATTAAACTGTTTTTATCTCAACCCATGAGTTTTTCTCACTTGTGCTTTTCCAATTCTCTCCCCCATCCCACCGGGGGCAGGGGGGGAGTGAGCGAGCGGCTGTGTGGTACTCAGTTGCCGACTGAGGTTAAACTATGACACAAGGGTTCAAACTCACTGGATGATGGTATTAGAATTCAAGTGTTTTGACAGTTTGAAAAAGACAAAAGCAAAGCATTTCATTTAGATAAGAATAACCAACTGCACAAATAAAAGCTGAGGGAGGCAGGATGGGATGACTGGCAGCAGTTCTACAGAAGTGAATCTGGGCACTGTAACATTTCACAGATTTAACACCATACATGCTATGGTATTATGGTGTTTTTTGCAACATACCATTGCAAAAAAAACGAATACCAGCACACAGAAATAGGGCAGATACTTGCAAGTTACATAAAACTGTCCTTCTAATACATTCGGCACTGCTGATATATCAGTTTGAGTATTATGTCTGATTTCAAGCAAGAACTATGTAGACCCACCGGAAATATTACAGACGAGAACAACAATGATCAGACATCATTGTAAATCTCTAAGAGATCAGAAATCAAGTAAATCTCTGGGAAAGATGTTAGTTTCTTGGATGGCTCTTGTCCTCTCAGGACAAGAGAGGACCATCTTCTTATACAAGAAAGGCTGTTGCAAAGTGGGAGGGAATAATCTGTTTTCCAGAGTGAAGGGTAGACAAAAAATACTGGGCTTGAATTACAGCAAGGAAGATATAGGTGAGGCATTTTAAAAACAAGAAGGACAGAAAAGCACTGGAAACACTTCTGGACTGGGTAGGACATGGAGTTTCCATCAATGGGGTCTTAAAAACATAAGTTAGTGAAGCACCTGTCAGGAAATACACTGATGTAATTGATGCAGCTTTGGGGAGGGAGATGATGCCCCGACATCTAGCCTTGTGACTGTGTCTATGAAGTCCAAAACTTCAATTTTTCAAGTTATAAGCAAGATTTCAGTGACCTGCTGTAGAAAAACAAAAATGAAAGGCTGAAAGGCTGCCTCACAATGTTTATTACTCTTTAACACAGGGGTTGTTTCTACAGCTAAATTAGTACAGATATTAAACTAATTTCCTCTTGAGTTTCAGCAGGTTTGTTTCCTAAGAGCCCTGCATCAGTATCTCAAAGCCCCTGGCCATGCTACGCTACTCATAAGCTTTAAATATAGCTATTTTCCCTCCTTCGTCACTGTATCTCTCAAATACTTGCAGTTATTTTGCCTTCTCTCCCTTATTTACCAGCAGCTAACCAAGCATTAAATACTTAGTACTTTTCATCCTCCCTGATGAATCAATCTAGGTGGTCTTTCACAAGTATTGTTGTCATTCTCTGTATCCTCTCCGTACGTCTGCATTCTTCATGCCAAACTGTATTCATAGGAATATTTGATTTCTTAATGTCATCCTACAATTCTGCAATTATAGCTTTCTAAATTCCTTCTGTTTCCTCACACTCTGGGTTTGCATTTAAAGTACGATTTCCAGACGGATTAGTTTTAATTTATGCAGTATAATTCTCCTTTTTTTTCTGCCCATAGAGCTCATCGCTGTCAGTACTTACATTTTACTTGGTGCTATATACAAAGCCTCCCCAATTAAAACAATTTACAAACTGACTTAAGACATTCAATTACTTGAAAATACATCTTCTGCTGAAATTTAATATCTTAGTGACAGAAAGATAAGCAGCATATATCAAATAGGATCCCAAATTAAGGCTATCAATGGTTACCTTTGATCCCAAGATTAAATATAAAATATTGCACAATCAATTACAGTAATTACAGAAGTAGTAAGTGGATTCTCTTGATGCCTTTTGTAAACTACTCTCGATTATCGCATGTCTATTATAACTGAACTGAATAAGAATTTCCTATCTTAAAATATTCATATTTGTTTTCAGTATACAAATGTATTCAGTGTTCAGTATACTGTCCAAATATGGTTTTAAAAGAAGAACAGGTCTTGCGGCAGACAGCGTTAGGTATTCAGTTATCCTCAGCAAATGACCGTCAGAATGAGAGCAAAGACAGTATCACATTTTTATTACCCTACAAAACTCAAAACTCTGACTGATGAGCTTTTATTTTTTTGTAATTGTTAGTCATAGAAAGTCATGTATCTATATCTGCTCTCTTGAAAAAGAAAAGGTGTCTTATATGTCTTTGAGGTTAGTGCTTAAAGACAAAAGGTTACCTTGAGTACTATCTAATAGTAATTGAGTGCTTACGCAGCTGACAAAGGCATCTGAAGATACAACAGTAATCTTATCAGGGTTCAGAGTTAGACTTAAGACATAGAAAAATTGTGTTCTGTTGTTACTAAAAGGTCGAGGTGTAACCCTCCGTGAAGTGTCTGGCCACTGCCACAGACACAGGTCCTTCCAGTCGTAGCTGTAGTAGACTGAGCAGTGTGAAGGCTCAGCATCCCTGTAGTCGAAATCCCTAGAAAAGATCCCGTCACTTCCATAAATCACCAGAGTGTCACTGAAAGATTGTTTCATTTTAAATGCTTTATAGTGTGAGTGATACCTTTTTACATAACGATATTTCTAAGCCCTCTATTTTAAGGCAAAGGCAGGCCTTTACACAAAGCAATTTTTCCTATTCAGCACGGAAAGGAAAAGCTCCCTGAGGGAGCTGAAATTTCATAGAAACACCACTGAAGTTCTCCATTTGGAAAATATTTTAATACCATGGCCTTTTTAGATGTATTTTTTTTTCTTAAAATCGATATTTTCCGGGAAATTATTGTATGATGGGGAACAAGAGTTGATACCTACAAAACTCAGTATCTGGAGCACCAATATTTTCTTAGAAGAACTTTGGTCCACAAGTAATTCATTTTTCTGAAATGATTACATGTAGATCTGAATGTAAAGTTTTCTTCAAAATGGAATATTTTTCAATGGCAAAACACAAACCAAAATATACAGTGCCTTTGGTCCAACTGTGTTATGTCTAAACTTTTCTGAGAAAAAAAAAAATCGGGCAGCAGTCTGTGTCACATGAGTTTTAGTCAATTACATAAAGCCTGGCTATGACACAAGTATTTATTTTATTTTTCAATAGACTTTTTTTCTCCCAGTAGTTCAGCTGATATTTCTATCTCCATTTATGAAGGTACATACATGACTTTTGAAGAACCAGTGTCTTTACTGTTAAGCACTTTTAAACAAAAGGAGTTCATTTTTAATTTAAAAACTATTAAAAAAATTACTTCATAAGCATGTAAAAGTCCAAAGTTTTTTTTCAATCTCTTTAATCTTTACAAATTAAAGAGCTGTGCAGCCCTCAAGCTGTGGTTTTCTGCCACATAGGATTATTCTGTATCTATTATTACCTATAAACGTGCCCATGTAGATCCCGGTACTGCAAAGACACAGATATCTGCTTAACTTTGTGCACTGTAAATCATTTTACTGACCTCAGGTAGCCTATTAATAACAACTAAAGGCAGGAATTTGCACATAACTTTTTTCAGAACAGAGCCTTGTGCTGTTTGTGCCATCCCATATTCTGATTCATCCACCCAGAATGGATGGCAGAATACTTGCAGATCTGAGTGTTTGCATGGGAAGTGTCTATTATCTGTTCCTTGATGCAGGGCTGATTTCAAACTCTGAATTGGCTTTATAACTTCAGTTATGGATTAATGATCATTTTACCTTAGAAAATGCAGAAAATGGTTGTTACTTGTATTTTTTCTTCTCACCAAGTTCAGTTCAGCATTATACGTATGTCTGAAAATGTTTTATGCCTTTGAAGATCTCCTTGCCAGAGGCGATATTGAAATGCACAGCCACGGTTCCCTACGTGTATCTAATTCGCCCAAAATGCACATCTCCGTAAGTTAAACAATAGCAGCACACTGAAATATCTCAGCATGCAATCCATTACAAAAACACAATGTGAGAAGGAAAACAGTAAATAAAAATATACCGGTGCGAAGAGATGCTCTATAAATAGCATATATAACTGAAATAAGCATATTGATATACTAGACTGAAAACAAATTACAAAAATGAAACCCAACCTCCCCAGGGTCCGTTATGGAGCATTAAAAAGTCCCGAGAGGGCCTTTTCTATTGCTCATGGTTTTCTTATCTGTTTCTCGAGTTTCATGCTCAAAATCGCAAACTCCAGAAGCACGCCTCACCTGAACAACTATATCAGCAGGGAATGTCATCCTGGGCACTACATCAACACAGCAGTGCTGCTGAAGTAATTCTGCTCCTTCTTCCTTTGTAAAAGAAAAGGAGCGGGTGACCTGACTCCCTTGAGCTCTGGCTGCTCCCACTGACATTCAGTGGGAATGAAAATCCCTTTACAAACATTCATTAAGCAGTGCACGCTCCGCAACGCTGAGGGCTCTATGTGGATTTACAACGGCAGTACTTAGGTATTTCGAATTTTCTAGGAAAGGAAAAAAAAATTATTAACTATTACGGCTTAGGATTTCTCCAGATCATTGCTTAGGACTGCTTGCCGATGCACAGCGTGTACTTCATTCTTAATTAATCAGGCGATCGCAGAGAACCTTATTGTTTCTGTTGCAAATTCCCCCCACATCTCTTTAAAACTACCCTTCCCAACTGCTACGCCAAATTCAGCGCCAGCATCCGTGCTAGCTCCTAGGACTGCAAGCCGCGGCTCCATTCAGTTAAGATGGGGAGGAGGGTGGGCGGGTGAAAAATTAGTTAAATCACGAAATCCTTCCGTCCCGGGGTGGGTCAGCGCCCCGGGGGCGACTCCCGGCTCGGCGTGCAACGTTTTTAAGAGGATCGTCTCCATTCGCAAAAATCCACCGCCGCCAGCCCTCAGCGGCGCTTTTTTTGGGTGGTTTGAGGTTTGGGGGGGTTTTTAATTATTATTATTATTATTATT
>NW_008824243.1:3351126-3353907 GCF_000699105.1 Pygoscelis adeliae
CGAGAGTGTGGAGGGTGAATAGTCCCCCCCCGCCCCCCCCCCCCCCCAGCACCGATTCCTGTTAAAGCAGTCTAAAAATGGCAGATTGTTTCTATACTTACATATATTTATAGGTGTTTACTAGACAAATACACAGAACTCCAGCCGTGTGCCAGGACCCTGATACTATTAGCGCTATAAACACCAGCTAAAGAGATAGTCGTGTCCCAAGACCTTATAAATTATGTATAAGAGATTACAGATAGAGAAGAATGCGATGAAACAATACGAGCCAGTATGACCGGCAGGGAACTCGGCACAGCATCGCACAAAGTGCTGAACTACACTGAAGGTACTGAACTATTTACTGTTACGTGTGGCCTTTTGCTCAGCTCAGCTTCGAAGGTACCTGGAGACAGGACTATGGGGAAACAGTGGGAACACGACTGTGTATTGATGGGGTTTTCAAAACTGCCAAAATGACTCGGGAACATGCATTCCTTTTATTTTGACAATCCCGCCTGAACTAAAAGAAAACCAACAGTGACACAGGAAGATTGTAAGAACAAGCTGAGAAAAACTACACTGAAGACATATGAACCTAATATTCTATTAAATACACCAAAGTTATGGAGTAACGATGAAGCTCTTCGTCTTTATTGTCAAGGTATTCAACAGTCAGGTCTGTTGGCTAAATCATAATTAACCTTCTTAACTCCTTCAAAGAGCTATGACTGATCTATAAGACATGACTGTCCTTTACAAACATTGTGTTGACTTGTCCCTGTTACTCCATACTTCCACGTATGTCTGCTAATTTAATTCTGTAATGTAGTGTCAGCTAAATGGACTGGTGCAGAAAAATTAGGGTCTGCCATTCCCAGATTCTCTCAGAGATCTTTTTTGCAAGATGCCATCGTATTTGCCTCATTCTGCCTTCGGGTACCAAGCTGTTTTCAGCAAAAGGCTACACGTAACAGTTCATAGTTCAGCACCTGCAGTTACTTCGTGCCTGAGTTCCCTAAAAATTCCTCAAGTGTGAATACCATCTGGTCCATGTCAATTGTTGACATAATTATTGACTTGTTTTCAAAGCTCTTCAGTTTGCAACAACTGCCTCAAATTTAACCTTCTTAGAAAAAGATTCTGATGTAGACTCTCCTAAAATTCCCCCGTGGTGAATTCACGCAGCCTTTCGCCTTACAACCTAATCTTTTCTGGGTGCTCTTTAAAACCATGATTATCTACTGGTCCTATAGATTCTCTGGCAGACTTCCCGCTTCTGATGCATTTGAATTAGTTGTTAGTCATGTAGCTTAATGCACTTTAGGAAGAAAAAAATACAGGTATTAAGGTCTTAGCATGGTATACAACATGGTATATTTACTGTTACATGTGGCCTTTTGCTCAGCTCAGCTTCGAAGGTACCTGGAGACAGGATTATGGGGAAGCAGTGGGAATATGACTGTGTATTGATGGGGTTTTCAAAACTGCCAAAATGACTCGGGAACATGCATTCCTTTTATTTTGACAATCCCGCCTGAACTAAAAGAAAACCAACAGTGACACAGGAAGATTGTAAGAACAAGCTGAGAAAAACTACACTGAAGACACATGAACCTAATATTCTATTAAATACACCAAAGTTATGGAGTAACGATGAAGCTCTTCGTCTTTATTGTCAAGGTATTCAACAGTCAGGTCTGTTGGCTAAATCATAATTAACCTTCTTAACTCCTTCAAAGAGCTATGACTGATCTATAAGACATGACTGTCCTTTACAAACATTGTGTTGACTTGTCCCTGTTACTCCATACTTCCACGTATGTCTGCTAATTTAATTCTGTAATGTAGTGTCAGCTAAATGGACTGGTGCAGAAAAATTAGGGTCTGCCATTCCCAGATTCTCTCAGAGATCTTTTTTGCAAGATGCCATCGTATTTGCCTCATTCTGCCTTCGGGTACCAAGCTGTTTTCAGCAAAAGGCTACACGTAACAGTTCATAGTTCAGCACCTGCAGTTACTTCGTGCCTGAGTTCCCTAAAAATTCCTCAAGTGTGAATACCATCTGGTCCATGTCAATTGTTGACATAATTATTGACTTGTTTTCAAAGCTCTTCAGTTTGCAACAACTGCCTCAAATTTAACCTTCTTAGAAAAAGATTCTGATGTAGACTCTCCTAAAATTCCCCCGTGGTGAATTCACGCAGCCTTTCGCCTTACAACCTAATCTTTTCTGGGTGCTCTTTAAAACCATGATTATCTACTGGTCCTATAGATTCTCTGGCAGATTTCCCGCTTCTGATGCATTTGAATTAGTTGTTAGTCATGTAGCTTAATGCACTTTAGGAAGAAAAAAATACAGGTATTAAGGTCTTAGCATGGTATACAAATTTAGGCAGAATGAAAATAGAATATTTTTTCCTTTGAAGTACTATGCATCTACAATTACATAATAAACCTTAACAACCCCTCCTCCCTAAACAAGTAAAAGACTTCATCAAAATCAAGTTTTTTCTATATTAAAAAGGCTTTAGGTCACTAAATTAAGTGACCAAAGGTTGGGAAAGCCAGAAGGCTACCCATGAAACCTTAATTCAGACCTCTTGTGTGTGTGCATTGCAACCCTGTACTTAATTATGAGCTTGTCTGCAGAATACCAGGCTCCATTTGGAACATTTGCAATTAATGTAGTGGCAAGCACGTGAAAGTGGCTAATTATGTCTCCTCCTGTGTTCCCATCCATTTATTCCTTTACTTTCTAGGGTCTCTTTTCTGCCCATCCCTTATCATCTCTCATGG
>NW_008824243.1:3353935-3359694 GCF_000699105.1 Pygoscelis adeliae
TTCTTACCCTTAGATAAACACTTTAGTAGTGAATTGGGTGAAGGGTTTTACCATAGGGTCCCAGAGATTGCTAACTATTCCTTCAAAGGTTATTTGTGATTTTTCTCCAAAGGTGAGAAAAAATGAAAAGGAAGGAAAACAAAGACAGGAAGAAAGAGAGTGAAAAACAAGGAAACAAAAGTTTCCAGGTTGAAGCAGAAGGGGAAATAAGGAATTGAGGTCAGTCTTCACGATACCATAGAGCTTCCTTCTTACAAAGGATCAGCTCTCA
Source organism: Pygoscelis adeliae (assembly GCF_000699105.1). Classification (NCBI taxonomy): domain Eukaryota; kingdom Metazoa; phylum Chordata; class Aves; order Sphenisciformes; family Spheniscidae; genus Pygoscelis; species Pygoscelis adeliae. The sequence goes on from NW_008824243.1 coordinate 3,354,207, forward strand.
AATTACAAGCTTTACAGAGAGAGACAGTTGTAGATGAAAGCAAAAGGAAGGCATTAAGTTGCCTGATGTCTTGGAAGGGAAGGATCATACTGTATTTATAAATAATGCCGCTCTGCCTCAGCAGACATTCCAGAAAATTGATGATTATTTAATTTGTGACAAAAACTCTGCTTTCTATCTGCTTCTCTTGGAAGAAGGCCCCACCAGTCAAAGCCATTGTCTCCTCTCTACATTAGGTATTACAAAGAATAAACACTTTTCAGAGGATTATTTTCTATGGAGATGCTTGAGATGTAATCATGAGCTAATAACTTACATCTTTGGTTGCTGAATTTGGTCTTCACACAGAATTATAATGTTACCTTCAAACTGTAATGTTGTTTTAAATAGTTTTCTAGCAGAACTAACAAAAACTGGAACCAGTGGTGTTTGTGACATTATCAGTAAGTTAGCGTTATTACAGCAGACTAAAAGCAGTATTTCCACTTCGTGGGAAATTTTAGACCTGAAACAGGCTAAAGCAATAACTACTCAATATGCTTTTTTTCTGGAATGTGAAAATTTAAAGAAAATTTGAGCTAGAAAAAAAAACTATTTCCTAAATGAAGTGGGGTCTCTGAAGGCTTAAGTTCCCCAGTGAAATTGAGTATAAGCATATTTTGTTTGCCAGTCAATCTCAATATCACAAACCTCACATTTTCAAAAGAAGTGGCTAAAAATGGTAGTTACTCTCCTGAATGCTTCAGTCTAAATATAGAGACTTTCTGACCCTTTACCATACACTTTCTTTGCAATCATTGGCACTAGAAACTTGATTTCTTAAATAAAATTAAGATTCTCTGTTTCTTATTTGCTTCCAGGAGTTTTAATAATAAAAAATATCCTCAAAATTGTGATAATACTGTGTGCTGAGCCATGCTGCAGGGTATAATGGATTTACCTTGAATGGAATAAGAAAGCAGAACTAATTTATTGAAGGCAAGGCATGTTACAGCCCAGTAAAATTAAACACTTATGACTTCGGGGACATAACTGTGCAGATATTTTTTCACATAGGCTTAGTATGCAGCCACGCTCATATTGTGGGAGACTTTTAATATGTGGCCTTCATAACCTACCACGCAGAGGTGCTGTGGGGATTAACTAGTTAAGATTTGCAAAGTGCTTTGAAGATTATAAGGCGTTAAGTTGCATAAGTGCTAAGCACTATTATATAGTACTTAAGTATTATGACCAAGCTTTACAGGACAACTCATGTTCACCTCACTAGTATGAGTCTTTGTGATTTCAGTATAGTTGTTGCAAGAGGTAAAGCAAGCAGAACTGACCACAAGAGAGTGAAATTCTTTTCTTGATTCACTATCAGAGACTAAAGCGAGATACAACTGTAATGGTGTTGCAGAAAATTTAACTGAAAAATAATTATTCTGAAATGCAGTAGTAGATCCAAGAAATCCACATAAAAATGCAGGGCTCCTTAAGGTGCCAGTTCTGCCATCCTTACTTAATCTATGTCCTATCTTACCCAAGTAGACCCACTGACTATTCTTCAGGAAGTACAACTCCAAACCCCAAATCCATAGACGGACCGAATACATCAATTATATGAGCTGAAAATGTTGCCAGGTGACAGTAAGGATGGGTAAAATCTGTACACTGGTAAGTTGTACTTCATACATATTTTAGCTTTGACTTAAATCAATTAAAATTATTTAAGTCAAAATTCTGGGAGAAAGATCAACACAGAGAGACTGTTGTCTTTATCAATCAGATTGAGAACACCTTTTTTTGATACAGTTTCTTTGTTGAGTTTCATTTTGGTATCAACCTTCCTCTCCCTGGTTTTGTAACATCAGTTTTCAGTAGCAGAAGTAGTTGTTGGGGGGTTTTGTGGTAGTGAAGGGACAGGGCATTTGTTAATAAAATAACAATGCCAAACAGAAACAACATGACATAATTTTGTGCCTAACTATGTTAGAGACAGAGGAACACAAGTGTTTCAGGACTGCTGACATCCACGCATTATACATGGCATATTGTCGGACCCTGAGCTGCATCCCAGCGTCCTGAAGCTATAAGACCCTATTTGGCATGCAGGGAAGGAGAGTTGGACTTATTTACCTTACAAGGACTAATTATTATTAATGGCAGTCTCTTTGCAGGACAAAGCACTCAGATAGTACTTAAATTTCTTGCCTCTGCGAAAGTGCTGCAGACATTTCACAAGGACAGGCTTTTCAAATATACGCATTTCCTCTCTGTGGCTAAGAATAAAGATTGCTTTCCTATAGTGTTTTGACATTTTGATCTGAACTGAAGCATATAATAAAAATGCACTTCACTCAATGTCAGTATGAACTGAAATTCAGCTTTAGAGGCAAGTAAAGGTAAAAGAGGGCAAACAGAGTGAATAGTGCACTTGTACAATAAACACAGATCCTTGTCCTTTCCTGCGTCAAGGAAGCTGCAGGGCTCTAATGCTCCTATTTCTCTTTGGAAAGCATAAATTTTGCTTCCTCTATTGAGTTATTCACAATCATTGTGTCACAGGAGATCAAATTATTTGTCCCAAAACTCAAGTAGAGTCCATGAAAAAGCCAGAGCTCAACTTAGCTTTCTAGACACTGATCCCCATCCTAGACTGCTGTAGCCATTCAACTTAGAAACAGCTTAAAACAGACCAGAACAGCACGGTGCACATTGTTCAGAGAAAAGATTTGTCTACATATGGTGGCAAGTTTGACTCTATGCACTCTGTTAACAGGGTCTTAGCAGTCTTTTGACCAGCTGTGCCAGGAGATGTGGGAGACTGGAGGTAGTATGCTTCATTCAGACTCAGCTCCTTAAGCTCAAAAGTGTTCACGCAGAGATTCAGGACTTCTTTGTTGTCGTCAGGTTTTATACATTTTCCAATCCTTTATCTGAGGCTCTGCTCACCTCCGCAGTTGCTCTCCCACCCCAGTGTCACATCTAAAGCAAGCAAAGCAACTCAGCTGTAACGTTCTTTTCTTTTGCCTTTTCAGGAACCTTCTTCTTGGATTTCCTTACTCCTTTCTGTTTTGTTTAGAGTCTTAAATCGTACAATGGCAGCTACTCATTATTCATTTTAAATTCAAATTATGGGTTACTTATGCTGTTGCTTATACCAACAGTAAACTTCTTGACCTGCATTAGTATTCTTAATGCTTATTTTGGCAGAAGTGAAATAGTGTTTCTGATAGGGCAGATATTTACCTGGTGCATTACAAATCTAGTTAGAATGTGAAAAAAATACACCTGGGTCTTCTGATGCCCGAGTTAATGAGCTTGAAAGATACAATGACTGCTATCAATTTCATGTACTGTGCAGACCGTGACACACACAGTTTGGAAATAGATGTATGTGGCTCAGTTTTCATGTGATTTTAGTATATTGAACAAGACCAAAACACTCTAAAAATAGAACCATCAACAAATGTTTTTGAATGTTGCTTAAAACCAGTATCTAGTGTACAGGACAGAAAGAAATATAATAAGCGAGCATCCCATCAGTCCCTCCATGCAATGGATCACGCACCGCTAAAAGGCAGTGCATATGTCATGCTGGCAGTAGCCACATGTGGCTGCTCAGTGGACAGTATTGAAAGATGGCATGTCCACAGCCTCCCCACATTCACAGCAGACCAAGATCCATTGCATCTTTTTCATCTTTTTCTTTCTTCAGGTGGCAGATGAGTTCAGAGTATGCTGGGCCTTAAATATTGTCTTTCTCTGCTGAACTATCTACCAGAAGTACTGTGAGCAGTATGTCAGAATTCTGGTGCCCTGAGCTCCCAGCAGAAACCATTTTCCTGGGGCTGTAGAGCCCTCTGTCTATTTTCCTTAGTCTCTGGGGCTCATGTTCTTCCCATACATACCCACATCCTATAACTGTCAGGACCAAAGAAACCAAAACGCTCATCTCGATGCAATGCATTGGGTTCTGTTTTCTCATCCATCAACCCATTTCATAGGGGAGGGGGGGAGGTTAGTCTAATTTAATTCCTTCTGATCACCAAGGAGCAGAAAATATATGCCACACACTCCACTTAGACCCTCCTGTCCAAACTGCATCAGAGCTAGGAAGAGAGTCTCGTGTTAGCTGCATACGTGTATAGTGGGGATTTCTATCCCAAGTAGAGAAAAAAAGGTCTTTCTTGGCAAGAAAAGCTGTTAACATCAAGGAGTCTGAATTTGAGTTCTTAATATTTCTAAACTTATTCCCATGGTATTCCTCCTGCATACTCACTCCAGTGAAATGTTGGAAGTGTTTCTTCTGCTCCTTTATATTTAAAAAGGGATTGATGGAAGGGAGTTTTTTTGGAAGCGGTTCTTAGAGATGGCTCATAGATCAGTTATATTCCAGGACCTTTTTTCTGTTCCTTTACCTTTGCCCATTTTTAAGTTAAAGTAACAGAGTGAAATGTCTCATGCTTCATTGCAAATTTCAAACTGATTTTCTCTCCCTTCTTTGCAAGTTTAATTTAGCTTTATAAAAAGATACCTGGAAAAAAATAAACAAAAAAATGGAGAGAACCTTACTAAAAATAAATCCAAGCAAAGAGCACATGTTGGAGAGTTGCAGAGTTCTCTCAGTTTGGAACAAGAGACTTTTAGTCAAAAATGTGCCTCTTTCTCACCCCCATAACAATTAACCTAAAATTAAGTAGGAGCTTCTTCAGATCTGGGAAAAACTCCCATCATTGTAATGGGTCCCTCAAAAGGGGGATGGGATGGGCAAATCTCTACCCCTGTATATCACCTTGTCACCAAAAACTTCTCCTCCGACCACTTCATTCCAGAATCTACCTTCCAGCACCATCCTATGAGTGAGAGGAAACTCAGATCCAGCAATGCAAGTGGAGATGGAAGTGAGTGTTGGAGAACAATGATGTGACATTCTGGAGAGCACATGTAAAAGACCTTTCGCAAAGGCCATCTCCAATTTCAAATAATATGTTGTTCACAAAAGAGGGTCTCCTGTCAATGTTGTGATAGATGTCTGATTAAGAGATCAGAAAGCCTTCAAAATTTGTGGAACTTATGATTCTACTAGTTTTCCTAGACTAGGGATATTGCCTTTTAGAGCTTTGGGGGGTAGAAGAACAGACTGTATATCATGTTCTACCCAAAATCTACTCTCCTAAATCCCTGTCCCTCCTGCTCTGTGCGTCCTCCCCAGCCCACATAATTGCAGGTGTGCAGGTGTATGAAAGCACCCTTAGGCTGTGCTCTGGATAGGAATTAAGTCAATTATTAGGTCCTGGGAATCTTACTTTCTTTCCATATCTGAAATGTTTTGATAAGCTGTCCAGGAAGGAGAAAAATCTTGGTGAAAACCCTGACAAGCTGCTGAACAGCTATTGCCGCCCCTTGCAGTTTCAGGCTACTTGAGGTTTAGGCAGAAAAGAACACAGCCTCACTCAGAAATTTCTCTTCTTCATTCCAGGCAATAGCTTCCTTACAGCCT
>NW_008824243.1:3359810-3368778 GCF_000699105.1 Pygoscelis adeliae
GTAGTCGCAGGGGTCAGTGAGTACTGAGTTGCTATCCTGCTGGTTACGGCTTTCTCAGGTGGTGGTTTTAGTACTGGGAAAGGAAATTATGGAACTAACTGGATTTTGAAGGGAGTTGCCTGTAATTTCCTGCTGGGTCTTTACCAGAGGTTTCCACTTACTTGTTGACAACAATTTTTTTCTCTTTTTAGAACAAAACATCTTTCTGAATTTCACTTCTCATCTTGAAAACACACCTTCTTTAGTTTACTAAAGCTGTAGGTTCACTTTTCTTGGTTCTCTGAAGTGAGATCCTAATACCAGTAAGACCACCCAAAATACATAACAGAAATTTAATAGACTTTGAAATGGTTAACCATTTTAGACTTACCCATACAGCTCACTTTCTGAGGACTTTCAGATTTCTCCTTTGGAAGCAAACTGTTGTTACACTAACACCACCAGCGGGGAGGAGAAATTAACATGGTTCTCTGTTGATCTCACGTGGAGCTTTTAGGCCTTGAGAGAGTGACTACTGGCAGGAAAAGCACCTGACAGGAGGAGTAGAAATATGTGGTTAAAATGTAGTCCCCCCAAAATCTTTAAATCAAAACAATGTGTAAAATGTTCTTCTTGAGCACTAGTAGACTTTAGGTTAGCATCTCCATGTTTTGACAGGAATTACAACAAAGACCTGAAGGGAAATGGCTGATCTGTACCAGGAGGGACAGAAGTTAGAGAACTGAGGTATGCTATGCTACATTCAAACCGATGAATCAAACAGGCCACAGCACCCCTACTCCCCGGCCATGATGCTGAGTGTTATTGCATGGGACAGGGAGCAGGGAACCGCCTTTTAGGAAAAATCCCCAACCTGTGCTGTCCTCTGAGCCAAGCTCAGGAACTGTCTGGTGAAATCCTAACTGCCATCTGCCAAAATATTGCAGGAAGCATGCTAACAGCTAAAGAGTTTGGACAATCGGAGCACAGTGGTGGACCCCAAGCCCCTATTTTTTTTTTAATCCTTGCCAGTATAGATGTAGACCTAGGTCCTGTTTACCTGAAAAGAATCCTATGCCCTGCTATCATGGGCAGTGGCTTCTCTGATAGGGCTTCAGCTCAGGCATGCCCACCCCTCACAAACAAAAGCCGTGTAAGATATGCCACAAAACAGATTTTTCTTTCCAGATCCAATGGATGTCACTGAGGCAACTGCTAATGGCCTTAACGAGAGATGACAAGCTCTGAAAGCGGCTCACTCATGGAAGACAATGAGTTAGTTGAAAACTAGGAGGAGGAAATGGAGGTGGGTTAAAGCTATTGCTATGTGCCTAAAAGAACAGTGTTGCGAGAAGAACGTTCTTGCTCTACTTTCTAGAGATAGAAAATGTGTTTCTATTTTCTACAGATAGAAAATGTGTTTCTGCTTGTATAGCATTATGATCGTGTATCATTCACAATCCTTTCAGCTGTCTCATGGCTATCTTCATACTGTAATGCAGCCTTTACCTTCTCTGCATATGCTTACACAGTAAGTTGTTTTGCTTCTACCAGTTTAACCACTGCCAGTCACACTTGTCACATAGTTGTGCACTAGTTCTGCATCCACAGTGCAGATTTTTAGAGCTTGATAAGCACATCCCTGCACTTACACTTGGACAACGTATACAGTTCACCCTAAATCAGACAAATGGATGCTGCTGAGCCATCTGTTTGAAGATATGTTTAGTTATATAACCTGAGATAGAAGTATTTCCTCACAGATGAAGATATCTCAGTTTAGACAGATACAGAGAGGGGCCCGTGCACCTGAAATATCCCCAGAAGACTGGAAAATACAATGCGGGAACTGTTCAAGACCCGTGCCCTTCTGCAGCAGTTTGTGGAGGCCTGGAGGATCCCCTAGGTCATCACAAATGGCATTGAAGTCTATACTATAACACTGAAGTGAGCCCTAGGATCTTCATTTGAGTGAATATCTAAGAGCCCTTTAGTCAATATGAGATCTACTCAGACCTATTCAGCTGGAGTTCAGAGAGCAGATCAGATGGCAAAATATAGGGATGCTTGGATTTATGAGTCCTATCCTTTCCAAAAAAATATGTTCTTTTTGGTTAATTCAGGGTAGGAATCACAAGACCAGAGTCTGTCCCCAAATTTGCACATGCTAATAATGTGAGGTGCCCATTGAGATTCTTGTGTTGCTTTAATAAATGCTTACAAGCAACTTAGTTTCAACTAGAAACTTGACTTGCTTTTCTCGATGTACTACATACAGACTAACTTTACATATTTGTGGAAGCATGTAATTTGTTGGGTTTTAATAAAATTTTAGCCATCTATACTGCAGCATTAGTAGTCCACTTGTATTACTGTACAGTTTGCTTTGTATCATTTATTTATTTATAATAATAGAAACAAATATTAATCAGAAATTTTCAGTGCTCTCCTCCAAGATTCATCATATTTTGCCTAGTTTCTGTTTGGTATTGTTACAAATGAAATGTTTTTGCTTTGTATATGTGTGTCACTTGTTCATTTCACTGTATTTTTCTGTTCTAAACAGACTCTCAACCTGTACTCATCATCTAAGCATCTCAATCACTTTTCAAGCATACGAGGAATATAGCATCACTCAGCAGTCCCACGATTCTGCCTTGTCTATTTTGCTCTGCTTTTGCACCCCAACCTCATACCTCAGACTGGAGATGAGTTCAGTGGACACTCCAGTCCAAAAGGCCCACTACCCCAGGACGTAGCAGCTGGATTCAGCGCTATGGCAGGAACGTATGGTGTGTCACACCTTTTAAGCATACCCTAGAGTCTCTAAAACCTTTCCATGAGCATGAATGACCTTATTGAGGAGTCTTGCAAGAAAGTGGTCCTCTTGTGGAAGAAAAACATGTGAACAAACCCTTCCAGAACTCGTGCTGGTGTGCATTCAGGACATACAGTTGTCAAGATCACAGGATCACCCTAAGGGGGACGCAAATTGTACATTCTGCTACATACAGGCCTAGATCAAATATGACTGACTGACTGGTCTCAATGAAGGCAGCATGTATGTCTGAGGTGACTGTAAACAGGGAAATGGAAACAGGTTCCTGCATTACTCCTCCAAGCCCCAGAAGTTTGAATTTATTTCTGTTTTACTTCTGAGGATTTTCAGGGCTCTGCAGAAAACATGATAATTCAGCAATGGTTATCTGTTTGTCTACTCTGAGTAGGAGAGATGGCAAGTTTTGAAAGAATTTGCTTTGCTCAGAGAAAAGATTATTGGTCTGAAACACAAAACGTTTGTTGGACGGTGGCAGGCATGTTCTTCATGCAACACTCTCCACTCTTAGTGACCGTTATCTTGATAGGAGATCCCTGACCTCCAAAGAGCAGACTGTACGTTCTCAGTCCAAGGCTGCCACTGCTGTAGGACATTGAAAGATAAGGAGAGACAGGGACAAGATTTTCACCCATGGAGAGGCCCTTCTAATCAACACCGTAGTCTTTATACCATCTTCATAAAGGAAGCCACAGTTAGCAAATTTTGATTCTAGCTGCTGGGAAGTTTTATCCACCTGGTCCCAGTTTGGTCAGTAACATGCCACTGTTGCGCTGCTTCACTGATTACCCTTGCTTCCACAAAGGAAATGTAAGTGCAAGTGCTCATATCTAGCTGAGCTTCCTGTCAGAGATAACAAGACTCCATGGAGAGGAAGACAACATCAAAAAAGCACAAGATCATCAGCCAAGAGGAGGAGAACTGCCATTCCTGTGACAACCAGAGCACCGTCCCTCAGAACTAAGGTGCAATATCTAATACCTCCACCTACCTGCAGCTTCTTACACAAGCAGCCCCTTCTTAGCAGGAGATGCCTCAAATCAGCATGCAGCCAAGGACAAGCCGTGAGCTATGAAATTATATTACAGAACTGGGTGCATTCCTTTTTACTTATGCACATACTTGTGATGATTATGCTCACTTCTATAAGGAGCAACTCTTTACCATCGGAAGTCAGGTAAACAATTAGTTTACATATCTTTGAATATTTGATATTTTGTACAAAGTCTGGCAGAGAACATCTGAAATACATTTACACTGCACTTATATCAATTATTGCTTTCTCTCTCTTATGTAAGAAGGCTTTATTTGTAAATATTTTCATTTTCCTTCATCTCAGTTCTTTCAAAACTATAACACCTCTATACTAGAAGACTCTCTCCCTAGAATTTCAAACTTAAATACAATGATGACAATATAACACTCTGAGTTTTTCTCCAGCCCATACAAATTCTCAAACCTAATGTTTAAAGAGCTGTTCCTTTTGGCACCATTGAAGCATTTCAGTTTATTAGCCTTCTCATTCCAGGAATTTCAGAGAAGTTATTTTAGCAAATTAAATCTCATAAGCACAAATCAAAAGATATTTAATTTACCATCTTGGTAAAAGTTTTAAATGATGAATGGAGCATTCTGTTTACTTCCATTGTCAATAATTTTAATTTGTTAAGAATTTAAGAGAATACTAGCAGACTCTTTCCTTAGCAGTTTATTTGCCAATATTTTGTTATTATACAAAAGTAGGAACTTACAGATTCCTATTTGATTTCTCAATTAAAAAAAAAAAAGGATATCTCTGATGGATTCATATCTGTTAACTTGGTACCTAAAGCTACCTGTCTGACCAGGTATATTTACCTACCTAACAGTCCAGACTCCCATATGGATAGCAGAGAAAGAGAGAGAGAGACAGACAGTTCCACAAGGCAGTTTGTCCCACTCTAAAAAAAGTGGGATGACTTGCCTTCCAGAGGTGCCTCATACTGTCTGCTGAAAGGCTAATTCAACAGACTAAATTGGAGCACATGCTTAACGTTCAGATGGCTGTGGTCAAGTAAGAGGAATATAGCCCTAACAAAGCTATGCGACTTGACTAAAACAGACGATCAAGGGCAAGACTACTGTTTTATACTTCTTCCAAACCCAGAAAGATGGCAAAGAGCAAATGCAGGGTCAGATTTCACTATCACCACTGACATTCAGTAGCACTTTCTAGTTGAATAAGTTGTTACTGGCTACCAATCTAAACCTGCCTAAAGAAATTTAGCTTAAGTTAAGCAAAATCAGGCTTTTTGAGAGTGAACATATATTACTGACATGTTCTGTCTTTGGATGATTAAAGGGAGAGACCAAGGTGTTTATCCAAGGACCAAATGTAGACTGTCAATGACAGTTGGCTACATAATACATCTGATGATCTGAACACAAGTCCCAAGTCTCCCTTGCTGTGTATAATGCTATATATCTGCCTCATTACAAGCCTGAAGAAGTGCTTCAGCTAGTTCAGGTACTTAAATTTTAAATCTAATGTTCATATGAATTTTTAACATGCCATGAAAACCTGGGGTTCATAAATAATTTACAATAATGCATGAAGGCACTCTTTGTCATCTCTGACTGATTCATCCCTCAGATCCACGAAAATCCTTTTAGAACTTTGAGATAAGCTAAAATATATGCCTTTGTAAAATATGCCTCTTTAGAGATCCAGAAGAGCTGGCTCTGCCCTGTAAGAAAAACTTACATAGGCTTCCAGCCAAGAAAGAAGGGGAAGTGGTACATATATACTTCTTAGGAAGGACCATCTCAAAAAAGAAAATATAACAACCATAAAGGCTAGACAGGGGAGGTTATTTTCCTTGACCGTAAGAAGGATGCTGTTGCCTGGCCTAAACAACAGTCTTTGCTGTCCTTACTGTTGATGTGGCAAGTTTACCCTATTCTTTTGTTGGAAAGGAAAAAAATGTGACCGAGAAATTTTTCTGTTTGTGAAGCACAGAAACATGAGGAAATATCACATTCTTTGGTCATTATTGTTCAAAGCAGTTTGATCAGGGAGATGTCACCTACAAAGCTATCTACAGATTCATGAGTAATTTCGTTGTAGACAGCTATGTTCACTAAGTGTGAAGGCATCAGTGACAAACAAAGAAACAAGAGAAACAGTGTGTGAGTTTTCTCATCTTCTAGCAAGTTCCCACATTTCTCTAGGAGTTTTCAGCAACATTTCTGGAAAGAGCAGCAACTTCAGTTGTAGCTGCAGATAAAAATGCCTATTTTTAGGGTCTGACAGAACAGTTCTGTTATAACTTCCTTTCCCTCTGGTGGTTTCTGAGGGACAACCTCTTTCCTACAGTCTCAAGCTGCTTTTTTCAACCCTTGCTTCCTACCACAAGCGTGCAAGGTTGCATTTTCAGGAATGGCCATTGCTCTTGGGATCCAAGTCATTTGTTTTTGCATTGTCTGCCTGTCAATATATTTGCAAGTCTCTAATGGCTCTGACATCAGTATTTAACCTCTTTGTTCACCTTCTTGAGAAGAATTCAACACACAGGGCTTAATTTACCTACCAAAGAGATCCACGCTCATAGGTAGACTGCATTCAACACATGAGCTAGCTCACTTAAATCCTAGTCTAGGTAACTTTGCACTGAACCTCATCAGGCACTATAGACATAGCCACAGTGTTTTCCTTTTGGCTCTGTGACAGAGGAGAGCATTGAAAATGAGCTTCATTGAATCCCTAAATATGAGGCTGAATTTTTGAAATAAAGGGATTAGGCTTTTCCAGGAAATTTTCTGTGGATAAAGAGCCAAATAGTTCAAATTTGGAAATCTAACGCCTAGGGAAAGGTAGAATTTTTTCTAAAACCACACAACCCATTATTCATATCTTCTAGTAGCTAGCTGAGGACACGATTCACGTGCCATCTTCTATGAATGCCATCCTTATGTGCTTAAATCTCACCATATGGGTGAGCTTTGGCAGATGCCAAACTGTTAGTGCCATGAGACAGATGAATGTCTCAAAGAGCAGGGCTTTCAATGACGAGCACTACGACACCTACATCTGCCTCAAGGAAGCAACCCCTCCATATTCTTAGCCAAAGTCCCTTTGTTAAGGGACATTGCCTTCTGTCTTGATTTCACACTGTTCTCTGCCAGAGTATTAGTCTAAATTTCCTGTCCTGCTCCATTACGTAAGCTTCCTCTTAAAGCTTACTTTAGCAACTTAGCAAAGACACATCTTTTCATAATTGATATCCAGCAATTAGAGTTTTACACTTCAGTCTTATTTTATCATTGCTGTAAAAGTATCTGAAAGGGTTAATAAGATCTAAATATTTTAAACAAAATACAAGGCATTAATTATCTGCCTTATTTCATGATAGAAATTATGCACCTAATTACAATGGAAAATTATCTACCAGTATCTCAGTCGTTCTCCATGATGTTATCAAAGTTAGTAACAGCCTTACTGGGACTGTCCAGGGAATAAGAAATGCTAATTATATTGTCTGGTTCTGACTGGTCTGATAGTACTTTGCAAAAATATAAAGCTATTGTATGTAGCCTATTTAAATCTAAAGTAATTGGGCTGCATGAACAGCATGATAACAGATTAGAAAAACCCTAGTGTGGGGTTTGCTATTTAAAGAATCTTGCGGGCTAATTCAAACAAAGAATAATCTTTCTAAAATTTGTGTTTGATTATTTTTTCAAGCTTTTCTGATTGATTTGGCATGTAGGGGAGTAATAGAATTGTAACCACTGTGACAAAGCTGTCTTGAGCAGAAACTGACATTCCTGACAAATTGTTTTGATTTTTTGTTTTTTTCTTAATGTCCAATAGACTTGAACACAAATATGTAATTCACTGCAGAACAAATGATAGTCCCTAGACCTTTTTATGAGACTGGCCTGGAATTGATGGGCTAATGGTACTCTAAGATTTATTTTCCTTAAACAAAAGAAGAAATCATATCTTATACATCATCTGCCATTCAAGCCGATATTTCTTTGCCCTGTCTCAACCAAAGCAGACAGAATTCCTAATCTGACTAATTTTCCTTGATAGCCTATATCTGCTGCATACACAGCATTTTTCACAGAAGAGAAGCAGTGAGGAGAACTGTTATTGCAATATGCTATGTCTTTGCATATAAGCAATGAGCAGGACAGCCTTTTTTAGAGACACAAAAACTTCTTGACAAGAAGTATGACAATTACTAGATATATGCAGCAGTTGTTTCTGAAACTGAGGGAGAGGCTCTCAACAGGTTATACTGCAAAAACCCTCTGGAACTGAGAGAGTTACAGAGCAAAGAGGTAATGGGAATAAATACAGGAGGTAACGAGGATGCTGTAGCTGACTGGTGAAAAACTGAACTCTGCAGGGAGCTAGGTCTCAATATCTATACCATACCTCAGGTATGAGCTGAAAGTTCCTGTTTTCTGGCAGGTGAGTATCTGCTGGAATCCTGCTAGCAGTGGAGACTACACAGGCTCTTTGCTTTTCAAGGTACAATAAAGGACCAAATTTACATATTATATTAAATTCTTACATTAAAATATGTCATGCAAGAAAGAAAGATGTCAGTTTGGCTGTGGTTTGCGTTGTAAAGTTCTTGATAGTATTCCAAATGTGTTTTTTACAATATTTCATCCTATTCTTTGTGCACTATTCTAATTTTAAGAAATCCTATGGTTCCTCTCTCTTTGGATGTTGTCTGGGAATTTCTAACAAGTTCTTATAGAAGTTTTTTATAACATATCCTAGGGGTTTATTGAAAGTCCTGAAAGAAACTTTGGCAGTGCTGAAGCTAAGCAGCAAGGCAAACACATAACAGCTACATATTACAGAGCCTCAGTGCTCATCTAGTACCTCAGCTCCACCTTCTCTAGTCTCCAAAAATGTAAGCAAACCCAGTGGCAATGGGGTCTCAACAGCATCTAATGCCATTGATTTCAGTGGCTAGATCCATGAGAAGAAAGGATCTCTCACACAACCTGTACACAGAAGCCAACTTTGCTTTCTCAGACTTAATACACTGTGCTTAAAAAGAATGAACACATTTATTCTAAAATATTTTAGTTATAAGAAACTTTATCTTCTGTCCTGATCCACAACCAGTATAACCAGCAAACTCTTTC
>NW_008824243.1:3368807-3402150 GCF_000699105.1 Pygoscelis adeliae
TCTTTCCCTCAGTTGCTGTAGCATTATTGCCTCTTTAATAATCTTTTACTTCTTACCTACGTAGGAAATTGCCTGGCAGCTTCAGGAGTTCAGGATGTGGGAGAGATGTGCATCAGTAATGCACAAAGCCAGTGCTGCAGAGTCACTTGGGCATCCCTGCTTTATATTTCCCAGTGCACTGACTGGGGCCACAGTGCTGCTTCAAGCCTGTTCTGTGCATTAACACATCACTGTCTAAGCTAAAAAGCAAAGTATAGAAAAAACAGATTGTCATCTGCTTTCCCTCCAAGGGTACGGGAACCACCGCCACTTTGTTCTTGTACCCCTCTTAGCTTCAGGGCTGCCACTCTTGACCGCTCTGTTGGCAGGTCTACAAGGGCCAGCCCTGAACTTCAGTTAAGACTCCAAGTTGGAGCCAGGTTAATCTCATTCAAAGACATCCGGGTGTCTCTGTGCTGCACCTCCCAGTATGCCTGGCTTTGAGAAGGCGTTTGGCCAGCACGCAGCCAGCTAGCATCCAGCTGGGCCTCACAGCTCAGGCTCTGCTCCAACCCAAAGCATCTGTTCTGCTCCAGATGAGCTGTCCCTCAAAGCAGAACAGCTGTACTCCTGTGGCAGTCCTCTCAGCTAAAGCTCTTGCACAGATACACTGCAAGCCAACCCACCAGTGAATAAGAGAGGCAACTGTAATGTCTCATTTCATCCCAACTCCCTGTTGTCACGTTTCTGACATATACATGCTTTTTAAAAAATTGGCCTCAGGCTACCTTATAGGATTCAGGTCCCGTTTCAGGTTGTGTCTAGACTCACTATACACAAATAGTAGACTCTTATGGCCTCTCTCAGAAATGTGTATGTCACACAGTACTGTGTTTCCTCCCACAGATCCAAGAAACACCTCCCAGTCAAAGTGAGGGAGCTCACAAATTGAAATGAAATACTGTATCAGGCTTCAGAACACCTTCATTGAAGAAGCGGGCAGGAGGCAGCAGATTCCTTCCTGCTACTTCTCCAAGATGTCTCGCTACGCTCCTGATAAAGGTACCACAGCCCTACAGTATGGACACAAGGCCACATTTAGTGATAAGAGGAAAATACTATATTCCAAAATCAAAACACATCAACAAATGGAGTAGAATTAAACTTTGAAAGTTTAGATTTACTCTCTGTTCCTCTTCAAACCCCCTGAAGTCATAACTACCAACACTGAAGAAATAACTACCAACTTTAAAGGACTAAAAAGTTTCAGAGTCATGATCTTAGCTCTCTAGCTGTTGAATAACCGTCACTGTTCAAGTGAAGCAGCTCACGTGCATGAATATTTTCATGTGTGTACCTTTTGCAGAATCACAGTTTATTGAGTGAGACATCCTAGTGAATAAGCATCTCCTGTTAAAATCCTTCTAAGCAGCTGTGTGAATGGCTGTTAGCATGATTGGAGGACAATTCCTCCATGAGTTATCTTCAGTGTTATGCAAAATAGAAATGATATTACAAGAAGATAGTAAAAACATTGTGAAAATGAGTCATTAGACCTAGCATTGCAGGTGATATGCACTGAGAAACATTTGGATATATTTCTAGAGGGTGCATCATGATTACTGCTGCCTTCCTGGGGAAAAAGGTGATTCCTGCAGAATAATTATAACTACAAGAATCTTAAAGTTACTGGTTCTTACATTACTGTGATTCTCCTAAATGAGTTTTGAAAATACCCAATATTCTACTCAGTTATATAAAATTCCCTTTAGATGGCAATCTTCAAGAGATTTCAAGGGAAGAGGGGGTTTTTGAAGTCTGTGCTTACAGACATGAAAAATGTTTTGCCTCATAGCCCTCCCTTAGCTGTGCTGCTTAAATTCAGGGCTCAATGCTGCTATTATCAACTAAATTGCATATTGTATCTACTTTAATAAAAACAAATAAATCTTCTGGAATGGAGATATTCAAGCACCTCAAAATTACCTAGGGTCTTTGTTCTCATTATACCAACGTGGTTCCCTTAGGCCCCCAAATACTGAGAAGAAATAAGGCCTAATGTCTGCTATTCCCGTGAGTTGATCCTGCGCATACAGCACCTGTATCCCTACCAATCCCACTGTAAACCAGAGAACTGCACTGAGAACAGTGGGGGCTAGAATAAGACCTTCCACTGCTTCTACTCCATCTGTGAGGTTAATTAAGAATTTACCTTCTGATAAAAAAGACTATATATCTGATCCACAGGCATTTTGCCTTTACAATACCTAATACAATTTACACAAGTACATGATTTGAGCTGTAGACAAATAAATGCTGTTGCTGACCTGCTGCCACTTTAAAAGACCCAGAGTTCCATGACAAAAAAAGTCAAGAGAGTTATCCACTGCACACCAGTTTCTATATACTGCAGCTGACAGCACGTTAATTGTCTTCAGTTCCTCTACTGGCAAAATTATTCAGTTATTTTCATTGAGGTACATAAGAATCTTCAATAATCATCATAAATCCTTGAAACCCTCAAGGTTTCTCTATTTTTATTTTTCATATGTGAAAGTATTGATGATATCCATAAATACAGAAATCATTAATTAGAACCCAGAGTAAAGTATAATTTTTGCAAACAGGTTAAAGAATGAGTTCATTTTCAATAGACTTCCAAGGAGACTTCACAGAAATTTAATGAACAGAATACTTCCAAACACTGCAACCATTGGCAATAAATGCCAGTTTAAATCAAGGCATCACTCATTCCTATTGTAGATCCTGGGCTGGCATAAAACTAGTGGTTCCAAGACCAGGCTGGAATTTGGGGATCAGGACTTTCCCAACACTTGTCAGGCTTAGGAAATTTCTCTAAATCAGCTTACATTGGATCAAATTACTCCCAAATTGCACAAATCTTACATTGGGGTCAACAATATTTCTAAATGTGTTTTGAATAACAACACTGGAAATTGTATCAAATATAAATAAGCACTGTAAATTATTTTAGCTTGGAAGGGTCATTATCTGGCAAAACCGAACTGCATCTTCAGTGCACATATTCAGCACTGTGCATGAGGCACAGTAAGCAGCTTGCTGTGGAAGCCACAGATGGACTGATTTGTCTCTTAAATTTTCTACCTGTACTTTGCAAAGACTGAATTCTTTTACCCGGATAAACTGTGATTGGTACAAGATTGAAGATCAGAGGGAGAAATGGCTTTAAATACATTAATATGAGCAAAAATAACTCATTAATTTTACTATGGCTACTTAAAACGTCAGCCATAGACCATACTACGTAATGCTAACAGGTCATTGCACATTATCTATCATCTTCTTGTTTAATATGCAATTTTTATGTCATGTGGAGGTAAAGGAATTAACAAGCAATGATAACCTAACATTATTTCATTCTAGCTGAGGAAGACTTGGTTCACTGTTTGAAACATTGTAGCTAGTGATATTTATTTTCTTCTCACAGGCCGAGATTCAACTCATTCTTTACATTAATTTAAATATATTGGATAACACTTGAGCAAAATTACCATCAAGTGGAAATTTAAATCCAGACAAGTTAAAGAATTAAAATCTAGCAGATAATAATGAAATAATCCCAAGGGTTCATCACTATTCTACTGGCAACTTTGGCTGATCAAAAATTCCTGAAGCTATCCTTTTCCATTGCAAAACTACTCTCATGCTCCATAGTATGTTGGGGTGACTCAGATACTACTAATAAAGAAAGTTGCTTCAGATTTTTGAGATTCTATATATATCTTCTAATTGTTTTACATAGCTTTTCATTAGAAATCCACATGCTAACAGGAAGAGTCCATTTTTTTCTTTTATTTTAGATTATCATGCAGTATTAGAGTGGAGGAGAGAATTTTGTGCTTCCAGATCCTAGTACCCGCAACTTGTTTTATATTCTGAGATCATTCTGTCATATACTTTCCATTGCAGGTTTTTGAGGGGTCCTAGATGCCTAGGGAAAAACTCACTTTTAGATATCTAATTTTCGGTAATTGATGAATGAGATCCTGCCTGCACTGAAGTAAAATGTAAACCTCTTTTGACTTTAAAGGAGACAGATTTTAGCCCAACATAGAGGACATGGCAAGTAATTCCTCTCCAATATAATTAGAGAATAGAAATATAATCTCCTATAATAATTAGAGAACACTTACACTCAAAGTCAATTTGGTCTTTGACTAATACGCTTTTATATATGAATTTATCATTTAAAATAATCAAAGACAATAAATAATACGATGTTCTGAATGTTCAACAATTTTTTTTTTCTTCTGCAGCAGTTTGTAAGAAATGAGTGAGAAAAAGAGAGGGAACAGGCTCAAAATGGCTATGGATGTAACACCCAAAAGGGAAGGGAAGACCAAATAAATCTAACGCTTTGATGCCTTAAAGTGACTTCAAAGTGAAGAAGGAATTATGCCCTATTAGATTTATTTACCATTATGAAAATGGTCTAAAATGTACTAAAAAACACAGGGAGATTTGCCTTTGGCATCGTAACTACAAAACATGTTCAGCCTGTAAGAACCGTAATGGTTGGAAAAACAATGAAGACACAAGAGTGGAAAGGAAAGAGCTGAAAAACTGAGAGGGGGAGGTTTTGCTAATATCCGTTTAACACCAGAACATCATGGGTATTTTGTTATAGCATTACAAGTCCTGGGCTTCCGTTCAAGTGCGAGAGTTGATGATAGCTGAGCGAGCCAAGTGACTGTACCAGCAGCCTCGGATTGGATTGTTTCAAAAAGAGCACAATTTGTAACACCATTTACAGTGTGATTTCCTTTTCTTAACTTAAAAGCCCCCCCGTCTAAAAAGGGACAAGCTCAATTTCAAAACAAAATCGTTTGCAAGTCGCCTTTAAGTCCACCATCAACTCTTGTTCTAACATAAGAGTTTCACGTAAGTTTAGCTGCTTCTATCAGCTCTCCTAAGTTCTCTCTCTTCTGGAAGAACAAGGACAATAGATGCTTGTATATTCAATGATCGTTTGCCCTTAAGTTTCACAGTGGGGAGACTCTGAAGTTGAAGTTAAGGAAACTGTTTTTAGTTTGATTTGGAATGTAATGGGTATTGGACTCCTTATGTCTTCTATAAACCTCCTGGGCTTCCAACTCTTGTATAAGTGGTCACACAAAATGTATATTCAAGATTAAAACAGATCATTCAAGCAATGCTTGTTGGTAGGCCCTGTAACGTCTAATACTACAACACTCTGGCTGAATGGTTGAGGTAAAATAATACATCTGTCTAGGCCCAAAACTGGTTATGCTCAGATTCTTCACACCATAAAGAAATGCTGGATAGTAATCACATTATATTCTCGGTAGGTTGTAATCCACCTTCATTAACTGGATTTCACACACACACACCGCCCCTCCAAGGATACAGACTAGTTCAAACAGGAAACAATTCAGGACAGTCCTATGTCCGGTTTTATCGAGCAGATCAAATGACATCATTACAGTAACTTCATTGTTATCTATCCAAATCCACCTATCCTACCAAAGCTGTAGCAATCTTTGTCTTGAACTGGAAATTTCTAGGCTAAAAGCCTCAGCTGGAGGAAGGCATTTTAATAACAAGAATCACAAACTTATTCTTTTTCACACAGGAATAACCACCATGGTTACACTAGTTCAAGAATCAGAAGCTGAAAAATCACAAGTCTATTAAAACTATAAATTTAAGTTTTTCTAATTTATTTTAATGTGTTTGAAACACAAGATGCATCTCAGAATAGAAGCTTAAATAACTGCACAGCACAGAACGTCCAAAGTTGCCACGTGGCATAACCTGCAAAGATATGTCAACTATTTATATTTTTTATCATTTTTCAAGAGAGAAAATGTAGTTACTAGATTCAAGCTTCAAGATTTTGAAGTTAAAATGGATATTTTAGACTATACATTAAAATGATGATATATAGACACAATGGTACTTTCCCATTTTTAATGAAAGATATTACCTCACTATGAACTTGGCTCTCTTTAGCATTCTGTCAGATAGTTTTCATCCTTTCTGGATGTGTGGACCATTATAATTTTTCAACTGAAGCGCAAACGCCTTTAAAAGTCTTTTATGACATAGTGTTCAGAGACCATCAGAAGTAACCTGATCACACCCCTCTGTACATCACAGGCTAAATAATTCTATCTACTCCTCTAACAAGCCCAATTACTTGTGTTTCACCAAATCTCATACTTCATAAAGCATCCAATTTGTTGCAATAGTTTTTCACCCACACTGGTAAAAATCTGATTTTACATCTGATTACAAGTTTGCTTGGTTTTTGTTCCCAGATTTTTTTTTTTTGTGGTGCTATATTTTTAGACTTAAAGACCATATTACTACCTGATGATATTTTTCTGGAACTTATGTGCCATAATCAAGTCACCTTTCAGTTATCTCATACTCTTTAATCATGCCATTATAAGACATTTTCTCTAATTTTCAAATAATTCTTGCAGTTCTTCTCTGGGTCCTCACTATTTTTTTCTGTGTAAACACCATAATTCCATTATCAGTTTACAATCATTTTGCCAGTCAGGTAGACTTGTTGACTTTACCTACTTGAACTTTCTCAGGTACTGCATGAGTCCCAACTGCGAAACTGTCCTCAACTAATCTGAAATAGCGAAAATTTTTGTCAGAGAAACAAAATAATGTATGTGCAGTTGATCAAGTGCAAAGGGATATTAGGAGTACACACAAGTCAGCAACTTTAAGGTGGAAGATAGGCTAGATACAAATGCTTCAGTATGAATACTCTTCAGCAAGAAGCATTCATGACTAAGACATTATATAAAATTCATATCCCTCTTTCTTTTGTGGGAAGTAACAAATGTCACATACAGAAGTGATATCACCTTTCTACTCCTACTTTACTAGTTTACTACTTCAAAACTTCCACTAGTCTTTTTCACAGCATCAGAATTGGAGCATTCATTGTATTGCTCATCTACCACATCTTTTTAAGTGTTACTATTTTTTACACTGCCACGCTCTAGAGAAGGCCTGTACTAGTTGTACCTAGATATATGATCTTGCATTTTTTTGTATTAAAAATTTATTTTTCTTGAATAGCCCACTTCAGAAAATAATTCAGACTGTTTTATATCACTTATTGTGATATCTGCTAGTTTCATCAGCACTGATTTCCGGATCATTAATGATAATATTCAGTAGTCCATTTCTGACCCTTAAGGAAACACAATAGGAAAACACCCATTTAGCAATGATTTCTGTGAAAGGTAGCTGAATCTAGTGAGCTTCATGATCCAGGGGATTTCTCCTACCCCAGCCCAATAGATGTCAGGGTGCTGCTGAAGTTCCATGTCCCAAAGCCCAGCTGCTGGCCAGGCTGAGCATGTATACCCAGTAGGCACATACACAACGCAGAAAAAAAAAGCATACACACACAACTGACCCCATGGACGAACAGAGAGCAGTGCCCCTGCCAGCACCCACATAAGCACAGACAGTGCTCACATAGACATGAACAGCACGGGAAGCCTGATCCTGTTACTCCCCTGTTGCTGATCAGGATTGAGGTTCACCAGCAGTCACATACACGCACAGTGCAGGTCTCTTCAGACACCAGCCCTAGACACTCAGACTGTGCATCTGCTGGCCTCCAGGCCCCAGTCTCCCCAGCTTGTTGGCATCTGGACCTACAGACCCCAAAGGCTCCTGGTCCCACCCCAGCAGCTGGCAGTCAGACCCCTCCTCCTACTCACCGGCTGGTCCAACCTGAAGTTCACTAGCGTTCACACACAGAGGCTCAGAATAGAGAGAGCACACACACAGGAGACAGTTAGAAATAAGATTAATAAGAAGTTAGGACAGACTGAGGTGATGAAGTCCAGGGCTCAGTCAGACAAGTCCACCAAGCAGCCACCCATTTGACTAGACCCTTTTATCTCATTTTCCCTCTATTTTGCTACATTTGTTCGTCTCCAGCCCACCTTGATCACCCCCTTCTTCTGCCTTTGGTCCTTCCCTTAAACAACCCGTAGGAAGTTTGACACATTCCCACAACAGTCTTAAAACATGCATTTTACTTAGTCCCTAAATTCTCTCCCCCTACTTCCCACAGCAAGTCCCATACCCTTTTAGGCAATTGATCTGTTCAGTTTGTGTGGCTTTCTGGGAAGAGAGGTTTTGGTTGATTCCTCTGCATGGGCTTCAGGCCAGGGTCAACAGGAAATCACTCTCCTTTGATGTTCTTTAGGAATTAGCTGATGCAGGATGCTCTGCTTCCACCAATCAGGGTAGCAGGGTTCCTCCACCCATCATTGTTTCTCCCATCCTTATGGATTTTCCTGTTCAATGTGATTAGCCTTTAGTCAGGCAATCTAAAAACGCCTATTTGTAAATGATAGCTACCACAATTATCACTGCATTTTGAGGTTTATGTCATGAAGATGCTTTTCCAGCTTATTCCCTTTTAGTCCAGTGACCTCCAAGGTCATTGTTTTTCTATCAAATTGGTCTTATTCCTTTTTGGGTTTTTTTGCCAGAAACTCTACAAAATTTCCCATCAGAAGAACATAGCAATGGCTGGAATTAAAAAAAAAAAAATGTTTTTCAGACCAATGAAATTTTATTTCAGTCTATTCTACTGACGTAGGGACTTACGAACTTGTCACAGCTGATAATGTTTTGATTCACAAGTCAAAAGTCACCATTTCTGCCCCACATATCAAGCTGAAAAGACAGTATGATATTATATACTGCCAATGACTTCCAAAAACCTTTTCTTTTGAACAAAAAATCTATCAGGATAGACTAATAAGATTGGGCAAAAGAGCTTTGAATAGACATATTCTGAGAGGTCTTTTTTAAAATATACAGCTTTGTCACATTGTAACGGACTACAGTTTAGATTTTGTTGCCCTAGGCTTTTAGTAAACTTTAAGAAAATGGGGTAAGGCTGAATTACAAGCTGTGTTTTTTGCTAAGAGCATTAATATATAAAATGGAAAATATGGACTACAGACAAGCAGGAGGAGACGTTAGTCTCTGTTCTACAAAGCTTGTAGGTAATTAAGGAAAGTAATGTTTTTGGACTTATACTTCCATTTCAAAAGGTACTTTTTCCCTGTTCCACTACTCTCCACATTCCTTGTCTCTTACTCTCTACCTTTTAAGCCCTTCCCCAGTTTCTATTTGGCACTCTTGCTTTTTTTTCTGCCACCGTCTTCTTCTCCCATTATCCTCACATTCTTTCCCTCTTCCATGTCCTTCTCCCGTACTGCATAGCTAAATACAGCAGAGCAAGCAGGGACCTTCCCCTCCCACACATCTCATGATGGTGGCAAGGCTTGATTCCATGAAATGTCATGTAATACATGGCAAGACAACTGGAAAAATAGTAACAAACAATCACTGATACCCATCATCCAAGCATCTGATGACATCCTTTTTTTGCCTTTCCCAATTCTGCTGGTTTTGACTGGGATAGAGTTAATGATGTTTTCCATGTTATCTTGTGTGGGGCTATGTTTTGGATTTGTACTGAAAACAGTATTGATAACACAGGGATGTTTTAGTTACTGCTGAGCAGTGCTTACACAGAGTCAAGGCCTTTTCTGCTTCTCACCCCACCCCACCAGCGAGCAGGCTGGGGGTGCACAAGAAGCTGGGAGGGGACACAGCCGGGACAGCTGACCCCAACTGACCACAGGGATATTCCACACCATATGACGTCGTGCTCGGCATATAAAGCTGGGGGAAGAAGAAGGAAGGGGGGGACATTGGGAGTGATGGTGTTTGTCTTCCCAAGTAACCGTTACGCGTGAGGGAGCCCTGCTTTCCTGGAGGTGGCTGAACACCTGCCTGCCGATGGGAAGGAGTGAATGAATTCCTTGATTTGTTTTGCTTGCGTGCATGGCTTTTGCTTTACCTATTAAACCGTCTTTATCTCAACCCATGAGTTTTCTCACTTTTACTCTTCTGATTCTCTCCCCCATCCCACTGAGGGGGAGGGAGTGAGGGGCTGTGTGGGGCTTAGTTGCTGGCTGGGGTTAAACCACAACTCCGATGCCTCTTCAAAAGTCATTTTCTGAAGCACTTGTACTCTTGTAATTGTCCTTATTTGCTTATAAATAGGGTTTAGCAGAGCAAGATATTTTTCAAGGCTATCCCAAATGCTGAATGGAAGCTGTATGATTTTCTACTGCTTTAGTGCAAACTGTTCTAGACTCCTTGCCTGTGTGCTACGCCCTGAGGTTTTCTTAGGGCTGGGGATGTTTTTTCTTCAGAAATCCTTCCACATCTGGGAAAATATTGATAGGAACACTGGACTGATACTCTAGAAGGGCAGCTGCATTAGTCAGCCACTTGCGTGCTAGGTAACTTGTCAACTCACAGTAACTGCTCTATGCCTCAGTTTCCCCATCTGTAAAATCTGCATGAGAGTGCTTCCTGTCTTTGGTGAACTTTCAGATGAAAAGCACTATATTAATAAAAAAGCAGTGACTTATATCATCTCTAGATCTCCCTTCCTCTACTACTAATTTGCATACCAGTCCAGAAGGAAAGAAGAGTAAATTAAAGAAAAGAAACACATGCACACACAAGCAAACAATTTTGTTCATTTTCAGGGCTACAATAAAATCCTGTCATTTTCCCACTCATCCTTAGAAACAGATAAGAAGGTATAGAATTGCTCTAGAAATCGATTAAGAAGTACATACATGCTACAAGATATTTTCTATGCAGGTTTTTTTAAGCAGATGTCAAAATCATTCAACATCAGAGCTGACCATGTGCTGACCATTGCAGTCCATGTACCTGTTTACCCATTTTCCCAAATTCCTCAATGACTGACAGATTTTCAGTTCAGAACAACCCCTATGATTATGTATCCCATCTCAACCCAGAAAAGCTCAAATGATTTCATGAGTGATTCCTGCCTCAATCTCTTGTCTTCTGTGTGTTCTCCAGAACTCCTGACAGCTTTGAGTTTGAATATACAAGGATTCAGATTTGCAGCTAGTCTGAAGAGAAATGCTTTCTACATTGCACTAGTCAGCACTGGTGTTAGAGATACAGCTTCTTGTGTTTCCTACCCTTACATTGCTCCACTACCATTTGCATTCTGAGGTGTCCGTACAGTGTTGTTTATAGACTTTAACAGCATCAGTAAATGTTTAGTGTCCCAAAGGCCGTTATCTACCATGTCCAATATTGTGAAATTAATGCCACACAGATGAAGACTTGTCTTGAATTTGTCCTTGTAACATTTCATTGCTCTGCCTCTTATTTTAAGGTCATGAAAAATAGTTTGGCAATCTGTCATTTGACATATGTACCAGCATAGTTAGCAGATGGCCTAACCTAGACGAGCCTGCTGGAGCATTATTTTTATGCTGAGTATTTAACAGCACCCTGAGATTTTACTGTTCAGGATTTTATTCTGCCAGCAAGAGACAATGCAGTAGCACATTTTGTTTATTCTCAGCGAGGTAGAGAGATAAATCCTTTTAAAAGGCAATCTTGTGGCTATAGAGCATTAGATTTTACTCTGATCTAGAACGATGGCATTACTTGCTTGGAGGGCATTACCTTCCAAAATTAACTTATCGTCTCCTGGCAACCAAACTGCTCTCGCTAGAGTGCCAAAGAACCTTCTGCACTGACCTGACAGAGTAGGTGATGCTAGTTCTCTTTATTTCCATCTTGAATTAAGGCCAGTAGAAATACTGTAACTAATTCCCCATTTTTTTTTCTTGCAAAAGAAATTGCTAAAATTACACAGATTCTACTGTATTGTAACACAGAAGAAGATCTCTTCAAATGGTGTGATGTAATATCTCTAATTGTATATATTTCCAACTGTATTAAGCTTGCCAGCACCTGCTACGACACAGGATAAGCCTTCCTGTTTGCTATCCCACTTGCCTTCAAACTGGCATTCAATATATGTCCAGGTTTTCTTTATTCAGTCCCCATAGATGTTGACATCACCTAACCAATCAGAATCTCCGATCTATTGGTAAGAAAGCACATCAGATCTCTAGTAGACTTGGAAGGCCAGATAAAGTTATTGATGATGGCAGGCAGATGATCCAAGGAGAGAAGGAGGAGGGCAGAAAGAGAGAAGCAGCTTCCCTGCTGATTCTCTTGAGGGTGCTTTTGAAACATTACTGAATTTTTGGTTGGTCATTTTGGATAACCCTCTGTGTAGTGTCCTCCTAAACAGTAACAGCTGCAGTATTACATAGGCAAAGGATGTTGAAGCCTTTCTGCTGCTGTACAAAGTCTTAGAGAACAAATCAAACTGATGAATATGTCAGTAGTACTTAGTTACATAATTTTGTTTCTTTGACAAGAATAAGACTTGTGGCTTTCTAATAATCTCACAGGACTGCACCTTGAATATTTTTCTTGTGTTGGTAAAAAGAGGGGAATTGCAAAAGTTTTTCTACAACAAAAATTTAAAACATGCATGCACATACACACAGGCACACAAAATGCACAAAAACCTAAGAAGCTAATATATCCTGGACAAAAGCCAGAATTACAGGAACTGAGCAAGTGGTTACACAATTTTCTGAGAACAGCTCTGCAGAGCTCATACCCTGAGGCTATGCCATATATCACAGCAGCCAGAGATAAGGTGCTACGGATAAGAATAAAATTCTCACTATCAATATTAAACTTTTCTCTGTTTATCTCTCATGTATAAAAATAGCAGTAGCTCCCGGGGCTGACTTAATAGCTCTGTCAAAGGACTGTTCGCACTTTCCAACAATGTTATTAATATAGAAGACATTAAATTCTATTGCTAAGTAACTGGACGTACATCAGCTGAAAACATAATGCCTCTGTGCTAGAGAAGATGAACATCAAAATGCATATCAGAGTGTGATAGAAGTAAGTATATGATTTAACAAATATTTTCCATAAAGGAAAATCTACTAAAAGGCCCAGAAGGATATTTGTATAACTTGCCTTCATGAGTTCACGATAGAAACCCAATCTCTATTGCTAAGCTTCCTTTGCTTTCGCAGTGAACAAATGAACTGACAAAACACATGCAAATCCTAAGGATTTTTGAAAGCCCAATTCTTTCTAGGGGCCGATATACTGACTATAAACTTCAGTGTAGCTAAAAATACTAGTTTGCAACATGAGTAGGAAATTGTAGTCCTGCTAACTGTGATGAATTCCACGGGAATCCAATCTGGAGCACTGAGGACAGCTTCAAGGATCAGTTTGCACACAGAAAATTTGAAGCCTTAATATTATATTTACTCTAACACCATCATCATTAAGCACAATCAAGAACATTTCTAAGGTACAGTCATTGTTACTTGATTAGTATGTCATACATGGATGGCCCAAATTCCAGTTAAAGACTCCTTTCACAGTGCACAAAGGTGTTATCCAGGTCTGGGTGAGGCTGCACATCCACGCAAGCAGGGTCAGAAACACGCACAGGCTTGTATTCTAACTGCTGGGCTGTGAGCAGGAAGAGGAGGAAGCAGTCAGCTGTCAGGGTAGCATGAAACGCCAAAATGGCCATTCCCTGTCTCCTCTGAGGGAAAGGCAGCAGTTCACCATGCTGACCTAGAATACCCAGTAAAAGAAGGTTATTGAGAGCGCCACTGCTCAGTACGATTTAAAATATGACGTACTTCTTCGTGCATTGTTCACACGACTATGCTGCAAAGACATATCTTCTGCTGCACTGCTACCTGAGGTTGCCTTCTTCCACCAGGAACCCCAGCCAGCATGCCATGTAACATTACCACCAATGCAGTACGGGGGATGCAGTGCAATACCTGACCAGGCAGGCATGGCCAGAATGCGTCCATACCACAGAGAGAAACATATGAGCCTATCCATGCTGGTGAGCTTACCCGCAGTCTGCCTGTGTTCAGATAATACGACATGAGGTGAGTCTGGGCTCAGACACAGGCTGAGGACCTGCATTTAAAACACAATATAGAAATGGACTGTGTTTTGCTTCCCTAATATGAAGATTTTCCCACTAAGGCAGCCACAAAGTTAGATGGCCTCATGTACAACTGTTTGTCTTTGCTATGTGTCAGGTTCCCCAATTCACTTCTACTTGCAAAATTGCCACTCACAGAAACAGATTAATCACTTGAGCACCAAATCTTTGGAAAGCCACATGAAGCCATTTAAAAGACAAGCTGTTCTAGTTTTTTATTAGTAGTTAAAAGTGAATCTGGAGAGATGAACACTGCAACCATCCATTACCTGCAGTTGTCAAGGTAACAGCTGCTTTAGGATTAATGCCCAAAATATAGTTTCAGTCTTTCAGCACAAACACTACAAACATTACATGTGTTAGTCAGCTGGCTACTTGCCAGTCCTTTATTTCGTGGTGCTCTTTCCAGGATAGTTATTCTATTAGCTTTTCAAGAGCAATATAGTACTAGCCCCAAATCAGGAGGGATTTTTTTAATTGCATGTTTATACATTATTTATTTATTTGTTTGTTTGTCCTTCAGCAGGCGTATAACTGTTGCCAATTCACCTCTCAATTTTCTCATCCAGAATGGTTCATTTCTCTCCCAAGAGAAATATATCACCTCTCTAATTTAATTCTGTGAAAATACATTGTTTCTCTCTATCTTGAGGAATTTCAATTAACTTCTTCTGTATTCCCAAAACATCTGCCTTTTTTTTTTTTTTTTTTTTTACATTGTATACCCCTAAAAGAGGGCATTAGATCTTTTCTTAAAGCAGGACAGATTTTCCCCAAAGAAGAATTGCTGACAGTAAGAAATTAGACTTGCTCTTAGGATTTTCCAAGCATCCTACAGGGCATAGCCCTTAAGGCTGAACAGAGATTTAGAGGAAATTGCCTTGGAAACAATGAACTCATCTCTGAATAAATATTAAAAGGACACCTCTGGTTCACAGACTTTGGTGTGCATAACAGAAAATCATTCATCAGACACATTGGCAGTTGGTGTGAACTTTGCTGACAAAACCAGCAGTCTCTAGGGACTTGTGCATTTCTTATAGGCATCTGAAAATACACTATTTTTCTCCTCTTTATTTTATTTCTCTCCTGTAAGGATCCTCTATTAGTCTTGAACAGCACTGTCATTTTGTGCCTTAAAAATTGTCAGTGCTAATCAATGATGCAATTGTGCATCCCTATGACCTTGCTGGTTGTTACACTGCCCCAAAAGAACTCACTGGACTTGATCTATATAGACTATCATACAATATCAGTCCCAAAATAAAAGAACACAATCATTTTTTCTAAGAATACAGGCAGGAGAAATAGATTAACTTCTGTAAGCCAAAACAAAATGGTGCTAAAGGAGTATTTTTGACAAGAAAATTCCAATCATGGGAAATATCAAACTAGGCACATACGGCATTTTTTTCCTCTTCTAGGCAAGTATCATGGAGTAATTGCTCCTTTCAACACCCAGCTGAGAAAAGTATGTGTTCAGGGGATTCTGGCATTTATTCTTGTCATTCCACACTTGGACCATCCTGGGTAAGCTGAAATACTGCATTCACCTGGCAGTTACTGTCTCTCTGTTTCAGAGTCAAAAATTCTATGACTAATGTCAGGTGTCTGGTGTAAGACCTTCCACTGAATGCTTGGAAATACCTCATGTAACCCCCCTAAATAATCATAGAAAAAGATGGGCTGTCACTCATATCCTTAAGATACAAAACAGTGCTCTGAAAGCTGCTTCTCTTTTCCTTCTCTTTATGAATGAAAACAAAAGCTGAACCTGCAAGAATACTTTTTTTTTTTTTTTTTAATCTAATTGCTCAGATGAGCTCTAATAGATTGGAGAGAGCTCATTTCTCTTTCCTGCTACTCAGGTTTCGCAACCATCACGTTGACATGAATTTACGTAAAAGAAGGCAACAATTACAATGTCCCTAATATGCATAAAATTAATTAATCTCTTTTATCATTGATCATATTAATGTGATGTCTGAAACATCAACTTGAAAGGATGATGCTTATCTCTGAGGATATAAACCCTTTGTTTGTAAACAATCTTGAGTAAGTCTTAGTGACATACCGACAACTTTCTGAAAATCACGTCAGAGTCTTATGAATTAAATCTGAGGATATGACATCAATACTTCTAATGGGTAGAGCTATTTCTAGAAGTAAGATAATTAATGATCTCCTCTTTTACATTTCTTTAAATTTGATGTTAAAGACCAAATCTTGAGGAAGCTGATTATATCAGAAGACTCACTGGATGAATTTCAGACTACAATAGAAAGGATGGGGAAAGGTTTTAGGTGTCTTAAAGGTTGATCTGCTTGGGAAGTTAACCTTCATAGCCTAGTTCGCCATTCTGTTGCAACTAACCTAGTTAGTTGCAACTAACCTAGTTGCAACACCTAGTTAAATAATATTTCATTCCTTTTATGCTAGCTTATCATGAAAACAAAATTCTTCTTCATTTCCTGCATTAGAAATAACATCCCTATGCTCACAGCTGTTTTGTCTGGAGCACTGAGGAGAAAAAAGCAGCCAATTCCTTATCATCAAATTTACATGACTTCTGAATATGCCTCCGGGTGATGCATTTAACAAAACAAGGACAAGGACTATGGTATTATTCTTCACAGCACATTCTTCATTAAGCTAGTTGAAATAAATCAAGTACTGAGATGATCTACATTGCACAAGACAGTGCCCCTTTAAAACTGGAAAACAGGTGCCTAGCCATAAGCCAGGTCTCCGTATTAGCTTGCTGTCACTGAACAGGGCTATCTAAGTCTGGAAGTTTCTTCCTGTTGAATAGATACAGTAACTTCACAAGTTACAAGTATCACAGAAAAGCAGCTATGCTGACACTGGGCACAGCCACATATTATTGAAAGTAAAATAGGGAGTAGAGGGGAGGAAATGAGGGCTGCACAATCACGTGGTGTCACATCACCTAGAAGCGCAGACAAGTCAAGTAGCTGATCTTTCTCATAAATCCAGGCCTGTCTATAGTATCACATATTTACATTGTATTCTCCAACTAATTACATTTTCTCCTTACAAAAGAGAATAGTCAAAGGTTGGGAAAAAAGGGAATGGTTTAAAACAGAAACAGGATATTAGCTACTGAAAAAGAGAGCTCAAAGTGAGTTCTCACAAGAAGACATGATCCCTGGACAAGTGGTGTTTCAAGGGGGATTTGAGAGCAGAAATGTGAGTAAAACTTGGAAAGGAAATTGGAGGAAAACTCTTCTAAGGATTAAAGATAGCATACCAGGAGATACAAAACCAAGATCACTAAAAAAGGAGATGGAATAAACCCATCGACTATGAGGAAATCCAGCCCTGTGTGATTACCCTGATTAGAGTAGGGATGATGTCTACACCACAGAGCATGCCTTCATCTGAGTCCCAGGATCTGCCTAGCCTGGTTCCCCATTTTAAGTCCCTGCACAAATAATTGTAACCTCACTGCTTCTGCGCTACGGGGACATCCCACAGCCTTTTGCACTGCAGTGCTCAAGTGTCTTACCTGGTAAGTTAAATCAGCAATGTAAGAACTTATTTACCCATCTGGAAAAACGACAAGAAGGTTGTTGGAAGATTTTAGGTAAGGTGAGCATGTTTTAGCCTGTGCTAACAAACTGCTTTGTATAGCCCAGCTGGAGTCCTCTTAACAATACTGAGAGTATTTTAATGTAGGTAAGACCTTAAAAAAGGGACACAGTCATAGAATCAAGAGCTTGTGACAGTTGATGACTGTGAACAGTTCATCAACAGTTCTATTTGATGAACTATTATTTATAGACAATCTTTTTACCATTATTGCTTATTTATTATCATTAGCTCTTAATTAATATATATTTGCTTCCTTTTTCTGATCTTTATGAATGCTGTGCTGCCCATCTCAAATTGGATTTTCCATCACAGTGCCTATGATCTTAGAGATTTCCTGTAACTAAAGAAGAAACAGAGCACACAGGATGAGATCCTAACAGCACTGCATTTGGCAGCTCATTTCAGAGAAAAGACAACATTTTGCCTTCATCTGAATGACAGTTCCTAAAACACTAGATACAGCCTTAAAGAGCAGAGGGCAGATGACAACTCCGACTACCTGCTATTAAACCTCCCCAGGCTGGTTGACTCCATCCTTAGCTGCCAGCTGAATGCTGGACAATGGCTATAGTACACAAGCAGGGACCTCATGCAAACCTTACAGAACCTATGTAGGTCAATCTTGGTAAGCAATCTGACAATTGCACAAATATAGTATTTCCTTCCACTCTGGACATAAAAAAGGAAATTATGTGGTGCAAAAGATGCTAAAAACACACAAGCAATTTCATTGTTTAGTTTCCTGCTGCATGTATCACCCTGGGCATTCTGAGATTACGATCCTTCCTAGAAGAACTGTGATTACATACTTCTTGTTTATATTGACATTGATTTTTATATAAAGCCACATTAAATCTCTAAACTGGAAGAGGAGGTAGTAAGAAAAAAATAATTCTTGTTTGGTTATTATTAAGCAAAGCAAAGTTTGCTGACTTTCTCTTCTTTATAATAAGAACCAGGCAGACTATTGCCATTCCCAACCCCAGCAGAAATTTTACCACTATGACAGCAAAGAATGCTGAAATGTCTAAGAAAGCATCATTGTGATTCCATACATCAAGAATTGTTTCATTCTGAAATGTGAATCCCCTAAAGGATTGTATGTTTGGAGTTTGCAGGTCACTGGTGATGGAAAGGATAAATAGAAGTGACATTAGACACCCACACACTTCTACCAAGTTACTATCCAATATATTATCAGAATAATCCAGACTGTAAACTCATAACTTACTGTTATTAAAATCCTAGCCCACAAAAGCAAAGTAAATTTTGTAAGCTTAATAACATTTTGCTACTGCTGTTTTTTTAACTTCATAATAATAATGGCTTTTCATATGATACATAAAAATTAACTGACATTAATGACATTTTTAAATGTCCTTGCTGATACTCCTAACAGTCTTGTAGGCTATTGTTCCATAATAGATTAGATTACCATAGAAGCCAAAGGGCCCAATTAAGATCAAGAGCCCTTTTGTGCTAGGCACAGAGCAAACACATCCTGTTCTGAAGAATGTATAAGCTAAAAATGAGAGATGCTTGATGAGTGTTGACAAAAGAAAGGTATAACCCAATGTTTACAAATTATTACCGGTACATTAAAAGATTGCAAAATATTCACATCTGCTCCTTTAGCTGCCATCATTCATTAAAACAGAAACATATGAAAACCGAATTTGTTTTTTGTCCTGCGTAACATTGGTTCATTTGTTTTTCTTCAATTTGATAAAAAAAGATAAACAGTTTAATCTCATTTTTGCTTTGGCACAATGCTATTCTGTCTAAAGCACGACAGCATTTTCATCAAAACATACAGAGCACGCTGTGAAGATATTTATATACATAAAAGTGCAATGAACCCAAAGTGACTACTTTGTGACATTGGTGAAAAGTAAAACGTGTTTTAAGTGTTTTGCTGAATCAGGTTCTTAATCGTATTATACCAATAAATTAACAAATTAATCCACAAATGCCAGCTAGTTCCATATACCTTTTTCTTTCCATTAGTGCAAACTTAAGATGACCCCACATTGCCCAAATCACTATACCAGAACAATTGTTTGTGGGCTGAGGTGACAAATCAGATCAATGAACTAATCCAGGCTTGAAGGGTTTGGGGTTTTTTATTGGTAGGGTTATTTTTCACTTTGGTCAGCTCACTTGTTTTATGTAAAATAAGTGTTATGATGAATTACATTCTTCAACAGATTAATGAATCTATATTACATAAAATATACCAATTACAGTACATAAACATTTCCTCAGTAATCAGTCCTAGTGGCTGCAAGATTAAGAATTTACTTCCATAATAGATTTCCAGTTTCTATATTATTTAAACATCACTTTCACTTTTTTAGGCACTCAAAAGGTGAAATGCAGCTCTTAATAATGTTTGATGAATAAGCAAGTTCTGTAAGGAGGGTAGTGCCATTTCTAAACTTATTATTCACTGGAATAAGCTAGAAACTTGCATTTTTCCTTTATTAGCAAACCTGCAATGATGTGATTTTAAAATAATAAGATTTTCAGGATTTCATAATCTTAAAATAATTAATATGCTGTGTATTTATGTATGTAGGCTGTAATGATGTAATAACCCACACAACATTAATATTTTATCATTAATAACTTAATATTAATTAATAACATCATAACATGTGGGATCTTACTACAATATTAATTTTCTGTGAGTGAAAAAATGAGGCTCCACCATCTTCAGATGGTGGTGGTCTGACTGGTGGTACTGAGCAACTGCCCCTGCGGGGCTGTGGAGGATGCTCTGGCAGCTGGACTGTCATGTCTATTATGATCAGTCCTAGCTCCAGCCTTGTGCAGGCCACCCACTCTCAAAGCCATGCCACAGTGGTTCAGATGCCAAATCACCAGCAGTCGGAGCGGGTCAGACACATTATCATCCGTCAGGTGAAGAATAACCACTATTGGGCCATTAATATCTGAATGCACAAGGCCACTGCATGGTCCTGAGTGATGAGCTAGCAGTAGTTCTTGTGCCACAGCATGCTCGTTTTTACATATCCATCCTGTCCCAGAAGTGGGTCAGTTTGATGCCAGGAAATCTTATTACACCTCTCATCTGAATCCATGGCACAAACAGCTTTGTGTCATTAAATCCACTGCCAGGATCATCACAGTGGAGCTGTGTGAAGTAATATACCATCTGGGTACGCCCTGTCTGGGGCCTCAAACATCAGAGCCGTCAGGCCAAATCATATGCCTAAAAAAACCAAGATCATCAAAAAGACACATTTCCAATCCAGTGTTCCCTGGAAGGGGGCTTCAGTTGTCGTAGTCACAGAGAGTAATACTCCCATTATTTCCCATGGCCTCACTAACCACTGCAAGTACAGTACAGGAGCTCCTTGTCCAAGTGCTTCCAAAGCCATCTTCCCAGGACACGTGTGGGCTTGCCCGCAGCCCAGCACCCAACACTAGAGCACAGCCTCGGCAATCGCGGCTCTGATGACGGAAGGTGACATCCAACACCACACATGTGCTTTTCCAGAGCACACATTACCATCTGGCACTGCAGCTCTGAGCGCTATCTAGGTGTGCTTCTCTTTCACCTCAGTACTGGGGAATATGACTATACCAGTAAATTAAAAGTAGCCTTGACTGTTCCCTGACGTAAAGGCCAACTGGCACTGAATGGCCCTCTATTACTAATGTCTCATACCCTCCAAAACTGTAGAAATGGACAAAGGGAAAAAAAAGCAAAGCAGCAGTCTGGAAAGAAAAAGTGAAGAGAGCAGTCAACATGCTGGAAGTCATGGCTGCTTTTCAGAGGGATCTTGACAGGTTGGAGAAAGGGTCTGGCAGGACCTCCTGGAGTTCAACAAAGACAAACGGAAAGTTCCTCACCTGAAGAGGAGTATCTCATGCAGTAATACAGCCCGGGGGCCAGCTGGCTAGAAAGCAGCTTTGCAGAAAAAGACCTGGGGATCCTGCTGGACAAGATGTTGAATAAAAAATGAGCAGTGTGCCCTTGCAGCAATGAATGCTAATAACATAACTGTGCTTTAACAGTGTGGCCAGCAAGCTAAGGGAAGTAATTATTCTCTGCTATTTGTCACTTGTAAGACTGCACCTGAAGTAATGCACCCAATTTGGGATTCTTGGTACAGTAAAGACATTGACAACCTGGAGTGAGCCCAGCAATGGGCCCAGCAAAAATAGTTAGAGGGTTGGACTACATAACATACAGGGAGAGACAGAGAGAGCAGTGGTTGTTCAGCCTCAGGAAGAGACAGCTAAGGGGAGATCTCATTGCTGTACTCAACCATGTAATGGGGGTTTTAGAGAAGACACAGACAGACTTTTCTCAGAGATGCACAGTGAAAGGACAAAAGTCAGAAGGCACAAGTTGCAGCAAGGGAAATTGTGGCTAGATATACAGGAAAAATAATTCATGATGAGGGCAATGAAACACTTGCAGATCCTTCCTTTTTCAGTTGTGCTCTGCCTCCTGCCCATCAGGTACCAGGAAGATGGTAGGAAAAGGCTATCACTGGCATGGTCTGGGATTAACTCATGAGGCTAATCATCCCAAATGATGATCCTCAGTTATGTAAAGACCGATCACAGACTTGGTCTGATGTCCAATGGTGATTTGGAAGTGGGAAGAAACCAAAAGAGTGCTCAGGAAACAGGCACCTGGTTGAGAGCGGGTGGCCATCAGTCTAATGGTTCATCTATTGGAAGTGCAGGTTCACAGCCGAATGTCAATGCCCAGTGTGTTTCCCTCACCCTTTCCAGAAATATCCTTTGGACCAGAAGCTTGCTAAGAAAGGATCTATGCCCTGGCAGGTATACCCAGTAGCAATGTATATCTGCAGCTGGAGAAAATTCCACCACAAATGGGAGCTGTTGTCTTTGACACAGCTGTAGGCCTCCCTCACCTGGCCTCTGATGTCAGCTGGGAAGTCATCCTTCCAAACGTGCATTTGTGCACATATTCTTTAAAAAAGGAAAAGATCTTAAGTCTCCACTATACTGGGTGTAAATGGTAAGGTTCTGGTAGCAAGATGGGGGGCTATCAGGGTGGCCTCTGTGGGAAAAGGTCAGTGACTGCCCTGTGCCAGACACAGCTGGCTCCACAAGAGACCTAATGCAGGCCATAGCTAAGCCACTTAGAGGAGTTTGTGGCACCTCTGTGAAAAAATATTTAAGAAAGGTCAGGAAACACCAGACAGAGAGAGAAGGAGGGAACAAAAGAGTAAGAAACAGCAGAGGGAATGAGGGAATAAGAAGGCCAGAGGAGAAGGAGGTGCTCCCCAGTGGAGCAGGTACTCCCTGAAGGGACTGCAGTCCATGGAGGAACCACAGTAGAGCAGGTACTCCCCAACAGGACTCTAGCTCGTGAAGGATCCATGCTGGACTACAGGAAATGAGGGAGAAAGAAGGGCCAGCAGAGAAACCACTGCATCCTGACCCCAGCCCCCTGCACCACCTGCCACCTCACTGAGTATAACCTGTGGCAATAACAAGGGGTGAGGACAGGTGTCTGGAGTGCAGGAGCAAAGTGGAGACTAGAAGTGGGGAGAGAGGTGTCTGAAGTGAACTTGAGCCTGGGAAAGGAGAGGAGGTATTTTCTCTCTAAGTGTTTCAATGTTTGGGGGTTTTGTTTCCTAATACCTGAATCGGGAATTAAATATTTATGTTAATTGGCAATAAATTCAGTTAAATTCCCCATGTCAAGTCTGTACTTGGTAAGCGATTTCCCTGTCTTACTTTGACCCCCAAGTTTTCTCACTCCTATTCTTTCTATTTTCTCTCCCTGTCCCACTGGGCGGGGGCGGGGGGTGAGGGTGGGTAAGTGAGAGGCTGTGTGGGTGCTTGGCTGCAAGCCAGGGTCAACTCCATAATTATTCATTTATGCCACAAATGGCAAGGTTCCAGGCTACTGGGTTTCTGGCAAGACCTCTGCACCATCGTGAACCCAAGCTTGTTGCCTACTCAGAATTTCTGCAGAACATAAGAGGAAGACTTGAAAACAACAAGGGGGTCTTGGCTATGTAACAGGGAACTGAGAATAACCAAGCTAAGTCAGGCCTCCCTGAGCCAAGACAGGCCTCGGTATAATGCTGCTACTCATCACAGCAAAGTACTGGGAACGGGTAAGTCAAGATGGGCTTTGGTGTAACTTTACTAACCCTGCACAAACATATTTGGCATTGTGGCAAGACAAGGACTAACCAAATGGGTGGTCGCAAGTGTGAGATCTTATTATATCTACAAAACCACAGAGGAAATGCTGAACTAAAATAGATCAATTTAACAAATTGCTGATTGTAGGCCATTAATAAAATACAGGAAAATATTGCAATAACGTTGCAGTTAAGTCAGCTGTGGAATGAGGGCAGAGGGACGGTTTCATGGAATCAGCAGTGCAGGGAAACAGCTGCAGGATGAGGACACAGTGTCCAGTTGTCTTTAGATTGAACTGACTCAACAGAAATAATGAATAATCTCTCCGAGGATGTACAGAAGTACATACTGAGAAGTACAGAAGTTCTTAGGTCATGGCACTTTGAGGGTACAAAAAGACAACTTAAAGACTACCAAGGTAGGATCTGCAGAAGACAATCAGTGTTGGAGCAAAGGAATACTTCCAATGTCTGAGACTGCTAATGAGACTAACAAATAGTGCAGTTTGTGTAGGCAGCTTAGTGAAGCAGACTTTTTAAAAAACATTTGGTTTGGATCCAACTCTGGCTAAGAGCAACTAGAAGTTATTATCACCCAATGGCTCTTCTGTAATCCAAATATGGCAAGGCATTGAGCTCAGATGAGTTATTTCCAAAGTGCAGGAATCCAATTCATGCAGAATGCTACCACACTAGTCTACCTGCCCCCTTTTGATCATCTCAGAGAAGAAGTAGGAAAAGCATCAGAAATGTGTTCTGAAGTCTAAGTTGACTGACACAGTTAAGACATGAAAAACAAGGGGAAATTTTTACAGGATTCTAGCTCCTGGATCTATCAATCTTTAAGGTCATTTCACTGAACTGTACATAAGCCTTAATAACCATTGTGTTATTTCATTTTGCATGTTAAATAAATTTGTCTCTGAAAATTCCCAGTACTTCTATTTGTACTGGGCTGATGGAAAATCTATATTCTGCACTGGGTAGAGAATCTGTTCATTTCTGAGAGTCTTATTAAACTGACAGACAGTAACAGTTCCCAATAGCTCACAGCTCAAGGCTCTCATTGCCTTACTATTTCATGTAGCCTTACTGTTTCATAAATATGGAATTGCTTGTTTCTATAACTGATTAAGGAATGTTACATGGGTCTCAGGAAGTTGGAGAGATAATATATAAAGCTAATCAGGAATTTTTCTTTGGAAAAATTGTCCCATGTTTTCAAAAGTTAGTTGTGTCATTTCAAAGAAATTCTGCTTCAGAAACTAAAAGAATTATTCACATTTTTGTTCTGGGTTAAATTTTAAAACTTTCTAGGTTTGTCTCACTTCACGATGGCAAAATTTTGCAAAGTTGCCACATTTGCCATATGTCCTGTCTTCTATATTTCTTATATAAAAGAAATATACTAATTATCTGCATACAGACAGTAATAAACTATGTATCCATTCAAGTTTGAATGACTGACATAATATAAAAACTACGTTTGTGACATTTAAACTATAGAATGATAAAACATAAATTGCCAATGAAGTGATAAAATTAGTCTCTATTTGTCTAAAATTAGATAATATTAGTCTCTATAGAGCTGCTTTTCTGCCCAAATTCATTTTTGTGAACTAACATGAACAGACCTGTACAGCTCACCTAACAATGAAACATAACAAATTCAGCCCTATTTCCTCCTTCTGTTGATCCAGTCCGTTGTGTATAGACTCCCTGAGCTCTGAAGAGGTGTGGATTGATTGTCGTATTATGTGTCTAAGGGAAAAACACATCATCGGGTCTCAAACCCTGGGTATATTTGGGTTCTGTTGTAAAGCTACTTCTCTTTTCTTCAATTAGTACTCTTGACACCAGAAATATATTACAAAAATGTATATAAATTTACAAGAATTTTATTCAAGATAATGTTAACAAAGTATGAAAGAGGAATTCTGTCATTGAATGCAGATGACAACTAAATATAAATGATCACTTGAAAAGCTGGTCTCTGGGTAAGTAGTTCTGTGCTTTTTTTAAGCCTAAGAAAACTGATCTATCCTGCAGCTTGTCAGAACACCAGTGAATACTGATACGAGCATTTCTGTTCATTTAAACAGCATAAATGAATAAACATGTGAAGGGAATGAGCTGAGCTGAAGAAAAAGATGCATTATTCATGCAGCTAACAACACTTACACATGCCTAGTATAAATTGAAACCAAAAGTGCAAATCTAGGACACTGAGAAGATTTTCAATCATGCTGAGTTATATTTAAATTCAATCTATGCCAGAAATTCTGAGTTCATTTCATGTTTTCACATCAGCACAGAAGCATTTCATGCTGTAAGACTTCCTTTCACTGGCTACGCTTTGGGAAACATAAATTATGAATGTAGCAGTTTTTACAAATGAATGGTAAAAAATGCTAGGTGGGTTTAACTTGAGATGTAGTGGACATGAAATTAAGTGAAATGTATAGCGCTGGTGACTAGTTTAATTCCATCTGGCAAGCTCCTGAAGAAAAATATTTAAATCAAAACAAAACTGAAAAATGAGCAAGTTTTCCAAGCGAGAAAAAAGAAGGTTGTATTTGCAATTCTATTTTCTTTAATGAAACATTCGTATAACACCATTTCTGATATGCTCTGTTGACTCAAAACTGTGAGGGGAAGACAATAATTTCTACAACGTGATACCTGGGTTTTTGTAATCCATGTTGTTCTAATCTCTCAGCAATTCTTATTTTCAAAATATGGAAAACATGCTGATCTCCTACACTAAGCCACTGAAAAAGCTAATTGGCATTTGCAAAGTGGAAAATCTTTTCTGTCTTGGATAAGCAGGCCTCTATAATGATACCTTTTCCAAAGATACCTAAAAACTTCATCCCCTAACTTCACTTAATCTTAATTACCCAAGGAACACATGGCTGGAAAAAATGAAGAGAACAGATACAGATACTGTCTTGAAAGAAGAGTTTCATTCAGTGGGAGAATCTGGATCTACAAATTAAGGAAAGTAATTTTACCTCCCTAAATCTGCTTCTTTCTAACTGTGTTAGATTTTCTTATCTGAATGTTAAGACTGTTTGGAGGTAGAGGTGAGCTATTATAGCACCTATGACAGTATAGCTCTTGTTTCAGCTGGGAGTCTACTGGCACAACTACAAAATAATTTTTGTCAAATGCAAGCAGTTCAGCCATTTCTCTCCTCTTTCAAGCCTATGAAACAACAGCACCATGTAAGTAAGAAATCTGAAACAGCAATTATTTTTCTTACTCTAAATGTATCACAGTTTGCAATCAGCCTCACAGGCCTTTGCTTTCTGATATTCATTCCAGGATATGTGTGCGTAGCACGGTGGAGCAGAGACACCTAGATAGCTTAGATGCAGCATAAAGTACTTTAGCATAACATTGTACCCGGACTAACCATTTGCTGTTGCATAAACTATCACTACTTCTGTAAGAAGAGGGAGAACATATATCTACGGTGTGGTTTTTCCACTGAACAAGTCAATTAAGCTTTATGTAATTGCCATTAGGAAATGATCCTGCCTATGAAAAATCAGCAGACAGATCCAAAAGGACTATTATCAGACTGGAAATTCTTTTTCTTTTGAGATTTTCCAGTCCTTAGAGAGGAAAGCAGTTGTAGCTGACAAGTTATTTTGTTTACTACTAGACTGTCCTTCAGAGGATTGAACAAGAACTCTGAAAGGGCATGAATGAGACTGGCGCTCCTGAGGCTGGAAAAGATTCAAACCCTGCTCCAGAGGACTTTGCACATGGAGTTGATTACAGTTTGTCTCCCAAAGAAGAATGTTAGGCAAAAGGTCTGAGTCAGAAAACGTGTTATAGTTCCAGAACACTGAAGTAGGCAATAGCCAGCTTTAAACACCTTATAGTGGATTAGACTCGCTCACAGTTTGAGTGACGTGAACAGGCAATCTGAATTTCTCTTGTATAGACAATGCCTACACAACATTTCTGAACCTATTTCAGATCTGAAAGGATGTGGTGAAAATATTATGCCATGTTTTGCTTTCTAAACATCTCCTACAACGTATTTAGCCTGGCTAAAGTCTCTTTGCAACAGCAAATAGAATACTAGTTGATCCAAGGTTTAAGGCCTTACAGCTTCCTCACCTCCAAAGAATAGCACATACTGTGGTAATACGATTACAGAACTTCCAGCAGCTCGCGCAGCATTCAGACAAGCACATTATTGGCAGCAGCTGCTCAAACAAGTATTCACCTCACTGTGCTCACCATATCCCTCACCATATCCCAGCAACTGAAGGAGTGAGAAATTATGTCAATGAAATCAGCCTTTTCTGAAAACTTGCACAGTGTGCTTCCATATCAATCCAACTACTCGCTGAGCAATTAAAGTTGCCAGCTTGACAAACTATTTAAAGGTTACTTAAATCTATCAAGGTTATTTGATCATTGGAAAGAAAATATTTTAGTAGTCTGGATATTACCAAGTTAGCACTTAAACCACTAACCTAGGCATTTCACCAAGTTACCATCCAACCTAAAATAGGTGAAGATTACAGCTGTAAAATGCTAAGATAAGGCTTTTATGATAATTAATCTGACACAATTTAATTATGCATATACATATGAGTCTACTGTACATACAGTCCAACAAGACAGAAGAAAACAAAGTCTAACAAAGCAGAGACTTAGCACCTTCTCTCAGGGAGTTTTCTCTAAGGCCGTTTCTCTTCATTTTTCTTGATTGGGTATCTTTCTCATCTTCCTGCCTTCGAAAAAAATTCTAGTTGTTGGCCTGCTATCCCGGCATGTAAAGGATTACAATCTAAAGAATCTCATGATTATATAGATAAATTACCCAATAAAAATTAAATGTACTTGAATGGATTAGAAATTCCAGTAATAATATCAAAATTTATTTGGCAGAGAACCACCTACAAGAAAAAAAAGGGGGCCATAAAAATGCATCAAATTACCTGAAAGGCCATGGCTTAAGTTGGTAAGAAAATAGTTTGATTGCCACAGCTTTTTAAAACAAATAGCTATATGAAAATACTTATTAAGAATACACAGATTATTACATGTTAGTAAATTCTGGATGCAGCACATTCATTTGCCATGTATTACATCAGCTAAGTCTAATTTACAACAGTTGACTGCTAGTCTGGGCTTTATGCATCCCTGCACAAG
This sequence comes from Pygoscelis adeliae, assembly GCF_000699105.1. NCBI lineage: Eukaryota > Metazoa > Chordata > Aves > Sphenisciformes > Spheniscidae > Pygoscelis > Pygoscelis adeliae. Next base: position 3,397,731 of record NW_008824243.1, read on the forward strand.
AGGGAAAATATAAAATCACCATTTGTGCTTTTTTTGGCATAGGTTTCTACCACAGACATATGGTAGAAAAACAAATACTTGAAAACTCTCATATTCTTCTACTTTTGCACATTCCTATTTTGTAATCACAATGCATGTATAGCTATACAATTTCTTAATCCTGATTTCCCATTCTACTCATGTAAGTATACTGACATATTCCAATATTATTTGAAATCCTGATCTCAGTTTAGATGCAGCTTCCTTACTAAACTAATTTTAGATCAGAAAAAGCTGCTTATCAGTTATTTCTCACAACAGTGATGGAATTTTAAAATACCATTATCCTCTGAGATCTTCATATAGTGCCACTATAGTTCCAAGTAAGTCAACACAGCTGCTCATTAATGTCATCTGAAGATCTGGCCCTTACATCAGTTGTGAAAATTCAGTAGATCTAAACTTATGCCTCTTCATTGTTCATGGTCCTTACATGTCCTAGCTGCTGTGATTCTACTAGACCAGCACAACAAGGTTTCATGCAAAACATTCACATATGCCGTTCCTCAATCAGCTCACCACTATAGAGATGCAAGAATAATGGCCACAGCAGAAAAATGGCAACAGTTTCATTGACGGTTTCAGTGGCCAGCAAGCTACATAGCTAGATCTGTCGGCTCATTTGGAAACCTCAAGCAAGTCCTGAAGGTATTTTTGATGCCAAAATGAACCATTAAACTACAGTGGGAGGAAAAATCTAAAAGTAAAGAAAAAAAATCAAATTAGAAATCCCTCCCTCTTTACTCTTTTTCCAAGTCTCCAAAACAGGCAACTGGATTAGTTTAATCAAAATTTTAAACTGAGAATTTCATCAGGTCTTCTGAGTCTCGATAATTTTTCATTATAATTAAAACAAAAACACTTTTCAAAACAGCAATATTGTAAAGAAACTGAAAATTAAACAAATCAAGAAAACAACTTGGCAGAACCATCCTCCTTCAGAAAAAGCCTTTGGTTCTTACGAATGAATATCATCTGATGATAAAGCATTTGCCACAAAATTCTATTCAACATGAATTTTCTATAACACAGTTTTGCCATTGTGGATGAAAGTCTGGAATGATGGGAATAGAAACAGAAAATCTTCTAAGATGCCTTGTAAGATACCACGGGGATCAGTTTCTTTTTAATCGCCAGGTGATGATATCCTACATGTTGGGTTTTTTAAATGTAGGCGCATATGAATCACTTAAACATTTAGGTCTAAGATCCCTTGTTTATCTAGAAAAAGAACTAGCTGCCAGTATTGTATGCTGGCTAGATATGCTGAATGCATCCAACATTATCAACATTCTTCTGCTTCAGCAAATTACTTTATTAAATTTTCCTGGCAAGAGTTTACTCTGTATGAAAAATGGATGTACTTGATGCACTTCCAAATTGTTAACTGACACATTCTTTATGTTTCTCTACAAGATTTCAAAGGACAAAGGTACAGTGTGGATCTTGAGATCGAAAAACTACCAGAATTTTTCACTAGGCTGTCTTTGTTGAGTAAAACACATTACCATAGATTATTTCAGAGCCTGGACACATCACTGGTTTGTCAGATGAAGACACAGGGTTGGCCTATGTGGCTTGGAGGAGAAGAAAAGGTGTAATTCCTCTGTTGGCAACATGTGACAGTTAATGAATCCTCAGCGCACTGGCATTTTTTATAAAATACTGTGCAAGTATTTCTAAGTTCCAATTCCATTGGCTATATTTCACTCAGAGTCTCTTAGGGGCTGTTAGTGCTCCTTCAGTGTAATAGCAATAGAAAGATCAGCAGAGGTGTGCCAGTGAACTAATGCAAAAATGCCCGCAAGACATGCCTGCACTTTACTAGACACGTGTTGTTATCTTCTCATGCTATAGGCAAAGATAAATTGTAACTTGAAATACTAGTTGGAAGTGTTGAGATTTACATTTCATTTAATCAGAATTTGAAAGCATGTAAACACAAATTTCTTAACTCATTCTGACATTGTCTATAATGAGGAAAGTGCACAGTAGCAGCTCTAACAATCTTTGTCAATGTAATTACCTAAGCTGAAGCTGAAAGGTCAAACCTTGAAAATCGTGTGCAGGCTAATCAGGTAAATCAGTCAGAACAGAAGGTTTTAGCGGAATAATTTTCAGTTAATCATGTATACTCTTGTACATTACACAGACATCCAAAGTAACTACAGCCTAATAGTTCAGAATTCTGACTTGTCTAAGAACTTCAGTTTTAGCATGGTTTCTCCTGTACAGATGGTAGGTGGAAGAGTAACGAAGAGGAGAGCAATGTTTGGTATATCTATTATTTATGACTGGGGGAAAAAGGTAATCAACAAAGACAAATTTATATATGCATACAGATGATTGACATAACAGTAGGTTGACTACAAAGATGTACAAACTGCAACACACATACAGAAACTAATTTCAGAAACTCCAAGTGACAGCTTCCTTTTCTGGATTTTTGAATACAAGAGCTACTAATTAGTCTGAGGTCTAATTAGTTACAAAGTTCCCCTAAAAATAGAGCCGATCAGCACTTCAAATTTCCACTTCACAGGAAACAAAGGCATTTCAAAATCTGACCTCATTCCAATTCAGAACAAATCTGAGTATTCTCAATATTTTCTATGAAATATGATTAAAATGCTGTGTTAAAATTTATTTTTTCATGTGTCTATTTATTATTTTTATCTTATTCTATTACAGGTACATACTATATATGTTATTGGATGTTGTCAATGCATAACATGATTTATATTATGTCAAGTTGTCATATTACATCATGACATACCAAATAGTCCAGTATTCTGCTTTTATATTATTTTTATATTCTTTTCATTTGAAAGCAAAAGGAGTTGCTGCATTGTTTATAATGAAATAGCTTATTTTCTAAACCAGGGCTGCCTAGCATTTTAAGAACTGTGGCTTGGTATGAGTTTTGGGACTCCTAAAAATCAAATTTATCATTTCCTGGAGATGGATAGGCTCTGCAGTAGTTTGCAGAACTAGTTGCTCAGCATAACTGTATCAAAATTATACAGACCTGAGACAAATTCATCCTTCAGGCCAGACAGTTCACAGACCAGCAGTTCAGTAACCTTGCTGTAAATCAGATTGGTTCTTATTCATGCTGCAATGAGACAGTGTGGTACTTTGATGCAAAATTTATTGTTTTACTTTCAGTGCCTAATAGCATTATGAAGAAAACTTTACGAAGCTTTGGATCTTTCTGAATATTCCCTAGACACATTTTTTTCACATTTTCATCCTAGTCTTCATAAAATTATCTGTTACTTTGCCAGATGTTCTTTATTAATCAGTCCTTGCACCCACAGATAAAGAAAAGACTAGAGGTATTTCTCGTGGCTGAAATATATGCATAATGGATAATCAGAGGTGTACATGGAGTTAATTTATATCATCAAATGATGCAAGCTCTCAGCTCTGTCCAAGATCTTGGTCCCTTGATTACACATGCTGCATGCATCTGAGTTCTGCTTAGGCTCTCATTTGGAGCAAAGTGACTAGTTCTTCTAAGACAAAGCTTAGGTGCAGACCAGAGGTAATTTTTCCTGAGGACTTCAACCTAAATGTAGTATGGACAAGATGACACCAGGGCTGGCTCTTTCCTCCTTACATAGTCCCCCAACACTATTTCAATAGACTCATCCTCAGTAGATCAGTACTCTCAAACATGTCTCTACTACCCTCGCATATCATGCTCCATGCACGCAGTACATAACAACCCTGGTATCATCTTATAAAAATGTCACTCTAGCAGCCCTGACATAACATTTACATGAGCGCAGACATTTTCAGCAGAAAAAGCACAAGCTGAAAATCTATGTCCCCAGAGGGACACCAGATGCAGCCAGTGAGAACCAGGGTGAATATTCTTTTATGTGGATGCAGATAGTCCTGTCTAATGGAAACAACCATTAACAATAGACTTCACTGTTTTTTGGTTTGGAGGACATGGGGTTCCTTCCAGAGATAGTAACCTTTACTCATCTGTCATCGTGTTATCTATTCAAAACCTGAATTTTCCTCCTCTGATATGAAGAGATTGATTTTGCAGGTACAGTTGGAAACGAGAGAAGCTCTCTTCTGGCAGATCAGAGTTTGAACAGTAGCTACTGGAAGACTGTAGTCCCTACTGGGAAATAGGGCATTTTGTGCGAAAGGCAACGGTAATTCTAACGTTAACAGAGAGGAGCGGGTCTTGTATAGAAGAGTACAGGTAGGTTATGTTAAATATCATTAAAATAAGGGGGGCTTTTCTGGATATTGTTTCAATGAGAGGGAGGTAGAAAAAGAAGAACAAAACTCTCTATATAGGAATAAGCATAAAGGAAAGGTAACATCAAAATGCAGTTATAAAAGCATTCAGGCTGTA
>NW_008824243.1:3402201-3410079 GCF_000699105.1 Pygoscelis adeliae
TTCCTATCTGCATCTTTGTTATGTGCACAGCGTGGCTTCAAAAACACAACGTGAGAGGGTGGGCAATTGCACAGAAGGGCAAGCACCTTTGAAAGGGCTTTCCCACCAATGATCCTGTAAAACTGTGATCTCGTAGGCTTACCATAAGAAATGACTTTTCTTTTAGTTTAAGTGTTGACTGGAATTCTTGAAATCCTAAAAAATGAATTTACCTTCTTGTGAGTAAGGAAACAATTGTGGTTTGGTTTTTTGGGGTATTTTTAATTCTTTGTCAATAAATGGGGGATTGCCCTCAAGACACATGATTTCGTGCTTTTCCTGACAGAGCCATCCTGCATGGACCTGAATTTTGCTTCAAAATAAGGTAACAGCTGACACTGTTTGATGCATAAACTTTTTATTTTCTTGCTTTTGCACATCTGCATATAATACATAAAGGAACTTTATTTGCTTCGCAGCATAGCGCATTTTATGAATTAGGTATAGGTTCTAAATGCACTTCAGCTGTAAGAGATATCTTCCACATTTCATTAGTGCAAAAGTAGTTCTGCATCATTTTTAATGAATAGCTTTGTTGATTACAATTTTCAGTATATTCTGTAAAATAACTTCATGCAGAGCATAATCAGTAAAGCTATATATAAAAAAAAAACCAAACTTCTTTTATGGATAATTTCAAAGAGAATAAGAGGAGCAGCTCTTTTTTCTAGGTATGTCCATATTTTTTATATATATATATATATGCTCCTAAGCTGGTTCGCTTCTATGTAATCATGCCAAAAATAGAAGCATAGTACAGACATCTGAACTGAAGCTATATTTGCAATTCCAGAACTGGAAAAATGATATGGCTCTTTTCTAAGTGCAACACAGCTATTATTCACAGCCACAGCATATTCATTCGCTGTGAGCAGCCAAGTGCTTAACCAGGAGAAGGTAAATGAAATCCAAAAGGTTCCTCCCTCTTTTAGTGCCCCTTGGCACAGATTCCTGAAAGGACTGGCTAAAAATAATAGTAATTTTATTCCTAATGATGCTAGCATTAATAGGCCTTTGTATAAATATCCTAGAAAGAGCTGAATGGAAATGAATACTAAGGTATATCAAGAAAGGTGTTCAACTAAAAAGGAGATTGTTCCTCTCATTATCAAAAATTGTTTTTAATTGAAACAGGAAATAATCATGTACCAATAGCATCAGTGTTCCTGTTTCAAGAGTTTTTGTATTTCAGTGGAAGACCAATACAATCTACAACAAACAAATGTGTTTGTTTGCTTTATCACTATTTCCCATTGGATATATTTGATTAGTTGATTGGCTTAAACTCACCATGCCCTGATCTGACAGGTACTTCCAAATAGCCTTCAAGATGGAGAGCTACCTAGTGCCAAATTAGTTTGGGGACAACACAAGCAGTGGGTAAACAAATTAAGGTAATTACTGATGAAATATCATCTTTAACAGGAAATACACGTGCAGAAAGACAGACTGCCCCAGGAATGTTCTGGTAGTGGTTCTAATCTAGCAGAGAAAACTTTCTTTTGCTCTGACCATTCACATGAATTTTAATCAATGTTAAAAAGTTGCTGTTGATGTTTCTAGTTTTTATGATTCTGAAGGAAAATGTTTGGGACGTGGTGTACCCCTCGAATATGCACACAAAGATGAGCCACCCACAGTAATTTTTAAATCCTAAAAATGGCCTGCAGCACTGAATTGCTTGCAGTCATTGAAGTTCTGAAATACTGGCTGGATTCCAAAGCAACTCAAGTGCCAAAAGACCAAGTGGAATTACTTTCAGATTATTATTAAACTCACAAAGCATTTACAGAATTTCTACTTCTTAATCAACAGCAACTTTGCCTCCCCTGTTAATGCAACAGCTAGAAGTATAGATCCGATGCAGTATGTGACCTAATTGGCTGAAAATCTCATTTACTAAAAAATGCATTTACTTAAAAAACAAAAAGCAAACAATAAATGAGAAAAGGCCACAGCAGGTTAGAGTCTTTCTAGCTTTCTTTTCAAGCTGAAGCATGGCAAAGCATGATGCAAAATATTGTTCTCTGTGACCATCAAAGAAGCCTGAAAATTCTGAAACTGCTTTAGTGGTCAAGCCACTTCCAAGTATTGTAGTGGCAACAAGAGCAGGAGCTAACCCGTTCCTGTTACAGCAACTTTACTGAGCTCTGGAACAACAGAGAGCGCAAATCAAACATTTAAAGGAGATTTAATAAAAACAGTAGAAAGCAATAAAAATTGGCAACTATTGTTATGCGGTATTCTGATAGTTGAGTTCTTTTGAAGTTTATGCTGAATACCAGATGCATCTACAGGTGCATGCTATTTTGGGCAGTAATACATTTGTCAGTGATAGGATGGAGAAGAGTCACTATTTTCATGTTATCTTAAAGACCTGCATGTTTTCATAGCTTAAAAAATGGTATAAATCAATCAGAAAGTAAGTCAGATTAAAAAAAAAAAAAGATAAAATCCTTGGAAAATAGGTAACCTGGTAATATTTCTGGCTTAGGCAAAGCTCCTAAATAATTTTAGACAAATGACTGTGAATAAACTACACTTGTAATTTGCAACGTAGTTAGACTACATTGTAATGCTACCAATAAAATTGAAATGTGTACTGGCTGAAAGATAATCAATGAGATATATCCAATAAATCAACTGAAGTTTTACCAGAAAGGCACTTCTGTTTTACAGGATCCAGTAATCATAGTTGGATTGACCTCTAAACAAATTTTAATTTTCTCAGTAATTCTCTTTTGGATTCCCGGAAGCAGTATTCCAAGCCTACAATAAGCATGCTCTCAAATGAAAAAAATAATCTGGATATGTACAGAGGTTTCTAGAGTCTGTTCAGAATAGTGGTATAATGCCCTGAGAATGTAATGTAAACTGAGGCAAACAGTTATCCATCAGTCAAGATCTGGAAAGTAGGTAGGAAGGACTACAAACAAGTTATAAATTGTTATGTGGACTGGTACTGCTACTACTATTTCCAAGAAAATTTGTGAGGTTGGATAAAGGATATTAGAGACAAGGGCAGTGCAGAGAAGGGAAAGAATATTGTCCTACCCCACGCAACTGCTCTTGGTGTATTCCATTTTTCTGTGTCTTCTGGTAAGCTTATTTTCACCCACTAAAGTAGAGAAGCTTGATTATGAAACACCAGCAGTCCAACTTCAAATTCTATTTGTTGAGTGCATGAAAGGAAAAAATAATATTCCTTACAAAGCTGTGAATAGTAGTCCCTGTCAGTGTTATCCAAATAACAGGAAGAATTTAAAACAGCAAACAAATGCATTTCAGAATGAGGGAACTGCTTATTCCTTGATTTCAACAGATTGGGCTGTATAGGTATTATCATTATATTTGATACATTCAGGGAAATGTGAAGCTTGTCTTAAGATTCAAATTTCAGGAATCACATATATCTGAAATTTCAGCTTCAAGTTAATTTCAGCTGTTCTTCTTAAAAAAGGATTTAACAAATAAAAAACCATAGTGCCCTACTTTTAACATAAAGATGTATTAGCTTCAACACTTTTATATGGCACCTTAATTAGCCAATATAAATTCATGCACATTCTTACTAATTCTTCCTGTTTAGAATACAAATTATTTTCTTTATTTTTAAAATACCAGGACAACTTCCATCTTGCTCAGTTCTGCCAATAAAACAACTCTAGTATATCCCCAAACAATAAAGAAACCCCTAAGATTTTATTAAATGAACTTCAAAGCTTATGCACTTCATGAAGAAAGGAAAGCATTGGGAAAATACTAGATAGAAATGACTTTCCATGTTTTCCTCTATCTGGAATGGAGCTCGCTCATGCTAAAAAGTCATTTAGGAAAGCAGCAAATCCATTTCAGGTACACTGGGATTGAAAGAAGGAAAAATCCATCACATTTCATATTTCAGAAATTTCTTTATTATTTGATGAGAGCCGACACAAAATAAATTATATAACTGATTTCTGTAGTGCGTAATTTAGAGAAAATATCCATAATCTCTATTTGTATGCTTGTCTTAGGAATCATTACATGGTCTTCTTAATTTGGAGCTGAAGAAAACCCCTAGTTTTATGAAAAATTAATTATCAACAACTCAACAGCTCTCATCTGGAACTGTCACAGGTGTACATCCAAAATAAAAAGTGACAATTTAGATACCTGGAAAAGGCATAATTTGAAATCTTGGTTCAACCATACTTTATCCTAACCATAGTCAATGTTATTTGGATCAAAACTGCAGAGGAGTTATTCACTGCTCATGGTAAGTACTTAATGCTGACACTACAGGTATATATTTGTCGTAAGTCTGATTTTATAGCAATCTCTAACACAGAGTTTAAATCAGTGAAAGTTCTAATGATATCTCATTGTTCCTGGAAAACAGTATTAGTGTAATTGCAGTGTGCTTAGAAAGGCTGTCGCCTGTCTGCAGACACAGAAATGATTCAAATACCTAGCCCATGAGGTTTAAAAGATAGGGACAACACCACAGTGTGTCCTGTGTGGATGGCAGCTTCTGACAGTGAACAAATGTCGTTTCTGACAGTGAGCAAATTCCTGTAAAGAGCTGTAAGGTTCTTTTGCCAAAATTTGGCCTTGAACTAGAACATAATTTTGTTATTGGTCAAAAAAACTTTCACATGTAGGGAATATATAGTAAATATATAGGGCCATATATAGGGTATAGAAATGTCCATTTGTCTCCTATTATCAATCATCACACAATTAACCCTTCAGCCTGCTGCTGACGTTACATTTATCTCACTTCTGCTCAATACTAATATTTGTTTCACCACTCTCTTAAACAGACCTGTGAAATAATCCTAAATTTAAAAACAGAAGAGTAGCATAAGGTATGTAGGGTAAAATCCCCATCATAAAATGGATTTTTTTATTACAAAACTTTAGCAGATAGAGCAATCAAGTAAACTGCTATTGTAGCAGAATAAACAGTTGGGTGGTAATTGCCAGCAAGGAGGCATAAAATGCACAGTTGGGAGGGGGCCAGGGTTGTTGTCTGGATCAGCCACTAGTAAAATCATTTGTAAAGCCACAGTCTTAGACTGACAGAAACCAAACAAGCAAACAAACAACAAAGACCAGTCATTGAAAGGAAGAAGAAAAAACAAAAACAGAAAAACAAGATCATAAAGTGACAAAACTGTCAGAAAGACTCGAGCCAGTATCCCACAACTTTTTTAAAAGTCACTCTTGTGAGTCTAGATTTACTGATTTACAAGTATATTGTTAACAAGAAAAAAACGACACACCAGTGTCTTGCCCTAGTTGCCACCAGTGTCCTTTTCCCAAGGATGTGTAATGTAATGGAATAATCTACTACCGAGAAGGAAAAGCTCAAGTGAAAGAATGATTGAAGAGTTAATCCATTCATCCTATTTATAGCAAATCATTTCCTCAGTGTCTGATAATACAGCTTATGAATAGGCTAAAAAAGAGAGAAAGAAAGAAGCTGCAAAGCCTCTTCCCCCCCTCTGCCAGTATATCACAGCAATAGGCATCAAACTGCTCTTTTGTCCGCGGGAGATGATGCCTCTGCTCTTGTAAGCCTGTTCGAGACTCAGAAACCTGGCAGGGCCAGAAAGGGCACTGCAGCCATCCCCTGGGCCTCTGCTGATTTGCAGCTTCACTCAGCACCACACCGTGGGAGAAATGCAACATTGCATCTTTCCACCGGCAAACTAAAGCATGCGACTATTAGCTTGTAATTCTTTCACTCGTTTACGTCTCTTTTCTTCTTATTTCCTTGTGAGTGGCTTCTTCCACTGCTTTTTGAACAAAAAAGGACTATATTTATTCAAAACAGATTGATTCAAAACACCCTCCTTACCGATCTCTGCCTTCCAACCACAGCATCTGTTACCTGCACCATGCAATTTGCATGACCCACCGTCCCCAGAAACATACCCAAACATAGGGGGGGCACCTTGATTGTCTTTTTCCCCTCCACTGGCGCAGCCTGGTGTGAGGTGCACTCCCACGTGTGATAATGTGAGGACTGGGAGGCTGCAAAGCCCTCCTGTACCCCTTACTACCACCTCTCTACACCAGTCAGCCCAGGACACACTGTAGAACTGTGTAAGAAGTCCTACTGATGTCAGTATCACTCGGTGTGGGTATAAAAGATCAAATCTTTTATACTGAGATGTAACAGGTTACCACACCCACAACCTGATCTATTTATTTTGGAGAGTAGTAAGTCTGCTCCCACCCCTTGAACTGTCCTACTCATATGCTGAGAAAATTTTAAACTCTCCCTGTCTATGATGCACTGAAATGACACGAAAAAGATAATTTCAGTAGAAATGGAAAATGTTATTTCCATTAAATGAAAAATTCAATAATTTGTCCGCTACCCTTCACCTCGACTTTAGGTAGCTTCCAGAAACAGAGATAAAGGAGAGTAACCTCAATCTTCCAGCGAGCTCCTTAAAGAAAAAAGGATTCACTCACAGAGATATCTATGCTGGATTCTATTGTCTTTACTAGATCAAAGCTTCACAGAAAATAAAGTCACTCTGCAAGTAATTAGATTTCCCAATCTTTACTTGTATGTAAATATTCCTTCATAGTTTCCAGAAAAATCTACTGTTCATCTTCATACCTGTCTCCTCCCACAACAACTCATATGACAAGAGAGAGTCCTGGATGCTTGTAACCTAAGCCCATGTCTGGGGTAGAGGATATGACTGAAATTTGAGACAGGCACTGAGACTGAGAAATTTGAGGCAGCTGAAACATTTCATGCAATAAAGTAGAAGATAGCTTATCTTAAGAAGATAATCAAAACCTGGTTGTTAATAATTATGATATCTAATGTTTCATATTTGTGTAGTCTGTATCCTAGCTTAGCAAACTTTTTTTTTTTAAAAAAGCAATACCTTAAAATGGGTTAGATAACAAGCAGTAAAGAGCCACAAAGCTCACGTACAACCTGAGGTTAAATAGATGTGCATCTTTGTATCAGACCATAGACATCCTAATAAAACATTCTAAAGAGCAATTAAGGCCTAAAATGTTTCTAAGTGACGCTGTGCTGCAGTGAGGCCAGTGCCCAGCCAAACCTTACTCAGTCTACAAATAATGGGAGATCCTGGCAGAACGCTCAATACCAGTATGCCTTGATTTTGCAATACTTTCACTGGAGAGGTTCAAAATGTGTTGACCTTCAGAACATGCTTTCAAGCTCAGCTGTTTGCTCTAGAGTTTAGAGGGATTGAGGCATCTGGGTAAATTGGAGGGGGAAGGTGGTCTCTGTAACGGCCGAAACAACCTTCTCAGGTCTGACGGGTATTCCTTTGCTCTGGGGTGGACTTCTTGCTACTGTCTAAACAGACATTAACAGATAGTCTTTTTATACAGACAAGTGGAATTTTATATTTATACAAAACTAAACCAGACAGATTCCAATAAGAAGCCTTTTGCAAATGAAATATCACTAGCTCTAATACATACCACTCTCAAAACTGCAGTCACTGCAACAACAAAAGGAACCAAGTCATAAAAAACCCAAATAGAAAATACCGATCTAAACACTTCTTAGAGCTATGTTAACGTGGCAGTTGTCAGACAAGACCACAGGTGTTAAACAGTCCCTGTGTTCCTCAGGCAAATGATACCTGTTTCCTGCACAACTCCAGAAAATATCCCTCGCATCCCAGTCGCTCAGCTTGGCCTCAAGCCTTGAAAACGCTTATCGCCCCTCTTCATATTAATCGAAAGCAGAAGTTGAAACCGGACCCGGACCTCCATCCTGACGAGGTTTACTGGGGCACTGCGAGCGGGTGTGCCGGCGTGGGCCCTGCGCAGCCGGCCACCGGCCCG
>NW_008824243.1:3410134-3410604 GCF_000699105.1 Pygoscelis adeliae
GCGGCGCCTGCGGCCCAGCCAACGCCGCTGCCGCTTCTGGGCCGGCCGTCGTCGTTAACACGCGTTAAGGTTCATCACAAGCCTCCCGCCTTCCCTTTGATTATATCCTCGGCTTGCAGTCCCAACGGGAAACGCAAAACGCGCCCGGGCGCGCTGACTGACCGACCGGTGGAAAGCTTTAATACTTTTTTCCTCGACTAAGAAAGCTAGCCTCGAAACGATCAGGCACAACCGTAAAGTTGTCAAGGTCAAGTTGTCAAAGGTGACTACCAAAGTCACCTTTTCAATCACAAGACCACATCTTCTCAGGAAAAGGACACAGCTCCACAAAACGTCTTCTAACTGCATGAAAGCTATCACGTCGCTATTCGCTCCGCAAACAAAATAGGCAAGTCGGGACTTCACAAGAAACGGAGCTAGATCTGCCGAGCGGGGCAGGCTCCGGGGAAGTTGGAGCAACGTACAGATTT
>NW_008824243.1:3410618-3416222 GCF_000699105.1 Pygoscelis adeliae
GTTAGCCATTATTTTAAATTTAATGGTATTAGTTAAATACACAGCGTATCTTGTTTCAGTAGAGATACATAAAAAGCACAAAATGAAACATTTAATTGTTCAAATTCCAGGAAGCCCCTATATATACACACACGCACACACATACACACACACACATTTTTAATTTAAAATCATTCTGAAACAGACAGGAAGTGCGTGTCATTTGTACACATTTCTACTCATTTGTAATCCTTTAATCACTATCAAGCTAAACCACCTTAAGAGGAACTTTTCTTTTGCACTGCAAACCTGTCCTGGCCCTTTTATGAACATCTGATTTGCTGAATCTAAAACTGATTTACTTTCAATGTGTGAGTAAAGCTATTTTCTTATATGTGCACTACAAATTCATTGCAGCAGACTAAAAATTGAGCAATTACATCAAAAACTTGACTTGTAAGCTACTACTGAATGTATGCTGAACTCACAGCCAAGACCCCTACTGACAAGTTCAGCAAAACAATAAAAGCCCAGAGGCCAAGCTCCCTCACTCACACGTGGCACATTTATCCCCCCTCTGTCTTAGCTATCGACCCTCTTCTCAAACAGTTTTGGCTCATTCCCTTAATTATTAACCCAGCCTTCACAGTCAAAAGAGGCTACAGGTACTCCAGAAAGCAGATCTTAATCAAAGTCCTCAAAACAGAAATGGGGCTCACCCACAAGTATAAAAGTCACAGTCCTTTACAGGCTTACCCTGGCCACAGGGCTAACAAACAGGCAAAACAATGTTAGGCGCAGGCTTTTGACTTTAAACACAGATAAGGTCCTAAATTCCAGTAGTGAAACACAGTGGGAGTATCTGGAAGAACACAAAGACTTGACTAGATACAGCAGGGTTAGCAGGCCAGGCAGGAATTTGAGAGCAGACCCAGGTGAATGCAGTTGAGACACGACACAAATAAGGAGGGTAGAAAAGTTGAGCCCAGCATGTTTCTGGGCCTTATGGCACTCATCATTTGGAGGAACAGCCTGAGAAGAAAGAGAGGGCTACCTGCTTTGGCCATCCTTTGGACACTTTGTGTTTGGAGACAAGTGAAGAAATACTCACCCCTCCACCTGACTGCTGTGTATGTCCTAAAGTAAATCGGTTCAGTTTCCCAGGATGCCATGTTGGGATTGCACACTTTCATCCCAAGAATCCTAACATCAGAGGCTGCAAAGAGGCTAGAGACAAGAAAAAGTCATAAGAAGACATAAGAAAAGCTACTGCTTGTGACTGTGGGATGTCCTGTAGGAGACCTGCATCCCCCACCTTTTTCTCAACTACCAGTTCCGTAGGGATGTTAAATTAGCTTCTGCCTCTAAACCTGTCTGGAGGCCCCCCCTTGCCTCCCCATCTCTACTCCACCAAACTGTTGAGATTATAACGTCCTTCTTATATATAATAAATTAATAATAAATTGTTATTGTTCCTTCCTTTTCTGTCCTATTAAACTGTCTTATTCTGTCCCACTGCTGGGAGCTCACTGATGACTGGCTTAGCCTCCAACACGATGAACAGCCTGAATAGAAGCTCAGTTACTAAAAAAAGCTGATTTGTTCTCTTCAGATGGGTTAGTTTCCCATAGGATTTTCATAATCCTCTTCAGCTGGGTGAGGATAACTCATCATAAACATATTGTTAACCCTTGATACTGCTCAGCAGATTAATCAAATGCTTACTGCTTGTAGAAGTGGCCAGCCCTTCTCTGCTTCCTGCAGTAAAGTTGTCTCCCTCAGCCTGGTGGCAATGCTAGCTGGCTGGTAGAAGTTCCTGGGGAGAAGGAGCCGTTCTACCATAGCATCAGCTACGAATGAAAAACCTTCAGTGGTCCTACTTTTCCCCGAGCCCTGGCTAAGCTCAAGCTCATGCTCATGCTCTGAGCTGGAAAAAGCTGATTGCACAGGGAGCTCTCAGAGTTAGCAGTTACAAGACAGTGGAATCTCTCTGCTTGAGGCATTGGGCTTTCCCTCCTTCCGTGGGAGGATGTATTCAATCCACTGACCTGGACTCTGGCCTGATCCTTGTGACTCTCCTAAGAAGTCACAACAAGCTGGGAAACACAGACCACCAAGGGCAGTGGCTACAGAAGAGCTGTCAGGCACTAGAGTGAGGCTTTTGTTTTCTTGGTGATAAAAAAGGAAAAAAAGAAATAACTGTCACAGAAAAGTGAACGGAAGAAGTATTTTGTTTGAGAGCGAGAGCAAAACTGTAGTGAAGTGCCAAAGGATTTCCAGTGTTTGTGACCAGCAGACAGAACCGTGGGTTCTTTCTCCTCCCTGCCGATTCTTTGAACAGTCACCTCCAAACCTGGCATCACTGGACTGCCAATGGACCCTTGCAACCACGTTCTGCTGGTGGAGAACTCATCCACAGCTTTCAGAGCACCTATGCATGTGGCAGAGGGCATGGAGGGAGAGAGACCCAGGTCATACAGAACATACGTTTCAGTGGAGGAAAAAACATCTCTAAAAGAGGAGACCAGAGCCATGATAAATAATGACAACAATCACTGACACAGCTTTTAATTTTGAGAAGAAATAAAGGACTTAAACTTTCATCAGCCTCACTAGAGCAATTCAATGAGAAACTGATTTTATTTTTGAAGATGGACCTCTCTGTTGTATGCAGTGGAAAGTGTACACACATTGTTATAATTATCATTAAAATAACTTGGAATTTGTGAATATTTCATTGCTAATTGCTACAAAAAATATAATTACTTCCATGCTGTAAAAGCTTAATGTGGCACTGATTTAATTATTTGTTTTCATTGTTTTTCAACCACATACATAACAAGGAGCCGTCCTCTGTGATTACACCAATTTCACCAAATCTTTTGCAGACTATTTCTCCAAATCACAAACTCATTTAACATCCACTGTTAATCATTTTCTGATTCCCCATTGTATTAATTTCATAGTAATGAAACTGCCAAATGTTCCAGATATCACACGTTAACAGTTCTGACTTCTGAACAGAGTATTGGTAGTGGAAAAAAACCCCTGAGACTCATTTGCCTATTACACCCTGAAAAGAAATTGTTCCATCTTCTCCATACTTGTTGCCATAGTTATAATTTGCTGGTAACTCTACAGATTTTCTGTTAACTAAGATAAACCATAAATTTGTGTTAAACTGAAAATCAGTTCAACTATTTACATTAGAAAAGTAATCCACTTGATTTGATCCTTTAGCTGCAGTACACCAAGACTGCACAGGGCCTTACAGGTCTACAAATATCTAATTAAACAGATAGTAAACTAATTAAACACTACCAACTGAAAAAGGAGGAGGAAAAGAACCAGAAATTCATCACTGATAGTAATGAGGTCCTCTTAAATGTAGGCATGATGAAAAGGATTTGGCTGGAAGTTGACCACATCTTTTACCCTCAAGTTTTTGACACACAAAGAAATGAAAATGCATATGCAATGGAATGGACACTGCTGGTCCAAATATTCTGCTCTTGAGCAAATCAGAGATGTTGATAACCATTTTTTACTATTCTTCCACAAATGCCTGAGAGATGTGACAATCTATGCAAAATATACCACTGAAGTTCAAACTTATTTTAATCAAAAGGATTAAAAATTACTCCAGTTTGGGTGATCTGCAGCCTTGTTTGTGAACAAAGCAGACTATTGGTAAAAAGTATTTTTTAATACTAATTTCTAATTCTTACAGTTCTGGCTTCTAAGGATAAAAACATGACTACAAAATTGTTAATCCACAAATCCCTGTACATGCTGGTACTGGCAGATGCATTATCTTCTCAAGAAGGAATTATCATCAATGTGGGGAAAAAAAGGACACAGCTGTATAATTATATGATATTTAAGGATAAATAGAAAATCCTCACTTTGGCCTTTCCTATCTCACTCACCACATATCTAATGATAGCTAGCCCTATAGCAATTTGGGACTAGATTTTGAAGCCTCCATGAGACTGGGCCGCTGCTCATTTCACATACTCATGTAGTGGTTTTGAGCCACATTTTCTAGTATTTGCACATGATAAGAGAGGGACAGGAGGATATGGAGGAAATGCAAGAGCAGAAGGAAATAATTAATTGGCAAGCCTCCTTTTTATCATGGGGCAATTTAAAGGACTGAGTATCAAGCAAAGATTTCATGGGTTTCTTTGCCAAGTTTGACGGCAGCTTGTCATAACTACTGGGAAACCTTCATTTAAAGAAAACATTTTTAACTGGTTAAGAGTAAGTAAGCATTTTAATTTTAAAATATGTACTTTTTAAGAGGAAGACCGCCTTTTCATAAGATCTAACATGCCTTAAATTTCTAATGCTTTATATTTGTGGTATGTAAGACTTTGCTTCAAGTTCTTCATTGGGATTCAACAAAGAATCTCAAGCAAATCTCTGTCACAAACAATAAATATTCTTATTCCTACAGTTAGCATTTCTGTCTTCTCTTCATAAAAGCCTTTCCTTCTCAGGAGTCTCTGAAAAATTTCATGGATGCCAATCCCTTTCTTCAGGGCACAGACACTAAACAAAGGAGAGCCCAGTCTTTTTATTTTTACTTCCACCCAAACAAATGTCTGTAAAAGACAGTGGTATGATAATGTAGGATCAAAAACCAGAAAGCTCTTGTCATCCTTTCCTGTACCATATGAGAGCATCACAGAAGTCTCTGCATCATAAACTTGCAAAATTATTTTGATTTTTTGCTAGCAATGATTTAAATGGAATATTTAAATATAATGTATTTTAACAATTTTTCTTGTTAAATACTACACCATGCATTCTTGAAAGAATATCTGTTGAACTATGATAAATAGAGATCAACTATGACAATACAAGAGGATGTGGAACCTTCCAAAAAAATTTGGCAGTCCAAAAAAGTTTCTGTCAGTTTTGAGGGATCTTCACAATGCTTGGCAGAATACAGGCTTGTAAAATCCATCTGACCTCTTCCTTATGACAAACATTACAAAAGATGAATGTGTTTTAGGATCGATCCTGTTCACAATATATTGTACAGTAGTATCAGATAAAGCAATGCATGACCTTAAAGCAAGCCTCATGATTCACTTTTGCACTGTAAGAGAATATTTAACCTTTCCATACTCTTGGATATAAATGACTGCATTATGGTGGATCATTTCTAGCAAGCTCTTCAACTATATATAGTTGCCAATATATAAAACTTCAGATTCTGCAGACAGCTTTGGACTAACAGTTTGCAGAAAACTGACCCTGTCTATCACATAGCTTCTTCCATATCTATCAGCAGAAATGAACTCCTAATCACCCAAGAGTTTATCTTTCTCCTAAGCATTCTGCCACAGTGACAGACATACTCTGTCACATCTAGAAAGCTACCTGAACCTTTGGCAGATTTATGAACTGAGCATGTGTCCTGGTTTCAGCTGGGATAGAGTTAATTTGCTTCCTGGTAGCTGGTACAGTGCTGTGTTTTGGATTTAGTATGAGAATAATGCTGATAACACACTGATGTTTTAAAGCAGTGCTTACACTAGTCAAGGACTTTTCAACTTCTCATGCCCTGCCAGGGAGAAGCTGGGAGGGGGCACAGCCAGGACAGCTGACCCGAAC
>NW_008824243.1:3416411-3449771 GCF_000699105.1 Pygoscelis adeliae
TTCTGTCCTATAAACCTGTCTTTATTTCACCCCACAAATTTTACTTTTTTTTTTTCCCGATTCTCTCCCCCATCCCACTGGGGCAGGGGGGAGTGAGCGAATGGCTGTGTGGTGTTTAGCTGCCTGCCAGGTTAAACCACAGCAGCATGGAATCAGTGCTGGAAACTGCTAAACAGGGATGATGTTTGGACACTGCGCAGAAAGGCACGTCCGTCACTGGAAATGTTCTACTAGAGACACATTTATATCCCTCTGTACGGGTCCTGAGAGCATACCCCTTCCCAGAGGTTTGGCTGCCTGGGCTTGGGGCCAGCTTAGAGATAGTGTAGTTGAGGGAGGCTCCCCTCCTGCTGGCAACCATGGACAGAGCCCTCCAGAAAGTGAGTGGGGAGGCCTCCGCCAGGGCTGACTCCGCTTTCCCACGCAAATTGCTTTTAAGCTGAGCCACTGCCGCTTGCCTCCCACATGAGCTATGAATCCCGCTGCATGGCAGCCATGCCTGGGCCTGGCCATCGGCCCTGTTGACTCAGGCCCAGACCCTGACATGCCGGCTGACTTTCTGGCCTGGCCTCCGCCCTGCCTCATCACTATGGACTTGCCTGGTGACTGCTGGGCTGTGCCTTACCCTGGGTGCCCTGACCAGACCTGACCTGCTCACCTTGCCTGGGCACTGCAGTCCTGCACCCTGGCTAGCGAGGCACTTCTCTCTGCTGGCCTTGTAACCATGCTCAGCTTCTGGCTCACCTTCCATTGCAGAGCAGCTGGCCCTCGCGGCTCTCCGACACCCTTGTTAATTGAGAGTGTATAACAAACTAATCACAAAGTTAAGCAGGATGCCAACTTTATAGAAAGACCTAGGTCCAGCTATGTGGTCTGGGTTTATAATCACATAGATGATATGTAAAATGTCCAAGTTGCTCTTATACAGCAAAACAAAATATAAAATAGGATGTGTGGTTTCTTGACTGAGGTGCAGCCCAATGGGCAACTTTTCTGAGATTTGAACTGCAAATAAATATTGGTGAAGTAAGATTTTTGTACAAAACCAGTGATTTAGCATTTTGTAACTTGGAACATATTTCCAACTCTACAGATGAATGCTTTACTGAGGCTGTAACACCGTGCTGAAGAAAAATCACAATAGCAGTCCACCGTGAATCCAAAATGCTTTTTCCAATCAATCTTCAAATCCTTTCCATACTTAGAAAGCCCACTTTGGCCAGCCATTTCAGGGTTTTTTTTCTTAAGACTGCAAATTTCTCAACTCTGTCATATTGCAGGTCAGCCCTACTCCTCTTCCCTATGCTTACACACACCAGCCTCCTTGCTCCCATCTGAGGAATACCTCCACCCTGAGTCATGAGACAGAGTCAGAGCCTCAGCCATAGAGCATAGTCAGAGGAGTGCTATTAAGGTCATCACCATTTTCAGTCACCATCTCATTCTGTGGAAAAGGAAGTATCTACAAATGCATTTTGAAAGAGAATGGAGGCTCTCAGAGATTTATTTGTTCTGACTGAGCCCGTACCAGAAGGAGACCCTACAAGGTGCCATTCTTTTCTGTCTCAGAGGCTCAGTGTGCTTGGGGAGAAGCAACACACGCAACTTCTTTGGTGAATGTTTCTGGGGTTATACGGGCCCAAAGAGGTTCAGAGGAAAAGGCAAACAATAAGACATTTCGTTCTTACCCAGTAACAGTCAGAACCAGGTGCCCAGCCTGAGAATACCCAGAAGGTGCTGTTCTTTCACAGAGTTACACTGGCTGTTTTGAGAAGCAGTTATATAAATTGCTTATGTGGAAAAGACATTGTCCAATGAACAGAGGTTCACTGGCACAGAGCAAAGATTTTGGCAGAATGGAAGTGTACCTGGTCATGTTGCAACAGGAAATTACATCTTTTCTTTGATCAGGCCATTTTTTTAGTAATTCAACCTATTTTCTGAGTTATTCTCTTGAAGTTTAATAAGAGCTAAAATTGTAGGTCAAGTGAAACCATGCCCCTGATCTCCTATATAAAGCTTTTCAATTGCACCTTGGTGCAACTTTTCAAGTTTTAATGACTGTTGAAGAAGAAAGACCATCAAAAGTCTTCAGGGAAATTATTTGCTCTTCTGCATGTGGCAAGGAGCTGCTTAAACTCTGGTAGGAGAATTAAGCCTTCAGTTAATATTTACTCTCAAACAGGTTCTTAAACTAAAAACTGTATTATTTGCTATGCTCATATGTAAAATAGATTTCTGAACATGTAATAGTTATGAGATTAGCAGGCTAGAAGATGTACATTTAGATGCAAAATATTTATAAAACTTCTCAACATCTCAAAAGAAGATTATGCTGTTTTAAGAACCTTTTAAAATAAATAAAGCGAAATATGAAATAGATGTTACTGACAGTTTTCCAATACAAACAAGTTTTTCTTAGTATTGAAGGGTTAATACCTCAGAGCAAGAATTGGCAAAGTTTTATTCATTTTAGGACTCTTAATGTGTGGGAAATCAGACAAGGGGCTGCATGACAAAACTTAGAGTGGAGCATCACCATAGTCCTGGTTAACTCTAGAAGAGGCATTGCCGCATTTTTTGCTGTCATAAAGACTAGTAAGAAAGGCTGGAGAAACAGCTGAGGCCTGAAGGTATATGTCCAATCTCAGGATGACATTTCTTGTCAGACACAGTGCTTCTGCTTCTAACATTCACAGCTCCTGTCCTGTGAGGAGACAGACAACTAACAAAGGCCCAGCACGGTCTTGGTTCTGTCCTGACAACGGCCACAGTTAAAGGCTCGAAGAAAGTCTGTTTCAAGAGCCCCTGCTCAGTATGTCCACTAAAAATATCATCTTGAGATTATTACCTTTTCAGGTAAAATCCCTAAAAGGTCATCTTCTATGCCATAAAAGAGGCTACACAGCATAATCTCTCAATGACCCTGAACTGAACATTGTCATGGTATCTCCAAATGTGCTTTCTGAAGATAGAATTTCCTCATTTACCAGATTTATAATCTCAGTTTTATAAAATGTACAACTTCCTATTGAAAACTGATAACAAGTAATAACGAAAGCCTATTTGCATCCTTTAAAAACATTATAAAGAAAATATGTGGAACATTAATATAATATACACACCGCAGCAACTGTATATCTCAAAACAAATCAAACATTTTTATCCATTAGGTGACTATGATCCCTTTTCGTCTATATTAAGATTGACCTGTTATCTCAAGTAACCAAAAAGAACTGAAGGGATAACAAATGGTGCTATTACTATACAAGTTGTCCGTATAGCTTGAGTTTAGAGATTTCTTTATCGTTTTTCCCCCTCTCACTTTATCCTCTGATTCTATTAGCTAGTCAACTTTTGCACTTGTGTGCAAAGTTGTGTGTGGAAAAGATTATATGCATAAACCAATTAGAGGATTGGAAGCGCTTTCCTGCTATAAGCTAGAAAACTAGTTTACTCGTGGTGAATGAGCTAATTGAGTACTAGCAAGGTGGCAAGCTTTATATATACCACCAGAGACAACCAGAATAGTCAGGCAGAGAATCTAATCTATTACATAAGCATTACGCAAGGACTTTAACTGGCTTTTTCCTGCAGCAATGCCAAATTTATTTCAGATATGCCCTGAACACATCCTGTGTTAGCAGTTAATATGCAAGACCTAACTGACACAGGTTATGCGTTAAGTGCTTATGCCAAAGAAAGCATATTTCTGAAGAAGCTGTCAAGGTATTAAAAGCTAGCATTGTAGTTCAACTACACTTTGCCGGAGGTCAAAAAAAGACTATGAATACTGGACTTCCTCCATTAAATCTTATCAGTGTAAGTATTTACTCAAACATTTCAAAAGCAATATATACTGTTCTAGAAATCGATGAACCTTGAAAGATCGAGAGATCTAGTTTAGATTGGAGCTTATTGTCAGATTGGAGCTTATTGTCAGAGATCAGCTGATGCATCAAGCCCACACTTAGCTCCTGCCCAAAGTGAATCTTCCTGTGATACGTCACTAATATATTAACAAGTAGTTCTTGCACAAATGTTCCCTCTTAACCTCTGCTAAATCCTGCTTATCCCTGGAGCATGTCCCTGATGACAAGGTTGAGCAGCTGGACAAACTATGCATCTGTTTTTCCATTTAAATGGAAAGGTTTTCAGAGAAATAATCAGATGGTAAGGCAAACTGCACTTGCTGGGCATGTTTTTCTGAAATCTATGGGATAAAATCGTAACTCTACCAGTGTCAAAGGCAGGGCTCCCTTGACAAAAACCAATAGCAGTGACCATGGCAGATTGGCAGATTCAAAGGAAGATTAAAAGGAGAGAGGAGAGGAAGCAGCCTCCGAACATGGGTGCGATATCAGTGAAATAAGACACATTTTCCACCATCTGCATGTTGGCTTTGCAAGGTCCTAGTTCCTTCAGAGTTCTGCTGAATAAGTTGTGTACTCATGCTTTAAGAGAGGCCAAAAATCCAGGATGGGAGCAGGGATAGTAACTGGGCTCTACTTTTGCCTTTGTTCCTTTCTGTCATATGTAGTTTTAATCCAAGTTGTTTACCAATCAATCAGGCTTCCAACAGAAAACTAAATACATTAATTGTGAAGAGTACACTGTCCAGGGTGCACATTAGAGAGCATCGATGAGGGAAAAATGCTCTTGTATTCATTTTAACTCCAGTAAATTGAGTCTCTAATTTTCACTTGGTGTTAGAAATCAGATCAGATAAGGATCTAAGATCTGCAAGACTTTCTAGCAAAAGGATATGGGAGAAAAAACAGGCAAGCCAGAGCCCCAATTTAGCTACAATTGCCCTAGAATTTACACAGTAACAGAAGCAAAACAAGCCTAAAAACACAGAAAGCGCAAAGAAAAGCACTGTAGTGAGTCAAGGATGCAACAAGCAGTGAGCATAGGCATGTTGTTAAGGCCAGACTCAGCAGTAAGCATCAGTCCGATTCCTTAAAGAGTGACACCACTTTGGCCAAAGGCAGCAACAATGGCCACATGTTAGCTAACCTCTCTTGTGATGATCACACTGGATAAGCAGATCCTAGGGATTAAATCTGGTTTAGATCAACAGCAAGAGACAAAGGAATACCCTGGTGTATCTAATGGGGTGTGCATGAGAGGACATAATCTATTCCAGAAGGCTTACAGCTGCTTACATAAAACTATTCAATGAAAAAGTAAGTTTCATGCCACACCACAGTGTGATTTTTGAGAAGGCACGATCTCACTCACACAGCAAAATAAAGGTGAATCAGCAAATAATTTCAGAACAGCCCTGTACAGCCTAATCCTGCACTGTGATTATGGGAAGATGAAAAAAGTATTAACAGAAACGAGACAGCATATGGGGCTGAGAGATAAGCAATCATTAAAAGAATTCCCAAATTATCTAGTACACTACAGATAATTAGGAACATGGTTCTCCAAAGTCACTATGTAAAGAAACACCATCTTCTGAGGATGCCCAGACACAACAGGAAAAAATATTGCAGAATGTCTAGAAACAGTATCTCCCTAAACCGGTACAAACACAAAGGGATCCAGAAAGGAGACTGTAACATGTAATGAAGAAAAGAAATAAAAGAAGAACAAAATAATCCCAATAGTATTACAAACAGTGACAGTTAATGGTTTTGTCCAGCAAATGACATGCCATACCAGAAATGCCTTAAAAAAAAACAGGGCACACCACAGTCTGCTTATGTAAGCAACCCACAGAAGCTGCTTTTCAGGAACAAGTCTCAAAATGTACATTGTATTTTCCTTCAGCCATGAGAGGTGATCAGCAAGAACTAACTATCTCTCTTGGGAAAATATGAACTAGATGCCAAAACAAAATTGATGGTAGAACTGTGAGATCAGAATGTTTCCACAGGAAAATAAAAGCACCAATGCTTCCAAACCAAAGCAGATCATGAAACTGCCAACTGTATCCATTAAGTTTGAAATTACAAATCTGGACGTTCTACAGTTGGAAGAGAACATTCTATCCCAAGAGATCCATATATACTGTGCTTTATCTGGATGTGGAACAATCAAAATGCTAAGCACTGTTACAAGGAGAGAATCAGTGGAGGTAACTCTTAAACCAGGAGGAGATTTCCAAAATTTCTCTTAGGTCTGCAGACAATAGAGAAAGAATTAGAGCAACACCTTTCGTCCTGTCATCACAAAACAATGATTCTTTATTTTCTTTCTTCTACTGCTAGAATGAAAAAAGAAACTAGCCACATGAAACAGACATACTAGGTTTCTTAAGAGGCAAATTAAATCAGCAATACGCAAGCAAGTAGTCACAACAGCAAATTGTAAGATTCAGGATGGTATTGAATCAAAGATAGCTAGGCTTTCAGAAACATCAAGCAATGCCTGCACATTACGCCAGTTCTGAACTTATTAAAAAAAAATCCTCCAGCACAATTTCAGCTGATTCCTCACACTACAAGCTTTGTGTATTTTCTAGTTGGAGAGTGTCTAGTAGCATATGCCTTAACAACACTCTTCAAAACAGAGCAGCACTGAGCAAAAATAGAAAAAGCAGTTAAACCAGACTTGTACATGTTTCAAGCATTTTCTGATAGGCACTGAATTTCATATTAGGGATTGACCTTAAACTACCAGTCACTCTTACATATCCAAAATCCTAGGTGACTGATAACATGAGATAAACCATTTTCATAACAGATGAGCTTTCAGCTCTCAACTGTTTATTTGTCTCAGAAGAACCTCATCATGGCTGATAAACTCTCCACTTCAGTGACTGCAGTCACTTTGCAAGAGGTGGAATAGAAAAGAGTTGCTCACGGAAGACATGATAAATGCATTACTTATATTATTTTTGTACTACAGGAAAAGGCTTACAAAAAAAAAATTAAAAAGCAAGAGCAGATGGAATACTGAGCTAAGTCACAAACCACTGAAAAAAACGCAGGACAAAGATAATGATCAGAATAGAATAAAGAAATTTCGGAACCAGTTCTGAAAATACACGGGCCAGTTCCCTGACCAAATTCTAAACTGCAAGGAGGGACCTAAATGCTAAAAAAAGTAAGAATTCAGAAGTTTGATGTTTTTGCTCTCACAAGAGTCAGTGTAATGAATTCTTACTAGCATCTCTCAGACAGGCCATGGTAAGAAGTAAAAATTTATTCTCTATCTGGCTGGTACAGCTAATTTTCATAATAGTTAATTTTTTTTTTAATTGCCGCAGTAATCAGGCTGTTCAACACTGTTGATAATGAGGTGCTGATAACGAAACTCATTTTTTTTCTAGTCTTCGACTGCAAGAGCAAAAAGCTTTTGACAGTCATCTTCAATTTTTCTCTTAGACCTTTGATTTTACATATGCCATATCCAATCACAAAAGTTCTCTGAGTATATTCAGTAGATAAAAACAATAAAAAAAAACAGGATTATTTATAAAGCCTTATATTTTCATTTTGCCCAGTTGCCTTTCCACCTAGATTCTTGTCTGATTTCCCCACATCTAAAAAGAGAAGGAATACTGACATTTGAGGGAAAGACTGAAGAAAAAAACAACAGTGTCTGAGAAGGAATGATTTTGTCCTCCTTGGTTAGCAAGCAAATGAAAATTAGCTATTGGAATATGCATTGCTTTGAGGCATCTTCAGACAGATTTCCAGTTTCTCTCTCTCTCTGTCATGATTAGCTTGGAAGGCAACATCTCACCTACCCACACAAAACTACCAGTATGTCCGCCAGATCCAGTCCTGGTAAGGCGATATCCAACTGAAGGGAACTGGCCTCACATTCCTGTTGGTCTATGCACTATCCTGAAAAGCCAAAACAGAAGTAAATAATTTTGAAGGACAAAATTTTATGCAATCTACCCAAACCTTTGTAAGGCCACTGGTTTTGTGTCACTCTTCAGGATTTCATTATGCTTTCATCAAAAAAACCCCATATAGAACATACAGGCATTAACTGGGAATGTTTGACATCTCTTTTTTTTTTAAATCAAGTCAATTACAATGTAGCATTGCTCTAATAGGAAAAGACTCTATGAAAACAGGAAAAACAGATAGTCTTGCATTCATTGCAAACACAATGTTTTGTCCACAAAAAGGGAGCTGGAAAGTCTGGCTCCCTCATCCTTGTTCCCTCCCATCAAATATTTATAGAATCATAGAATAGTTTGTGTTGGAAGGGACCTTTAAAGGTCATCTAGTCCAACCCCCCCTGCAATGAGCATGGACGATGCTCTGCCACTGAGCTACACCCCCACCCAACCCATTATACCCATTGATGAGATCCCCCCTGAGCCTTCTCTTCTCCAGGCTGAACAGTCCCAGCTCTCTCAGCCTCTCCTCATATGAGAGATGCTCCAGTCCCTTAATCATCTTTGTACTGGCCTCACTCCATTAAGTCCATGTCTGTCTTGTACTGGGGAGCCCAGACCTGGTCATGCAGTGCTCCAAAGTGTGGCCTCACCGGTGCCGAGTAGAGGGGAAGGATGACTTCGTTTGACCTGTGGGCAATGCTCTTCATAATACAGCCCAGGATGGTGTTGGCCTTCTTTGCTGTGAAGGTGCATTGCTGGCTCATGGTCAGCTTGTTGTCCACCAGGACCCCAAGGGCCTTCTCCGCAGAGCTGCTTTCCAGCAGGTTGGTCCCCAGTGTATACGGTGCCTGAGTTTATTAATCTCCAAAGGCCTCTTCAGGACTTTGCATTTCCCCTTATTATACTTCATGAGGTTCCTCTTGACTCAATTCTCCAGCTTGTCAAGGTCCCACTGAATGGTAGCACAACCATGTGGTGTTTCAGCCACTCCTCTCAGTTTTGTATCATCTGTGAACTTGCTGAGGTGCACTCTGTCACATCATCCAGGTCATTAATGAAGCTGTTAAACAGTATTAGCCTACACTGGGGGCCAACCTGCTGGAAAGCAGCTCTGCGGAGAAGGCCCTTGGGGTCCTGGTGGACAACAAGCTGACCATGAGCCAGCAATGCACCTTCACAGCAAAGAAGGCCAACACCATCCTGGGCTGTATTATGAAGAGCATTGCCCACAGGTCAAACGAAGTCATCCTTCCCCTCTACTCGGCACCGGTGAGGCCACACTTTGGAGCACTGCATGACCAGGTCTGGGCTCCCCAGTACAAGACAGACATGGACTTAATGGAGTGAGGCCAGTACAAAGATGATTAAGGGACTGGAGCATCTCTCATATGAGGAGAGGCTGAGAGAGCTGGGACTGTTCAGCCTGGAGAAGAGAAGGCTCAGGGGGGATCTCATCAATAGGCATAATGGGTTGGGTGGGGGTGTAGCTCAGTGGCAGAGCATCGTCCATGCTCATTGCAGGGGGGGTTGGACTAGATGACCTTTAAAGGTCCCTTCCAACACAAACTATTCTATGATTCTATAAATATTTGATGGGAGGGAACAAGGATGAGGGAGCCAGACTTTCCAGCAGTGCCCAGCAACAGGTCAAGAGGCAATGGGCACAAATTAAAATACAGGAGAGTCCATCTGAACATGAGATGACACTTTTTTACTGTGAGGGTGGTCAAACACTGGCACAGGTTGCCCAGAGAGGCTGTAGAATCTCCATCTGTGGAGATATTCAAAATCTGATGGCCATGGTCCTAGGCAATCAGTTCTAGCTGACCCTGCTTGAGCACAGGGGTTGGTCTCGGTGATCTCAAGAGTTCCCTTCCAAACTAAATGATTCTGTGATCCTCTTGGTATCCAATAAGACTAGAAACAGTTTTTTGCAAGTGCAAGGCAGTCCCTAGTACAAGGGGATTGGTTGCCAGAATACTTTTCAACCTGCATATTTGACATACAGACGTGAATGAATAAACAAAGTTGATGAGCCAAGGATAGCCTAAAAGCAGAATTTGTTCTTCAGATGTATTCAGATAAATCCCAGGGCTATTGTCCCTGCTTATACAAAAGGGAGATTGGTAAGGACATGCTTTGGAGAGTCCTATTACAGTCCTCATAGTGGATGATTATGTAAGTTGTATACTGTACTACTGCATTTTTAATAGGGAACAGACTGTCACCACCATCTTTTTAGGCAGCAGACTACAATCCCCAGGCAAGATAAAATCTGCTATTTCCACCAAGTTTCTGCAGGCATTGTGGAGCAAGCTGACTTGGAAACTGCTGCCTAGTGCCTAGAGGAAGATAATTCTTACAGCTTGCTTCACAGGTCTGGTAGGAAGACAGCTGAAACTTGGGAGGAGCCAGAAGCTGCTAATTTGCTAATTGGTGTTATCTTGTCTCTTTGCTTTATGCTTATGCCTTGTCAGCAAGGCAGCAGGGTTTAAAATCATATCCAACTTCTTTTCCAAGCCTTTGAGAACTATGACTTTGATACTGTGGGTTTTGGCAAGACTGAAAAACCAGACAAATGCTTGATATTTTAACTCCAAATTGTTATCTCTGTGTAATCTAGAGTATGAATTTATAAAAGGCCAGCTGTTACATGTTATGCAACTCTTACCCCATATTTAATAGAATTTAAGGAATTTTGCACCCAGTAAGGAGATATAAACTGAGACTTACCCATACAGGCGGGCTTTACAGCAGAGCAGCTAATGTACGATAAGCCCATACCCTAGATTATCACTTATAATTTAAGTAAACAAGTAATTACTGCCAGAATATTGCAATACTTCTCTGATCATTCATCATCTGCTGTTTTATCAACAATGATGAAAAAATTAGCCAACAACCATCATTACTTGTGGATGTTTAGGAGGAGGTTAATTTCAACCAGTCAAAAGGGATTTCATAATGCTTCACATCCTTCAGATGTGAAGGAATCCTGACACTTCAAAAATTCTAGAATTATGTGCATGGGAAAGGTAAGAGATTGTACGTACAAGTGATGAGGTGCTCTCCCCCTACATAAAAATGGAGCTGAAAAGCTGAAGATTATATAACTGGATTAGGAAAGCTGTAGATTGCTCTCCCATCTGCTTTGTTTGCAGATTTTACAGTGCCTTGATGTTACAGCAATAAATCAGGGTGACTGTGTTTAGCCTACTTACCTTCTCTTGCAAGGACAAATCTTTGTTAACCGTTTCTACACAGGGCAGAACAGAGCAAAGGAACATTGCAGCAAAGTATCAACGTAAGGGTTGGATGATTTAATACAAACTGTGTAGTCTGGCAGGAACTTCCAGTATCCGGAGCCACATTTTTCACATTCAGCATGGCAGAGAACATACTGCCCTGTTCTCAAACACTCATTTAACTTTATTATGGAATGCCAATATCAGAACAAGCTGTCAACCACAGTTTTAAAACCACAGCATTCACAAAGTGATGTAACATGAATTCCACTTTGGTTTCAGATTCACAATATACAAGAAGTCTTCTTACATTGTCTGCTTTTAAGGCAACAAAATATTTTAGGTCATGACAGTTCTCTACATACACAACACATGCTAGAAGAAACTGTATGGAACTTAACATATGCACATCTGCAACATGCTACTCCATGCTCTGTAACGTTACCTACTAAGAAATAGGCTATAATGGCAAAATACATGTAAAATGGTGACAGAGAGAAGGTGACAAGAAACATGGAGTGAGAGACAGACTTTCTTCATAATTACTTTCACTTGAAAAGGTGCAAAGATATCAACAAAGTAACATTGATTGCAGTTTCACTAATTCCCCCATGGTTTTTACTCCCAAGTCCATTCATGTTTTACCTCCCCAACCCAAAGGAGATGGTAGTAAAAAAAACATGAGGAGGAAATCCACAGCTCCTAAGCCCCCATGGCTGGGTGCTAGGGAAGGGGCATAGCGGCACAAGCCAGACAGTGGCATCTCAACAAGTTTTAAAATATTCTATTTGGAAATATGATGTCATGACTTTGCTGTTCGATTATTTCTTTACCCTTAGCTTTGCTTTCAAACTAATTTCTTTATGTCCATCGTTAAGAAACTCTGTTCAACATGGAATTTCTCAAACATAAAACCTCTGGCCTTCCACACATAGGTAAGATAAGACGCTGTCATTGAGTAATCCTTCACCATATGCAACTGCCACTACACTTAGTGCTCTATATGTAATGTGCAAAGGAATATTTATGAGTTGAACAGAAACAGTTCAGCAGAGCTAGACACCAGTGAGAAGATGAGACATTTAATTAGAAGCAACGTTTTGAAGAAAACACAAATTCACCTGCCCATTACCGTATCACCAACTAAAAGGCATGTCTACCACGTAGGGAAGTGATAGGAGCTGGGGGCATTATAGCCCACACAGTCACTGTAGTTTATCTGTACTCAGATCAAGAAAGTTAAATTATAATGCCCAAGGTTCTCTCTATACATACTAAAGGTTATTTCTGGCAGGGTCAATCAAACTTCATGAGCATCTTTGCTGCCACAGCTGGAGCACTTCAGATCATGAACTGTTTTATTTCAAGCTAATTGAGGTACTACATGCTACATTGCCTTCTGGCATAAGTTATAAAGACGATAACAACAACAGTCATACACCCTCAGCCTATGCACAACGCTTAGTGAAAATGTCAGCAGTTAGTTACTATAGATACAGAAAGCAAACCATTTCCACATGTGAAAAGTGCTCAAGTCACAGCCCACAGCAGTAAGGTTGTAATGTGGCTCACCTACAAGAGATACTATAGTGGCATGATTAAAATGGTGAAAATCACACTCGGCGTTAGCACAGGCTAATCCAACATAAACATATCCTCACAGCAGAACCACTGCATTCCATTCTTTCAGTGTCTGATGGATGTTAGTGTTGCATGAACACTAATAACTTATCACAACTAAACACATACCCAACATTCCTTCCTTTTCTTCTGCTGGTGACTGATTCAAACTAAGGCCAGCTACTGGAACTGAATGTTACCTGATGACATAGCACTACCTTGGGTTATTTCTTTGCAAAAGGTGTCTACATCCTTGGCCACTATACAATGGAGTGCTAGAATGCTGCCCTGTCAGGACTTCTGTTACAGTTCTGTACAGCCTCGGCTTCTTTTACAATGTGTTTTTACATCATGTCCACTCTGTATCACCTGAGGAAGGATTTCACAAACATTATCACAAAATATAAAGCTAATTTTACAGCTCTTTATCATCTCTTGTGGTTTTGTACCTAATTTCCCCACACCACACTGTTCTTCTAATGAGGGAAGCGTGTGTCTTAGAAATTCCTTAGAAGGAATGTTTCTTTAGAAAGAGCCCAAAGTAATTTACAGTGTATGCAAACTGTGCTGAATGTTTCTTATGCCCAAGCAAGATAGCTACATTTAAAGAATGTGACAACTGCTTAACTCGGCAAGCACCAGTACAGGCCAACCTTGACTGGAAAGCAAAGACATTCTAGATTTGTAATATTTAACTCTCTAAGTATGAGCTTAGTCAACAGATCCAGATTTGAACATTTTAACTTAAAAAAAAAAAAAAGGCAAAATTTCACTGCTAAGTCAGCAGGTACCACATTTAAACAGGGCATGCAAATGAAAACTATTATTATTCTTTACTAATTGTTAAGTTTCGAAGTGATCTCAGTATTTCACTGTAAAAGACAGGAATAATGAATTCTCTCAGGTTGAAATATAAAATAAATGGGAGTATATCAGACTATATTGTAATTTATAATTCTTTTTTTCCCCTAAACTACACAGTAACTCCTGATTTTTCACTCATCTTTCCATCTTTAGAGCCTCTTCAGAAATAGTTTTGTGATTGTGTTTATTCTGTTGAAGAAATTGTCCAGTCATTAACAGATGGGTTTGTTGAGGTAACACCGACAACGTGACATTTGACATTAAACAACTGTAAATCTGAACCACATGATGAAAGAAATAGGGGTTGCAGATATAGGAAGTATGGATAGAGTGGGCAAATAATTAATAATTAATTAAGATAACAAAGTTATCCTAAGTGACCCAGACCACTTAACTGTCAGTGAAATTCGTGGTATTTATTGTATTAACAGAGATATCACTATCAATGAAATTAGCTGATCATTTTTGATTAACCAGACATAGCATCAATGAACTACTGAAATAATGTGTAAATGGTTCTTAAAATCTATATCAAAAAGTTTTGCCAGATAAAATATATCAGTGATAAACTACTGAAATAATCTGTAAATAGTTCTTAAAACTGATATTAAAAAGTTATGCCAGTGCTATGCCTGCCACAGTGTTCTAAGTGTCTTCTGTAATAAGCGAGGAAATTAATAGTTTAATTTAATAGTGTAGCATGCCCTGAGGGGAGAAAAAGTATTTCCAACAAAGAGAAAACATCTGCAAAGACACTTATTTATAGAGGCATGTGATAAACAGACTCATGTGCTCATTAAGTCAAAAAAGAATAACATTCTTTTCTGATGAATTAACAAAGCTAGCATGTATCATAATTAATCTGAGTTTCAAGATTTCTTATTTATGTATTTGTTCTGCTTTGGTTTACTTTTGTGTATCAACCTTCTCAGTGCTGTAACACAATTCACTATTCTGGTTTGAAAAGTAGGCAGCCACGTTTTTAATTTCCAGCACAAGTAAACTAAGCTTCGTTAACAGGTAGACTTTCTGTGCAGCACTTTTTAATCAAAGGTTGCAAAGGTTATAGTGAGGATAATCTAGGCAGTCAGAGGACTGAAGATCAACAAATTGCTTATTTTTTTTTTAAGTTTTCTTATGTAAGTACGATGGCTGAGATCCAGTTCTCCTACTCTGAAAGCTACTCTGAGTCAACAACACGGTAGACATTTTGGAGAAGTTACAACAAACTAAAAATATGAATTCTTATTGCTGCCTTTTATGCCTTACAAAAAGTTTGTTTTGAAAAAATTTCACCAAAAATTATTTCAGAAAATGATTTGCAAAAACAGAGTAACTAATGAAATATGCTTTTTCCTTTGACTTTTTTGGACATCAAATATGCTGTCAGAAGGCAGCTGGCTAAGCAACAACTAGCAGGGTCATACATTGCAGAGATAACACTTAGAATTGTAGGCAAGAAAATAACTAGAAGAATTCAATAAAAATAAGTTAGATGGTAATTCTTAGTCTGAAGAACAGGAGAAAGTTTCTTACATATTTGGACTTCTGCTAAGGGACAGTTTCTCAAGGAAACCGATTGCAACTCTCATCCTGGGACATTTAAAGCTCAAAAGCTGAACTCGAACTCAATGTAGACCACAGCCTTGCATGGCAGAGAGAGGGACTGCGGGGCCCAGAGAAAACCCTTCTGTGATTGTACAGCAGAGAGTTACCAGATGTGAGCTCCCACGCCCAGGTTTAATGAAGAATCGGAATCAGCCGTTACGTAATCACTAGTTCTTTTAGACATGTTCCTCCTTCAGCCATATTTTAGTCATACCGTAGCCTTGGTGAATGCAGATTGCTTGACAGGAAAGTAAGGTAAGGTTTGTGGGACAAGCATTATCTTCTACAAGACCACCTGATGTAGTTGGAAAAAAAGGCAAGTTTAGGGCACACAATTATTTGTTCAGGTTTGAAAGCATAAATAAAGGTTTGAACAAAATGATCCCAGTTTACCTTACTTATTTTTAAAAATTGCACAATTTGAAAGAAAAATGTGATTCCCCTGTGGCAAGGGAAAGCCAATGAGGTAATTAATAGGGCAAAGAATAAGACAGAGAAACAGTACCACTACTGGTCATATTAGAGGTTCTTGTGAAAGACAAAGAAAGAAATGATGTGGAAATGATTAAAGATCTTCAAAAAACTACACATTTAAAAAATCATCATGGAATTCAAATGTCATGAGACACAAAAAATGATTACTGCTTCCAAGAAAATATCACGAGAAATAATTTTCTTGGTAATTCCATTCCAGATGAAAGAGTGATATATTAACACTGAAGAACTGTACAATAACTGAGCCCTGAAACCACTCAGTAAATCATTTAACAGAGTTTGGCAGATAATATCAGGAAATGTTTAAAAAAAAGTCTCTGCTCCCCAAGACACAAATCACTGTATTACGAGTCTCAGATATGAAAAAATTCTTTGTGTTAGCTTTATTTGTTATAAATGTGAAATATTCCAAATTTGATTCAATTTCAAGTTGTTCACACTTTTTGTACATTTTAAATTTACATCTTGTAATCATCTTGTTTTCTTATTTATTTTTCCCAGAGTTAAACAGTCGATCACATACCCAACTAAAGGACCTGGCAATATAAATCCAAGGTGCTGCAGGAAGTGACATAAGTAATTCGCTAGGTAACCTCTGATCCTCTACTCACTCAGTGTCAGAGAGTGATATTTCTACTGAAATAGTATTTCAGAAAGCAGCATTCTTCAGATAAGACTGAGATTCTTGTCCTAACAACTTTTAATGTAAGTTTTAATGAGTTTTTGGGATATAAGAGATGTCCATTCCAATGTTAAGAGGTGAATCTCAAGTAAAGGTGTATTTTTTGCCTCTCAAATCTTTGCACTGCAATATCAACTAGACATTGCACTTTACTTCTTGTCCTAACAAGTCGTGTTGCTGACATACAGCAGTTTGTTCCACCCAAAAGTGAGGGCAAAAAACCTCCAGTGCTTCGTAAATTATTTACTAAATATATGTTGAGATGAAAGGTGCGTACAGAATGCAAGATAAATACACATCTTAAACAAAGGAATAATAAAAAGAAGTGTAACTTTTTGTCAGCAGTTTGCAGTATGTACTGTTACAAGCATAACCAATATCCTAGCTGTGTCTTCAAAGACTGAGGTCATACCAACACAATTCCAGAAAAGTCCTTTTGCACTACTGCTGAAAGCTGTATAATGAGATATTCTTCATGGTAAATCTTACTTCTATTGCTCCATAATAGCAGCATTTTTCAATGCTGCACTTACCAGTGTCATGAAGAGGGAATGTGCTAACACCATTTGATATCCTCCGTTTTTGAAAGCATTTAGTACTAAACAGTGCTGTGTAAGACAGAACAAGAAGAAACACCAAACAGTACCAAGACCAGGAGGGACACCTGTCAAACGCGTCACATTGTTTCCCTTATATACTCATCTTACAATGTGAATTCTGACTGTATTTATATTCTGTTGCTGTAAACTAATTTCCTCTAATCGATATGAAAAGTTGAAGTTTTTCTGTGACTTCTCTCTTTCCACAGAGCTTCACTCAGGCAGCCATTGGTGGTCCATTACCCACATTGTTCCACTGAAACCACGTTATAATGGAATAAACACAAGCTGCCAGAAATTGTGGATTTGCACAGAGGCTTTGGGAAATCTGTGAGTAGACTTTATTATATGGGAAGACAGACTGCACAAAGAAACACCACTCAATGAGCCAAAATTTAAGATCTTAAAAGTTGCTACATCTGAGCTGGTGAACGCTTTTTGAGAATACAGATCTCTAGGCTTTGCTAATATGAAAACCTTCTTTGAAGGATAGTTTAGCTATGATAACTATTTCATTATGAAAAAATATGTTTGTTTTATAAAGATTAGGTATTGATTAAAAAGAGTTCTTACTACAAGAATAGACTACATATTCATGTTACTTAAATAGACTGTAAACCAATAATGTTATTTTCCTTACTGAAACCAGGTTAGATGTACTGTAAGGTTCCTGTAAAGCACTAGAGAATACCTCAACGTCTTAATTCTTTTTTATTCTCTTCCAGTTCTTCACTGAAATGCTCTTGCATACCATCCTCCTATTTGCCATAATTTTTTTCTTTGTTATACATTTTTCAGCTTGTACATCCCTCTGTAACTGAGTCAACTGGTTGCTAGTATGTACTTACTCACTAATTTGGCAGTGATGGACACAGTTGCATTTTATAAGCTCCTGGAAAGCTGTGGGGTTTTGATGACCCAATCATTCACCACAGGCCTACACTTCTTTTGGCATTAGTTTTCTAACCAGAACTCATTGGGTAGGTTTCTAACTGGCAGAGTGAATTCACATTGCAAAGATCACCCTGAAATTTGTGCTTGGTAGTTTGCATGTAATGTGTGCTGGAGTAGACAGTATTTGTGTGGTGAAAATAGTTTATTCATTTGGCACAAAAAGATATGATAATGCCATTCATCAGAAAAACGTACAGATGGCAGTTGGATTGTCTCAGGAAGGGTTCATATTCTGTATTCTCTCTCTAAAGTAAAGTTGTCTTATGTGGTTTTCACGATGATTCATCTGATGCTGACTTGTGGGCAACTACAGTGCTAAGAGCCTAGTGGGGACAGAGAATACAGCCTGGCAGACATTCCAGGACTTCTCTGATGTCCAAATTTGCACTTTCAGCAAAAGCTAACACATTTCCAGATACATTCTTGCCTATTCTGACTTCCTTTCCTGAGATCTCTGTGACGTCTTTCATTCTGTTGTCATCTGGAAACATTTTATGCTTCTGTTTGAACATCAGTTCATAAATCTCTCTTGAAAGAAGGATCATTCCGAAGACAATTCTTGAACTCACTGTATCTACTCTCTTGCTTTGTGTATGTTCAGTATGTGATCAGGAAAATCTGTAAGACTGACTGATTGACAGACTGACGAATTCTACCTAATTCGTACTCACCAGATGTAGCCAGTCATATTCAGCACTTCAAGCAATGTTCTACCAATGTAAGATCTTGCGTTTCTAATTCTAAATACCTGAAGGTTTGCATGAGTCAAACAGAATTATTCAATAATATTATGTCTCTCACCAAGTTTAAAGATATTTCAAACCTGAAAAAGTAATGTAATATAAACAGCACAAAAACTAAACATGAGATAAAAAAGAGTGGATTGCAAGAAAAACAACATTATGGAACACAATTTGCATTCTGGATGCTATCTTGGAAAAGAACAGCCTTTGAAAGGTTATTACACATTAAAAAAATCTACCAAACAATACAAATAAATGACTTATTTAAGATGGGTTCACTTCAGACGCAGTTTATTACCATCTGCACTACTAGACTAAATGGGAGTAAAATTTTCAAAAAAAAAACCCCACTTAAAAAGATTTTCTCCCATTTAGTTCCAACTAGAGTTTTTCTCCATGAAACAAAAACAGTAACAAACAAAATTATTTTAATACACTGCCATACAACAAATAGATAGTGTACCTGCCACCCCCCCTCCACACACTCACACACACTATATTGTTTGAATATCAGATATACACAAACACAATATATTTGCTATGGTTAAGACAGAAATTGAGCCACAAAGATAGCTTGCCCCATACAGTACAAGAGATCTACAAGAAAGGCAGGAATAAAATTCAATTCTTGCAAGCCCCTGTTTTAACCACATCATCCCTTTTAAGAATTCCCTGTAGTAAAGAAATTTCTTTTGATACAGACTTTTTTTCTTTTCAAAAAAAGCTCTAACATAGGAGCAAACACTGCTCTCTGATTTTTTTTTTTTTAAGTGCTTTCAAATTTATGCTGGCCTAAATGTAAACAGAAGTTGCCCTATAAGTTTTACAAATACTTGGCTAGACACCAAACACTGCACTTACATAAGGCCATATAATCACCTGACACTTGTAGCTGCCTCGCTGATTTTCCAAGAATTTTAATCCTCTTTTCCTGAAACTATCCCTTTAGTGAGAAAATGTTTATTCTATTACTGATATGCTTGCTTTGGAGACAAACAGTTTCATGTACCAAACAGGAGAATAGTATTTTCCACTCTCAAACACCAGAAACCAAGAGATTTCTTTGTACAGCAAAGTACAGAGTGTGGCTTGTCATATAAAAGGGCCCATTCCTCAACTGTGCACTCCCAGGCTGTTTCTAGGCATTTAAAAGCCTTTCTACAGAATAATGAAGCTTCCCAGCTCTTCCTTCCTGCCAAAGAGACCGATCATCATGCCAGCAAGTAATGCACATAGCTGGTGCACAGCAATTATGAGACTGTGCAAAGAGCAGACCAGAGACAGCTGCTTGATGGTTGGAGGCAGAAGTAACTTGAACTTCCTATTATCATAGGTTTGGGTTTTATAGAATGTTTAAATACATAACTAACCTATTCGCTTCGCTTTAGTTTGTATTTTATGTCAGATATAAAATGTAATGGGTCAAATCCCTAGCCCCATGAAGTCAATGGAAGTTTTAACTACAGACTTCAAAGAAACTAAAATCTGTCTCATTATTACTCAAAATGTTTCTGATTAGTGACTATACAATTGGAGCTATTCATTAACAATTATTTTGGTGTCTGGTTTTTTGCATGTAATTTACACTTACATCCTTTGTAATAATTAAAGGTTGCTAAAGTGACAACAGAATGTAGTAAGAAGTCTCTGAACCACAAATTGTGGGAAGCCAGAACAATACTCCAGGGAGTTACCACTTCTCTTTAAAAAGGATTATTGCGTGCTTCTCTTACAACAACAGAGTAACAGATTGGTTCAGATTGGAAGGGACCACTGGAGATCTTTGGTCCATCCTCTGCTCAAAGGAGGGTGAACTAGAGCAGTTGTTCAGGCCATACCCACTCAGGTTTTTAGTA
Source organism: Pygoscelis adeliae (assembly GCF_000699105.1). Classification (NCBI taxonomy): domain Eukaryota; kingdom Metazoa; phylum Chordata; class Aves; order Sphenisciformes; family Spheniscidae; genus Pygoscelis; species Pygoscelis adeliae. Next base: position 3,436,891 of record NW_008824243.1, read on the forward strand.
TTTCCAAGGATGGAGGCTCCACAAGCTCTCTGGGCAACCTGATCCAGCGTTTGACCACCCTCACAGTAAAAAATATTTTTCTTATTTTTAAGTATTTCAGTGTGTGCCCATTGCCTCTTTGCAGTGGTGTCACCTTGTAGTTGTACGTATATTGGAGGAATATTTGGAAATCTCCACTGTTGCAAAACCACCAGCATAACTCCACTTCAGTTGTACAAAAGACCACTCAAAACATCATTCGCTGTCAATCACTAGTGTGTCAAAGCAAATTTAAATTCCCACCATACTCCTACATAAGCACTACATACTTCCTACTATTACTCCTGCAAGCAGTTTTTCCCTGAAACACAGATCTATCTTGTAACACTTCTACACCGTTTGAGGTTCCAGAAACCAGAAAGGTCTTGTCATACAAAAGGGTGAGTGAGGAAATGAGCTGTGCCTAGAAAGTCAGAGCAAATTCTTAGAAAACAAGTTCTACTTCTGTAGCTGCATGATCCATAAAGTAGGAGGAAAAGGAGAGCATGAGATTAATGGCCGAGAAGAGCCACTGATGACTCCGCAGCAACTACCACCCTGTGCTTTCCAACGCTTCCCTCCCTTAACATCAGCAAAGCAGCAAGAGAAAGGGGCTATAGGCTGTACACAGTGCTGCAGCTCTGGCACAGATGGAACAGACAGCGACTGCTCCCAGCAGCCTAATACCCTCAGCATCTGCTTCCTTTGCCTATGCCCAAAGACAGTCTTCAGTGGAAATTTCTCTAGTGCAAAATCAACTGGTAGTTTGTGGCTACACCAGGCATTTCATTGTTCTAGCACTTGTGCAGATACAACGGTTGAGGTAAGAGGAGAGCAAAAGGAACAAAACAGTGCATGGGGACTCCTCGTGCTACCTTGTCCCATTCTGCTCTGACACAACACAACTGGAGGCCACCAAAGGATGGACAAAAGTCAGTCACTTAAAAGCAAGTACAACTGCAGGAATACCATTCTGTGTGAACATAAGGGATTCCATACCCTCGCCTAATGCCTGACATACCCACAACCTCCAATATGAATGAAGCTTTGGCGACGCAGAACTCAGCTGCCTTCTGTGGGGATTATGCAGATCAAGTGTGGAAACTGTCCTGTGGTACTCATGAAATTCAAACTCTGATAACAAACCAAAAGGAATTAAAGTTGCAGTTGTTTATTAAAATTCCTGCCTAATTTAAACAGTTACGCATAATGGAATGAAAACAGTTAAAAAATGAATCTGTTGTTCCCTGTTACTAAAAAATAGTTTATTCTTTTTGTTGTTTTCAATAACTACACTGTTCTGCTGAAAACTGAATCTCCTAAATAAAAAATGTAGTTTTAAAAACTTCACTACCGAACTTATACTAAGTAATTATTTGAAAGGTTGGCAACAATCTCTATTTTTGTCTTTATCTTCACTTTCCTAAAAGTGCAGTTCTTTTACATCCAAACATATATTGCTTCTGGGATGCATTATGTACAATGGGAAGTCATTAGAAAATTGTTTAAAATCTTAGACCATTAGTTTCGTGCAAATAGAGCTGACTTCAGTTTCTTGCTCGAAAGATTTTTTGACAAATAATGTAGCAGTTAACTGCCAATTTTCTAGTGGGAAAACTAAACATAATTTCAAACTATGATATTTTGTTTCCTCCATCTCGTCTGAAACATTGTTCCCAACTAGTTTATTAAACACTGAGTATATCTCCAGCTCAGCACGTTTACCAAATTAAACAGGAATTCAAACTTCCATTCCTTCTAAGGGCCAAGCCTGCAGGTAAACAACATCTGCCTGGAGATCTCTGGATTTTCTTCTGCATCGTGAGAAGTACGTTCTGGCCAGAGAATCTAGCTCATACAGCAGAACAGGCACATCAAGCCCCTCTAAAATTCCCATGTGGTACTGACCTAAAATGGAAAATGTTGAGAGTTGAATTTACATGAAATAAAGCATGTTAGGTCAGTTGTTGATAAATAAATAAAGAAATCCAATTTTAGGGATGCGTGTTTGTGTGTCCGTCTGTCTGTATCTCGACTGAGTGGGCAAAAATTAAAAAATTAACTTTTGTTCTATCTGGAATGAAAGAAAAAAAAATTGGACACTGCTTTAGAAAAAAAACTTCAGCACTACCTAACACCTTCCATGAATGGAATTTTTGACGAGTATCATGAATTTGCTTGACAATTAATTTTTCTTTGCTCTTGAGCATCTTCAGAGACTTTTTTTGTAGGGCCTGTTCCTAACTCCAAGAGACGAGTAGTGGAACTACGAGATAGTGTCTCTGCTGCAGAAGAAATAGCAGTGGCTTCTCAAAGCAATATGTACATTTTGATAGGGTGGTGCTGCCAGCGTGTAATATTGGCTAAAGCAGGAATACAGGTATGCACAGCTAATGCTTACTAATGAAACTAATGCTGATGTCTTTGGAGGGAAGCTCATACATGTTACAAACTGTCCAAACGATCCTTTTCTTTCCTTTAACCTGTAACATGCAGCAGTGATCCTGACCAGAAGACCATTGCACATCGAGGAGCTAGTGACCCACACGGCAGTTAACCTGAGGGGGTCCACCAGGCCTGTGCTGTACACCCAGGTTGACCTTCAGGCCTGTGTTGTGTGGCACATACCCCTTGGCTGCAGGATAAACCTAGCCAGCTCATTGCAACCGGCAGCTCCCACTTGGTACCAACCGTCCCACCACCTGCCTGTCCTTCCCTTTACCTAAAAGTGGAGCAGGGAGTTCTCATGTGAACATCCTTTCTGTTTGACAGTAGAAATGATGAATCGAGCTGTTTAGTTGTAAGAAAAGCCTATAATAGCTCGAATAACCAAAAGGGGATAAGCCTTTCTAAGACAGGACCTGCACAGCACGCTGATCGCAGGGAGGATAAACTACTGAAATTTTTGGAATGCAGAAAAGCACGCTGTATCACTTTTACAGACAGAAGTACAAACAGGGACAAAAGTAGTAGGTTTGTTGGGTTTTTTTTTTTTACATTTAATAGCACTTATTACTCTCTTCATTTACAACTACTTAATTTTTGTTTCAGAAAACACCAAGCCTTACAGAAGCTAATGCAAACTGTTTTTAAAAAGGTTGTAAATACTTTGTTCACAGGCACATACATGTATTTTCATGTATATATTTTAATTTTAATAGGATAATGACATGAGAATTGTAGGAATGAAGTATGCAGTGGAAACAATAGTGGAATCTAAGGTAAAACCCAGTATTCTGAAAACCAAAATTTTCAAAAAAATCAACTGACTAGAACACCTGAGACAATGACATTGTACAAATGCTTATTTAAAAACAACGATCAATCATTCTATAGGCATTGTTATTTCTCATGTAAATCACCTTAAAAATTATGATTTTAAAGCAGGATTTCTTAAAACAGTCATTCTGGGGAAAAACTGTTATTTGCAGTAAGAATTGATAAAAATATTATGGCTTTCTATTGAGGTCTACAGAAAGGTAGTCATTGTCTCAAAATGGAGCAATATCAAGACTGAAGACTCGTTCCAGATTTACTGCCACATGTTCTCATTCACATGCTTCTGTCTGGGGCAGCAAAGGAAGGATCAGAGATTCCTTCTAGATATCACTGTGCTCCCAAAACGGTGGACACAGGGAAATCTGAGCTGTGGTACAGTCTGAACACAAGCTATATTTTTCTTTAGGTGACACCAGAAAGCAGGAAAGTAGCCACATCCATGACTTGACAGCTTTACACCATCTGGAAAGAGGCGATCTCAGTGAGAAGAGGGGCAGCTCAGTCCCACTAGTGTAAATATAATCAAAGAGGTTTGCAGTACATCTTTCGAAAACATAAATGAACTACCTTCCCTTTTGCTTCCACCTCCTTCCCAATAATTATTTATTCTACCTAAATTTCCCCTCTTTGAATACCTGATATTTCTCTTAAAATGAAAGCCTTTTTTAATGAGAAAGCCAACTAGATAAATTAGACTACAGGCTGCCGCCTTCTTTGCTCACGTTTCGCCATTCTTGACATGCGGACTCCGATATGCTGTAATCTATCAGCGTATAGCTTATTCAGAAACCTTTCATTTTGATGTATTATTGTTTACATAACCATAACAGTTTACTTAACTCAGCTACTCTGCCTAAGATACAAATCAGCCCTACAATCAATATAACCCGCTTTTAAGCCCAGAATCAATTACTGGCCTGACTATTAATTTTGCAGAACTGAAGAATTCTGAGAGTCTGTTAGCCCCCAGGCATTAGTACTGTAAACATCAGAGTATTCCACTCACCATTTTTATCAAGGTAATCCAGGTATCAAAAAAAGCACCTCGGAGAGTAATTTTTTTTTTAAATAAATGTTTAAATGTAGTAAAGAAAAACATGTTGCACCTTCTATTTCTACCATTAATAATAAATATTTACATCTAGTCTACATAGTTAACTTTTGGCTTAGATTTATGGCCAGGAATTGGGGTGTTAAAGCAGTCCCAGCGGGAGGATAAAAAATTACAGGAGTGATGAAACTTGACACAGTGAGCCATACATCAAGTCTCCACAATTGAGAGCCCCAGAACACAAACCAAGTACTTGGTAACAAGAAGGCTCTGCAATGTGTCACAAAGGAAAACAATGACAACGGCTTGTCAGGTTTTCAGTTCTTCAGTGAAGGACAGGCAAGAACTGGGTGTGGGGTGGGGCTCTCAGGTGATTACCAATACCCCGCAAAATGCAAACGGGAAACAGATCCAGGATGCCAACAAACCCCTGAAAAACAGCAGGATAAGCTGTTCACTCAAAGCATCATGATTTTTTTTAATTAGAGGTAGAAATACAAAGATAAATAGAGTATATTATGTGATTTAGAAAATACTCTCATATGCATGGGCTTACCACAGTCTTTCAGCCCTTGTGAAACCCTTCCTGGAAAATCAGGAGTTGAGGGACACAAATCATTAAAAAAGATCCCTAAAATGTAATGCTTATATATAGTGTGACAAGGAGAGAACACGTAAGACAGACAGAATCCATTTGGGATGGGCTACTTACCACAGAGCCACCTGTGAGAAAGTGTGATCAGCCTAGACTCATATGACTGAAACTTTGTACCACTGCATGGACAAATGATGTCCAATAGATGTTGGAAGGAAAAAAAATTGTTTTATTCTGTTTTTTTCAGGAATGGAAATTAAATTAAGATGTTCTTTTGTCTCTACATAGATCATTTGTGGACAACAGCCAAAGACCAGATATTTATTTATCTTGCTGTATAAATATGGTGAAGGAGAAAGATAGGTAGGAGAAAGACTGAAACACTAAATGTTCTTTACACCGTCATGCTGAAATAAAGAATTTGAGAGTGCTCACTTCTCTCCTGTGTGATCCCGTGCTCTGTTGAAAAAACTAATGGTCTCTAAATTCAATCCTGTCATCTGCTGTCTTTGGCAGAAGTGATATAACAGTGTACATTTCCTGCACTACACTTGTAGGAAAGGTTGAAAAGATGTGGCTGTGATATCCCAGCCTCTAGTGCACAATGTGCTGTGTCATGCTACTGATGTTCAGGAAGCAAACAGGACATAAGTAATAGTAAATAGCTACAAGCCAAAGTAGAAAGGCGATATTGAACAGTCAGAATAAACTGTAACATTCATCTTGTTGCTAAGAGGTAAATCATTGCCAATTAGACCATTTAATTAAATAAATGCTTTCTGCCACCTTGATTAAGTTTAAAGTAATCACTTTTTGTCCAGCTCAGATTTTCTTCACATAACATTACATTTAGTAAAGAGTAGTATTCATAGTCTTTGAAGAAAATCGATGTATTGTCTGTTCTCATTGATGGGAAATAGTTGCCCAGCGCTCTAAAACCTCTGAAGGAAGGATGCTCACTAGATAAGGAAAAAGCAGACATACACGCAAACCCTATGGAACTCTACAAATGAGAAATATCTAAGACAAGGAGCAGTCACTCTTCTGATCCTAAAGAGTTAATCTAAGAAGAGCAAGTAAATCCAAATTTTGTAACTATATCAACTCCTTTTGAATTTTTAAAGACTGGTAACTTTATCATTACCTATCTGGAAATTCAGTGATTTATCTAGTACTAGCAGCACTGATGTGCACTGTCTGGTTGTAGGCAAAGGTATTTGACAATCATGGTCAATAGCATTATACCCCATTCCAGCCTTAAGTCCAGTACAGTAGTAACAAATAATTTTTTTTTCCTCACTTACCACTATAAGTAGGGTGCAAAGTAATTTCTGATTGCTCTATGCATTTCTTAAAATGTATTTTAATTGACTGAAACTCTGAATTTAATTCCACATTTATTACTGACTACCCAGAAAAGAAACTTTTTTCCAAGAGGCTAGATATCAAGCATAATAAGCTTTTTTCCTTCCTTCTCCCTTAGTTTAATATTTAGTTTTACAGTACAGGCATACTTTTAACGCAAATATGATGTAATAACTGTGATTTTTTTCCCCTTTTTTTAATTGTGTAAGAATGAACAGCAATAATTATTAGAAATTAATAAAGAACTCTATTTGGCAAAATATATTCAAAACTAAATGTATCTCAATATAATTTATCTCAGAGGATGATCATAAGTAGATGCTAAACATCCAACTTGATAGCAAGGTATATATTAGAGTGCATATATATATCAGAGAACATATTAGAAAATATTAGTGAATATATTAACAGATACCAAAATAAATTGTTCTTTAAATACCAAATTATAACACAGAACACATATCCCAATCATTATCTTTTACTTTTGCTACACATTCTTTTAAAAATAACCAGCTTGTACTTCTTCTTTAATGTGAATCCATTAATACCCAGGAAAAAAATTTTAGTATGTGCAACACAACTGTTAGCCAGCAACTTTCAGCTGAAGGAAAACATCCTGATAAACTGAAAAAATGCTGATTTATTTGCTTTTTGCCCACCTTCTTAGTGAGCAATTTTTATTAAAAAAAATCCTTCTTTAATGAAAGTCTTTTTAGTACTTCCTTAGCTATTATTCTTTTTGTTCATTATGCAGTTACAGTCCTGCACTGAGCTTTAACTTCAAGAATAAATAAGTGATTATTCAGAGCTCTGTATCTCTTTAAATTTAGTATTTCACGCTATAGGTGAACTAGTTGAATAATTACAACATATATTAATAGGAGCAAATATTCCACTGAATATTTAGCTATTTTATAAATCTGTTGATCATATGCAACTCTCCTACCGGGTAACAATGGCAGAAGGAAGGAGTCCAATCAGTCCAAGGATTCTCTTCCTAAAGAAAAAACAAATATGACTTATGTCATATCTGGAGCTAAATTACTTTCTTAAACTGGAGAAATTTAAAATAAAACCTTCTTGATCACATTTTTAAGTTTGTTGTCCTGCACATGTAGAAACATTCAGCTATCTTTTGGAATGCACAACCACATATCACGATATATGAGAAAAGAAAAAGTACAATGAACATGAAAACAGGGAAATGAGTGACTCCACTCACTGGTGTTTCCAGGATAGCCAATGTATCAATTCCAAAGTACAACAGTCAGATTTACCGAGCCCCGCTCATTAATGGCAGTTGATATCAATATCCATACGAACATATCCATATATATCCAAACATGCCAATATTAAGTGTGACAACTGTGTACTGTGTAGTATGTTAGAAGGGGATACATTCAGTCCCAGTACAAGCAAAGGAATGAGTTAACTGGACACTTAAAATTATGTGATTGCAAACTGTTTTTCAGTTTTCTGTTTTTCCTTTCCCAACAAAGAATCTAGAACGCCACATGAAATACCCATGTATGCTATACAGTATGTATGATGAAGTTTGGTACCATCCTGAGGCATCATGGTTGTTTAATGCTAGTCTGCAAGATATGCAGCAGTGTTACTGCGACTCCTTAGAAACTTAACTCGGGCCAAGACACAGACACCTCAGCGTGCTTACAATTCACAGCCTAGAGTCCTCTCTTAACTGTAGGATCCAATTACCATTCTGTTAAAAAAATGGAGCAGGGCTTGCTGTATTCTGTGAAATCACAGCCAGGATAACAGAAGGAAGTGAGAAAACAAACGCCTCCCAGACAGCAACCTATTGTTGCTGTGTATCCCCATTAAACAAAAAAGATTCAAGTCAACATATGGCAGAAAAGTGATCCTACCCAGCAAGAGACAGGGCTTTTGAAAACAAAGACGACTCTGCTCCGTTCCTGCTAAAGTTGTGCCACTGTGAAGCAAAGAATTCTGTAGTCTGTAGGAACAGAAACGATGTGTGAGATTTATCCCAAGGAACAGGGCATTTAGCAGGGAGTGACACATCCTCATCTCTAATTCATGCTCCCAAGACAATTTAAATTCATGCAGTCACTCTTTAAGATAGATTACTTGGAGGGAGGAGACGGGTTTGAACACTCTCAGAAGCAAACTGAATCTTCCAACTCTTATATCAGTAATCAAACAGATGATAGGTTGTTAAATAAAAGGTTATTCAATCTCCCCATCCTTCATGTTAAAAGCAAGCAGCAACACCAAACTAAGAAGCTCTGAATATGAATGTGTGCTTGGTGTGGCCTGAGAATACTGACAAAATAGAGCCCTTGGACACCTGAGGATTGTAAATGGCTGAATGGGAAACAGGTGCTAAACTGCTCTAGCTCGTGCACACTGAATGTGCACAAAAGTAAAATCCTAGACACTCTAGAGATATAAATTAAAATCAAAGAAGAGCCTCCTGATTTTAGGCATCTCCTGGGTTAGGCAGCAGCTGTGTGAGATTTCTCAGATCGCGTTTTTGGACTTAGGCACCTGAATTCTCCCGAAATCCTGCTTTAGGTACTTAACGTCCTTTATTGGATCTAGCCAATAAACTCTCTCTGTCTTTGCTCTACCTGGTTAAGTATTTTAGATCCTATTACGTTTTGCCTCCCTTTTTATTTTTAATGAGATCCTTATCTTTCTAACATGTAGTTAACTGTTTATCCTATGTGTAGTTGGTTTTTTTTATACTCACTTGTGCATACATAATTACTAAGTGTAATTAAATAATTTACTAAGGGCCTTATTTCGGAAGTACCGAGAACCCAGAGCTCCAATTTTCTCAAAGGGAATTAAGATCCCTTGGAAAACCCATACTGCAGTGCTGTACAGAAAAGCCAAAAATACTGGTAGCAGTCTAGCCCTGTTCAGCTCAATTTAACTTCTGAGACCAAGCTGCAAATGCAGCTTTGTGGACTCTTGCACCTAAAAAAATTTAGTCAAAGCCAACTTCTGCCCAACACTGTGCTGCACAAAGGTCAGTATTTGTTTTACTGCAGTGATGCTGAGCATTTTTCCATTTAAAAGCCTGCGTGCCAGAACTATCTCACTAAAGCCCCAAAACTCTACTAAGCAACAAAGAACAAACTGAAACAAAACAAAACCAAGTTGGTCCTGAGGATTCATTATTCCTTAGCCACGGCTGAAGTGACTCAAGCATCACTGGCTAAGGTCTTCAAAAGCTACGCCATTCAAGAATTGCTTATTTTTAATATGGTTTGAGATTGTGGTTTTTATGTTTATTTGTTTTTTCTAGAAGAAAAGGTGATAATAGTTTCCCAGTAGAACAATTAGTTCTCTGGAACATTATGCCTTTTTTTTTTTTTTTTTTAAACAGTATGACTCTTTGTCTAATCTAATCTTTCTCCAATTCATTTTATTTTGACTTTGCTACACATATCTTGGCAAAAAGTTACAACAGCTGGATAGCTAGCTAGCTACCTTTAAAGAAATAGAGGGAAAACAGCCAGAAAGCCATTACCACATTTCTCCTAGAATATAACTACCTTCTTTGGGTTAACTACTTTTTCTTGGGATATATGCCAAGAGAGACTGTAAAAATGGGGCTTGGTTCCAGATTTCCAGTACGCAGGTATTAATTTTTAGGTCCACTGCCTGCCACTGCCTGTTCCCTTAGCCTGAGTTGGTTTTGCTTAATTTTGTTTATATTGCTGTTGATTCCTGAAGATCTTAAATCAGAATAATTGTGTGTAATTCACCTAAAGTGGAGTCAAATACAACTTAAAACAGTATTTTATTGTCATCTCGTGTTTAACTGGGTTGTACACACTACTTGTACAAGGAGTTCCTTATAGAAACATCCAATCAACAGCTTAAAAAGCATAAGCAAAGAATGTACTTCTACCTCACTGCACTGAAGGCACAGTACTTTGTAGGAACCTTTCTGAACAAGGACAACCAAGACTTAGATAAGCAGTTGTAAAATACTGCTCTTTGGTAGGAAGGGGAAGGACAATCCCTCGAGTCTTTCTTTGAATGGCCCACGTGAACTGTGCAATGGCATTTGTTTTGTTTTAAAGTATCATTTATCTGACCCTACAAGAGGAAAAAAAAAAGGATTTCTGTGTGCATTTTCTTTTTAACGGAGTGGTGGTGGAGCTCTGTGTGTTATCTAATCTAGTAGAAAGTTGCATGTCTTTTTTTTTTCCCCCTCTCTTACATAACTATCACATCCTGATGGTAACACAGTGAAAGATTAGAAAATTGAGGTTTTTTTCTTGTTTAGTTAAATATGCCAAAGGTGAAATAATGCACCAAACCCAAAGCTTGAAGAATCAACTGTCGCTTAAAGACATAAGAATGACCACACTGGGTAATACCAAAGTCCAACTAGGCCCAGTACTCTGTTTCTAACGGTGATAAAAAATGAACATCTAGAGAATAAGGACGAGGTAAATATACAGTCAGATTTCTCCCCAAATAATCCCCCAGATTCCAGGGATCTGTCTCTCAGGGGTTTCCTGACACAAAAGTGATTATTTTTATGCAATGGACTCTTTCCTATGGACTTCTTTATACTCTTCTTGAACCTAGCTGTAGTATGCCAGGCTCCAAAATTACTTGCTATCCAGAGGATTCCCTCTTTTCTTGGAGCATACTGCTGACATATTTAAGAACAAATCTGAAGTCTGTATCTTTACTCTAATGACCTGCTTCAAAGTCTTTCTACAATCACACAGAACAAACTTAAGCAAAAATCAATCTTTTGTCTATCTGAACCTAGGCAATTTTTTTTTCCTTGATGCATGGAAGTCCTGAGTTCCCAAGAGAAACCTAAGAAAATAAGGGTAACTGTGAATGTAGAGAACAGCATGTATCAGAAACATTAGGAGACAGTAAGGGGTTACAGTTAAGTACTGCTAGCAGAAGGAGAAGCTCTGAAGAAAAGTACTAACTAAAGATAGATTTCTAAAACTGGTGGAAGCAGCATAAAATGGCAGGCTCCCTATCCCATCTATGCATCCATCCTACCCCAACTCCCTTCTTTCACTGCTTTTAATTGTTTTAAAGCGAAGGACAATGGGAAAAACCTCAACTCTTCTGCTCCAGGACCCCACAAGTATTTTGTTCCTGTACATTGGGAATTATGAAAAATAGCTGATTGTAGCTGACAATACTGCTTGAATCATCAGTACGAATGCTAACATATGACCTTTTACTAGAAATGGCCATGGTGGAAAGAAACAGGTTTTCACTTCTACTTGTTTTTAATTGTTACTGCAGAGGACAACCTTACTATCCTAACTCCAGCTTTTTAAGGAAGTTCCACAAACACCCGAACTTTGTCCTGTTTTATTTTTCTTCTCCATTTCCGTAGGTAATCTAATCTGAAATGCAAAATAAACTACTGTTGTTCTCTTTAATGATGGCCCACAGTACTTCTTTCAGAGTTTTACTTCTGTCCAAATTCTCTGCTTATCTCCCCGATACTTTGTGAAGGGTCAGCTCACACCTGACATGTCTAAAACCCAATCCATAGCCCATTCAAACCATTCGTAATTCAAAGCATTTTACCTTATCCCGCCACCATTCAAGTTCACACTACAGGCACCTCTTTTACTTTGATCCTTCCTTAGACTGTCACTTCCTAACTCACGCCATTTTAAAATGAATTATTCTAAGAGATTATCTTTCCTATCTCTTCACGTTTAAAATATACTCATGTTCTCCCCCATATTTCAATTACCATAACATCTTTTTTTCTTTGACTTTAGGTACTTGAAAGATGCTGTAAAGGCAAAGGATGCGGTTTAGTGGATGAGTTCAGACAAAACGTCTTGATGTCAATCCAGATGTGTCTGGTTATTTCCACTCATGGCATCTTTGACTGTAGCCCTCTTAACAACCTTCAGTATCATCCTCCAGCCTGTCATATGTGAAATACAGCTAAAGACAAATACAGCTTTGTTCCTTTCATAAGGCCATAAATTAATTTTCCTGATGTGTAAGTCTTGCCTGGAAGTTCTTAGAGGAACCGTTATATTTATCTGAGACTTCTAGATTTATGACAGCCTTATAACTTAAAAAAAAAAGGCATTGTAGCAACTGTAAATACACAGCACTTATGCAATAGACTTTCAGCTTTCATTAGAGGCTGACATACATCTGGAAACCCTGAACATTTCCCCATGAAAATGGACTGTTGACTACCACTTAGTTTAGGTAAAGTAGATCAGGTACTTCCCCAAAAGCACTCGACTAACTATTTTACACTCGTGGAAAACAAAGTTTACCACACCAACTGGCTGTTATGGCATAGCACACGCACAGCAGGTCTAAACAATGAAAGCATCGGACCCCATCCTATGGGCATGCCACACGAAGTGCTGGGAACATTCAAGAGAAGAGGGAGAAATACATAAACCCGAAGGACAAAGAGATTTTTCTTAATCTTGTAACTTTTATCGTGTCCTCCATTAAAAAAACTAACGCAACGGAAAACGGGCCAGCCCAAGCGGCCGGAGGCGAGTGTGGGCATCAGCCGCCGGGAGGGCGGCCGCGGACGGGCTG
>NW_008824243.1:3451421-3484707 GCF_000699105.1 Pygoscelis adeliae
CCCCGCCCCGCCCCCGGGGGGGGGCGGGGGGAGCCGGTAGCAAAGCACGGCAGGCTCGGGGGGCTGGAAGTGTGGCGGAGCGGGTGGGCGTGTGCGGTTCCTTCCTGCCCTTCAGCCCCCCTTCCCCTACTGCTGAGGCCGTCGGTGGTCGAAATGGACCGATACAGAACATCCGAAGTTTTCTCGAGTTTGCCGAGAGAGTTCAAGGAGCCCCCCCGTAGTCTGGTGGAGCGGAGGGACCGATTACGGGACGCGTAGCTGTTCGGACCTCAGTTGAGCGTCCAGCCTGGTAGAGGGGTACGCTTCGGAGGCGCGGAGGAGCGTCCAGCTTGGGCTTCTTCACGTCTTTTTTTGTTTTGTGGGTTTTTTTTTTTTTTTCCCCCACATGCTTTCGTGGGACTCGTTCACGGAAGAGTTTGTGGGCTTTGTTTTGTTTTGTATTTAGTAATCGCTGTGCACGGACAAGAGAAATTCTGTTGCTGTTATTTAACCTTGTTTCCTGAGAGAGACCTATTTTCACAGTCTTAAGTGTCACCAAGATAATTCCCCGCAGGCCGGGCCCAGTTGCATAAGCAGACAGGCATGGAGGGGGACAGGTTGTGTAATGGCAGTGACATCATAGGTGGGTGTGGTTGAAGTTTTATAATATAGTGTTGAGAGAGGGTGCAAAGACGGGAGGTAGAGGCACGCTTTTAGACTATCCTATATCGACCGCAAGCAATATGTCTGGTACCATGAACACTGGAGATACGGTCAGTTTTTCAGAGTTTAGTCTTTGTAAAGGGACTCAAATTTGTGTGATTGATATACCTAGATGGATCCAGTGACAGATTCCTTTGTTGTTTTTATTCGAGTATGGATTTTAACACCTGGTGACCTGTGGGGTTCCATTTTCATTTGTGCCATTTTACTGCTGTTCAGAAATTTAGGAATTAATACTTTCACAGATTAAGTGTATTACGTTTGTACAGTTGTCTGTAGCGGAGGGAAAAAAAAAAAGCTTGTATAAGTCGAATCCTTCCAATCCGTTCGGGGGAGATACGTTAGATCTAGTTCCAGAATAAACTGTTTTCAATGTAGGTGGGATTAAATCTCAGATATATTTTATATGCGTTTTGGAAACCTAATTTAAAGAGGTTCAGTTGTGGCCTTCAATTCTACGTTATTTGCCAGGGTGTTTCCAAAATGTAGGGTATGGGATAGATGTGACCTAAGAAAGTGACTGATCTATTTTAAATCTTGGAACTGTAAGAAGCAGACTTTTTTTCTTTGTATGTTCTGAAAGACAGCATTGACTCATACAAGTCACAAAGAAATGGAGTCAAAACTCGGTGGCCTTCAGGGTACAAACTGATGAATCCACTATTGATCACAAATGTTTACAGGGGTCCTGTTTCATGTTTCAAGATTGTTTTGAAAGAATGAAAGAGAAAATTAATTCTACAGACTCCAGTTAATGTTTCTTTTATGGATTTAGCAATACCATTTAGATGTCTGTGGGGAAAGAATTTTGATTCCTTTTTTCGTGAAGCTACATCTTAAATTTTGGCTTTAAAATGGCTTTAAAATTTGAGAATAGTTGTCAGCTGTGATGCTTATCCACAATTTTATTATTCAAATTCAGTACATGTGCTAGAATTAAGGGCTAGAAGCTCAGTTTAAGATCCTTTGTACAACTATTTCCTGTGTCTCCAGTCCTGAGAACTATCAATATTCCAAGTATTCTGGTAAAGATACTAAAGAACTTCATGAATCGGAATGCAGACGTACATTAAATGTCAATTTAGAGCTGTGGGCTCACAACTGCAAATTGAAGGTGATTTCAGGCCAATAGAGAACTAATTAATAGCTGCTGGTACACTTTCTATCTTCCTCCAGAACATGAATTCTTAAAAACACTTAGAGGTGGAAAAGATGTAGCATAAGAAACGTATTCATGTTTAAAATCATTCATGTTCTGTTTCAGTTCAGAGACTGTTCACTGCAGTTCACTGCTAGCTCATCTCTGTTTCTTTTTAATGCGAGAGTTAAAAAATTGTGATAAACATAAATCTGATGTCCTAAATAAGGCATTGGCACTAAACCTTTACTCAAATGGCATCTTTTCATAACTTTCTTACATTTCTTGAAACATCTGAAAGAGAAATATTTGCCATGGTGCAAAAGTGACTTTTGAAAAACATGAGGATTGTTAACATTCATATGGCTAATATATTCCTTGCAGGGGTTGAACTGAAATAGTTTACTTAAAGGAAGTCTATTGCATTAAAGTCCAAGTGCAGCTTGTCTTTAATCAAGTATCCTGAAACACACAGCTAATAGGCTTGAGTTTGGTCTGCCTCAGGTGGTCTGTTGACCAGTCAGTCTCCTGTTCAAAGCGGAATAAACACTGAGTTGGGAGCAGTTCACTTAAGGTTTTGTCCAGCTGGATTGTAAAAACCTACAAGGATGAAGATTCCACAGCCTCTCTTAGGCAACCTGCTCAAAGGTTAGTTTTCCTCATAGTGAAAACATGTTCTCCTCATTTCAAGTCAGAACTGCCCTTGTTTCAGTTTATAACCATTGTCTCTTGTTTTCTCCCCATGCACTTCAGTAAAGAGTCTTCTAGGTAGCCTCCTCTTGGATTCTGGAAGGCTGTTGGGTTCTCCCAAGGCCTTCGGGAATCGTTTTCCACTAAACAAGCTCAGTTCTCTCAGCCTCTTCTCATGGGTTGTGTGTTCCAACCCCTGATCATTGGGGTGACCTTATAGTACTGTATTAATAAATACTGTGTCCTAAAGTTTTTCTGCATAGTGGTTGTGATGTCCATGTCTTATTTTGAAGAATTTGGTGTATTTTTAAGAACCATATAAAAAGCATGCAGGATCAGACCAGAGATGGTCCATTTATTGGTATGCTTATGCTGACAGTAGCCAGGAGCAGATGCTTTGGAATTAGTATAAAAAAAGAACTCATAATGAGTGGGTTTTTGTGTGTACACCTTTGTATACTTTCCTATTAATGTAATAATAACTGGTATGCACAGTTCTGCACTGAAAGTACTTGGTGTCTTTTTTATTAAAACCATTTGTCTTTGGGTATGCTAGAAGTGAGTGATTTCTGTATTTACAATGTACTGGGTTACTGAAATTGAAAATTCAAGCACAAGTTGTGTTTCTGCTCTGTTTAGTCTTTGGTGTAAGAACTTGAAATAGTTTTGCATCCTCCCTTTAGGTGGCAAACATTAAAATATATGCTGAAACATTGCAAACCAATGTTTTCACAATTACAAAGCCTAGAAAATAAATTATGGTTGCAAAACTGGACATATAAATTTAGCTCTTTTGGTCTTGCAAATGTTTAGACCCAATTTGTTTTATGTATTGATCATTCATTGGCAGCGTTTATGTGTGTTCAGCAGCAGAGTTGGGGTTCCAGTTCCTTGATTTAGCCTTCTGTTTTGTACCAGTTCAATTGGAACCATGCTTTCCTCTTTGAAAAAGAAATGGACAAAACGTCCACCTGCTGTAGACTTGAACTCACATTTTCATCTTCAAACTACCCCTCACCCTCTCCCCAGAAAGGAAGGCTCGGGAGTTCCTCAGGTTATCTTCTACACTTGAAAGTCTGAAAAAGATGAGCTCCCTCTGACTATGTGCAAGTAGGCAGTTTATCAGCGAACAAAGACCTGCACTTACTGCTACCTCGAAAGAAAAGAATTTGGTTTGATACTAACTCTGCTGGACACCAAAGAGTCAAATACAGCAGAAAAAAACCGTCTGAAGAGTTTGATCTGAGCTCCGGCTTAACTAGGCTCTAAGTCACAAAACACAAAGCCACAGGAAAGCAGGCTTCAGTTCTTCTGCCTGCAGAATTACCTGTTTAAATTAGACAATTTCCCAGACTTCCGTTAATACAAACATTTTATTATGTCTAAAATAAAATAAAACCCAAACAAACCAGGACTGGGAATATTTGTATTTGAAGGGAAACTGTCAGCTTGAAAGACACCACTTTCCTTTCAGCTGTGAAATCTTCTGTCAGTTTTGATTTTCTTAACTCTTTCTTTGCCATTAAGGCCTTTTTATATGTAGCATTGTGTATCTAATTACAAAGCAATATGTTGGAATACATGGGAACATTGACTGGTCTGGCTTTTACATGTAAAACAAGCTAATGTTGGAAATTATTAAAATTTAAACCAGGCATTTCAAATAGATTAAGAGAGAATATCAAATTGAAATGATCCCCTCCCAAGAAAATCTTGTTGAAACAAACTTAAAGAACTATTTAATTTTAGTATTGTTTACAGTAGACCTATGTTTGACTTGTTTATCTCATTCAATTAAAAACACAGATGTGTATTAAAAAAAAAAAAATCAAGAACAAAGCAGTGTGCTGGCATTTTTTCCAAGCAACAGCTACAGTTAGTTGTGTTATGAAAACCATAGTTTTAGTGGCATGGAGATGGGTGTGCTTCCCATTTAGAGATTGTTCTACTAAAAGTACAAAATGCTGTATGTTGGACATGAGAAATTGTCTTTACTGAACACATACTAATGTGAGAAGTTCCACTAGCACCACTCCTTACAACAGGGCTGCCAGCTGGTGTTAAAGGCTTTCTGGTATTGGCTGTCTCGTTTCGGACCACAT
Source organism: Pygoscelis adeliae (assembly GCF_000699105.1). Lineage (NCBI taxonomy): Eukaryota > Metazoa > Chordata > Aves > Sphenisciformes > Spheniscidae > Pygoscelis > Pygoscelis adeliae. The sequence goes on from NW_008824243.1 coordinate 3,456,054, forward strand.
AGTGATAAAGCCTACCTCTGGTACTTACCAGACGGATACCATTGTGAAAGTGGCATCTGTATCTCCAGCCATAATTGGAAGGGGTTGGACATTATAAAAACAAATGACAGTCTAAAGAAAAACTTGAACGTTTGAAAGCAAACTTTGTAATACTTAGATTTTTTTAATACAAGTGCGGTGAATTCCCAGATTTCTGTGGTTTCGAATGGGTGTACTGTAAAGCTAAAGCCTACTTAGTCCTCCATTTTTGTTGTCACAGCAGTACTGAGCAATACTTTATTCTGTCAGCCTCAGTGTTAGATCTTTTAAAACATATTTTCCGGTTGCTTCAAGATACATTAGAGGGTACAAAATTTTATCTTTAGCTTGAAAGACATGAGCCTGGAATTACTGCCACTTTTATTACCAAACTACTTGGGGGAGAAGGTACTCCAGCAATTTTGAAAGTATGGCACAAAAAAGTGTGGTTATGACATATCACTATGAAAGCATACCTAATTAAAAAATACAAATTTCTGAGTTATTAAAAATGTTACTTAATTTTTGTCTTCAGATTCCAGTGACTTGATGCTAAGAATTTACAGAGCTGAGTCATATGTTGGCCTCCAAGAATATAAAACAGCCATAGAAGATCTAAATTTTGTTATTTCTAAAATGCCAAATTGGCCAGAGGTAAGTTGATATGAACTCTTCATTTTTCAAAATCTGTGTTTATCTGTAAAATTAATTAATTCTAAATTATACTTACATCAAGAACCTGGGTCAGCGACCTTAAATGTTATCTTGTAAGACATGCAAAATGCTAAAAGGTATCTTAAAATAGTTACTTATATGAGACAGGCTACTGTACTCTATGAGTATGGCAGGTTAGAGTTGATTGATGAATCTACTTGGAACTGTTAATTTAGCCTTCATCAAAAACTTCAGGTATTTTTATTTCATATCACAACATGAGATGGTGTCTTTGGATGAAAGGTTAAGTGCAGTAGAACTGACTTCTTGGGAAGAACTGTGAAGTGCTTTTGTGCTGTCTGTAGTTATTATTTTATTTCTTTATAAGAACACAATTATGTGTTATTAAATATTTACAAACTTAACTTCAGCTTAATGTTATTTGACTGGATGGTTGGCTGAAATTGTGCAGCCAGCTTTAATTGCTTGAAAGCAGAACTTCTGAGGCCTGTACGTTTGGTAGGTTGATGTAATTGAGTTTTAAAATTTCTTATGCTATGTACAAGTTAGTCCTTTTAAAGTTCTGCACTTCCCTGAAGTGTTTATACTTTGATTTTATTTCCCAAAGTCGGAGCATTTTAAGCATTATCTGTTCCTTGAGAATATCACATGAGATTAGTGAGCACTGTTGCCATCGGGACAAGAATTCTTGGCTCTATGTTAAGGCAACATTTCTCTCATAGTTTTTGAGTATTGGTAAAACAGTTTGCTATATAAATAGGACAACGCAGTTTTTGTTTCCAAATGCTACCAAAGAGTCAAAAAATACTTAGCACAAGCAATAAGTTCTTTTGCAATAGTGTTGGCTAAAAAATGTAAGCATGTGTTTGGGGCCGTTTTTAGTGGCTCCAGTACTTGGAGTTGGGATAGTTTATGGTGATGTAACCTGTAACAGCTGGGGTTTGGCGTCCGTTTTGTTTATTTGTTAATTTGTATTAAGAGAAGGACACTTTGCTGTTTTAGCTTGGAAAGCTGTTCTTCGAAAAGCCCAGAGAAACTCAGTGGGAACTGAGCTTTGCAAATAGTGCAGGCAGCTGGGCAGTCACTGGCCTTCAGAACTGTAAGATACTGCATACTGCAGCACTGTCTAAACTGAGCACAGCAGGAGCAGCAAGATCTTGCCCCACAAGGGGAGATACCTGCTGCTGTCTTGGTCTCTCCTGTGTTCAGCAGTTCCATGGCTACTGCAAATTCAGAGAGCATCCTACTTTTTACCTCTCAGCATTGGTAGCACCGTCTACGTTTTTCTACGTGTTTGGAAAGAAACCTCACTTCACTTAACTGAACTTGGTTTGATGGATTCCTCTAACAATTCTTATCTCTGTAGGAAAATAAACTGTCTGTAAGAGGAGGATTAGCATACTTTCCTTCTTCAGGATACATCTTAATGAAATTGCCCAAATCCATCAAAGATGATGCATGCCCTCATCTGACAGCCTTGTTTAACAGACTCTACTGTTAATACTGGCAATCGTTCCGTAGAAACTGCTCTCTGGGGTTTTCTGGTTTGTTTTTTGTTTTTAAATTCAGTTGTCTGGCTCATTATCCGAAATCTCGATGTTGTTGTTGTTTTATCTAACTTTTTTTAGATAACTGTTGTTTTTATCTAACTTGTATTTATATTACTGCAAATGCAACTTTTTAAAATTGAGATAAGTTGGATAAGGAATTCTTTAGTTCCAATGTCATATAGGTAGGTTCAGCAAAATTCAGTAGTCTTTTCTCCCCTTTTTTTAGAGGTTTTTATTTTTTTTTCCTAGCTGCTGTCCAGCATTCAAGGATAAAATATAGTTGGAGGAAGCAATTCCAAAAGTGCATTGTTCTGTGTTAAGAATATAGATTAAGATGTATGTAAGGGATGCATGGTTGTGTGGATTGTTTTCTTTGTAGTTACCCTTCTCCTGCAGGCTGGAACTGTAAGGCTTTTAATGAAACAGAGGGCAAAAAGGGTATCCTGTAAACTGTTGTATGAGGTTATGTAATAATTTGTACTGGACGTCCCCCTTCTTCCCCTCCAAAGGCTCACAGAAAGGGGAAGTTAAGGGTTTTTGTGAATTCAGCACTAGTCAGGTTTTTAACCCCTTCATGTAAGCCAAAACAAATTAACTGGAAGGAGACTAACACCAGCCTATCCCATGACTTTTTTCAAACACTGTAGGGGATGTATGTTAGACAAGGCATATAGATCATCCACGCTGTGCACAGCTGAAGTTTGTTGAAGAACTACATTCTTTTTGTCATGGAGGGTTCTAATTCTAACTCTGTTGTAATGCCTGTAAGATGAATACTGCAGTTCTACGTGCTCTCTAGAAATGTCTTCATGATATCTGTTTTTCAGGTCTACTTCCGGAAAGGAAAAGTGCTGCAAGACTCTGGCTTTGTAGGTGATGCCTTACAACTGTTTCTACAGTGCTTAGCCCTTGATGAGGACTTTCTTCCAGCCAAGCTAGAAGTGGAAAGGGTAATTTTATTTATGAAACTGGATTACTATCTCTGACTTGGTTCCTTTATAAAGCTCCCATTATGGTAGACTTTGAGCATCTAAAAATCTTAAATACATACAGAGAAGGTTCAGGTGGCAGATTGGTTCCTTTCAAGATATATCATACTGTGTTGAAGAGAGTCCTAATGTACAAGTTTTAAGTACATGTTTCAAAGTACATATGCTTTTGAAGTTACTAAATGAAAATCTAGAAAACTGGAAAGCAGGCAGCAAGTTAAATATTCTAAGTTGCTCTTTCATGCCCAGCGCACAACAGTTTTTCTTTGATAATAAAAATTTACATTGAAAAAGCTGCATGATAATGAATTGATAATGTCTAACTATGTTCGAAGAGCTCACTTGTAGTAGAAAAGATTTCTAGAAAATTTCTTTTTAGCAATATAGTTATGTAGGTTTCTGCTTGTTCTTAACTGTTCTTTCTCAGTTACTTCTTAAATAAAGCTCTGTTTATGAGGATAACTTCATATAGATTAAATTCTTATTTCTGGTATGTAGTTTTATGAAAAAGCATCTAGACATATCTTTATTATTGTTATGAACATTTAGCTGTTTGTTTTCTAGACATTGTGTGATGTGCTGTCACCAGAGAAGTTAGGAGAGAGTCTGAAGGAACCTGCTTGGAATTCACCACATATTCGAAATAAACCTTTGATACTTGGTTCTGAGGTGACTGAGTCTTACTGCAACTTACAGCTTTGTCCTGAGCAGGTAACAAAAACTATAGGATAACTTTTCTCTTTGGCTGATACGCAAACATCAGATGTCCCGATATCTTTATTTGTCTTACCTATTTTCCAGCCTAAAAACTCACTTTCTGTAATTGGCTAAATTGGAAGAAAAGAACTGTGATTTGGGAGTAACGTATTTTCATTTGGAGTGTTAGACTCCTTATTCCAGTGAACTACATATTAGAAGGTACTGAGATTTGGTATTAGTGACTGCAAAATACAGAGAAATACATTTTTTTCTTCTTTGAAGCAGATGAAGATTTTTAAATTGTTAACGCTAAGCAGATTTGAACACTGTCTTGACCTATCAAATTCCTTTAGTTAACTAATGAACTAACTGTGGGTATCAGTTTGGCTTATTTATCTTTGCATGTTCACATCTTATGTACTTAGATTTGTGTTCCTCTTTAAGTACAGTTCAGTTCATCTTACTATTGTAGAGTTTAGGAGGATCAGAGGTACTGGAGCCTGTCAGTGGAAGCTTAAATCGTGCACAGTCTGCCCATGCTCTTAACTCAACAAAAGACCTTGCCAAGGAAGATGGCTTAAAGAGAGTGTCTTCTGAACCCCTTCTCTCTGGCCAAGAAAAAGGTGCTTTGTTGAAAAGAAAGCTTTCCTTTTCAGAACAGGATACAGTTGTATCTGAAGATGGAAGAAACAAACACAAAAAGCAAGGAGGTAAAAAGTCACTTACTTTGAAATTTGAAGTATTGACTGTCCTGTGCCTTTCTCTGAAGGAGTATTTTGTCTTGCTTTTCCTTAGGAAGTACAAAAAGGGATGTGACACTGGCTTTTGGAACAATTCCAGGGGATTTGATTGATGTATCAGATTTTGAGTGCTCTCTATGTATGAGGTAAGATTTCCTCCTTGATGCAATATTTGTGTTATAGATGCTTGGCCACATATCTGTTACACATACAAACTGAGGTACTTATAGGTTGTGATGAGTTCTGATATCAGTCGATAATTTTCAGCCTTCCTCTATCCCTGCAGTTAAATGCTTATTTAAATGTCACTTGCTATAGTGCTATATAATACAGCATTATTTTAGTCAAGCTGCCTTTTAAATTAAACTTTGCGTTGTTAACTGATAACCTAAAAAGGATAGGATCTTTTGTGGTTAAATGTTAGGGCTTTTTTCAGTCAATAAAACTATTTAACTTATTATTTTGGGAAGGCTAATGCTTAGAAGTATTGTCTGTGAACCTCATATTTGTCTACTAGATGTAGATACTTCAGAACGTTAGTCTACTTTAATGTAGCTGATGTATTTGAAAGCTCTTACTGAGTCGTCTTGGTTGTCAGAATAAATACCTTAAAACACATGACGTATACTAAACTGTCCATAGTTATGTTACCAGTATGTAATACTGCTATTAAAACAATGTAGCTCCTCAAAGAATCGCTTCATTTTGCGTATTCTGAATCTCTATGTAGTGAGACCAAAATCTTTGTACGTTGGGATAAATGTTCAGATATTTGGAGTGTTGAAATGTCTCCAGATTCATCAGAAAATACAAAAAATGAGTGGTGCGGTAGTAAATGGAAACAAACTGCAGTATAGAGGGAAAAAGTAGAATAAGGAGACATGGGATTAATTTTCTCTGCTTTGCTACAGTATAACTAGTCTTAAAAATTAAAGAGGTTGATCACTGACTTTTTTAGCAAAACACACACTTGCCGTGGTATCTAACTTTTAATAACTTTGTTTCAGGCTATTCTTTGAGCCAGTGACAACCCCTTGTGGACATACGTTTTGCAAAGGTTGCTTGGAACGGTGTTTAGACCATGCTCCTCAGTGTCCACTCTGTAAGGAGAGTTTGAAAGAGGTACTGTCTCTCAGTAGAGCTCACTAATACAAATATTGTGTCATCTTAAAGGCTGTTTTACTTAAACCCAACAACTTGGATTCACTTGGGTTATGGATTGCTGCTAGAAAGGAAAAACTTGAGACAAACTTTGTCAGTACTAGTTGATTAGGTTTGCCTCAGGGTCTTAGGGGTTTTATGTTTCTGTGACCATCTACTTTATTGGTGTAATTAAATTCTGAGTGTTTGTAAACTTTGGTAACTATTCAGTAAAACCTCTGATTTCTGTATGCTTTCCTTATTTGTATGGCTGTATAACCTGGGAAATCAATTCCGTCTCTGGTAAGCAGAGAAATACAAACTGAGTTAGACACTTAAGTTGTCAGACACTAAGAAATAAAAGAGAATCTCATTTCCAAATAGTAGAGTAACATTAGGTGTTAAGTAATGAAACATAAGAACTTCAGAGCTGTAAGTTTTCATGGGTTTACATCTAATTCATTACACATTTCATATATCATGGTTTTAAAGAAAAGCTGCACTTTCTCAAGTCTTTTGTTAATATATATGAAAAGAAATATTAATTTTTTTTTTAAATTGCTTACAGTACCTTGCAAGCAGAAAATACAGCATCACAGAACTGCTGGAGGAATTAATAGTGAAATATTTGTCTGATGAATTATATGAGAGAAAAAGAATTCATGCTGAAGAAACAGCTGAACACTCAAAGTAAGCTTGCTGTCTTTTATCTAGAAAACTTGAGAGATTAGTATGGAAATCCTTTTTAGAAATGTTTTATCATTTTTGTGATTATTAATAATGGCGTATTATGGATGCAAGAAGGAGTATAAAGACATGTTAATTTGGTGTCTTAAATGTGTATTTCAGAAAATTAACAGTTTTTTCACTACTATGGAAATAAAAAAATCACACTTTGATAGTAACAACGTGAGGCTCTTAAGTCCTCTACAAAATATGCTTGCCCTTCTGTTTCTCTTTCTGTGTGCACTGTCGTGGAGCTTCAGTTTTAGCTTAGCTGCTGTTAATGGAACTGTCCTCTTGAGTTGGCTGCAGAGTCTCAGATACCTGAATTTCTTTCAAAGCAGTTCATGATAGACATTAATTGCATAAAGATAGATGTGATGAAAAGAAATTGTTGGGATTTTTTTGTAATCTTGATGTTTATCTCTAGTAGAGTTCTTCAGATATATAAAGTGTCATGTATTGTAGCTATGAACGTCGGAAAACTTTTTAAAACTATAGCTCATGCAACTTATGTAACAGAATCCATACATTAGAATTATGTTTTATAGTCTGAAAGGTATTAAAATTAAATACCTGGTAATGTTTTAATGCTAACTCGTTTGTATCAACTGTACATACTCGATAAAATAGCATGGAAAAAATATTTTGTTTTTCAATTAGGCCTGCTGAGGCATATTGCAAGGTGAAAATTATACCCTGGGTTGCATCTTGTGATCTGGAGTCCATCACTGAAAGCAATCTAAACAGTGACCTAGCCACTCTGTAGTTACTGCTACATCTTTTTAGTTCCAGGAAAACTGTGACTCTGAGGGCGTAATGGCTTGTATGGCTCAAACTAAAACAAAAAGGAAAAAAATAACACCCCTGTCCCCAAAACAAAGCCCTTCATTCACTCACTAGATACTACTAACTGGGTAACTGTGAGGTTTACTGTCCAGTATGTATTCAAATCAGTACATAGGTATTCAGTCACTGTTACTAGTATGTGGTTTTATTGTTTATGAAAGTTATTACAATGTGCTTATTATTAAACTTTGAAAAGAGTGCTTTATGACCTCAAATATAGCAAACATACTGAAAAAAAATGTATTGTCTTGGCATAGTTCAGTGATTAGATTTTTTTTTAAGCCACATATTTCTTTTGATGTTCTCTTGAAGCTTGACCAAGAATGTTCCAATGTTTGTTTGCACTATGGCATATCCTACTGTGCCTTGCCCTCTACATGTGTTTGAGCCAAGATACCGACTAATGATTCGCAGAAGTATGGAAACTGGGACTAAACAGTTTGGGATGTGTATAAGTGATTCTCAAAATGGGTAGGTTTACAGCCTAATTCTAAGCTTCTCATCTCTTACGCCTTTTTTTAATTATAAAAAGTATCCTTTCAGAAGTGTGTAATTGCATTACTGGCAAGGTTTCTTTTCTAGTTTTGCAGATTATGGATGCATGCTGCAAATAAGGAACGTTCATTTTCTACCTGATGGACGGTCTGTTGTCGATACAGTTGGTGGAAAGAGATTTAGAGTTTTACGGAGAGGGATGAAAGATGGTTATTGCACTGCAGACATCGAATATTTGGAAGATGTTAAGGTATCCGGAATGCTGTATAAATACTTGATAGTATTAATAGCTCAAGATTTTTGCTTGATTTGTTCTTGAGAGCTCTGTTTCAAATTTTTAGGTCCCTATACCACTGGAAGATTCAGTGCCAACACGTGGAAGAAATGGAAGCTAGCTTAATTTTTTATTATTATAAAGCAACAAAGAAATACTGTGTTTTTTGTTTGAACAATAGTTTGAAGCTGTAATTTTTTAAAATACCACAGGACTTCTTTACTATTCAGTCATTAGCAATCAAGGTTTAGGAGAATGCAAGAAATGTATCTAAATACAGTTGAAATTGAATGTTTTTTGATTTTTAGCTTAAACACCTTAATTGTTTATCTCTAATGATATTTTCATAACATTCCTCCTATAGGTTGCTGATGAAGAAGAACTAAAGAAACTGAGAGAACTTCACAATTTTGTTTACAATCAGGCCTGCAGTTGGTTCCAAAACTTAAGAAACAAATTTCGCACTCAAATTCTTCAGCACTTCGGACCAATGCCTGGCAGGGAGGAAAATATACAGGTAAGACATCATTCCATATCAATTATTAGGTGCTTATTTCTAAAAATAAAAACCCTGTTAACAACTGCTAAACATTAAAAGAGAAAAAAAAAACTTTTTCCCAACTTTGAAGGCATAAGGCTTGCATCTTGTTTCTCTTATGATGAGCAACAAAAGGCAGTTCTGTCACTGTTCAACGGTTTTTGCAGGAAAGGATGATATGCTGCTGTGGAGATAAAACTAGTAAACTGAGAACACTTTAAGTTCCAGTAGCATTTTAAACTGTTGGTTTGTGTAAAGCTGTTAGAATTCAAATGGGAAAAAAATTTATTTTCTCCTGTGTGACACGTGCAGGTAGTAATCTGAATCACGTGCAGTAGTAATCTGAAAGGACGAGAGGAAATGGCCTCAAGTTGCGCCAGGGGAGGTTTAGATTGGATGTGAGGAAAAATTTCTTTACTGAAAGAGTGGTTAAACATTGGAACAGGCTGCCCAGGGCAGTGGTTGAGTCACCATCCCTGGAGGTATTTAAAAAACGGGTAGATGAGGCGCTTAGGGACATGGTTTAGTGGGCATGGTGGTGTTGGGTTGACGGTTGGACTCGATGATCTTGGAGGTCTCTTCCAACCTTAATGATTCTATGATTCTATGATTTGGCAAAGAGGTAATCACAAATAACACTTTCCTCCTTTCTGAGCTAGTGTCGCAAACTGCTGCAGCTGCTAGGATTTGACAAACGTTTCTTAAGAAACTAACTGCAGCAATCTATTGTAATGGTTATTATAAACAATTAATGAAGGTTGGTGAGATCCTGAGAGAGTGGAGGCTAGAGGAAAGTAACATTTAAAAATACGTAAAATTTGGCTTTCAAAGTGGAATTATGTATGAAGTGGGATCTTATGAGACCCTGTCCCTCACCCATCTGCTACGTACTTTTATGAGACTATAATAACTGATCTGGGAGGACTGTAGATGACTCCACTGGCTGTGGAGGCCAGTGCATGAATTCAGAAGTGATTTTAGAACAATTTAATAAAAAAACAGATTTAAAACAAGATACTGGAAAAGAGGAATAAGTGTGCAAAACCAGGATAACTAGCAGGGCAGCAATACTGTGGGTGTGAACCTGAGATTTATAATAGAACACAAATGTGTCAACTGTGTGATAAAGATGCAAGGGAGGAAATGTCATCCTGGACTGTACCACTACCAGTAATATTTTTGCAAGTCATTTGAAGTAATTAATCTCTGCAGCGATAGGACCTCTGCTGAGGAGTATTATGTCCAGTTCTGGGCATGACATCTAAGGCTGGTGCAGAGAATTGAATAAAGTACAGAAGAAGTTACATAGTATGTTTTATCAACTTAGAAGAAACTGATTAAGTAGTCCTGCTCTGTCTAGGAGGTAATGAGAAGGGAGTGGAATTGGGAGGTGATAGAGGAATCCTTCAAATATAACAAAGACAATTGTAATGAAAATGTTAGGCTTCAAGAATATTCAGGCCTCAAGAATAGCAGGACAGGTAATGGATTTAGTTTTTATTGGGGAGGTTTGTTATTAGGTGACTGTCCTAGCCTTAGCCATCTTTTCCCAAGCAAGCTGTAAGCTTCCTTTGTTGTCTTAAAAATAATTGCTTTATCAAGCTTAGTTTAAGTGTACTTTGACTTCTCAGCTGGGGAGGGATCAGAAGAGATCCCTTCAGAACCCTTCTGATCTCATGGATCTGGAATTCTCTAGTTAGTATCAAACTTTAATTTGTCATTGACGACTTTGTCTTTCGGTGTCTTCATGTTAGTCAACTATACTACATTGGTTATGGGTAACCAACTTGTCTTTTATTTTTAGGCAATGCCCAATGGTCCTGCTTGGTGTTGGTGGCTTCTAGCTGTTCTCCCAGTAGACCCCAGATATCAGCTGTCAGTTCTCTCCATGATGTCTTTAAAAGACCGTCTGATAAAAATCCAGCATATACTCACATATTTTTCTAGAGACCAGTCCAAGTGACTAACCGCCTGGGTCTTCCTGAAAAGTTACTCTGTTCTGGTTGTAGTAGCAGCTGGAATTTTTGCTGCCTTTGCACATCTAGCGCTGGTTTGAGAAGTGTAATGGAACTGCTTTTTCTCTCTGCTCCCCACCTTCCTGACTTCCTGAACCATGCGGTTCTTTGAATGCACACTTTCTTCAACTATGAGAGAAGACCACTGATGATTGCACAACGTCAATCCAGCTAGATATGTTTTTCACGTTATCTACATTACAATTTGCACTATGTAGAAGAGAACCTTTTTGAGACTTGATAATTTTAGCCACTGACTTTTTAAAGCTGTGGGAAGTGCAGGACTTAAGGCTGACAGTCCAAGTTTACAACATTGAGGAGGTATTAGTTTTGCAAATGTTTGCCTCATACAACTGTTCTTTTGCTGTTTGCACAAATATTTGAAATATAGTATTGAATGTCACTGTTGGATATTACTACTCTTGTTGAAATTATCTTGACCATGAATATGGCACAGATTTTTAAGTTACCTTGTAAATGTATGCATCACAAAACAGGTGACATCATGAACTGTATGCTGAACTGAGAGCCATTTTTAAGGAACAAATGCAAAAAAAAAAAAGGTACTTCTGTCTAAAAACACTTAAACTGTGAATATGGTTTACATACCTAGGCCTGTACATGTTAAAGAGGAAACTGAAAACTAAATGCTAGTACCAGTTACATCTCTACTGGGCTTTTCAGGCTGGCTGTTCTTCCAGAGCACACACTTAGTTTATAGAGCTTAGAAGAAGAAATCTTAGAGTGTGCGCGCGTGTGTGTGTTGGGGATTGTGCATCCCGGATTTAAAAGCTTAAAAGTTTTATTTGAACTTTTTAAGTTGGTGCAAATGTGAGTTCTATGCCTTATTCATATCAATAGTAGAGCACACTGCAGTGGCAAGGTTAGCATCATGCTGCCAATAGGTACTTTTTGTAATTAAAGGTTTGCATATTTGTGAATATGTCTGATACTGGCTTTCTTGTATGTAAATCATTTGTAAAATATTTCTTAAATCTTGCTTTTGCTAATATATTTAATTTTCAATAAAGCTAAAAGTTTGTAATATTTTTAACTTTATCAGAAACTAAAAACCACTTTCATTTTCCATATGCTTCTATTCTGGGATCTTAAGTGCGTCCAGAAGCAGCTGTTTAACCTACATCAAGGTTGTGGGCACTTCATGACGTAATTGGTATGTACATAATTGTTTCTGATTATAGTACCTGTCTCAGACTGATTATCGGTCAGACAAGTTTTTTGCTGGTGTCCTGCTTTTTTATCTACTTTGTTTAAATTAAGGTGGTTTCAGGTATGAGTTTGCGTTTCACAAAGCTTAAACCTTGTGGGAAACTGTTCTTGCAGAACAGTTAGGTATTTCAGACTTGCTAATCAGATGCTCTGGCCTTGTTCTTTTCTGGAGTTCAAGGCTTGAGATATTACAGGCAACCCAAAATCTGCTGGATCATTTTTAATGTGAGCTTCTATCTAGGGTAAATTTCCCCTTTATTGTATGAATAAAGTCCTGGATCAATATTTGGAAAGCTTTATTTGCATAATAAAAGAAGAAAGAGGATCCTCTATTTCTCCACTTCAGTATGTTATAACTTTAGAAACTTAATCTTTGTATCACCACGATCTTAAGAATGCAGGTGACAGGATTTTTTTTTCTGGACAGCGAAAAGTCCCTGTAGCCAGGCTTGAAATACCCAAATAATCTAGCGGTAATTTTTTTTTTCCTTGCCAAGAGCTTTAATTTTGAAATTGAGTATTCCCTAGTCTGCTGGAAGATGTGGCTTCTAGGTGTTTCTTTATATGTTCCCGAGAGTTTTTAATACAATAGAAATTCAGATAAAGTGTCAGTTGGATTGCACTGTCCTGTGCATATTTAAGTTCTATTTCTGGAATTGTAAACCATGTAAGAGAACACTTTATTAAAAAGAAACAGCAACAACAAAAAAAGCAAAGTTACTGTGATTAACACATGCTGCATTAAGACATTGTAAGTACTACTCTTCAGGAACTATTCTACACACGATCATTGTAGGTGCTGTTGGGAATGACTGAAATTGAGAATGGGGAGGAAAGCTTTTTAAGAGGATTTTTAAGTTGGAATTTTTTCAAGTGGTGGTTTGTGAACCAGATTTTGTCACTTTGTGCAGTTAGAATGGAGCAGAACAACAAGCTCACCTGAATGTTGGCATAGACCTTTCAGTAAATATCTTGGAGAGATACCACGCTGTACTTTGTTGATAGTGTTTTGAATTTGGGGAGTACTTCCTTATTGTTTTATCTTTTTAATTCCCCCCCCCCCGGCCATGTCACACAGCAAGGGTTCTTTAGCTGTCGAACGATAAAACAGCAACAGACTAAGGACCAAGTTTGATCAACTTATATTTATTATAATAAAGTTGACAATTGATGTAATTAAGCCTGAGCAGAATGCGAGCAATCTAGGCAGGAATGAAAGGGAAAAGGGGAAAGCTTACTTGCTGTGTAGGCAAGGTACAACACCGTTAATGAATTAGTCTTACCTGATGATGAGCAACAGTCAGTGAAGTTGTCCTCGTGTCATGACAGAGGAGGTTGACGTCTCCTTCGCCGGGCAGCACCCCTGGACCAGCCAATGAGAGCTACCCCAAGTTGGGCACCTCATTTATGGGATTGTGCCTTCCCTGTTCAACTGTATGATTGACAAGTTGATGTAGACGTGTTCTTTACATAAGTGTGAGAACAAAACTAGATGTGCCTCGAAAGATTGGTGATCTGTAAATAGCTATACAATAAACTGGATGTGCGTGTATGTTAATATGAGAGAGGCCATAAACTTCACTGTACTGAGAAGTATCTGCCCAGACCTGATGTATTTTTCAAATCTTTCTGGCAAGGACCTCTTCCCAATTTTGCTAAATTGTGGCCAGAGATATCACTGAAATTCTTAATTCATGATTAATATTCGCTTCTAGTCTCTACCTTACGTTACTCTAACCAAAGATAATTTCTTGTAACAACTCGGTGCCCTGGGTGAGAACCAATGAGCTTTATGTTCAGAAACTTCAGTTTTCTCGGTGTGAAATGGCGACTTTGTATTTTTCCATCTAACTTCATTTTTCTTTTGGAAATTGGCAAATACACAAACTTCTTCACATTCTAGCAAATCATTTCTCCGTGGGCCTATTACTGGTCCTAAGTTTCTTTAAGGACAATATGCAAAGATGGCTGTAAGATACGTTGGTGGGGGTGGCTATGAAACTTGAAGAGATGCCAGAACTTTACTGGGGAGAAATGTTTGCTCTGAACCCCATGAAAGACTAGGCCAGATTCAAACATTGCTAGCGGCTTTACAAGACTTGGAAGGACAGTATGCTCCTCCTTTTGGTTTTATAAATCATCTAACCCATTCCTTTGAGCTGGTCTGTCCCAGCGTGTGTGTGGTGGGGTAAATATCTGCTAAATACTGAAATTTTACTATAGCCTCATTTGCGTCGATTACAAGTGAGGCAGGGTAGAGTTGATCTGCACAACTGAGTCTTCTGAACGACGGCACAAGGGAGACTTGCAGTACAAGGCACTGCTCACTTGACTTTATCGGTTGGGGCAGGCACAGTTCCCAGAGAGAATGGTCGCAACTTTGGCTTTGAGCAGGTCTCCAAGGAGCAGTAGACAAACCACAACTGCCTGGCCTGCGCCTGACCAAGTCTGAGATCTTGCTCTTTCAGTACTGTCTTTGACTGTAGAAACCTGGCTAGCCACAACTGCGTTTCTAGTGGGAAGGTTGTTGCAGTTAGTGCGTAGACATGAGATACCTGTTCAAGGATTATTGTATCCGTGCTGCTTGGTATTACACTGAAATCTGTCCATTACCCTCTCATTTATGTGCTTTTCTACAATTTAAAAAAAAAAAAGCTGTAAAATGTTTAATGCTAGAATGTAAGTTATTCTAAAGCCTCTACCAAAACAAAGTAAAAGAGACTCCACTGAGTTTTGAGCCTTGATTTTGATGAAGTTATACTTTCCTGGATGCTCATGACTGCGACTGCTTTTACAAGCAAAGGCCAATAGCAGGATTTCACCATGGATTTAAAAAGGTAATTGCACTAGTGATAGTACAAGCGATGTAGCTTAAATGCAGTCAGGAGTGCCTGTGAGGATGTGGCAGGCTCTCTAAGGACAAAAAGTTTTGAATGTTGGAGAGAAAGAAGTTGGTAAAGAAGTCTTTATACTTCTAGTTGAGGGGTTTTGTTTTGTTTGGTAAGTAAGATGGAAGAATGTCCTATATTGGAAATAACTTCTAAAGCAGACTGAATATGAACCTGTACTAGCTAGGAAGCTGGCCATTTACCAGATGTTTAAGTGCGTTAGAAAAGGGAAATGATGTAATGGGAAACTGGGGACAGGGAGCTGTGCTGTATCAAGACAAATACAGTCACTTTCCAATCCCAATAGAAATTCTCTGGAGCTTGGCTTTTTAAACTACCTAATTGTATCACCTATTTGTGTGCGTGTTGGTTCCTTGCGTTCAAGAGCTTTCTGGTCTGTCAGCTAGGAATGCTGCTTTTTATCGGCATAAAGAGCTTATACAAGGTGCTTGGCAAAGTGGGCTAGCTTCTCCCTGATGCTGCTCTGAGGTGGTTGTTTTGGGGTTTTCTTTTTTTCCTTTTGTTCCCCCTTTTTTTTTTTTTTTGTTCTATTTCTTTTTGGTTTTCCCTCTTGCATCAGACCTTGCTTAGTTCTGTCTGAGGGCTACTTGTTGGGGCTGCCCCAGCCCACCCTCTTTCCTGTGCCAGTTTATCAGATCTGTTTATCAGACGTTTCAGCTTACTTCCCCCTGCGGGACAAAATCCCGGTATCTTGGGAGCTCCGAGTTCCTCTGAAAGACAACCTGTTCTTTTCTGTGAAAAGCTCTGTCCTTGAAAAGACTTGACCTTGATGCTTGATATTCTCAAGCATCTGTTGAGCTTTTGGCAACTTGTTTGCTGTGCTATTTTTCTATCAAGATATCTATCCTCCTAGTGGTGATGACATCTGTCATTAGGAGGGAAAAGAGAGAGAAACGCTGTTAATTCTTTTACCAAGTTCCATGCAAATACATCTTAATTCCTTCTTCAAGAAGTTTTTGAATTTTACCTTCCGTGGGGAACAAATAATCTTCTGTCTTCTCCAAGTTGAAGATCTTCCTTATGGTCGGGGCATACTCTTCAAGGGAGTAAGTAAGTCCTTCAGAAAGCCCCCAGTCTAGTTGAACTGGTATTTCATAGTCATCATCATTTCTGTTATGTGTAACTCTCACAAATCACGGTGAGACTGGTTTGAGTGTATGATCAATTTATTAATTGGCAAGAAATGGCAATAAGCAAAACAGTGCTGGGTGGCCCGGGAGCCTCTGCTCCACCGACGACACACACGGGTTGACAAAGCACATCAGGTTATGTACAGAAAAATCATACATATTCATCAGATTTCCTGGAAAGGGTAGTCTTATGGTGATGAGCTCCCAAGCATGCGCAGTAAAATTAGGGTTAGGGTCTTTTCACCCTCCGGTGGTCGTTCATAGTCTTCCTCACTTTGTCCTCTGGTTGAACTTCGGGCTTCCTTTGTCCATATATAGTCATTGAATTAGTTTATCAGTCCTTTGACTCTGGAATATTACAAGGGGGTCAGTTTAACTAGTTTTTTAACACTTACCTTGACACAGTCGTCCTGAGTTCCTATTATCAGTGATTTACACCGGAGGCCTAATGAGCTAGCTCAAGGCCTGTAAATTCTGGTCAGGTAAGAATTTACATGTCTCTACTAAATCACTAAAACTATGCAAGTGAAGCTAAGAAAAATCACAGCAAGGTTTTAGTCAGGGATTGTCAGGGATTTAACCCTTTCATTTCCCCCATTTCTCTAAAATTTGTAAATTCCTTTACAAATATTCTGATCTGAGTTATTTCATTACCTTAGGCAAAGTCCAAACTCTCATAGCCAGTTTCCTTAGCTTATACCACAAAAGGCAATTGTCTCATCAAGTTTGGTGAACAAAACAATATACCACTTATCACAATTTCCATACCAAAGAAAGGTTAACAGGGTCTGTCTAAGGCCTGCTACAAGACTCCTGAGGCAGAAACCCAAAGCTCTATAGAGGCAGCTGCAGCATTGCTGTGGTCCAACCCCTGTTGCAGTTATTGAAGGAAACAAATTGAAACAGTGCGGGCGGGGGAAGGGGAAATTAAGATGTTCCCTTCCTACAGGTCTCTGCATCCCTGTGGTGGTTAAAGTACTCTTTCAAGGAGTAAGGGAAAAGTTAAGTTTTGTCCCTTTCCCCCAGTAGAGAGGGGATTAAATTGCTTATAACCTGGGTGACTGTTCTAACCTGTAGAGTGCATATTATGTTTTGAGTGAATAGGTATGCTTTGAGACCCTGGCTGGAACACCGATTTTGTGTATCCTGATGAGGCTTCGATGAGTAAGAGGCTGTTCTGCCCTGTCAGGATCTAAAATGCTTCTGCAAAAGCACAACAGCAGATGCTGAAGTGGCTTGAGGTCCCTCTCGCTCAAGCAGCTGTTGTGCAGCAACTCTGAGGAGTTTTGAATGCACACACTTAGATCTGAAATGGAATAGGGATTTGGGAACTGGGACTGCAACCGCATTCTAGAGGTACTTAAGCTCCGCGGGAAATTCAGGGTTTGTGGTTTTTGGTTTTGCTTTTTTTTTTAAATCAACCCTCTATGAAACTTTAAA
Organism: Pygoscelis adeliae; assembly: GCF_000699105.1. NCBI lineage: Eukaryota > Metazoa > Chordata > Aves > Sphenisciformes > Spheniscidae > Pygoscelis > Pygoscelis adeliae. Next base: position 3,473,468 of record NW_008824243.1, read on the forward strand.
GTTCTCCTCATGTACATACCTTGAAAGAAGTCTTGATTGTTCAAACAACCTTTATACCTTATTTTTGTCTGAGCCCAGAAATCGAGCATGTGTAAGCTTTTGGAAGTTCTGAACAGGGAAGTGTGACTGCTAATTAGGACATGATCTAATCCAGGGTCCTAGGTTCCACAGCAGGTGCTTAAAGATTAGATTTTCATTACAGGTATTCCAACTCAATTTTAAAAATGCAAATAAATTTAAGTAACCCCTCTATGTAATAGTTTTTGTGAAGATAAAAGCACTTTTTATTTAAGAATTTTTTGGGACAGTTTTTAAAATTGGACAAAAGAGCAAGTGCTACAAGATCAATTTCTGCCTGAAGAAATTCTCAGGTTATTGCATCAATGTAACAGTTGGAATGCTGAACCAAGGGGAAGTATGTTTGTTTTATAGCAAAAGCTTTGTGAAGAACTTCCAGCTAAATGGCTGATATACAGCACTTCAGCCTTTAGGATGACTATGTAAAGTCCTTGCAGATATCATAGACTCTGCAGGTTTCATCTGCTCATCACAGCAACAGTGTTAATGCTAGCAGCTGCGTCTTTCTTTGTACTTCTTTGCAAGGCAACTGCTCAAGCAAGGGTTTGCTTCTGAGAGTTCAGTACAGACTGCACAAAAAAAAAATGCCAAACAACCCAGCCCATACAGAAGCTGAAGAATTGCCATCCCTATGGCAACTAAAGCACTTAGCATGCTCCTGCCCAGCGTAAACTGGCACAATTTTACACATGAAGTTAGTATAATCAGGGTGCAAGTAATTTGAGAAAAGTAACTGGAGACAATACAGGATATTCCAGGTGTTGTAACACTCAAACCATTGTCTGTTACTAATTTTTATTGCGCGGGGGAAGATTGTACAGAGACAGCAATACAACATAGCGATGTGGGTAGAAAAAGAGACAGATGGCTGGCTGCAGTTGCCCGTCTCACCATGGTGCTGGGGTAGTCAGGTGACTAATAAGCTTGTCAGGTTGATCACCCATCAGAGCTAACACCAGCTAACACCCAGGGGAAGAATAGGAAACGACACCTTCACCTCTTGTGTAACTTCACCCTCAGGTTATGTATTGTTATACATAACACAGTCTGAGCTAGCAGACTACTGCCACCAGGAGAAAGAAGCGCTGCACTCTCCTTTACAGTTGTTGGCTGTGTAAGATGATGAGCCAACATCTTGGCTCATCTTATCAAGAAGATAAGATGAACCCATTCACTCACCCAAGCAAACAAAAAGCACGCACTCATCTCTTTTTGCCCATTAATTTTTCTGCTAGTTGAAGTTAATACTGCTATCTTGTTAGGAGAGCTAGCTGACAGCAGGCTTTCAGAGGTGCTAGCATAAGCATGCAGGTGAGTACAACCCTGGTAAATAGCTTGCTTGCTAAAAAACACTGTCTTGAGGATCTTCACTTTTAAGTCAGTGCTTCCACAGAGATGGTATGCCACCAAGGAATTTCAACCTCTTTGTCATCACTAGCCCTCACTATTATCGAGATTTCCTTTAGAAATTAATTAGAAAAGTAACCGCCCTCAAGACTAAGAAAAAAGTTCTAGTTATTTTGCTGTAGTGTAAGCTTTGACCAATTAAAAAAAACCCCTGCACTTAACTCCAGAAGAGAGCACTGTTTAGAGCTCTTCTATACAATGACACATAAGACGCAGTCCCTTCCTGTGAAGGAGAAGGCCAGCCAGCAGCATTTAATCCAGGTGCTCGCACTATGGGCTAAGCCTGACCTACCACACAATCATAAAGCAGTACATTAGGAACAAAGCAACACAGCTTCCTGTAACAGAGAGACACTTAAGCAGTAGAGTATCTTCCAGAAGACTGCCACCTAACACCATTCTAGGCAGGTTTTAGTGCAGAAGCTTTTTACAAGGGTATTACCTAACTTAAGGTCCTGAAGTTATGTACCACAGCTGATGGCTAGTTTTTGTGTGTATTTATTCAATAAGTCTCCATTAAGAAGCTTCGAATTCAATAGTTTATTTATAATTGTAAAAGCATAAGTGTTACATACATTGAGTAATTGCATATTTGTTAGAATCGTACCTACTCAGAAGATTGGTGTGTGCAAAGACAAGACAGTCATGCTTAGATTTCCCCCCAGTAGTTTGTTGCTTTACTATTTATTCCCCCCTTCAGTTCAGTAAAATTTCCATAGAAACAGAGTGAGGAAATATAGATATATAATAGGTAGAGTTATTGAAGTGTACGACGACAGTTTGACAACATCACATAGGCCCTTTAGAACTACTGAAGGGAGACATCTGCCTAGTATTTAAAAGGGCAAAAACTGGACCAGGCAAGAGTTACAGCAAACAGGCAACAAGCCTAGTTACAGTTCACTCAAACCATTTGTATTTATAGCTTGTTATGAACAAGAGAATCGGCAATCACATCATTCCAGAAGATATCAATGGGGTACGTATACACACACATTAAAAAAAAATACATGTATGTATATACATTTAAGTAAGGCAGGTATTTATTTCAGGCTCTTAAAACGTTTTTCCAGCCCCTTTTCCTATTAATACAGCATATGTTGCCATTTTATTGCTAAAGAAAGCGTACCATCGTTGCAAGCAGAACAGCATCAGCACTGGCTTTAGTTAGCAGTCCAGTTGAGTTAATAAGGTTCAAGACATATTATTACTATGGAAGAATATTACTGTTACAGAAATACAGAAGACTAGTTGACTCCTATTTAGATCGCACCAAATCATTCTCTTGACATAGTCTGTAGTTAACAGTATCACTAAAAAGCAGAACAGCACCATTTTGGAGCAACAGAAAGAGATACTAAAATACTACTTCCCCATCTTTTACTAAGTTGTTGTATTTAAAAAAAAAATACACATGGGAAGGATGAGGACACAGACTTCATCTGCTGCTCTAACAATGCTTTCTTCTGTAAGAAAGGATGCAGGACACTTGAGCTCATCCAAATGTAAATTCTAATATGAATGGATATGCACGCCATTATCTTTGCATAAGTAATAATAGTTACTTGTTAGTATGACTTACAAGGTGCACTCTCGAAGTTTTTTGTCAGCCTGCTTCAAGGAGATCCAGGTGTTTAACATGTTTGATCGCAGTTTGGCCCACACCAAATGGTTGTTTAACCCAAATATCTGGGCAGCAAACTGGGCAGCTCCTTCAGGTGACAGAGTAGTAGGGCAGCCAAGACCTGCAGAGAAGAGAGCGCCACTTACCAAAGTGTATTTTATAGTCAAACAAAACACTGCCTCCAAAGAACGATTTAAGACAGTGTTTGTTTCAGCCTCCAGGAACCCCATGATCTAGATTTAAAGCTACTGAAGTAGTATGTGTTCCACTACTTCTAACATAACTGCTTCATGGCATTTTAAACCAAAAGCCAGCATTCCAAATGACTCTCCTATAGAGAGGTAACAGACTTCTGGGCCTCCTAGTTGCCAAGCACACGTTCAAGTCACTAACAAAGTTAAATCGTACAGGTAGCAATGCGCTGAAGTAATAGAGTTACGCTCATACCTACACTGATTGTGGAGAAAGATGTTTTTTGATCTTTGATCATGAGGAAAATGCAGCTCTGTAGCTCAACGAAATTCAATTATTTAGATCCCCATTAATACTAATTCCAATTTCAAACTGGAATGTTTAGCAAGGATAAGCCAAGGTTTATATTTTTCTGAAGATTATTCCTATGCAATCTTTGCTCTGTCTATTGGTCTTTTTGCCATCAAGAAGTCAAAGACTGCATGCAAGATATTTCTAAAGACTTTGCTCAGTCTTTAGACGATCCAGCTACTTTTCCAGTGTTTTGCCGTGTGTGTGTGTGTGTCGTAACATATACGTGCACACACCAGAACAACAACAAAAATAGAGTAGGTCAGAACAAGAACATGAGTTGAAGATCATCTTACCACTGGGTAGTCTGAGAGAGGACCACACATCCTGAGTACCCCAGTCAGCTGAGAGTGGAGGACAGTTGACAACTGGGTAAGCAGTGTTACCAGACATTACTGGCCCCAAACCGTTGCTTCTGCCAGCTACTGCAACAAACACTGTTGGGATTCCATCTCCTGTGGGGGAGGGGAGGAGGGGGAGCAGAAGACATTCAGAAATAAGTAATCCACCTTGTTCTCTACCACTTGCTTTTGTGGGAACTTTATCCGAGACTCTAAGTCTGTTTGCAGTTATTTTGTCAATTCCATTACATAGCATGAGAGTTTTGTGTCCAAACTTTCCCACTTTACAGAAATATCTTCTGAATCTTGCAGCCTTAAATCCCAGCTACTGGTTTACCACAACTGAAGTTAGCATATCTTACTCTGTCTCTGAGGGGAAGTCTCAGTATCAGAGGAGTAAGTGCTGCTTAGCTTTGTAGAGAACATAACCATTAAACCTCTGGCATCTTTAAGTGTTCCTCTCCTTAAATTTTACACAGTTCACCTCAAAACGTGTTTCTCAACTATGGTTACCACAGATGTGGTTTCACCAAGTAGAAAGTATACTCCCACAAAAATAAATAGTTCTTATCTCTCCTCTGCTAGGCTATATACACTTCTGAAGAGGTGTCAAGTTTTCTTGGTAAAGATTAGAATTTAAATCAAGAATCTTTTTCTCACAGCATCTAAAATAACAAGGAAGAGTATTTTCGTTAAACAGGCAGGAAAACATGATAGGAGCAACATCTGCCTTGTAAACAACACATAAGAATATTCAGAGTCAGCTAGAGAAACTATCACTCTTCCTCATTTCAGAAGGGGCAGCATCACCAGCAAGATGCTACAGTAAGTGTATTAACATGATCAAGGCTTGGGCAAAGTAGTTCTGGTACTGGGATAAAAGCAGGGGTTAGACTTTGAGTAATGGAAGCTGTGCCCAGGCAGCAGGACAATACATTACTCTGTAATTGCTTAGTGCAGTCTATAACCTGTCATTATGTAATTAGCAAGTATACAACAGCATCGTAACAGCTTGGTGTTCTGTTTAACAAAAAAAAAAAAAACACACACACCAAACCCCACAAATCTCCTTAAGCTGCGAGGTCATTCTTGAACATGATACTGTTTCAATCCAAATCAGTAGTTCTTTGGCATTTACCTTCATATTCTGCTTTGATCCTCAGGGTTTCATCTGGCCCTTTGTGAGCAGAGGTCACTCTTAACTCACAAGGAATTCCAAAGGCTGCGCATGCCTTTTTTATTTTTTCACAGTGACTGAGGTCAGAAGGAGATCCCATCAACACCACAACTCTGCCTTGGCTCTTTGTTTTCAGAAGCAACTAGGGAAAAGAGTGAAGCGGGGCGAGGGAAAGAAAAGCAGTCAACAGGATTGAAGACGTGGTTATTGAAGTCTAGATATGCTGTTCATAAAAACAGATACCTCCACTCTTTCTGCAACCCATTCGAAGTTTCTCTTAACCATTTGCAGTGCTTCAGGAGTCACTTCTTTCAGGTCCCGGTAGGACTGAAAAAAGGAAGAAAACCCAAAACTGAAGTTAATGTGTTTTGGCTACACAAAGAACTCATTTTTGCTACCATAATTGATAAGAATACCCCGACTGAAATATTTATGCAGTTTCTAACAATTCCACAGGAAGGAGAACAGAGATTGGTACAGATAAAGGAGAGAGTGGATATGGAAGCAAGGAAGAGCTATTTAATGAAGAACCATCTCAGTAGGTGTAAACAACCTTCTACATTACAATTCATGGCCATTTGCAACATGAAAGGCTTTTAGCCATGAGGGTATGAAGGTTTTGGAAGCTTCCCAAAGGGTAAGTTTAAGGAAAAACATACAGCTTTTTTAAAATTGGATTTGTAACGACATGATTGCCTGCAGTAGCACTGCACTAGCCAACCTAGGTTCTGCATGATGTTATCATGTACCTTACTTTAGGGAGACAAGCAAAAGCACTGTCAGAGCAATTCACTCAAGCATGCCAGTATGTAATTCAGGTAAAGTAAACAACAGAGCAGTTCTGCTTCTCAATTTAAAAGTAATACCCCTCCTCCGACAAACCCACTTTGAAATCTTCCCCTGTGGCTTACAGCCACTTTCTCTCATAGGGTCTCTGTTACTAGTCTCAATGACTGTCACAGAAGCTCCACGGCAGCAGCATGCCCAAACCGGTTCTTTCATAACTACTTATCTAGTAATTCAGAGATATTTGACAAGTGTAATTGCTACAAGTTTAAATATAGGACAAGTTTTATTTCAAACCTATGTTTGCAGCCCTCATATGTGGACACAGTCTGTTAGTAACACTTAGAGACGACCGAATATTGAATTCGAGCTTAACCAAGATAAATAATGAAGAAAAGCATCCTCCCTGCAGATCCCTCTTATGTATCACCAGATCTCTACTAGTAGAGGATACCACTCTGAATAAACAGAGAAACTTGGAGGCAGACCTGGGAACCAAAGCTTCTATTCTTCCTACCAATTTGTTGAGCTATTTTATTATCTGCATAAGTCAGAAATTTTTATTACCCCTGGAAGCTCCACGCTTCATTACAATAGCTCCAGTCAATAGTGCTGTTGGGCATTCCTACTGAAGACATACAGGCAGAGGATTTTTTTTTCCTACCATAAACCAGATGATAATCAACTATTTAATGAGAACAGGATTGGACATTAGGTACCCTATGAATACTCTGTAACAAGATAAGACTATCTAGAGAAAGCCACTCTGAAAGCAGATGTTTAACTGTAGGGTTTACTTTTTTCATTCTCCTTCCCAACTGACTTAAGAGGTAAAGATTAAAACACTACCTGTTTGTCCTTCTGCTGACTTCTGTCTCCTGATGGCCACAGTCTCCATGAATCATTATCAATAACATCAGCAAGAACAATTTCTTTTGTCAGAATATTAACACCAAATTCAATCTAAAAAGACAATAAGCATCCTATTTTAGGAACTATACAGTGATATATTTCCTGTCAGAACCAGGATCGTGAGAAATCAGATGCTTATACCTTCAGGTCTACCAGAGTGCAGTTTTGGGGCTGCCATGATTTTTCTAGGATCTCAAAAATAGCTTGAGTAGAACGAGCCATAATATCCACTTCAGTCTGGCCAATAGTAAGTCCAGCAAAACAGAATTTTGCTTCAATTAGCTGCTCCTCAGACCACTGTGGATCATTATTAGCATCATCCTGTTAAGAAAACCAAAACATATACATCATGTAATTTAAGCTTGCTAGAAAAGGAAAATAACCATTAGAAGATAATGCTAGGTTTTGTTTGTTTTTTTCAAAAAACAGATACAGGCTTCAAACTAGTATTTTATGATTAGCACTAAAAAAAGTGACAGCAACATTGAAAACACTTGTTGTAACACCTGAACATCTTTAAAAGCACTTCAAGTTTGGACAGTGCCCCAGGAGTGACAGGGTACACTGCAACCACCACTTCAGGTCATCGTTCAGGAGACACTTCTTTCAGCACGCATTCCCAAGGGAGTTCATAATCCTAAGTGACTAGCTAGCTGCTTAGCCTCACCATGTGAGTACTGTTTATTTTAATTTCTTCAAAAACATCAATACATCTGTTTCAACTGATGCGTTAGGCTTATGCCTAAAAAATCCTTATACCTTATAAATAAAACATTTTTCTATTTTATGTACAGTTTGGCTTGTTATTCTTTGATGGCCCTGTAAGCCAGTAGTACATTATATGCACTTCAGACAAAACAGCTGTTGGACAAGAATGCAAGAAAACTTTAGGCTGGCAAAACTACCAATACAGTAAGAGGATTGGTCAGCCACTAGCGCTACTTGCTTTGTTTGTCAGCATTTTAAAGGAGATAATACAGAGTTCTAGCTCTGTTTGATTAACATCACAGGAAAGGAAACTTACCTTGTAAAACATCTCAATTTTGGGTGGGTAAAACTTATACCCTTCTTTGACACCAGGGTTTCTTTTGAGGAAGGAGCCAGTAGCAATTCTTCTGCACACCCATTCAATTGGGATCATTTCACAGTGAGCTGCTATGAATGCTGTATCACTCTGTTTCCTGACAAAAGCTGTTTTGATTCCTAAATATAAAGATGGCAGCTTAGTTCCATTACTAGGCACACTCCACAGTTGAAACAAGACTCACAAACATCTTTAATTTTGAGTACAACTGAATCTTGTTCTTCTCTGGACTTAAGGGACACACTGAAACTCTTCGGGTATTTTAAGCCCAATCTGGCCTTGCAAAAGACACTCAATAGTCATCTTCCACAAGTCATTAGTTTTGCCAATTTTATCATACAACGCTCGCTTGTAGCTCAGAACCTTATGCTCTGGTCAGAAATCCTATTCTTGCAAGTAATTTTGTTAACAGAACTTTAAAAAAAAAACTATCCCTCACAATGGTTTGTTTTTAAACAAAAGTTAGCAGCATCAAGTACCCAGCCATGCTCTGTGGTGGAAGATCCGTTATACATAACAGTAATTGAAGGCTTTCAAAAGAGTCAGGGAACATGGTAGTCTTTACTACTTTGTTTAATAAACGAGGATGGGGCAGGAAAGAGAATGACTTAGTCCTCCCTTTCATTACAAACTAACATTTATTTAGGGCACTAGATTTTAGTGATTTGTTAGGCAAAAGACATTAAGACTCAGAAGCCCATGCACACACACAAACCTGCTGCAGCAAGTCAACCTTCTTACATAATTCTAAGGTGACCCCATATTAAACAGGTACAGCCAACACGTGCAGATAGGCACTGTAAGTGCTAAATGGCTCTTTTTTTCAATTTCACTCTTGGGGAAAGTCCCACCTTTCTCCTCCCAGGGCAAGACAACTGCCAAGCTCAGTTGGCATCTGCCAGAAACATAAGACAAAGGAGCTGCATCCAGTCAAACCAAGAAGTAGCTCCATTCCATTCCACTGCCAGAGCCATAAAGGAAGAATTGAAGTCTTAAAATATGGTATTAACATTGACTCTTCAGATTTTGTTGCCTTGCGCTCAAGGGCAGAATGATTTAAATAATCAACTGCACATTAAGTCACTTCTAAATCCAGGCATTAAGGCCCCCACATGGTTTACTACTACATTTTTCATCAGTGCGGATGGGTGCTTTTGAAGGGCTGACATTAGCTCTATTATAAAAGGGAGAGAAACTTTAACAGAACTTCGTAAATCATCACCTTTGAAAGAGTAGGTTAAGAAGAGTTGCGCAAAGCAAGCAAAATACTTCTACGATAAGGCATTCACATTATCTGCCATTTACACCAGTCAAATAAGCAAACCGGAGAAGAACCCTGAAAGTTCCTTTGTTGCTTTAAAATGCAGCTACACTCTACTCTGCATATTTTTCCACAGCACCTTAAGTTACTGAGTACAAGCCATTTAAGGATCTTTGAGAGGTCTACAGCATGGCTTCTTCACATTTAAAGTTCGTATCTGTAGGATATTAAATATTTTGATTGTTATCTTAACTATTGCCATTTAAGAATTAGGCAAAGCATCTCATTAATTGTTCCTAAATGAAAACTGGCAGTTTTAATCAACTGCACATATAATCAGAAAGACCTTGGAGGCTTCTTTGTACTGTATGCACAATAGACTTCCCAAGAAAGGCAGTAACTGAAGGTTATACTGAATGACTTGATGTATCTTTGTCTCAGCCCGTATTTTAAGAACTACTTGCACAGAAATATAGGTAGATACAACTGTACAGAAACTATCTTTCTCTTCCCCACATGTGAAGCATGCTAGGATTTTACTGTTTGACTGAGAGCTATTACTACACCTTACAACAGATAATACAACTTTTATTGTTGTTGAGAGTTACAAGGAGTAACTCAGCTGGTACTTGAAGCAATCTTTGTGCAAATGCTTCAAAGTGCACCGAGCACACAGCTATAAGCGGTGTTAATGAAGTTTCCTGGTGCCTGTGTTATAGCACTGTTTGCAGACTCAAGTTAGAAACCCACCAGCGCAAACTCCTCTTTACAACTTGCACACTCCTCAAAGACACTTCAAAATGCTTTCTCAAAGTGAAGACACTGGCTCAATTTTTGGAAGTGTGGTGCAAAACTTGAGGGACTCAAGCTAGTTACGTATTCCATGAAAGCTTACTTCTAGCATCAGAAATATTTTGAGTCTTTTAAAGTTCACATTAAGTTCCTGATACATTCAATACAGGCCGATATATGCATTTGCGACATAGTCCTCATAAGTGTTTAGGTACAAAGCGTACAGAAACTGTACGTTGATATAGCACACACAACTGAGAGAAGAGAAGAAAAAAAAATATAAAAAGATGCTCTAATGCTCTAATTTTATCTTTTAACATTCTTACACAAATTCCACACAGCTTAGACAGTCCGGTAGTGCCACTAGCTAGCAGTGACTTCTATGCAGGCAGATGTGCTAAGAAAGGCGAGATGCATCCACTCCGGCATTACAGGCAAGGGGGCGTGGGGGTAGGGAAGCACTGACAGAAGTAGAGGGGAGGATCAGGGGTGTGTCCAAACAAGCAGGAGAAACTATCGCAGTGCTATCTGCGATTAGATTACTTCAGATAGTCTCAGGTTCCCGACGAACACCCACCCAGCTCTGTAGTACCAGAGGGAAAGTGTAACTAAAAACTATTAGACGCTAAAAAAAACCCATCAGAGCTTCAAGGCAGGGTAAACCAATATATAGAAACAATTCTGTTTTGTAACAATACCTGTGATACACAGGCACGTAATTCTACCTTTGAAATACTTACCAGCTTCTTGAAGCAACTGAAACACACAGCTAGTTGTTGTATTGGAAATGGCAGCCTTCCCTTCCATTCGGTCCTTCCTGGCTGCATTTCCCGCTGTTATTTGGTCCTTTGACTGCATGAGAACACATCCCGGGATATCTGGCAGCTCGTACACTTCTTTCGTTTTACCTTCATTAACTTTTTTACCAAGTTTCAGGTCTAGAGAAATAAATAAAGACCAAAAAAAATCAGTTTTAGACTGAAACAAGTTTTTTCCTTCTGCACCCAAGCCCACCGAGCTCGCACGCTTTACCAGCTGCGTGCAGAGCGGGACCCAGCAGGGTCCCACGTTGCAGCCAGCGACCACGAAGAGCACGCTACGGCCCCATCTACGGGGCAACTCGGCCAGGCTTCCCGCCCAGCAGGGAGGGCGAAAGCGGTCGCGGCGAGACTTCTGCCCGCGCGGCTCCGGCGCCCCGAGGGACGCGGCAGCTAAAGGCGGGCAGCTTCCCGCCG
>NW_008824243.1:3486975-3490580 GCF_000699105.1 Pygoscelis adeliae
GGGGCCCGGCCGTCATTCTCAGCCTTACTCGAGGCGCTTATGTCAAAGTGTAATTCGCACAAATCGGGACGGCCGAAACGGCGTGGTTCTTAAGCGTTTTTAGGCTCCTACTAGCCGCAGTTGTTCAGATTCATCGCCGTGCTATAATAAAACTTCTTGTCTACCTGACGTGTCTATGGCGATGGAAAACAGACTAGAGTCACTGTGGTCCGTGTGGGTGCAGAGCTGCAAAACGAAGCTTGGGTTCTGCTTCCGTTTGGTGTTCAAAGCGATACCGTTATGCACTGACATACACTAATCATTTTGTCAGTGGTGCCAGAAAGGTACGTTCTCCCTGTGGGAACACATGCCCAGCCAAACACGCGCATGCTAGTTTTGTAGTACGTGCTAGGCTTCCGTAGCACAAACACCTGTATGCTGTGCTTAACTTGCCATTTGCAAAAAGCGGGCCTAATAATCACATTCCTGACAGTCTGGGGAGGTGGGCTTCTCCGAGTGCGCATGCACTGAATAGATAAAACGATGTGTTCTTTGTATTTTTGAGGTCACAGACATGTAAAGGTTGCGCTGAAATTTGTCTTGGACCAATAATAGAAAATCGTTTACATTGAGATTTTCTGTTTATTACAGCTGAGTTTCATATACTTTTGCTGGTGAAATGCTGCATCCCTACATGGCTCTCATATACTAATTATTTTCTTTGGGTTGCAGGTGTATCATTCATGAACTATATATATTTGCCAGTGTCCATCAAAAACGTTTTTATTGGGAGCGATAGAGCTGCAGAATCCAAGGAACAAAGCCATGTAATCAATAGTCTCATTTTAGGTTGCGACATTTTTCTGTGAGGAGGCTGGGAAAAAATCTTACCTCATTTGTGCTTACACAGTTACACTGGTGGACCTGGAGTTTCTGAGTTGGAAATAAAATGATTGATGTATTTTCATTACTTTGCAGCTTATTATCTCAGTTTTCACTGCAACCTTATTTCATGATTTTTCAATACACATTTTTTCCTTTTTTTTTTTCTGATGGGCACTTGACAAGTATATTTGATTTCCATGAGCTCTTTAATATCAAATATCCCCTGTGGAGGACACAACTGTAGACAGTAATACTAATGTTGTGATTGAAACTGTAAGCAATTCACAAGTTCTACAGGAAGATACACACCTAAAGGCATACACGCACTACCTCTGATTCTGATCTTCTAACTCAATAATTGTCAAAATTTTTAAGGGATGCTTTCTTAGAGACATAAACATTATTGCATCTGTAAAGTGAAACAGTCTGTTCAATTAGGTATACCTTCACAAGCACTCAATAAAATTCTATTAAATAGCTGAGATGTTAATGTTCCCATTTCCTTCTTTAACTTTCTTTCTAACCTCTTTGCATGTTTCCTACTGTGAGGTGTAGAAGAGGTGGCATCTTTATCAGGAAGTAATAGGATAACAGCTATCTTTCTTCCTCCTTTTTGGAACATCTCTTGAAAAGCGGAATTAAGATTTAGCATTAACTGTATCAGTAAATTTCATTAAGCCTGTTCTTTTAAACTTAAAAACTAAGAAGAGTCTCTTAACTGTATTCCTTTAAAAATAAGTAAGTATGAAAGAGGTATGGTAAATATTAATGGGCAGTCCCGGTCAGGCCTAAGTGACTAACAGAAATTTGATTGGCCACTAGAAAACACAGTCCTTAGACCTCACCTTCAAATTAGTAAGGATGTTTAGGTAATGACTACTGGCCTTAGATACTCATAGGCATGTTCTTTCATATGCAAATTAGTCCTGTGCAATAAATCAAATTACAGAATTTGGCCCTTAATTCATCTTAGATTTTGAAAGTCAGAATATTCAAGCATGACATTGTATCAAACTGCATTTTTGAGATGACTGATCCACAAAGAAGAGGCAGCAATTTATAATCTTTGAAATCTTATCTGCACATGTAAAGATCCAGAGTATTTGTTATGTGCCACAAAAACATGCAGCGTAAGTTCTTTGTGCTTTATGTTCTGATATAGCTGGTTGCAGCAATGTGAAGGACTTTGCTGTTTCTGATAAATGGCCTAAAATGAGTTGGTAGTTTGCATTACAGTGTTAAAAAGATATTATGGCACTGGAGAGATTTACTTCAGTGAGGATGTTTGTAACTGAAAACTTGAAATTCCGTACGCTGGATCAAGCCACCAAAATATTTAAGCATATATTCAGCGGCATGTGTTTGAGTGGTGCTCATTGTTTCACTGAAACTATTCTGCATGAAAAAAACTGTGTATTTGTAAGGTTCTGGAGCAGGCCCGCAAGTAGGCACATCATGACAGATAAAAGACTTGGAATTTCACTATCTTGACATAAGCAACAAGTTTAAAAGGTTGTTTTTGTTTGCATTTTTTTTTAATTAAAAAGCAGCTGCTAGATTGTTGAGGCTTAAATTCACACTCCTTTGTAGCAGAAGTCAGAACATGGCTTTTTGTTGGCTTTTACTTTATAATGGTGAACTGTGAATTAAAATGAAAACCAGTATGTTCCTACTCACAGGCTAATCAAGGCCTTCCACACACTAAGAACATTGTACCAATTTAACTTGAGACCATTTTAAAGTGATTTTCATCTGGTTTTAACACATTTTACAGCTATGTTAGTGAATTCTCATTATGTTTGAAACTTTAAAGCTGCTAAAGCTAATGCTGTTACTCTGGCATCAACATTAACAAGGCTTAAAAGTGGATGTTCTAAATCATCTTTACAATTTGTAAGCCAGGGAACAAAGTCACTGCAAAATCCACTGACAGCATGCCAAAATAAAGTCAGAGGATATTGGTAAGGAGAGGACTTTCTTGGGGGCGGGGAGGGAGGGAGGGAGGGAGGAGGAGTACTTTGAGGTACAAATCTATTAAACGTCATTTGAGTCCTTGACCAGGACAAATTTGCAAAGTTAATCTTGGAACAAGTGTGATTTCTGTTAACTTTTTGCAAAATTCCCTGGAAAATATTTTTGGCAGTAATACTGTGTACTGAGACTTGAGTGTATCCAGCTTTGTACTGATTTTTAGAAAAGGTCTTTAAAAGGCCTCTTCTGTGCAGGTGGAAGTCCTATTAAGTCAGGGAATATTCCTTGTCCCAGCTCAGCTGGGTTTATGTATGGAATTTGTTACGAGAATCAAAGTAAATGGAGGCTTGGCCAGCATGCTTTTTTGATACCTTCCCTGTACTGTCTGCTATTAAAACCCACACAACAGAACCCAAATAATCACCAATGTAAGTTAGGAATTTTTACTTCTCTTTCAGTCTCGTAAAATTGCCCGTTGCTTCCCATTAGCCATCCTTCCAAATATCTACACTCAATATGGCATAATGAAAGCATTTATCTACATTTTATATACAACCTCTTGGTTACAAGATAGATTTTTTTTTAAAAGGCTATTTAGCAAGCTATTGGTTTCCTGTCTTACACCGTGAATCTTTAAAACAAAAAGCTTGAAATTGCAATAGTATATGGATGGGAATTTTCTGAGGAACATGGATATGCTACAGGTAATGATCCTGATAATTTGGTATGTAACGTATTTACCTCTTCATTTAATCTCAAGAATCCATTAT
>NW_008824243.1:3490611-3517328 GCF_000699105.1 Pygoscelis adeliae
CAGCAGATTCCCCCATTCCCAGATGCAAAAACTGCAGTGTTAAATGTTTTAATTGTCTAAATGCCAAATTTTGTAATTAACTATTTCTATGTAAGTTCCCTATGGAGTGTACTGGGTAAAATGTCTAGCTAGTGATTGAGTCTGTATGCTGTTTTACCAGAACATTCATGCTGTATGTGCTGGTAAAACATTCCTGAGTGCTTTCAGAGACACTTACTGAATGTGGATATAGTAACACTTCTCGTTCTACCTTGGTTTATGTTTATAGGCCGTTCTGTGCTGCTAGGTGCCGGCAGCCCAGTTTAATTACATGCCACAAAGCCTACTGCTGCAGGAAGGGAGGAGGAGCAAGACTTTTTCGCTGTGGTGAGCTGTTATATCTGCTGGGTTGTTTTACGTAACTTCCTGCAGGGCTCAGGTTCCTGCATGCTCGTTTTCGGAAAGTGAAGATAAGCCAGATTTCCATTCTAACCAAGTTCAAATCTCTTAGATGTACATGCCACAAAATGCAGTTCAGTCTCAGGTCTTATCTCTGGATGTGGAGTAACTAACTGGAATGAGATAACATAAGGAGGAGTGGAAAAACCAGGAGGGAAGTGGTGCCAAAATGTATATACAAGAGGACGTTTTGGAGACAGCCATTATGTTCATTGTGGCCAACAGACTTTCCATTACATTAACCTAGCCATTGAGTTGGGGTGAGACTGTTTTTCTTCACATTGAACTGTAGTTAAGTCATCCATGTAGGCATGATACAGCTCTCCAGTAATTTTCACAGGATTGCTCTGTTGGCTTGTCTGTCCATACCTTAAATTTGAGCCTAATGCGTGGAGGGAAGGTTGCATACAGCATGGGAGGTTCATGCTGGGTAGTTCAGTTCAAATAAACTGTCCTGGCTGCTCTTTCTGCCCTGTCTTACACTACTTTCTTTGAACTTAAAAAAGCAAGGTTGTTTGGAGGGGCTTTTTATTAGGTTAATTTTAGTTTAAATCAGTTCTGTCAGTTGGTTAACCACTTGGCCACATGAGTGCTTGTGCCAACACAAAGGAGACCTAGCTGCAGGAGAAGGAACAAAGGGTGAGAGCTTGGAGGGTGAGTCTTTTAAGCCAACAGTGATGCTGATAGGGCTTGTGGATCCATCAACAATGCAAGCATTTCTGCTCCCTGAAGCTCATTCTCCACGCATTTGGCCCAAATATAGTTTGGTCTACCAGGAAACAATCTAAATGGGGCATTCAGAGGACTTTCCAGGGTAACAGCCCTATCAAAGATGTGTAAAGTGACCCATTCATCTCAGTGGATGAGAGTGCTTTAGAGAAGAATGGAACTTTTTAATATAGGTCAGAGTGATGATTGCTCCATTTATCTGCCATACCTCAGAAATTTCAGTATTGCTATTTGCAAACTGGGGAGGAGACAGATCTGCCCTCACAGGGGAATCTGAATGGCCTCCCGGTAATAGTGCAGCTATTTGAGGAGGGAGAAGACTAAAGGTCTCTGTTTTTTATAGGATTGCTGCTCTTGCCATCATTACTTGGTGTTGGTTTTGATTTTTAAGCTGGATCATTTTCATGATGTAATTTATATTAAGATTCCCAGGAGCAGTTACATGGAAACAACTTGGTCTGGCCTTTCTGCTAAAAAGGAACCATGTTGTGGATCTACGTCTAAGAAGGCCTCTCCTCCCAAACCCTTTCAGTCCTACGGTAGTGCTCTCGCACATAACCATTTAGCATGTGTCAGATGGTGTCCCAAGTTCCATTTAACTTGCCCATAAGTGTGCCGAGACTAAATATTGTGTGACTGTAATAAATGTAAAGCTGTGATCAGAGCAGAGCCACAGCACAAGCTCAAGCAGATATAAAAATACACTGGAAGGATGAGTTGGATTAACTAATGCTATTTTTGAAGGGACTTTTTTTGATAAATCCTTCACTCTAGCGACATTCTATTTAGCCCATTGTCACTACCCTGGGAGATGCTGTCAAGAGGAGACAGACCATAGCTCTAGACAACCAGAATTCTAAATTTGCAACATTCATGTTATTTTGTCTCTAAGCAAAAAGTGATGTGGAATCATAACTACAACTGCAGCGAAGAAAGGTTGTCTTGATGCCACTTCGATTTATCTATCTCAGCATTCTACATATTCAAGTAAATTAATTGGTATCTGTATAAATGGGCGTAGCACATAAATATTAGATGATGCCAAATGCCCCATGCACTTGACATTCTTACCATTTTTGACCAAAAATAAATGTGAACAGCAGGAAAAAAGAAGATAGCTTTCTGACAAAACAATTACAAAAAGCAAGCTATGCTTTGCAGCCACAACGCAGAATGGAAGTGGAATCCCACACAAAGGGGAAGTCTACCTTCTTTGGACATTTGTTTGTCAGGTAAATCCCACTCTCTGGAAAGTTTTCTGAGAAAAAAAAACTTTTACTTGGAAAGCCACTTGTGTTCTTTTTTTTTCTGTCACTTCTTGCTTCGTGTCTATCCTCCAGTGTCGATATGAACAGTTTCCAAGTAGAGACTGCAAGTGTGCTCTGCAATTCTCTGCTCTGACCTACCAAGAATTTAGACAGTCCTTTGCCTCAGTGCTTTTGTGCAGTTCTCACCTGAACAACAGCATTTAAACACAGATACATATTTCTTGAAAGATCTACTTATCTTAATGAATAAAATAAGTATTTTTTATTTTCTGGAAAAAGAGAAAGGTTTTTTGGGGACGTTGTACTGAATGACAGCAAAGTTTTGGAAAGATTGGGATCCCTGTGCATCACTCAGAATTTTAAGTGGTTTGTCTTCCTCGCAGTGCTAACTGCCTCCCTAAGGTTAGCCTTTCTTCTGCGAGGGCAGTCACACTGCAACAAAAACAACCTTTGAGCTGCTCAAAGTTAGGGCTAGCACAGCTGAGAACTTGCTGGGCTGCTTCAACTCACACAGAAAACCATTTGCTTTTTTTTTTTCCCAACTGGACTAGTCTTGTGTCAGGTTAGTGAGCTGAACTGGTTTATAGGGGATCCAGCAAGCATCAGATTGCTCCGAGTAGCATGGAGGAAAGGGGATCTTGTTGCAATGACTTATCAAATCAGCTTCGGCTGCTTTATGCAACTTCAGCCTTGCGCTCATGGAACAGAGCAGGTAGAGCAGAACATGTAAGTGATCCATATTATTTTCAGTACAGTTATTTTAAAAACTTAATTTAAATCTAAATTGAACTAAACTGTTTAAATGTACTAGAGTGAATTAGGGTTGGATCACACATTTTTCTGGTTCACATGTGGAAGGAGTAACCTCTGATTTTAGTGCTGATAGGTATGGTGAGGTCTTCAGCTGGCTCAGCATATTCTAGAAGGATACCTGACTGCTGTGATAGCAGGGACAGATCCCTTGTTCTCCTACCAAAGACAGCAGTTCTGTATGCAAGTACAACATGCAAGTTCAAGGATGTATCTTTGAACCAACTCATTGCAAAGAGAGAAGAAAGATTTTTAAACCAATAATAATTCTAGTATTACAAGCCAAAGAAGGTTTGTACTGAGAAACCAATGTGAAAAGTGGTAGATAAGCATACACTGGAACAACTGTATGTCTGTGACACTGTATAAATGAATATGATCAAAAAACTATGATTTTCTAGGGATCTTTCTCTGACTTCTCAGAATTGTTTTAAAAATGCTAGTCAAATGGCAGATAAAATCTACCTTGGTGGATATTATTTACCTTCATAATGTCTCTCATAAAAGAATTAAAAAGAAAATTAACCATAGAGCAGGAAACAAAGTACTATATCCAGTAATATTTTTGTGTAAGATTTTGTGAAGAGGGACTTAGGTGGAATTTAGGCCTCTGCGTATAGAAAAAACAAGCGGCTGTTGCTGCTGCAGTAGGGACTTGACTATTTGACTTCAGTTGTGCCCCTGTGTGTGCCCAGAACTGACCTAGCTTTCACAGGGCTGTGTAGGTCTATACCCAAACATGACTGAGATCCAGAAATTAGTTTTTCTGCTTGAATACACTGAAAGGAAAACCCAGGAAGCGCATGCCTTGCAGGCAGTACCAGCTGTAGAGTTCTTACACAATCACAAGCTGACGTAGTGACTAGTAGGATTTTGCAGAGGAACGGTTAGTTATGGCATGGCATTTGTCACTTACCATGTCATCGTTCCCTGCACTGTTTCTATGTTTTCTGTACTTCATTTGGTTACTGGACAAGGCAGACCCCTTGCCCAGTACAGAACAGGGACCAGAACCCATGCCTGCCCCTTCTAGGTGGGCATCAACTTCGTGTACTTTCTGGCTCATTGAATTCTCCAGTTCATTGCTGCACAGTACCATACCTTCAGCGGGCAGATGGGGATGGTCCCCCATCCCAGCACAGGCAGGTGGTGAGGCTAGGAGGAGGGTAAATGCTGATAAAGGAATTAAGTGTTGTATTTTCCCCACCAGCCTTGCCTAACCAAAAAGAAGTTCTCTTATGGCTTCAACTGTTTGTTTAATTGCAGAGGACTAACTTGCTAGGAAGGTCATAGAGATGGTAACTGGAAATGATGGGATGAAATTTTAACTGTACGTGTTTTCTTTGATCAGTCAAAGTATTATTTTCTTTCAATTAAGCCTGTTAATTGTGGCATGTAAGTGAGCCAAGGCATGTAGGCAGAGGTTATATCTTTTATTAGACTAACTGACGTCACTGCTAAAAGCTCATAGTTAAGGATTATGATGGGAACTCATACCTTGTTTTAGTTTAAATGACTGAAGGTGAATATATTAAAGGGGAGCAAGCATGTACAAATGTGGGTGACCTACACGGATAAATAAGTCTATTTAATTTCTTGCTATCTGAGAGAATCTCTTTGCATGCTAATTTCGTAGAAAGTTCATTAAACCAACCTGTTGTATGGCTGATGGATCAGCATACAGCTGTGTTCTGCTGAGGTCTTGCATTTCTTCCTGCTTACAAAGCCTTTCTAACAGTAACCTTTTGCCTTCTGTTACTGTGTGCACTCTCTCTGTTAATAGTTTTTGGAAGTGGAGTATGGTGTTTTCAGAAGCACTTTTCTTAAGTGGAACAGGTGACACCTCTGTGGACAAAAGCAAAATATGTAGTTAGAGTGCACAAGTCAATGAACTGCTGACACTGAAGTTTAGCACATGCTAGATTTTCCTAATGTTGTCCTTCTGTTACACTCTGTTGCAGGTGTTGCCTGGTGTTGTGTCATTGTATAACAGCGAGTAGGAATGAAGCAGACCTTGTAAAAATCACTCATATTTGAAACTTTCAGTTTTGCCTAGCCTTCTGCAAGACGTACTTATCTAATAGGCAATAAATGAAAGTATATTTAATCACACAGAGTTAGTCCTGTTAGTATAGTTTGTGAAGGTGAACTGAGCAGGTTGAATTCAGAAATGTTGTGGTGTTCGGATCTGTTTGTGTTCATCTGTCTGTAGACAAGACATCATTTTGGCATTAAAAATAGGGGTGAGCCTCCTAAAAACTAAGTTTGTCATCCCTCATTGTTGGACATTTTGATTATTGAGGGCCTGACAATTCTGCCAGGAAGAAAAATAAGCTCCTGACCTTTCCTATATCAGATTACATGCTGCATATTTCTGTCCATCCCTTCATTTCTCTCTCTCAGTGATTCTATACCATACCATTTTTAAAATATTTTTTTTTCTTTTTCTTGCACTTGATTCTTATAAATCAAAGAAGTATTTCCTGATGTTTACCTCATTTATACCAGGGATGAGGACTGAAATAAAGAAATTGCAGTTTTCCTTAGGCCCACATTTTTATCAGGACTCTTCTTTTGCAGATTGTTGAGGGTGAGAGAATAATGTTGGTTTGGAGTTTGGTGTTAAGTTCTAGGATTTTTTTTTTTTAACTGTTTGAGTACTGGAAACCAGAATCTGGCATCCAAATCAACAGCAGTGTATAGATGCTTTAAAAAGTCAGGGGCTCTTACCATCATTCCAAGTTTTTCTCTTGATACTCAAGGATCCTGTGTTTGCTGTAACATCTCCCACTGAAACTTAGAAGAGAAAAGCAAGGTGACTATTTTGCAGAGATTCTCAAAGCACAGTCAGTCACATATCAAAAAGCTTTATACTACAAAAGCAAATGCATTGGGACAAGTGACCTGGAGCAATGAGAATCTTCTAGAAAAGAATCTTCTAGGTGCTGGGTTGGCACACAAAATCAGGGTGGAGACACATTTATTTGGCAGATGCCTGGAACAGCTTAATAACTAAAACTTCTTTTCTGGAAGGTTATTGTTTTACTGTCTGCTGCATCAGCATTCACAGCACAGATTACACAGTCCTTTCCCAGCATGCTAAAATGTAAAACAGCCAGGTTGGCTTGAATATTCATGGTGTTGACAAATCCCATTCACGGAGAGCAGAAATGAGCAGTAATATCTTCAGTTTCTGGATTTGGAAGAAAATGTCTGTCTTAAGAATGTGATCGAGCACAAGAATGAGGCAGGTGAGAAGCAGTGGTGTCATCCCATGGCTGTGTGGATGTCATTCCAGCCTCAACTAATGGCACTACCGTACAGTGCCCTTGGACACCACATTAGGGCTCTGATTCATGACTGAGGACAGTTGGCTTAAGGATGGCTCCAGCGGTTCCTGCTCAAGCTGTCCACCTGGCCTCTGCCTGCAGAAATGGTTCAAGTCCTCAACTAACACTTGTGACGTTGCAAATTATTATCTAAGATATCGAGAAAAATCAGAATCAGTTCTGGTTTACCATAACTCACTGAGCTCTAAGCTGCAGTGGTTAAAGTTGCTTCTACAAGAGCATCTGATCTGCCTGGAGCAGGGGCAGGTGCCCCTGAGAGCTGGAGCAGTTGGCCAGTCATGAGAACCCTTACAGCAGAGACAAGGTTAGCTGTGTGGTTCCTAGATCAGAGGTCTTTTGATACTAAAATAGAAACAAACTCTATTCAGAAAACTGATTCTGCTTTAGCAAAATTAATACAATAATTACAAATGCTCAAATAAACATCACTGCCCTGGATTTTTCTCTCTCGACTGTGGTGTGAATTGAATTAATGAAGTTTGCTTTTTTGGAGTCTTTGCACTCGGCTTGATTGTTACAGATTTCCACAGTTCTAAATGGTATGAGCTTGCAGCTCTCTATCCATAAGACTTTACATGCCTGCTAGATCACCTCTAAAACCTGCCACGTTTTCTAGCACCATTTCACTGTATCTTACTTAAGCTTCCAAAAGCACAAAGATTCTCCAATAACATTGAACGCTTCAGGTGCTTTCACCTTTTGTTAATGTTCTCACTCGTAAACTCCTCCAAAGACCATTTCCGTTCGCCGAGTATTGCCTACGTGACCATGCAGATACAGGTTCTTCAGTTATTTTCCCTCCCCATTCTGGCCACATATTTCACCCCTACAACATGGGTCAACAGGCAACTTAACTTTTTTTAAGCGCTTTATCTCATCACTGAAGTTTTTAGTACCTGATAGGAGACTTGAAGTTTCACATCCCCAGCTCGAGGGACCCAGAGGCTGTCTTCTTAAGATGCAGTCAACTTCATCGTAAAATCTCATTTTTCTCCTGGGATTACCAAGATGCTCGTTTTCCTTCTGCAGTGCACGGTATTCATATTTTAGGTTCTTGTATTTTGTGCGACATTGTTTCCAGTCTCTGTCTATACCACGTTTCATTAACCTTCTGGCAATTTCCTCAAATATTTCTTTATTTCTTGTGGCCCCTTCAAGCATTTGTTGTATCTTTTCATCTGACCATATGTTTATCAGAGCTCTGACTTCATTATCACTCCAGTGTTTTCCTGCTCCAGTATCATTAACTGTAATAACTTTAAAGTGATTTTGTGCTTCTTCCAAGGGAATGTGATTGTCTGAAAATTTAAATGAAACAACTGAGTATTGCTGAATATACATACATTAAAGTGTAATTGTAGCTAATGATTTGGTAACAAGCTGAAGGATTAATTAATGTTTATAACAATCTCTTGTCACGAAAACCTTTTAACTTTACAATGTTAATATCCATACATGATTACATTTATCTTAAGTATGCAAAATATGTAGCAAGTGAAATCTCGTGTTTCTCCAAGGCATCTAAAATTCCACATTTTGTCAGTGTAATTTTGTTGCTGCTGTTGTCAAATTAAAGACAGATGTATACAAGTGGTACATGCAGGAAAGCAATAGGCCTTAAGCTTTAAAGCAACAAGATATCGGCATTGATAAGAAAATGGCTTTCCAGTATGGTTTCAAATTAGAATGGCAAGGCAAAATAATATCATGCAAAACGAAAATGCTACTGGGGATTCAACAGAAGAAAAAATCTTACCTACGTTTTCAGAAGTAGGCAGATGCTGCTTATCAGATAAGTATAGAATGCAGTTTTGCTCATGACAGGGAATTCGAGCTATGAAACTAATTTTTAAGTTTAGTGATAAAGCTAGACTGGAGTCAGAAGTAAAAAAGTAGAGCTGTGTTTACAGTAGGGATCTGGTTGCTCCAGCTTTGGTACTGAAATTACAATGCAATTTTGTTTCAGAATAAAAGCATGGAAATGAATACTCACCTGTCCCAACCATCCGTTTTGCTACTGGTGTACAAGATCTGTCTTCTGAGGTAGTGCTTATAGAATCATCATCTATAGAAACACACAGTTTTAAATAAAATAGACTCGGTGTTAGGCAACTAAATTGCTAATGTTATTGTCATCCTCTTCAGGTAACACCTATCTTCAGTTAAAAATGTTGTATCCCATTAGTGTAACCCATTATCACATTATAACAAGTCTTCTGCCACATGCCTTCCTAAATCAAGTTATTTAGTGGCATTACTTATAAGCCGTCTTTCTTTCTGCCCCCGCATTACCCAAAAGGTAGCTGTGGATACAACACATTTAAAATACTTGATTAAACACGTAGGCATACGTGGATGGTCTGTATCTCACATGTAAGTCGATTTGCATAACATGTTTGTACACATTTATCAGCACGGGTGTGCCTTCCAGGTTTTCTTCCTAGGCGATGTGGGTGGGGCAGGCTTGGTGAGGCTTTGGTGCCATTTGTAAGGGCACGCGTCTGCGGATTCGCTCACGCCCAACAGGGCTTGGACTGCAGCCTTTCCCTTCGTGGGGTCATGCATGCTCCCCCGCTGCTGTCATGAAATGAGCAGGGGCTCGGGCCCTAGAAGACCACTGTCCCCCTCTCGAGTTTGGAAGCTGTGCACGTGATTCGGATGCGATGGGGAGGAGTGAGAGGCAGAGGCACCTGCCGGCAGACCTGCATGCAGTGTGGTTTCGCATGAGCCGCATTTCCTACCGCTGATGAGGCTTTTCTCGGGTCTTTGTGAGTTTCCCTGGTACAGCAGAAAGAAACTGAAAAGAGACCTTTGCTCCTTAATCCTACTTGCTCTCCTCTATTCAGGACTCCTTTTTACCACAAAAAAATAAGTGGTTTAGAGTCCATTTTAGTAAGCTGCCATGGTGGGTTTCAAAGCTGGGCACTGAGGCGTGCCTCTCCCTGATTCTGGGCAGGGAGGGATGTTAGGTTTTGTGGGGAAGGTTGCATGCTTTTGCCTGCCTTTAGGAGACAGCCATGTTTGTTTACTTTTGGGTGAAAGGCTAGTCTCTGATTCAGAGCTTTTGTGATGGAGATAACATAAGCAGAAGAAAAACTGGAAAACAAACAATTCATTAATGCTTTTGTGGAAATCTTTAGCCTCAGCTTAAATTGCATTTTCTATGTGTAGGGGTGGCTCTATCCAAAACTATTCTATGTGGCTTAAATGACAAAACAGGGAAGACAGAGCTGTTTTTTATTCTACCAGCATCTGAGTTCTCTTCAAAATTCCATCTCTAACAGGATAGAAACATCATTATATTATTTTTCTCCATGTCTACATGCCAGGTTTTTTTTCCCTCTGCAGAGCTGAGATTGTAATAGCTTTGCACTCTTTCACAGCATAAAAAATATTCCCTTCAGAAGTAAAATTCAGAAGCCCTCAGAATTCTTGAAATCATCTATGGACATCAAAGCCCAGCTTTGCTGACTCTGGGCTCGTTTTCTCATGCTTGGACTTCTCTGAGGCTGAAAGTTCGCTTTTGTGTGGAATGACTTTTTGGGTTGGGAGGGAGAGAAAGGTTAGTTCTCATCATTTTGGTAGGGGATGTCATAGACCAATTATCTTCAATATTGTTTTCAGTAAAGGGTAGAAGTAAATACTCCTTATATGTTTTGAAAAACTGAGCGCATGGGTTAGACTCTGTTAGAAATGAGAGATTGTTGGTAAATAAGCAGTGGTTCATTTGATGAGCTATCTATAATGGTACTTGCTAACATATGCACAGAGTAGTACTTGGAATTCATATTTGCTTTATAACTTGCTTTCTCTTAAGTGATTTGGCAAATACTTGTTTTCATAAGCCATATGCAGGAATACATTTTATACCTATGGAAAACTTAGAATCAGAAATTATACTCTCATAAGCGTGTGTGTGATTTACTTGGGGTACTAGAAATAAAGTGTTTTTTCATAAATAGGGTGCCCCATAACTCTTAAGAAAATTCTTTCATCTTCCTTTAACACTTGCAGCTATTGGAAATACAACCTTGGGCCAAAATGGAGCAGTAGGTCTACTCCTGGGCTCTTGAGTGATTTAAAAAAAAAAACCAACAACAAACTATTACCAAAAAACCCCACGGCTTTCATTTATGTGCTCGTTCTCTCAACCACGCTGGCTCTCTAATCTCTTTCTGCCTTTGGCAATGGTGCTTGTGTACTGCTGACTTGCGTGATTACTATCCTCAATTGGATATTACATGACAGGAACGGGGAATTTGTGTGTATAAGGCAGTCAGTTGATTTGCATGACATTTTATTCTGTGTCATTCTGTATGAACTCTTCTCTTTGCATTAGTGTGACCTCACTCTGTCTCTGAACTTTCAGGGACACAGCTTTACTTTATCCTCCATGTAACTTGTGTTTCTGTGTGTCATCGCTGTGATAGCATTGCTCTGATGTTGCCCTCAGTGTCATACTCCTTACAGTTGTCTTTCATAATCAAGATCAGCCCATGCAAACAGTTGTAAAAGCTGTGTT
Source organism: Pygoscelis adeliae (assembly GCF_000699105.1). NCBI lineage: Eukaryota > Metazoa > Chordata > Aves > Sphenisciformes > Spheniscidae > Pygoscelis > Pygoscelis adeliae. The sequence goes on from NW_008824243.1 coordinate 3,501,729, forward strand.
GGATAGGGTGTCTCAACACCCAAACTCCAGATAACTATAATTGCTGAGAAGGAAGCTCTTGCCTGGATCACAGAAATACTGATGTGTACAATAGAAATATTTTTATGGTAGTAGCTTTCAGTGTAAAAGGGCAAAGAATTGTTGTGCACAGAATCATTATAACAGAATTTTTTGTTCCTTCCATTAACTTCTGGGTGTAAACAGCAGTACCGTAAAGTATATTTTGATCCAGGATGTCAGGTCAGTAGATTCCAGTGTCATTGTTATTTCCTCTGATGCCTTTTTTTTTGACCTTCCATGGTGTCTATGCTCATCTATTCCAGAAGATTAATATCCCTACTGTATTCTAATGTTAAATTTCAACATTTTTAATAAAACAAATCTTCTCCTGAATACTTGTCATTGAATGTATGACTTCTACGTATTGCTGAGGCTCTGATTTCAGTTTTACTTGTAAAATAATTCAGAATACCTATGGCAATTGTTTGATAGTGAATAGTCTGAAATTAAATGCACTGTCATGAAGTAGTTGCAGACAAGGCATAAAATGTTCAGTGTTTCTGAGACAGCTATTTAGGTTTCCAGTTTATCCTCTCTAGCCGCTGTGTATGAAAAAGAACAGTATTTGTTACAATCAAATGCAGACTTACCCACATCTAGCATAATAAGGAGTATGTTGTCTGGGAAAATAAGATCTTGTTATTAATTGGGGGAAGGAGAAATAAGTGTTTATGCATTTTTGCACTACGATTTCAAACAAAAAACAGATTTTATCATAACCTAGAAGCAGAACGAGTATAATGTGCAGGAATAACATACGAACCTGCAGTTCCCAGTAAAGTAGAATGTGCTGTTATAACCATCAAGACACAGTCTTGACCTACCTATGTCAATCGTCTCCTTCTTTATTTGTGTAGCTGCCAGAGCTGCCGGGACGGAGTTGGCAAAGTCCCCCTCATCTTCAATGATTTCTGTAAAAAAAAAATTTACAGAGTTCTTATTAACTAAACAGGTCTTGAGTTATGTCTTGAGGATCGCTAACTTCAGAATGCCGTTAATGATAACTGTTATTAAAGATTTCGTCTCTTGATACATTAAAGCTGCCATTTCTCTGCAGTAGTGGGCTTAAGAGCACAGTGTATGCACTTATATATTACAATAAATCCAGAACACTACGTAACAGATGCATAATATAAGTTTGTGGGTTAAATGTGCAAACTCTGAAGCTATTTAAACCCGGATCAGAATTTGTAGAATGGTTCGCTGATTGTGGTTGTAAGATATGTAGTAGCTGGTGAACCTCTATGCAGCAGAACAGGCAAGATGGTGACTTTCATAAGGGGTGCTTCAGTACGTACTGAAATTATCGAAAGGCTCCCAAGCGACTGATGCCAAGAGTCACTGAATTAGCCCCAAAAGGGACAAGGGTCCTGACATTGCATCAGGGTGCTGTGCCTGGATGACTGAGCTGCAAGGCTGCCCGCGTGATAAAGACAAAGTACTAAATGCCTGTCCTGAGAGCATCCCCCCATCTGTGGCTTGCGAGGGCTTTACATCACACAGCTGGGGCCCCGGCTCCAGGCACGGTGACAGAGGTGACAGAGGTGTCCCTGGGCTCCCCTCCACGGGGAGGAGATCTCCGCTCCTCTGCCATTGGCCCTCCGGTGTTTAAAGGGGAACTCCACCCCTCCGCCCTGGGACGGACGGACGGATGGACAGGCGGATGATGCAAGTGGTCTTTCCGATCCTCATATCCAGGTGAGGACACTGCTGTGCAGAGATTAAATGGTGAAGGCCACACTGCAGATCGATGACAGCAGTTGCTGGCTCCCAGCCTCTTCTCAGTCCATTCAAGAATATTGCCCCTAAACATTGAGCAATAAAGCATGTTCTAGAGCCATTTTATTAAAAATTACCCCCAAAATCAATACGGCCTTGTTTGCATTAGACGTTCTTCATGACGTGACCAGCATCATGCACCTTTTTATTTTTTTTCCTTGGCGAGCCAAGAATGTGGGTAGGGAGCCTGACTTTTTTTCTAAGCCACCGTTCAGAGTTTTTTGGGGGAGGGCACGAGGAGAGCAAGGCTGAGCCAAATAGAACAAACCATCAACAGTTTCTGGCGTGGATAAAACACAGTGGCTCCATCCGCATTGTTTAGTGAAGCTATAGACAGTTGCCAGCAAATATGCTTAATCTCTACATTGTGTTTGAAGCATTGCTCAAGAGCCCACCACAGCAATGCTGTTGCAGTCCTTCCTTTTACCTGCTCAGACTGATACAAGCTCTGTGCTCTTTTGGCACTCTGTCACTATCGCTATTTATCCTGTTTTCTGGCTCATGAGGCAAGATCAGTAATTTGTCTCCCTATCCCTACTCTCATGTGCCTTGTATAGTATAAAAGGGGAGTGGGGAATGTCAAAGCTAGGGAATTTTTTTTAGCGTGTGGCCTATGTTTACTCTCCAACAGCTTGCAAAGTTGCTGCCGTCTGTCATGCATTTCTGTGAGACTGGATACAGACAGCTCTGGATGCACAGTTAGGAGTTTGCGTCTGCAGCCCGAGTATGCCGTGGGCTAAACCAGTGAATAATCAAGAATTTTTGCTTCTGCGCTTCTCTGAAACACTACTTCACACCAGCCCGAGGCATATGTATTAAAACATTGTCTTTTGACTTTATATCTGTACATTTTAAAATTCCAAGCACGCAGCAGTAAACCTTCAAAAGAAGCCGACATAAGTGCCTGAGTATGTACCGACTTAAGATCTTGACTTTAAACAACCATTTTTTAAAAAGCCCTTGCTTAGGAACGTATCTTGGCAATGTCATGACTTACTCCACATTTGTCATGAGAGGAACATTATAAAGTACGCAGGGCACCAAAAATCCTAAAAAAACAATGACAAGAAGAGTCATTTGTCTGAAGCAAAATGCTTGCTGTAGATATTTTTTAAGAACATCAGGCTACTGGCATTTCTTAGAATCTTGTTTTCATCTCCACTGTTGTTTCCCCTGGCACTTCAGATTTAATCAAACACCTATACACAGTCTGTGGTCATACTGCAAAGTCTGACACATGTGGAATGTACATGTACATGGAGTTAAAATTGACTGACTACGGCCTGTGCAAACTGAAGCAATTCGCTCTTCTGAATAGATTTCTGAAGTTAACTGTCCTTAAAAGTGATACCATGAAATAGAAAACATCAGTCAAAATGACTAAATTAGGTTTTATTTCCAGATTGATTTAATATGGCTATCTTTTACCAGAAAAGAGAAAAATTTACAGTGACCCTAGCCTTTCCTAGGCTGCTTTTGCAAAAAGCTAAATGGGTTTTGTGATTGCTATGATGCTTTTGCACCCTCTGCTGGCCAGTCTGCTGAGAAAGCTACTCCAGGGCAATGCTGCGAGAGAAATTTCAGTAAACTGTTGACAGTCTGTAGAAGAACATGTAAGGATTTATTTACTTCTGTCTTTTCCTTCTCAGGTGGGCATTTGAGCAAATACATGTGGACAGAGGAGAAAAACAATGCCATGAAACATCAAATAACTAGGTATTTTCCTGAAACTGGTGCATTTGACTAATACCATCTTAATTTTTTCCTTACCAGAGTATGGCAAACCATGCCAAAAAATGGCAATTTATAAAGATTGGCAGTGGCGATGATGTTACTGTGGTTAATAACTCAGATCTACGTGTAAGAAGCACATGCACTTCTGAGGGAGCTTGGGCACCTCTGTGCATTTACACAGCTGCGGTTGCCAGAAAGCAGATGTCTGCCCAGGCTAGCTAGTACATACCTAGACAAGTGTATGTATAACTTTGACTGCAGAGTACATTAACTCCATGTACTAATTAAGAAGATACCCTCATACAAGGTTAACAGAATTTCTAAATTCTTACTTATGTCAAATTTTTGTTTTTCAATTTTTTTTAAAGGTACATGGGTATGTATATATAAATTATAATTACATGCTTGTTGAGAAACAGTTTTCTACAAAAGTTATGTTGAATATGGAGTAGTCCTTAAGAAGTCACATCCTAAAGGCTATCAATTGTCAGACATCTACTGATATCAAAGAACCAATGTAATATGGTATCCCTGCCTGACTGCCTTTTTCGCTGTTTATCAGCAAATAAATTTATTAATACAGAGGTACATACAATCTCTTTACTTACCAGTTTCGCACTTTAAATTTATTTGAACTGTCTAGGAAAGGCATGTACCACAATTGGAGAATAAAGGGTCTCCATGATACTGTAATGTAAAAAGTGTGCATCTTTTCTCTGCTTTTATATCACACCTAACTATGTTACCATTAATAACATTAAAGTCTAGGTGCTTTTTACCACCCGTGACAAAATTATTTGAGTCTGTATTGTTCATTTGGGGATGAGGGAAAGAATTTTGGAAGCTGAAACTGCATCTTTTCATGATGGAGTGCTGTGGTTTTGCCTTTTTTTCCCCGCAGAAGTTTGAACAGTAGTCTTTAGAGTGGATAGGCTGAGCCAGAGACACTTCTGAAACACTTGCTATTTTAATCTTTCTCCACAAAATCAGATTGCAATTACAATTACCCAGAATCAAACAAAATATGCAGTTAAAATACACATATTTGACAAGGTAATGGTAACCAAGGTAAGCTATAGGTGTCTAAAACCTACACTTATCCTAAAGGAATGTTAAAGTGTCAAAAACGAGTACTCAGAACTTTACTAGAAGTATTCAATTAACTTTATCTTAAATAACTTGTTTGGAAGATTGCAATCCAAAAAGTTTCAATATTATGTAGCTGCAGGCAGTTGAAAACTATGTCAGATGACAGTTTAGTGGCACTGCTGAATCTATGTATTGTTACAGTGTCTTACTACTCTTCGTGTATAGGTAGTAATTTTACTTGTTGATGGGGAGAAATGGAATTTGACGCATTTAATCCATTTAATTGGATCCCACAAAGTACTATTTATGATTTCTTACATATTTTGTCTCTCTCAAAATGAGATCCCTATAGGCAATGCACTTTTCATGACAATCTGTTTTCCCCTAATGAATGCCTCAAGTGCCTACGGTGATCTGGTAAAAGGCCAGTTATATATTTCTTTGTTAGTAAATTTAAATTAATAAATGTAATTGCTCTTGAATGGTAAAACAAGAATACTACTGTCCAGTATACCTCAAATTACCTCTCATGATCAACCATGGCTTTACTTACTTGTCATAGCTGTTTCTTTCGTTACATGCAGAGCTGCCAGATTCTCTGGAGTAGTATTTACAGTAACATCATCTGTCAGAAGATTTTTAATTTGACATTAAAATCTTTCAAGTTCACGTTAGACCATTTTAAATTCTGTAAGACTACTCCTTAACGCCTAATTTAGACCATATTCTGCCTCATGCTACTGAAAGAGATCATGAGGTCCTCTGTTGTGGACAGTCAGGCCCATTAGCCTTCGAGACTTAGCCGAATGTTGAATTCCCACTTCCCCTGAAAGTTATGCTTTCAGGTGTAAACCATGTTTCTTTATAAAGAGTGTATGACCTTCATATTCAGTGCTAGTAGTGATACTCTTAAATGAAGTTTTCATTCCCTGACATGAGCATTTACACAATTATATTAAATACTGATCACATTATATTGTTAAAAATAGAATGCTGTATTAGTTTATGCACAGGAGACTGAACAACTCTAATCCTTGAGAAGACATAGTTTAAGTAAAAGTAAATGCAGTAATACATTGCACTCAACTTCCTTAGACCAATAGTTTCTTCTTCTTTACATCTTGGGTCATGAATCTTTGGAACGATTACTTACTAGACTGTTTTTATCAAATTTAGCAGAGCACTGTAAATGTGCACGTGTGCCTGTATTTATTGAAAGTATGGTTATCACTATGACGTTACCTCCTGCTTCAAAGTTTTTTAGGCCTCTGCATTTTCTAACCATCATTACAATGTGGGCTTATTTTAGAAAGCCATCTTAACTTACTAAATTTAGGGATTTATATAAAAATAGAAGACTTTTCAGTTTACCTGAGTCAGAAACTTTCTGTATATCTGCAACCCGTAGGTCTTCTGACATATTACTAACAGAGTCCTCTTCACCTGTGTCTCCAGGCATTTCTGCGTAAATAATGCTATGTTAATTAGGGCACCGCATTTGTGTACTACATAAGAACAGCTGTGCTGTGTCAAATCAAAAGATCCGTCCAACCTAGGATGCTCTTTATGCCAGCAGGCAGTAGCAGATGCATTAGCAAAGAGCCTAGAAACAGCAACTGAAGAGTGAATCTTTGCCCAAAATGCTCTCATAGTTTTCAGCCAGAGACTGTCTTTGTGTTCTATTTTTCTTGACTTCTTCCATTACTTTACTAACTTCTAGTCTTACATTTGGCCACCGTAATATCATCCCCTGTGTAGGATTCTTACTGCGTAATAAAGAGGTTTATGTTTAATTCTGTTCTTAAACAACAGGCCTGTTTCTGGTTGTATATACCAATAAAAAGTGTTTTAACTCCTGGGTAGTGTAGGTTCATCAGTCTACTCTAATTCTGCATTAATCCATCCATTACCAAGTTATTCGTCAATAACCACACAAAAATAAAGGCAAGCTCTGCCAGCATTCCTGGTGCTATTCTTGGTGCTGTTTGGAGACTTGCTCCAAAGGCCAGTAAAACTGGGCCACTGGGGACCATAAGAGAAAGACAGTTTAATTTTTAAGTTTTTAACCAATGTCTATAACTACAGACTTCTTTTGCTCAATGTCTTCATTTTTCCAGTAACACAGTCTGACCATCTCTCTCATCCATTTTTTTAATCTAAGCTAGAAACACGTCTCTTCTGCCATGACTTTGACTGGAATGGTCTCTCTGTATCGCTTTATCTTATCCCATGTCTTCATCTTTTTTTCCTCTTTTTGTTTCTTAATTCTATTAAAAAAAGAATCAATCTATCTGAAAGATTACCTTATAATGTAAAGTGAACAACTGGGCAAAATAGTAAATTTCCATTCAGTGTTTCCCCCCGCCTCCAGCAAATTGGTTAATCTAGCTAGTTGCTTTTTTTTCGTTCTTTCAAGGTCTCTCTAGTGCTGGAAAACTAAAAATTTTAAATGATATATGGGTAGCTGAAGTACTTACCTATGGAGTCCTTTTCTGATTTTGCTTCTGTCCATTCTGGAGGCCTCTCACTTTCATCATTATCTGATTTACTTGCTTGTTCCATGGTGCTGTGCCCCAGAATAGCATCCAGTTCATTAAAAAATTTCATACTTTTACTTGTACTCCCTGAGTCTTGGGCACTTTTTACACTCTTGTATTCATGTTTCAGATTTTTGTATTTTGTCCTGCACTGCTTCCAGTCCCTGTCAATTCCGAACTTTTGAAGTCTAGCAGCAACCTGTTCAAATATTCTTTTATTTCTCACTGTCCCCTCCAGTTGTTGCTGGATATTTTTGTCTGACCATATGCGTATCAAAGCTCTGACTTCATTAACAGTCCAGTGTTTTCCTCCTTCATTTGCTACTGTTGGAATAAAAGCCGGTGTTTTGGAAGCCTCTATTGCTGACGTTGGATTACCTGCATCGTGTGGGGTAGGGGAGAGACACAGATACGGGTTACCTGCATTGGGTGGTTGGGGTGGGGAAAGGACAGAGAGAATGAGAATGAAGTATGCCGTTTCCTCATGACTTGTCTCTCCAGAGAAAGATGGAGCAGAGGTGACATTAAAGTCAAGCTATTGGTTATTAATTTGTCAGCATTTTGTGAATTCTGACATCATTTTTGCCTTCTCTTGAAAGATAGCGCATGTACATTTAATTAATCTAAGAGGAACATTTCTTTCTTCTGTGCCCTAATACACGGAACTTTTACTTGTAATACCTTTGAGAATAACCCGTGAGCTGTTTTATCGTTCAGACATTAGAGAGGAGAAGAGTGCTGTTTGGAAGATACAAAGTGCTGCGTTAGCACAATAATAAATTGGGCCCTGAGTCACTGACACTAGCATAAAGACTTAACTTTCTGCATTCATTGCCATACTTTTGGTTTTACACGCATGGAGAGCTTTAAACCAGGTAAGGATGTGAAGAATCTGATCCTTAACTCTTAACCAAGCCCGCCTTTTGTGGGGAGCTGAGGAATGAAGACTTTTGCCTTAAGTCACACAAGAACATTTGTGTGATAACAAACCCAGTTCTCATGGTACAGAACCTCCTCCTTTCTCAGTGCAGGTCAATATAAACATTAATATTTGAATAATCAAAAATATTTGGGGTTTTTTGTAAAAAAGTTTTGCGCTATCTTACTCTGCAGAACTAATATTTTTTTTTATTTTCTCCAGTCTTCAACTTTATTTTTTAATATTAGGAGTTAAAGGATGCCATGCAATTACTTAAAACACTGAAGTATGATCTCTTGCACTTTTTTAATGTTTCCTTGTTTTTAATTATGAATTTCCTTTAAGACTTCATTTTGTTTATCAAATTAGTTTGGAAAGTGGTTTCTCATGCATTTTCTAAATCTTTGCAAAAATAAATATATTTTTTAAAAAAACACCATTCCAGTGCTTTATCACAGAGAGTAAATACAAAAGTGCACGGTAACTGACACAGTTTTCTGCAGTCATACTGAAGTGATAAATGCCTTTGCAAGTGTCTTATTCTAAAAGGGCAAGCCAGGTTACAGGGGTTGGATACTTTATAGTCACTGAGCTTTGTGTGATGGCAAAAATACCTGACCGTTGCTTGCACATACAGCTTCAGCGGAGCATACTTGTGTATAGTAACCTGTTTGGGGACAAACTTGTCCCAAGTAGAGGCATTCTTTGCTAGTCTCTGTAATTCATTCTAGTTGTGAAAAAACTGTACTAACAGATACCAATTTTTTCTCTGTTAGTCCTGTGTTAATCAGACCTCTGCAGCAGCCAGCTCACTGATATGTTGTTGAGGGTAATTTTCAGGTGATATATCAATTATGTTTTCTTCATTTCTTCCTGAGGGAGTGAAAGAAAACGCCTGTGTACAGGTGAATGCAACTGTAGGAATTGCCACGGTTGACAGCTGCCAACATCAGATAGGCTTGATGTAGTCTCTGCTCAGTGTTACCACAAGTATTTCGACTATCTATTTCCAGAGTGGTTTATTCTTCACTACCAGAGTGCACCACGGAGACCAGAGGGAAAAGGCACAGGTGAAGAAAAGAGGAATAAGAATGCGGAAGGTGCTCCCTGCACTTCCCAGTCAAAGCCATAGAGTATGGGGCACGCTGGGAGGGATGAGGTTTCTTTAGTTCTTGTGTAGACCAGTATTTCTCACTAGTAAGTTCATTTCCAACCGAGCTCACTTTCGGTTGTGGATATGAGTTCAAATGAGTTCTAGTGACTTGGTGCATTGCTTATTCATTCTGCTGTACGCAGCCTGGAAAACGGTGGCTTTGTTTGTTCCTCATTCCCTTTAAAAAGCATTGTGATGCAAAATATCTTACCCACAAGCACCACTTTGAAACAAAGTTGTTACGGTCACTGTGAAAATTTTCCTTATGTCTCAAATGTATTTTAGCTCTAATTTGTTTAAAAAAATTGTTCAGACAGGATATACATTATTTTTCGATCTGCAAGATGTGTTTATGCCATATTTGATTTTTTTCCTAAGATTCGTCAAAATGAGAAATCTGCTGAAATGAAACCAAAATATTAAGCAATATAGATAGAAAGGGCTCAAAATTTTTCTTTCAGTGGTGTCTGAAATAGTGCCTGAAATCTAAAGACTAAGAGAGGCACTAGGGAAGACATTTTAGTATCAGTACATACTTCAGAGCCCATGCAGTTGAATTATTTTGCTGGCTTTGTAGAAAGCAGCTTTCCCAGAATTGAAGATTTTTTAGCAGGTGAAATGAATCCGCTTGGCAATGTGTTGCAAGAGCACTGAGTAACACAGACATATTACTGTAAAATTTGATTCAGATACTTACTGCAAGAAAGTTTTGTTTATATGTATGTGCATATAATTCCATGTGAGATACTTGTCTATTCCTTAATTTCTTGTTATGCCGGGCAAGAGGGGTGTAGTGTGTAACATAAAAGCCGTAGGTTTAGCTGGGGCCTTGTTTTCTGCCTGAATACGGCACCTTGGAGATTCTGTAGTGAAAATTGTTGTAACTGGACTGGGATGTATGCTAGGGCACAGAGGGTACGTAAAAAATTGAAAGAGCACATAGGAAATTCAGGACAGTGCTGCTGTTCATCCAGGCAAGGAATCAGCTCATCGGTTGCCTAATTCTGCCTAAAATGTGTTCAGGTTTCTCCCTTCCCTTTAGCAGCCCCTTGAAGGGGCTCACACCTAGGATTTTCTCCCTCCTCCTGGCTTGCCAGGTTTGTGCCTTTGCTCTGTAATGACTTTCCTGAGCAAAACTACGATAGTAGGATGGTTTCCAGATGAGTTGTTGTATGGTTGGTTGGACTAAAGCATTGCTGACTACCCCTTGCTTGGAGAGAGGGTACAGCTGCTTTGAAGACCACTGCAAATCTGGATTGCTCAGTGGGACAGGTCTGACCTCTGCCTGTCTCCCCTGGCTCAGGCCATCACTCATGCTGCTTTAAGCAGAAATCACAGGAGTTGGAGAAAATCCGCAAGTTGACATGGGTATCACACACTACCATTTGGCATACTTTCCACTAGCATTTAACAAAATTAAATGGTTAATGTGATTAAGCTATAGCATGGGATGTGTTTTGAATGCGAACGGTGGTCATGCAGGAGTTACATCATATACAGTGGTGAGTATCTAGTGATGCATGAGACTGCTGAGTGCTAAAACTGGGAAGGAGATGGTGCAAAGGTGTGGCTATTTTAAAGCTGTGTTGATCAGAAACAGAATGACGGCGTACTCAAGCTATCAGAAAGTGCTCTGACAGCCATGCTGCTTTTTAGTTTTTGATCTCTCTGCGCCATCATACTATACCTAGTTGAACTGGTCTGACATGTGACATAAAAAGTAGTGGATCTCCTGGAGCATCCTCATCATCTTCTAAAGAAACTGATATTTCACCTGGGAAGGAAAAAGTTTTTAGATGAAAAATAGGTATGGACTAAATTAGCTTAAATTAGTTGAAGTGAACATGTCCATACACAATGAGAAGATTATTAACTTTGTAACCTCCACACTTAATTTGTATTTAAATTAAATTTAAAATTCATTTGCCTTGTCCCCATAAGGGGACACAAGTTATAGGAGGCAAATTAAATTATTTTATATCTTGCATATGAAGCCTGTTTGAAATGTATTTTAAAATTCTTGTAGAAACCGACTTGATTCTAGTGACTTGTATCCTTTTCTGACTCTCGGTATTTGGGGCGGACAGCACATTAAAAGTATAGTTTGAAAGCAGATAATGAAAATAAGAGATATACAAATAAAAGTGGACTTTGCACATGGATTCAGATAACCACAAATCCATTTATATAACAAAAAAAGAAATTCCAAGAAGAGTATTTAGAGAAGAGTTTGAAGAAAACAAGTGTGTTCTGCCAAGAGTCCTGGAAATCCATGGAATTCTTTAATGGCACAGGGAAAGCGGGAAAGTATTGTGACTAGAGAACCAATGTATTTGTAGCCGGCAGGATTCAGTCTAGCTTTTTACAGTGTAGCATTCCAACATTTGTTTAAAAAGGAGTACTACAGCAATTGCTAGGTAAGTTTGGAGAGCAGCATATGTAAGTCAGGTTCTGAATCAGCTTAATTTTCACAGAGGACAGACTTCTTAAGTTGTTCTATGGTAATATGCTGTATTCAACGTACCATGTTGACAAGAGGTTTGAAATGTTGATTCACTGGGACGGGGAGTGAGCTGCTGTCAGCTCCAGCCAGGCAGGTCACACAGATCAAAGCTACCTGTTCAAAGGTACTGCGGTACTTCGTCACGGGGAGCAGCAACGAGGTGCGGTTAGGATGCAACCTGGTATCCCTGACGTAGGTGAAACTGAAAACTGCGTTTGGATTCATTTGGAAACATTATCCCAAATCCCCCTGACTTTCAGCAAGGCTCAGAATGACTCATAGATGCAGTGGCCTGATCTCTGACTGCTCCCAGCTGTCCGCCTTGCTTCTCTGGCAGGAGCTGCTACCCCCTGCGGCCGGGCTGACGGAGGGAAAGGTGTGCTCATGCCTCCACCTCTAGCGCCAGGGCTGGCGTTTTATCCGCTTAAGAGCTGCAAAGCAAACTGCGGAAAGGGGAAATAAATTCTCTCTTGGAAGGCTGCCGAGTGTGCCACGGGTACTAGGATAAGCAAGTTTAATTACACTGTAATATTAAAAAGAAGCAATTTATTATTTTAGGTAAATAAGAACAGTTAACACAAAAAGATGTTAGAATATTTGAGGGGGGGGGGAAGCATCTGATGAGCAAAAAAAGTACTCAATAAGAGTATTGCGTACTTATAAAAAAAAATATGCATATAAAACACTTGTCGATGACATGTTTGATATTAAAGTCCAGACATGGAAAACTATGTATGAGTGGCATTTTCAAGTCCGCATTTCTGAAGGATCTTTTTGCATTTCTAGTAGCTGTCTGAGTTTTGTACATATGATAATATTGTCATTGCTGATGCATTTCTGCTCAGACTTGATAATTTTTCTGCATTTGCTGTGGGAAAGTGAAAGGCAAGGAAAGTGGCCAATGCGTCAATATTTAAACATAAAGAGAGAAGTATAAAAGAGCGTAAGTAACTTAACATGAACTAGGAGGTGAGCTTTACTTTTGTAAATCGTGTACTCGATTTATTAATACTTGATTTAACTTGAAACAATCAAAACCGGTTAACAAAATGGGAAGGTCATTCATTTGAACTCTAATGAATGATACCATTTTTCATAGTGCACCATCACGCTACATAGATTTTCTTGGTTGTTGATTACTGGGATAATAGACTAAATTTTAAGAGAAGTGAACATGTTGAGTTGTGTCTTTTTTAATGACTATTTAAGCTACAACTCTGTGCTTGCCTCTGAAAACATGTATTTTGGGAGGACAACATGACCATCTCTGGCTTGCACTGCTGTATGTGCTTATGCAGAAAGTGTCGTCTTTCCATGAATGAGCTGGGAATTGGTGTGTGTGTGTGTTGCTACTGAGTTTGTCCCGAGATACCTCTCTCCTAGATTTGATTGTCATTTTTAGTATTAGTTTCTTCAATTACACTTTCAAAAGACAACTGATTTTACAAGATATGAAGAAAAAAATCAGGGAAACACTATGGAAATGCCATTCAGTCCCATAAAAGTAGTCTCTTTTTTCCTTCCTTTCCCTTCCTCCCCCTCCCCAGCAATCTCCCAGTAGTTGAGATAGTCAAGCAAATCAAACACAAAGACATGCTTTGTAGCTTTACGTTAAGGATGGATATGAATATTTAGACTGAGGCTAAGCAGAATGGTAAAAATACAGTAATTTCTTCAGGAGCGTGCCCTGTCCCTTGTCATGCTTTTTAAACAAAACAAATGAGTATAGCTACTAGGTTCGTAAAATAAAGTAAGGCGCGCACGGTGGACAGTATTATTTGGCACAGGTTTGGGTTTGTTGATAGCATTTTGTTCTTGCTACCCAAGTCACAAGCCTATAGACACCCTTGGTTCCTCCAGCTCTGTCAAAAGGAGGCTTCCCGGCCTCTTTTTAAAGAGGGGAGGGCCCATTTTCCCCTCCTCCCCTGTAAGGCTCTGTGGTTGAAAGGGAGAAGCCCAGGAGGGGGCCCGCAGGGACGCAGCTGTACTTTGGTCTGTTTGCCTTACGGAGGAGGACGCCCAGGCGAAAGCAGTCCCCTTCCTCCCGCAGGCCGTGGGGGACCAGCCAGGTTCACTGCCGGGGCAGGGGCAGGGGCAGCGGGCTGCCCTCGCCTGCGCGGGGAACCGCCTTTCCTTCTTGTGGGAGCGACACCGCCAGATCTGCCCCCGCAGAAGAACTCGTGAGCATCAGCTGCGGAGCCACAGATGCCATTTGAGCCTTGCCAAGTGCCCTTCGAAGTCCTGAGCTGGGCAGCCTCCCCTGAGCAGGCGCTGCAACTCCGACTGCAGTCCGAAAAGGACTGGGCCTCCAGTACGGCCTTACTTGCTTGACTTGGAGTCTTAAATGAGGAAAGTTGATGTTCTCACAGCTGTTCTCTCTGCCCCTTGTTACGGATGTCTGCATTCTGCATAGCTGCAGGACACGTTTCTATCTTAGTGTCTTTTCTTTGTGGCTGAATTACGGTTGTTGTGGGAACCTTTGCATTTAAATTCTTGGCATTATTACGGTTAGTTGCATTTAATTTCTGTTTATCCATAAAACTTGTTTGTTTTTTTACTTTAAGGGAGTAGCAGAAATGCTTGTGCATTTAAGAGATATATTTAATTATATCACCTTTAAAATCAGACTGTCCTAATGCTTCAAAATGAGGTGTGTCTCACCCAGGGGTAAATTTTTTTTTTTATATTCCAGTTTGGGATTCGCAACTGAAATTAACCTTTTCTGATTTAAACTTGCTAGAGGTCTAAGTCAGATGAGAATTAGGATTAACAGTTGGTGCAAACTACATCAAAACACAGAGGGTAATCTAAGGGCAGGTCCTCAGATGAAGGACACTATCTTAGTTTTCACGTAGTCCTCAGAAGTGTAACAGCTTGTATTAGCCTCAGTTCTGCAAGTTTAAAAATAAAAATGGATTGCAATACACAGTGCAGAGAGCACATGTTAAAATATTACAAAATTGCCATTTTAACTTAAAAGTGACTTTGACAGATTAGAGGTTTTCTGCTAGTGGCGACAAATTAAGGTCAAGCGTTTTGTTACGGTAAACAATGACAAGAAAAATGGCAATTTCCTTTCCTCAGACCTGTAAAAGAGCATTGTAGAGAGAGACACAGAAGGGTGCAAGGGCAAGCTAGATGTCCAGCTCCTTTCTGTGCCTTTGGCAATCTCCCCTGATACTAATGTTGAGTTTTTTGTTTTCTTAAAAAAGATTCGCAATCTTAATTAATGTAAATTGCCACATCCTGTGGGAAGAAACGGCTAAGCGTTGCATTTCTCTTTTTTTAGCCATCTTATTTTGGTACTTATAACTGTTATTGGGGCTTATGCTTTAGTGACATTTAGGATGTGACAAGGAGATTTGAGTCATGTCAAATAGCAGATTGACCCTAATGAAATGTTAAGCACAGCTTAAATGCGTATGTAGAGAGGGCTGAATAAAACAAGAGATGCAAATGATTTGGTAAAAACCCCTTCAGAATAAAAGCAGTTGTATTCATTTGGTTTGCCTCAAAATAGTCTGATAAACATGATGATTTTTACTTTCCCCACTGCATTACAATTTTTAATGAGAAGTTATTAAACATCCCTCTGTTTCTCAAATATTCAATTTGAATTGCTTACAAAATAATTTAATTTACCTTTAGTCATCATACCTAAATGTTCAGTTACAGAGAAATAAGAATAAAAATCCTAAATTCCACTTGTATCACAGATAACGATTTTTTTAAGAAATCATGACAGTTTCAACCTTTACTTTTATCTTTCTTTAAGTTTACATCTGAATTGGAGCTCTACAAAACCTGCTTCCAAAGTACTGCAAAC
>NW_008824243.1:3517349-3518262 GCF_000699105.1 Pygoscelis adeliae
GAGAACAGCTTTTCTCAATTTAACGTTTCAACCCAGTGCAGGAGCCTTGACACCAGTGAGTACTCACCGAGGCTGCAATACAAGCAGTTAGCATAATTTTGCTAGAATTACGCTGTATTTACAGACTTCGACACTGGTGGGTGCTAACATTTTATTCCCCTGCGCAAGGAGTGCATCAAGTCAGTTCTAACAGCGCTGTTGGGGCTGCGCAACCTCCGCTTCGGCTCGAGCAAACTCAGGCTTCGGTTTTGTTCCCTTTGGTTTTTAAGCAAAGAGAGAAAAATAGAAGCAAAAACAGTTTTTTACCTTGCGTGCTCTCTGTTGTGGGGCTTGTGTTCAGCTGCGTCTCAGTCGCAGAACACCTGCCGTTTTCTTCTGCTGTTAATTGTGTGACAGGTTCATATCGCAATATGGCATCCAGATCATGGAAAAACTTCATGGTTTTAGTGACATCCCCAGAGTTGTGGGCATATTTAACCGTTCTGTATTCATACTTCAGATTTTTATACTTTGCACGGCACTGTTTCCAATCCCTGCAAACTCCTAACTCCTGCAACCTTTTAGCAATGTAGATAAATATTCCTTTATTCCTCAGGGTGCCGTGGAGTTGCTTTCTGATATTTTTTTCTGACCAGACGCTTAACAAGGCTTTAACCTCCTCCTCAGTCCAATGCTTCCCTGCTCCACTCTCCATGTTGAAAGTGACCTGGAAATGATTCACTATTTCTAGCCAAGATTTTGTTTCCTAGGAAACCAGACGGCTGGTTGTCAGTAAGCTCCGCCGAGATGAAAGGATCTAGTTTTACTGGCTCAAGCTGCCTGAGGGGAGTAACTTGAGAAACTGCCAAATAAGCAGGCTCGGTGTTAGAGGCAGGCGAATAAAGCAGCTCGGGCGGGAGCGATGCCCGGGGCG
>NW_008824243.1:3518490-3535693 GCF_000699105.1 Pygoscelis adeliae
CCCGTGGGGCTCAGCCTTCCACACAAGTTGCAATCGGTGATACGATAGTAACGTGGATAGGGCCATCCTGCTTTACATTTGCTTGTCCGTGTAGTATTTGTTTTTGAATTGATGGTCATATATACACATTTTTAGCTCTAATATTCGTTGGTTATTAGTGATGTTTTAGTAAAAAGCTTGCATACTTAAAAATCTCACTAAATCGGTAAAACTGTGTAAGCTTTGTGGTAATGAAATTGAGCTTCCTTTTCTTTCATTAGCTCTACATAAAAGATGTAATCGAACGACTTGAAAGGCCTTTCCTTCAGGATGTTCCCTTTCCTCTTTCTGGCTATTGATTTCATTGATGTTTAAAGGGACAGTGTCAGTACTTAAATGGAAATTGCATGTAATATTAACATTTGAATTCAAAGTTGCTGAATGCAGTATATCAACCCTCAGGGTTTACTACCAGTCTTCCTGAGTTAAAATAAATGCATTTAAGAATATCCTCATCTCTGATTTCTCTCTGGAGGATCATCTGTGTCAATGACAGGGTAAATTCGTTCAGATATGTGTGAAGTTGGTTTGGTTTGGTTTTCTGTAAGCAAATGTTCTTTAAAATTTTGCTTTACGTGCAACTGGGGCTAGTGACCAATAAAGGGATTTTAGGAATTGGAGAAAACTTGTAATGAGCACGGTCAGTTGTAGATTAGCATCCATTCTGTAGATTTTTTTGTGCCCAATTTTGTTGTTGCTTATACTAAATAATTCCAGTGACTTCAGTTGAGTTAAACCAGTCTAATGCACAAATAGCATCTTCTAATATTCTAAAAATATTCTAAATGTTTCCTTTTTTAAGAAAAACATCCTTGCTTTTCAGTCATTATTATATACGAGAGCGGACAGGAGCTTACCAGTCCACCAAAGTCCCTATGAGTGTTACAGGCATGGTGGGTATATGGCAGCAGTTTTGTTAGAGCTAACACTCTGCCTTATTCCAGGAAGCCTTTTAAAGGAAGATTGAGCAGCCTGCACTGTTACCCACAAAAAATCCAGTCTGCAAAACATAGCTTTTCAATGGATAAGGACTGAATTGTAAACCTTGGGCAGCTGTGCAGTATTCTGCCTGCCTCTGGCAGGGCAGCGTCAGGGAACCTGCCCGTGCTGCCTGCCCGTGTGCTGGGCATGCGCCCGGGGGACCGAGCGTGGGGACAGGGCTGGGGAGAACAGGGAGCAGGCTAGGGAAAACTCTCATTTCGGCTGATACAGCTCTTCTGCTCAACAAAGCACAACTGCCAGCCTGAGGTTGATTCGATGAGAGAAGTATTTCCATTTGCGGTGACGTCGTACGTCAGACCTGTTTTGCTTGAGTTCAGAAGCTGTGATGCCAGATATTAGTTTTATGTGCTCAAACAATTTATCGGAGGGTCAATATACCTTTTAGAGGTGTAAATGCTAGCTTGACTGCTTAAGCACAAGAATGCAAAAGCTTCTGCATAGGTGATCAGTGGAAGAGACAATGCATTCCCTTGGGCAAAAACATCAGTTTCTTAACACCCCTCCCCAAACCAAAGCAGAAATAGAGTAGTGCTATAGAGCCTACTAATAGAGCCTAGACTACCACTGCAAAGTGGCTTTTCAGATTACGCATCTGCCATTATTTTATGCCCATACTGAAATAGGACTGCAGTAAGAGCCTGAGCCAGTGCTTATTAGTGGAAAGATTCCCACTGAATTCAGCAGGCTTAGGCACAAACCTTATGTGACTGTTTTGAAATAAAGCATAACATGGGCAAGAAACCAGTTTTGATTGCAAGCCTGTAAAATAAAACCGCAAATAAGTTTATGTTAAAATTTCATGTTGTAAAGAACAGATGAAAAACCACCAATCCATTGTATGTTAAAGCATTTCATTCTAAGCATTTCAGTGCTTTAAGTTAATTATATTTTGTCCATAGGGGCCAGGAGAGTGCTGGAATTGTGACAAGTGATGGAGAGTCATCTCAAGCATTCAAAGTGCACAAGGTAAAACATAAATGAATGTTTTATAGATGCCTAACTGAGATGCATGAAAGTTTGCTTCAGCTAGGAAATGGAATAATTAGAGGGAAAGTAACATGTTTTGATGGACTGTTTTGGTTTTGTCAGTGATAGTATCTAATTCTGTTATTTGTGCAATTTCCATCTTAAGTGCATGTTTAAAACAAATATGCCAACGTTATCCTGCTGGGTGTATCGATGCACACAGTGGCAGACACAGAAATTTCCAGATCAGACTATTGATGTCACAAAAACTACTTACCAAAGTCACCCCGCACCTAAGGTGTTAACTCTGGAGCACTGATGCAACTTGAGATCAAGAGAGCAGACAGACAGTTACAGGCTATGCACAAGCCAATGGATGACTAATGCTGTTAGTAAGACTCAAGGAAGTGGCAACTACTTTACCCATAGGTAAAAATAAACAGAATAAAAGATTGAATGGAGGCCTGAGAAGGTCACGCAGTCTTTCTCGAGCTGAGAGAATCCCAGGGGATGTTAAAAGACATAAAATGGCCATAGCCTTGAAAGTCTTATGCCGGGAGGGAGAATACCTCCATGCTCTGGGGATATTTCTGCTCATTCTTTATTGAATAGCGATCAGGAAAAAAAATAATCACCAGCCTATTCCATCCTGGAAGAGCAGAGAAATAAAGAAGAGCAGGAAGGAAGGAAATGGGAAGAGCAGGAAATAAAACTACATCAGCAAAATAACCATGGGGCAATCTTGATGCATGTTCTCTGACCACAATCAGAAAGCAGTTTGTCTTCATGTTCAGAGGTCTCTGAGGAAGATAATTAAGCTGTTCAAATGAGTCCAAGAGTAAGAACTGCTTTGCTGCACCAGCATGTATATCTGTGCATGACTGCTCAATGCCTCACGCAAAATCTTGTCTCATCAGGCATCATGTTTGTCGCCTCTTCAGGCATTTCCCCCCTCCTGTCTATTACCTACAGCCCGATTCACACACACACATACACACACTTTTAAATGCAGCTTTTCTCAACTTCAGCCCGTGTTATCTGTTCTTCAGTCCTGCTCCTGCTTGGGTTTCAGCTTTCTTTAAGGTGTACAGGAATTCCAGCTTCCTTTAAAGTGGGCTGCTGTATATATCCTGTAGTAAAAAGAACTTCTCAGAATAAACTTCCAGCAGGTGATATCATAATTTGTAGTGTTTCCATGTTACTGAGCTGCAATACTTAGCTGTCGTGCTAAGAATTTAATTGACTATCTCATCATATCAGCTTTGATATTTTAAGAGCTGCAGAGCATGTGATGGTTTCTTTTATCCTTGAAATATGTTTCTCAGCTACAGCACTTTTTAAATCTGTAATAACCACAGTGTAATAAAGAGCCTGTGGAGTACAATTTGTATGACTTGTTTAATCCTGGAATTGGCGCTAATGTAACAAACATTTGGGTCCGTTACACTGGTGAAAATATATTTAGGACTCTGACTTGTAAACTAGTCCATAAAAATGTCAGCAGCTAAGATGCTACTGTATCCATTTGTCCTCCAAACTCCGGTTGACTCTTCTTCACAGCAGAGATGACAGGATGGAAAAGGTGCCTGCTTCTCACTGCATTGATTCACTACCCAATGCTTCCGTGCAAACTCACCTTTGTCAACAGTTTAAGGCAATACATACATTAGAGTACGAACTGGAACACCTAAGGCATGGGTATGTGTTCCCTTCTGATTGTTACCAGCCTTTGGCCACGGATTAATAGCCCTTGACAAAGGCTATTAATCTTTTTTTTAAACTCTTCCAGAAAGACTTGTCCAGATTTGACTGTCAGAGCCTTTCAGCTGGATTTGTATAACAAAACATTACTGTCATAGCTCTAGTAGCTCAGGATGTGGCAAAACTTAAATCTTTTGTACAGACATAGCGATGCCAGTAGCAGGAAGGCTTTGTCTGATTGTTTCACACTTGGATTCTGGATTACAGAAAAATACACTAAAGTAGCTATTCATCAGACCATTATCATGTTCTGGCAGGTACCAGGTCTTGTATAATACAGACATAAGATTGTCTTCATTGGGAACTTTTTATACTGGTGTAATTCACATTCACCATCCCACACCAGCACAATCTAAATCAGAGGAATATTTCAAACTGCAATTAAAAGATTATGTACTTGTGTAACCAAATCTGGTTTAAAACAACATTGCTTGTTTAAGCTATTGCAATGCTTAACGCGGCCGCATCCATTAATACTGGACCTGTGAACTGCCAGATCGCCTGTTAGGATAAAGTTGGCCTAAGTAAAATAAGAGCGCATGGTTGCATTTCTGTACATACATGAGCACGTAGACTCTAGACCACCGTTACGTCATCTGTGAGACAACGGATGATAATTGATCTGGCATAAAGTTTGCTGAACGATTAAAGCTAACTTATACTGGTTTGACAGTGTGAGGCAGTAACTTTTTAACGTGATAGTAAGTATCCTAAAACCACATGTGCAACCACAGCCTCTTGGTATTCTGACTCTATAACAAGTCACAGCAGAAAATACCCTAAAGCTGAGCTTTCTTTAAGCTCTTTTGGTTGAGCTCTGAAAACAGTTCAACCAATTTCTGTCCTTCCTGTCCCATCCCGCTCTCTTGTACCTACAGCACAGGTCATGAACCATTCACAGCTTCAGACCTCTCCCGTGTATCTTTGAAGATCCTAGAGGAGTATTATCATGTGTGCTATCGTGTATATCACAATTATCACGCGTAATAGGGAAACTGAGCATAGAAAGATGTAAATATTTTCCACAGGCAGCGGCAGAAGCAGGAGTTTGTAGGAGGGCCTGGAATCCGGTCTTAAATTCTACTCTCTGTGCAGTTTTTTCAGACTATTCCTGACTCCACAAAGTGCTTGTTGCCAAAAGAAGCTCCTGACGGCTGACTAATAAAGCTTTGATTCATTTCTGCTTTAGATAGAAGGCAACCTGGCTATATGAAATGTTTGTTTTAAGTAAACAATAAAACCTCTTGAAAAAAGCTTTGCTTCTGACGTTGGCTAGAATGACAGTGGAATCTAATAAACATTATCATGGACCCAGTATAAAAGTAAATCCAATATACTGCTAACTTGTAAAAGGTATTCTCTACATAGAATTTCCTTCTCGCAACTTTTTTCTTCTTTGCCTGTGTTCTGGCAGTCTTTTTTCTGGTGTTTTTAAACAATACAACAGTTTGGTAGTGGCTTTCTGTTCCATGAAAACCCTCAGCACAAAAAAAGTATATTGCTTTATTTAAAAACAGGAGTAATGGGATCTGATATATCACTGTGACACCTACTCAGCTTCTTTCTTTCCCATGTCTTTCAGGTTATTTGCCTTTCTCTTAAAGTTGCTTGCATTAATGCTGTACCAAAAATAAACAGGAGAAATGAGGAAGTTGCCAGGAAAACAAAACCAAACAGAACTTTTTTTTCTTTTTCTCCCGAAGGGAATGGGTCTCATAAATCACGTCTTCAACGCAGACAGCCTGAAGAAGCTGTACGTTTCAAACCTCGGTATCGGGCACACGAGGTACTCCACCTCGGGAATTTCTGAGCTGCAGAACTGCCAGCCTTTTGTCGTGGAGACTCTTCATGGGAAGATTGCTGTGGCACACAACGGGGAGCTAACAAACGCTGTACGACTCAGGAGGAAGGTTAGTATCTCCTTTGGGAGGCTCTGGCATCGTTTCTTTCTGAGTATGAGGCAGCAACGAGCAATAAGTTTGCTATGACTTTTCCTTAATACCAGACTGCTTGGGGTAGTGAAAGAGCCCCATAATCAAAATAGATCATTTTGGGGGGAAAAAATCTTGGGGAGGGGAGGCATTTGTAACTGTCACAGGGGATAATTCACCAGTCCTCTAGACTGATGGTCACATTCCTATTGATCAAGTGAGAAAACTAACTCAACCATAACAAAAGGTAGCTTGGCTTGAAGCTCTGCTCCTTTGTGGTGACTGATAGAAGGAGCAAATCTTATGCTTATGCATTGTAATACGAAATGTCTGGTTTGGAATATTGTCTTTATTTCTATTTCTGGCTTGCAAAATTAATCATGAGCACTGTCGGGACATAAACCATCAAATGCTACATTTTATAGTGTGTTTGGCTAGAAGGGTATGCATTAAAGAACCAAATTAAAATTTAGCAGATGTTTCATTGTGAAATCTCTTCTATGATATGTCCCATCCAAAAGCGAGAGGACATACTCTTGTGTTGAAGCGAGGCAAATGTATGGCATGCCCAAAGGAACCTAGTCCGTCTTTAATCAGAGCCACAAGTGTATGAATGGATGGGAGAAAAAAACAGTGGTGAGGAAATGTAGATGGAGAGTGGAGAATCAAGAGTTACATGAGATGTAAAATGATTTCTGAATATAAAAAGTAGGAACTGTAATGCATACAACATTGAATGGGTTCTAATAGTTGGCTAGATACACTGCAGATTCTCTTCTCCCTTAGAAGCATAAATACGCCGAGACAGAACAATTTGACTGACCAGGTCTAGCAAACTTTTAAGTTGTGGAATTTCAGTTTTTGAATCCCAGTCTGCTTCCTTTCACACCTCTTTTTTTGTTGTTGTTGCTTTGTGCCTAAACCACCATTCTGCCTTGATATCTCTTTCTGTATCTGCTATAGGTCATTTCATATTTTCCCTTGTATATTTTACCTCTCTTCCCAGAGCAAGCAGAAGCAGAAAGCTGATCAAATGGCTCAAACGTGAATTTATGCCCTGAATATTGGTGGTATTAATTTTGGTTGCATGTGGAGCAAAGGAATGAGATGCAAAGGGAGAAATGTAGTACCAGGCATAGATGGTTGTATCGGCTCTTTTTACATATTTGGTTTGTTGGAAGAAATTTGACGTTATTATGATCTGATCACCTGAAGCACTGATATGTTTTAAAACATTTGTTCATTGCACAAAGGTGGTGTTAGATTAACATCTGAGTAGTGTTAATGTGGGATTTTTTTTTTTTAATGTTGGTAACTTTTGTTTTGTGTCTTAAAAGCTTATGCGGCATGGTGTAGGACTGTCGACCAGTTCTGACAGTGAACTGATCACCCAGCTGCTGGCTTTCACACCTCCTCTAGAAAATGACGATACAGCCGACTGGGTAGCAAGGTGAGGAGGATGGGTTTCAGAATCAAGAACAGCAATCTAATCTCGGCATGATATGCAGCTGTAAATGCA
This sequence comes from Pygoscelis adeliae, assembly GCF_000699105.1. Taxonomy (NCBI): domain Eukaryota; kingdom Metazoa; phylum Chordata; class Aves; order Sphenisciformes; family Spheniscidae; genus Pygoscelis; species Pygoscelis adeliae. Next base: position 3,525,709 of record NW_008824243.1, read on the forward strand.
CACAGCCGTTTGTGTGACACACGATTATGTTCATCTATGTCTCATTTCAGAATAAAAAATTTAATGAATGAAACTCCAACTTCATATTCATTGCTAATTATGCATAAAGACATAATCTATGCAGTACGTGATCCGTATGGGAATCGCCCACTCTGCATTGGTCGCCTTATTCCAGTAGGGGACATGAATGGAAAAGGTAAACCATACATATATATTCATATACATATACACATATATATATGTATATATATAGTTTGTGCCTGAAATCACTGATACAAGTAATTAAAGCTACACTCACTGAGGTGCAAGTAGGAATGTGTGATGCAAAAGTCAGTTTTGAAAATTCAAAATGAAAAAAACGTTGGTAAGGAAAAAATAATTTGTAGGAAGTCTACAAACATCTTTTCTGTTCCCAGGAAAAGGGAATTCTAGTTGCCTGATGGCAGTGTCAGAATTAGGCACCCCAACTGTAATAGAATATTTGTGAAAATTTAATTAACATCTCATCACCTAAAGAAAAAGCAGGGATGAACGGAATCACAGAAGGGTTGAGGTTGGAAGGGACCTCTGGAGGTCATCTGGTCCAAATCCCCTGCTGAAGCAGGGCCACCTAGAGCCAGTTTCTCAGGACTGTGTCCAGTCCAGAAACAAGTCTGATTTCTTCCTTTCTCCTGTAGTAAGGTGGCCGAAAAGTGCTGGATTACTGGCAATGTATTGCTAAACTCCAAGCACTCCCAGTCACACGTAGTATAGTAATGGAACACTATACATCAACTTATGGGAAAAATTCTTTGTGTTCCTGTTTAGCCTGCAAATCAACATTTTCCATGAAGTGAGATTAAAATCTGTTCATTTGTATAAAAAAATAAAATAATTCAAAGGCAAAGTAGTAAATGCTTCCATATCTTCACAAAACTTGGTAATTTTAACCACAAGAAAAATTATCAAGATTTTTTTAAAGCATACAAACATTCCTACCCAATGTTACACAATTCGATCTTTCCTGTGCCAGTCTCTGAAAACTCTCCCTATTGGAGTTAATCCAGCATCCATTGTAATCAAAAGGATCTATCTCTCAACGCACTTAGCATAGGAAAAATAAGGAGTTTCTTGTGTGAACAAAAGTAATTATGTACATCTGAAGTCACTGGACTAGAATTGGGAAAGTTTGAAATAGTGCAGAGATAACAAAGGTAGTTATCTGAATTGTCCCTCTTCATGAATTGTGAATATCATGCTTTTACTTCCACTTCTGCCTAGAACAGGTTTATGATGTTTTACGTTTTTGGATTTTTTAAATAATATTACAGACACTTTGGAATGCTATACCTTCTAGTTAGAAATTACAACCATCTTTAATTGTGCACTTGGCAACCCAAACCATAGCAAGCCAGATACTGCAGCAGAAATGCATTTGGGGGGGGGGGGTAATGCTAACAAGAATTGTGGATTCTAACTGAAATCTTTCATTTCAGGAAAAGATAACAGTGAAACAGAAGGATGGGTAGTCTCTTCTGAATCCTGTAGCTTTTTGTCTATCGGTGCAGAGTAAGTGCCCTGATTCTCACTTTATCTGAAAGCTCTCCTCAGGCAGCGATTAAACATTACACCTCAAATTGCCAAATATCATAATCTATAACAACATGAAAGACATCAAAGATTAGTTTGTTGGGCTGTTTGGAGGGGGTTTTTTTGCCAGTCCTGTTTTTTGCCAGTTTATTTTCTTGAACAGATTAATGTAAAAGAAGAATTATGTGTTCAGAAAGTAACAGAAAAGACGACTTTACTGTTGTGAAGTAAATGCCTCTTACTTGTTGCATTAAACCTGGTTATCCATATAACTTTTTAATTTTAGCCTCGTTTGCAGCAGAATCATTGTATTACAAAATAATTCCTCAGCTACAGAAAGGTTACATTGGTAGCTCACAGGCTGGACTAACCTGAGCTGTAGCATATGCTGTCTGACGAGCCAGTCTCCTTGTTTGAAAAAAATGATGGGCACCTGAAACTATTTCCATCCGTGCAAACACCCATCAGAGCCAAAACATGAGATGACATTCACGTTACCTCTCTGGCTAAGATACTCTGAAAAGGAAGGTGTGATACTTTCTCTGGACAAAAAGAGAAGGGTAAGAGGCTCTTTGGGAGACCGCAGATTGACCTTTAGAAATTTGGAGTGGAAGGCAATTGTGAACTAGAACGTAATTAAAGTAAGAAAGATTATGAGGAAGTATATTTAATTTCCTAATCAGACACTAAAAATGTGCATTTGGAGACTAGACTAATAAGTAAAGTTGGGTCCTCTTCAAATAAAAAACTGTGAAAAATTGCATTATGAACACAACTACTGAATAAAAAGAAATGTAAAGCAAAATCAGGAAGCAATGTGACTGCACTTTAGAGGTCTTTTATTCCATTCTGCAGTGTTTTATTGTAGGTGTGGTGTTCTGGGTTCTTTTGCTGTAACTTCTACCCTGTCTCTGTAGGTAATCTCAATTAAGCCTGTACTAGACTGACTACGGTATGTCTCACATATAGGAAGAATACCATAATTCTCTGGTACTAAGTATTAAGTTACTGCTTTGCGGTATTAATTCAGACTGTTTTAGTAAGGGTCAGTTGTCCTAGCACGTTGGTCCTAAAACACTCCAGGTCAAATCCTAAGATAGAAGCAAATTGTCATGTCAGGATGTTCAAAAGCATTTTTTCCTGTCAGTTGAATCTTGTTAACTATTTCAAAACTATCATCCAGGTTCAGGACATTTCTAAATGCTATGTATTTCTCTTTCAAGGTACTATCGTGAGGTCCTTCCTGGAGAGATTGTGAAAATATCCAGATATGATGTCCAGACACTGGATGTTGTACCAAGACCTGAAGGAGATCCGTCAGCATTCTGCATCTTTGAATACGTTTATTTTGCAAGACCAGACAGTATTTTTGAAGGTAAGAAGATGTAATGTACAAAGCTCCTCCCTAAATAGTGGGAGATGTTATTTTGGAGAACAATGACTCTGGAAAGGATCTGGGATCATGGTAGGGTACCACTGAATGTGAGCTTGCAGAGCAGGGCTGGGACAGAACAGGTTGGCACAGTTCTTGAGGACATGAAACTCATCAGGAGGAGCATGTAACATCACCTTCCCGTTCCTGGCTGTGCATATGGCCTCCATCAGGCTGCCTGTGTAGTCCCATGGAAGGGATGAAAAGAGCCACAAACATGATTAAGGTAGAGGAAATAACCCTTAAAAGTGAGAGACTTAAGAAAGGAACTTTACTGGTTCTTGGAAAACTTTAAAAATTAGACTTATGAACTAGGATCTGCAAAACAACTTTATCTTGGTGTTTTCTTTGTAAGAAAGGGTTATTTCAGGAAGATGCTTTTAATACAACTTGTAAATCTATGCATTATCTAAGTACTTGGGGTTCTCAGTCTAATGCTTTTATTATTTCAATAGAAGCCCTCAAAAATGGTCTCAGTGACAAGATATTAGCCAGGACTCTCATACCTAACAAACAAGCTCTTCTTTGCTTTCTACAGCCATGCCATCCGTTGATCCTATACAGTTCCCCACCTTTACAAAGCCAGTTTCACCCCACATCCCTTTTGATCCTCTTACCCTTCAATATCCTCACTTCTTACATCCTTTAGTACTGCTGCTGTACCCTTTGCTGTGCCTCATCTCGCCACAATGCCTCCAGTTCCCCCCCATGTTGCAAATTTTTAGGACCTTAAAAGCTTCTGAGGCCTCTTATCCCCTTACTAAATTTGGGATGAATTTTGCCAACTGATTCAAAGTTAATAAGCGGGCAGAGGCAGACAGCAGGATTGCACAAACTTCGTCTGCTGGAGAAACCAGCGTAAAAATAGAATATGCAGGTTATGAACAGGCAGGCATAATTTCTGCTTCTTTCCTCCTGTAAATAGATTTTGTAACATCCACAGGACCTTCAGTTACCCGATCAGGGCAAACTGGATTTTAATTCTCTGTGTAGCGATAAGGATGTGAATGTAAGAATATGACATTATGGAAGGAAATAAAAAATGACGTACGTGAGTGACTGCTTACTAGTTCTGGCGCTTTTCTCACTGACTTCTGACTGCAACATGCCACAGAAATTTGTACAGCGAACTGAGAGGAAATCTGAATTATGCATACCAGGAAAAACACCTCTTGCTGTTCTTAGGTCAGATGGTGTATTCAGTCAGGAGAAGATGCGGGCAGCAGCTTGCAATTGAAGCACCCGTGGAAGCAGACCTGGTCAGCACTGTTCCAGAGTCTGCAACCCCAGCAGCTCTCGGTTATGCTCAAAAGGTATATGTTAACTGGCCTTTCTTCTCCCAAGCATAGTTACTCTTTTTGTAATGGGGTATTATGGTACGGGCCATTAGAGTGTTGTATTGATAATGCTTTGTATCTTGAGTATGCTGGGTACTCCTATTGAGTCATCCGCACTTGTTTTTTCTGTCATTATTCCACTATATTAAGGTATTTCAAAGTTCTTTCGTTACTGTGAAGTCATACTAAGTCCTAAGATTGCTTTAAAAAACAGTAAGTGAGAATAACCAGTTTTATAGATATTAATTCTGTTTAATTGTCTCCTGTTTACAGTGCGGGCTACCATATGTTGAAGTACTCTGTAAAAACCGATATGTAGGAAGAACGTTTATCCAGCCAAATATGAGGTTACGGCAACTTGGTGTGGCAAAGAAGTTTGGCGTTCTGTCTGATAATTTTAAAGGCAAGCGAGTTGTTATCATTGATGATTCAATTGTGAGGGGCAATACCATTTCACCCATAATAAAACTACTGAGAGAATCAGGAGCCAAGGAGGTAAGTTAATTATCAGTCAGTACAACACAGATGTAAACAGAAGATTGATGGGAGGGTAAAGCACAGGGGCTTGTTCTTCATTTGCACTGTACATTGTTTCCTTGTTTAAAAGAGCAAATGTGCAAAAAACCAATGGCTAGTGCCTATTTATTGTGAAGATAGGTTGAGAACTTTCTTTTGTATGACTGATTTTTGGGACATTAAGGGAGGAGGAACAGGTCTCCATTTATAAAGCACTATCTGGCAAATAAAGAGAGAATGGAAAACAGATTAGGTAAAATCAGGAAATCAAGTATTGGTGTGGTATTCCTGACATATGTGCGACTTCTGGTACTGCATTAAGTACAACCACATACTGCAGTAACGAGGCAGTTATGTCTCGTTACTATGCCTTAAGTCACTATGCCTTAAGTCACCAGAGCACAAATTTTTAAGTTTATTAATATTTTTTAATTGAAACAGAATGTGCAAGTCTGTCACTGGAGAAAACATGTTCTGTGTAATATTTGACTTTGTAAACTGAAACGTGCATCAAGGATTGAACACCATAGAAGAAAAGCAAAATCGGGATGGAACCTTTTAATAACATTAGGAAATATTGTAAAAATAAATTCTAAAACTGTCTTTCTCTCTCCTGCTGTGTTGGCACCTAAAAAACCCTTTATCTTACTTTTAACCCTTCCATGACTTCTGTGTAGTGCTGTGTTCTGTTCTTCATGATTATTCTGCAGAACTAGGACTTTGCTATTGTGTTATGATCTGCTGACCTTTACCTCATAGCGCTCTGTTTTGAAACTGCTTTTATTCAGGTGCACATCCGTGTGGCTTCACCTCCCATAAGATTTCCTTGTTACATGGGAATAAACATTCCAACTAAAGAAGAACTCATTGCCAACAGACCTGAATTTCATGATCTTGCAAACTATATAGGTAAATGCTACTTTTCTTTTTTTTGAGAGAGAGATTTTACCTGTAGGTGTTTTATTGTCTACATCAAAATAAATGACAACATATCAAGGCAACAGTGGCAAAACTGACTAAAAAATCATAAGGTTGATACACTAAATTTCTGCATTGTGAGTACCCTACAGATCAAACCAATTTAGTTACACACTTTTTTTTAACACAGTTAGTGAATTATGTTTCTCCGAACAATAGAAGGCATTAGAATAATTGCATAATGGTAAGTTACAACACAGCTTTCCAATACTTAGAGCTCCTCCTGGGAAAGTCTTTACCACAAGGAGCTACTGTAGGCAAAATACCAGGAAGAAAATATGTGGTGAAAATCTGTCCTGTAATGAAAAGCTAATGTAGTTTCACTTTCATGAGATATTAATAAAAATATGTTCGGAATTTGTAAACACCCACTGATTTTTCTACAAATTTAAATTTATGTAAATAATTTTAACTGCATTATATATTTCACTTTGAAAGAAATGACATTTGCAACTAATCAAAGAATGTTAAATACATTCTCAAATCTCAAGAATGAGTCATGTTTGCAGCAGAACAAAAGAAGAACCAACAGCTTATGTTGCTTGTGATGTGGTAAATAACGTGCTCTTCATCAGGATATCAGCAACAGAAGTCATGTGAAGGCTTGTGAGTGAGATCTACTATATACGGCCTGTTGTGCTGCAAAATATTTAAAAAAATGGTTTAAGAACATAGCTGTGGTTACAGTTAGGAAACCGTAAACTCGGATTTCCTGTGTTAAATACTTACTCTTACTGTCTAATATTGCAATGAATTCTTTTCCCCAGAATTATTGTGAAGGCATGTTGAAATATTTCAGGTTTGTAGGATCTCATTTTTAAGTATTATTCACAAAATAATGAGTGCAAACGATAGAAGACTAATGATGTGAAAAGGCTATCAAGCTTTCCTACTGCTAGAACATTTGCATGAACTGCATACTCAATTTTTTTTAACGTGATGGTCTTCCCCTCCTCCGAGTGCCAGTAAGGGTTTGTAGTCCTAGGTGCGCAGTTTGGGAAGCACCAGCCACGCACATATCTGCTTCCAGACCCGAACTACAGGGTAACTCTGGGAAACTATAGGGAGTTTAGGGAGTCTTAATACACACTCTGGATTTTGTTTCTATTTTTGCGGTATGTGTGACATATTTGTTCCCAACTCAGAACCTCCTTTCTCGATTTCGGTGAGTCTGCTCCCCGCACAAAGAATTTGAGAAGGGCAAGGCTTATTATGGCCTGATAATTTTTCATATCCATTCTCTTTAGGTAAGGCGATCCACCTCCATACAATAATGCGACTGCATTTCCAAAGAGCATTGCATTTGGTACAAGGTTGCAGCTTTAACTGATGAATTCTTCATTTCCCCTAGGAGCAGACAGCGTTGTCTATCTTTCTGTGGAAGGGCTGGTGTCGTCCGTGCAAGAAAGCATCAGAGCAAGACAAGAGAATGAGAACAGTCTTAAAACCCAGAAATCGCGTGTTGGAAAGATTGGTCATTGCACAGCGTGTCTCACCGGAGAGTATCCCGTAGAGCTAGAATGGTGAATTTTTAGTGGATGGACACCAGTCCATCTCTTGTCGAATGTACCTTTTTCAAAGATGCCTTCTTGCTAATCATCTTCTTACATTTAGGTAATACGGAAAGCTTATTACAATTACTGTTACTAAAATACATCTTTACAGTACAGACTTACAGAAAGTCCGACCTGCTGATGAAAACAATGTAAGCAGATTAAAATACAAAATCATAGAGTTTTGATGCACAGTTGTGCCTTCTATTTTCTCATAAAATATTATAAAAACCAAAGTCTTTTTAATTATGTAGCGGTCCCAGAGTTTTTTGTTTCGGTCTTACCCCGAAAGATATCCCTGTTAGACTTGTTCGCAAAGTGCAGATCATGAATCGTGTGGCGTCATTTCAAATTATCAAAGTCCTAATGCAAAAAAGTACATGAAGTTTGCTTTTCTCCTTAGGAAAAATACCAGATTCTGAAGAATCAAATTGCTTCCTCGGCAGTTCTTGCTTAGGCTTTTTAAGAACAGAAGTACCTAACTTTTGCATATCTAGCTAAACAGCCTTTATTAATCAAGCCCTTTGTAACAGATTCTATGAACGTAATGTCTAGCATATGATTTTAAAAAATGAAGACTCAGGGAAATGCTCAGCCAAAAGCCCTCTAGTTTTATAACTTTAAAATTCTTTTTTTGAAGTCCAGTGTAATTGCATTATCTTTGTGTGCTTTTATCAGTTGCCAATAGGATGTGGAAGGAGAAAAAATACTTGGCGCTGCCATTTTTTTTTCTGTTTTACATCTTGTTTTCTCCAGGATAAGCCCTGACAATTTCTGAAGTCTGAGCTAATGTTCCATGTGCTTTTCATATGTCAACATCCAAAGTAAACTGAAAAATAAACTCACTTTTCATTCTTAACAGTAAATACAATGTACGAACTGAAAATTATGAGTTGTTTTGAGTATAGCCTTATTTTGCCACATTACTGCTGTTACAATAAATGTAATGTTTTTTTTAAAAAAAAGAGTTCTGAAGAACCATTAGCTATTGAATACATTGTATTTTTTAATTGGTCACAATTACAGTTACTTGTATACATGAAGATCACTTGGACAATGAACCACTAGCTGAAAATGGAAAAGCACCTTTCGAAAACTATTGCAAATTTACGCACAATTGTAAAAATATTTTGTATACCTCAGGTTTTTTCACTGAATACCAGCAACTTAATTTTAGATTTTCTATTTAATATTGTGTATTTTGGCCTTATAATTGTTTGTGACACTGTTAAATAAATAGAAAAGTTAAAGAGCTTCTTCCTTCCCCATCATCTTCCACATAGTTGAGAATTACAGCACTGGTGATTAAATGCAAAAGGGAGCTTTCTTACGTGGGATTTGTAGCAATTGTGCCGGATAGGCAATCACAAAACAGAAGTCCCGATTCAAGAAAGCATGTAAATACATGTACTGAAGTCAAGACTCTGCCTCGTGCAGTGGAATCGGAACCTGCTTGCAGTCCAGCCCATGGGAGAATCTAGGTTCTCATGAGCGTTGGGCTCTCACTGCGTGTTCTTCACCAAAGCCCAGATCTGCCTATTGGGGATGCATGTGGATCTCCTCTGTCTCATTAGCAAGTTTGGTTGGTTTTTTGACAGAACCGTAACAGTTCACCCGGACAGTAAATTGAGCAAAACCAGAACAGGGTGGAGTCACTCTGACCGCCCCCTCTTCCATATTAACCAGGGAGGAGTGTGAGAAAACAGAAAAACTGTCATTAACATTTTTCACCTTTCTTCTTTCCTGCCCTCAAAAAAAGCAATCAATCATTTTTGAAAGAAGGGATAAGTCAAGCTCTTAGGTTATAGATACGTGTGAGGAGCCCTTCCTACTTGAGATAAAAACTTAGCTGCACAGTGGTCGCAAGCAGAAGTCTATCGCTTTATCTGAAATTGTCCATAGAACAGACTGTAAATGAAACTTGTGCAAATACTCTTTTAACCTGTTTTCAACAAAACTGGTATTTTTGAAGTCTGGTAATAATTGCTTAAATGTGATTTGAGCATTAGGTGGCATAGTTCTTGATTTCAGTAAAATGAGTCCTAATGCCTTTTTTCCCCTCCGTGTTATGCATGTGGAATTACAGGGTCTGCTACTGTAAGCACTGCAATTTTTAGACACGTTACGTGCCTAACCTTTAGTGCGTATTTTTCAAAACCTTAAGTTAAAGGGGAGATACTTTTCAAGCGTCATTTTATTCTCCGACAGCTGGATTTGTGCTTCAGGTTACCGGGCCTTTTTTTAGTGACGTTAACAGCAGACACACACATGCAATGAGCACCCCGAGGGAGAGAATTCCTCTGGTTTTAGGTGTCGCTATTTGTATTGTTTTAATGTCCTACTGTGAAACCGTTTCTGCTGTATTACCAATGCGCAACTGTGCCAAATTATCATTTACAAAATGTGACAGAACAGTAGAAAGCTAATGTCTAACTTCTCCCATGCGTAATATTAAAAACGGTTATGCACTGGTCTGCTCTTCTCTCTCCCTTCGCTGCACTCGCCGGCACTACCCATCGACGGTCTCTTGCACAAAGCGCCCTCGAAGCGGGAGCACCTCACTGCGCCTCCTCTCCCTCACGCAGCCCGCGCTGCGCTAC
>NW_008824243.1:3536712-3545517 GCF_000699105.1 Pygoscelis adeliae
GGGGGGGCCTGGCCCTGGGGCGGCGGAGGCGAGAGGGGGGGCCTTAGCCCGGGGCCTTCCGGGCCGCGGCTCGGTCGTCCGGTACGGGCGTGACGGGAGGGCCCGACTGGGCAGAGACGTGCACCAGCGCGAGCGGTGCCCTAAAAGCCTTGGCAGTCGACTTGTTGGGTTTTCTGCTTGCACAGGAAAGATTCGTATTTCACAATTATGTTAAAGAGAAAATTGTTAAGTTGTGTTTAAAAAGTTATTGATTCAGTTGTGCCCGGCTTTAAAAGCAAAGGTGTGATGGTGAGGAACAAACTACCTCTGTGCGATGAAATCTTAGTGAAGTACTGTATCCTGGGCCCTAGGATGAGACCCATGGTAAACGATAAAAGTATTAGGCTTTGCACTTGTGCAATATAAGGTGTGGGGAAGCTGTGTGTTTTCTGCCAAGTATCTTTCTTCCTACCTGGTAGTCTTTTGTGTGTTTTTGACTAAAATATTAAAAGTTAGGAGGTGACCATGCAGTCTGGTTTGTTAATCTTTCAGGGGGATTGAAGATATGCAGCTGAGATGACTCTTCAGGAAATGGTGAATCAGGCAGCTAGCCTGTACTCTGACAGAAAAGCAGTTTGGTTTGATGAATGCAATGACAAACCTCCAACTTTCTACACATATGCGACGGTGGTTAAGCTTGCCATGGAATTAACAGCTTTCCTTCAAAAGCACTGTGATCAGCAAGGAAAATGTGAAATAGGCCTTTACTGCTATCCAGGAATAAACTTACCATCTTGGATCTTAGGGTAATGGTTTGAATGCTTGCATTCTGTGTTGGTTTTTTAAGGGTCATCTCTATTAAAACAAATTTTCAGTTTGTTTATATTTGTAATAACAACAAAAATGCAGTCAAGAGGCACGGGAGTCTTGCATTCTTTAAGAAAAAAGATGGCAGTATTATCATCTTTTGAAAACTCGCTGCTAAAGTTTTTTTGAATCTTAAGTTCAGTGATCTGAAGTGTATGTAACTATATCCATTTTTTAAAAAGCGTGTGATTAAGCATATTTATAGAAATATAAAAAATTAATGACTAGTATCTTTGTTGTGTGTGTTTAAAAATGGAGCTGATCTAACAGAATACAATGAGTATGCAGGTTTTTCAATGTAATCTTGTCTTGCTAGCAAAAAAAGATGCACTGAAAACAAATTTCATGCTTTAAGCTAATTGAGTATACAGTTACAGCTCCGTTACAAATATTGTAGAAAAAAGTAATGAGCAGTGCAGCACTAGGGTGACATTGATTATTTTATGGCTAGGAAATTGAAATGTTTGTCATCTCAACACTCATGTTAATTCAGCAATTTAAAAAATCCTACTTCTGCTGATGAATTCTAATGTTTATATCCATTATATATGTATCTTTTATATCCATTGCATTTATGATGTAATATAGAATCCCAGCATTGCAAGCTTATTTTCTTCAGCTGATGTATGCAGCAGCGGTTGCGCTTCTTAGCGGGATGATCTGTGTCGGTATTTTCCTATTGTCACACTGCACCTAAAATACATAATAGTACAAGAAGATGTATGACAGTTGACTATAAAGATTTCAGTGAAGTGTGTGAGCAAGCGCTGTAATCGTAAACCTTCCAGAAGCGCTAAGGAACTTTCTCACTCATCCAGAAACACTTTTCCCCCAGTCCAGCAGTGGAGCAGGTTGCCCAGATATATTGTGCAGGCACCATCCCTGGAGGCTTTAAAGACCTGACTGGATAAAGTCCTGAACAACCTGGTCTGGTGTCACAGCTGGCCCTGCTTGAGCAGGAGGTTGGACTAGGCATCCTGAGGTCCCTTCCAACCTGATTTATCCTGTGTCCCAATGAACTGAGCAGCAACACAGTTTTCTTTTGCTGTGTGACTGGTAACTACCAGGACGTTTTGATTCTTACGGCTATCGTTGCTGAGTAATTAACTGCTATGTATGATGCAGGGCAGGCTTAAGTGCTTGCTGATACCAGTGGCTATTTGAGTACTCAGAATGCTGTGGTTTCCAAGTCTTCGTTCTGGATCTCATCTTACTGCAGTGATAAATCACTTGCACAAAGAGGAAATATAACTAACTGTACGTGGGAACCCAGCCTTAGAACAAATGTGAAGATTTATGGGAACCGTTCATATTTTAGTTGCCACTTACTCATCTTGGCTTTTTGTGGCATTAATAAATTCAAGTGCTTGTCTTTATCAAGTGGAGCCACTAGAGGGGGGGATTGGAGTGAACAACTGTTGAGGGAGCACTACAATGTAAAGCGCAGTAGATGAGAGCAGGATGGTACTTGGTGTTCCTCTGTTTATTAGGGAAGAAACTCCAGTATGTGCTCAGATTCTCCTACTCTGGATTCTTTAGACTAGTGAGAACAGAAAGTGTTTTCAGTGTGGAGACTTTAGGTGTTTGTTTTTTTTTAATATGTTTACACATGTTGTACATGTATAAATGAAGAGCTTACATTTCTGTTCCTAGTCAATAGCAGAAGCTTTTAAAATGTGGTGCTGTTGATGTCAGCGATACCTTTGTCATCACCAACCTGCATGGCCAGAAATAATGTTGAATGTTTTCATCTAGCTTTAATCTTTTTCCTTGCTGTAAAACACCAGAAGGCAACACTGATTATAATTTTCTTCCTACTTCATTTCCAATAAAATCTTTGAAAGTCATGTTATGACTACATTTTTCTGGCCCTGGGAACTATAAAAGTATAAATGTTACTGAAATTTAAGAGGATTTTCTTAATTTTTAAAATAAGTTTAAAACATTTTTGTCTTGTTAGAATCCTTCAAGTTCCAGCTGCCTATTCTCCTGTTGATCCAGATGCACCACCAATGTTATCCACTTACTTCATGAAGAAAAGCAATCTTCAGTATATTCTTGTTGAGAATGACAAAATAAATGTAAGTGTTCAGGCTTCTACTGGAAGCGTTAAAGGGCAATCTAGAAATGTGTAACTATTTAGATTGTATTCTGTTTTAATAAGCTTGGATGGTGGTGTTTTGTTTCTTCATGTCAAGAGGTTGTCTTTCTCATTCAGAAAAAGAACATCTTTAAAATTAGAAGTACAAAGTGCTTCTCCTCTTCTTCTTCTTCAAAAAAAAAGGCGGCTACTTTCCTATTGCAGTGTTGTCCAGGCAAGCTTGTTGGGCACTTGCATTGGAAGGCTTTTCCAGGCTTGTTTCTTCATATGTCAAAGGTGAAAGTTGGAAATCTTTGCAATAGTTGAAAATAACTCCTGCATTTAATTCTTTGGTTTCCTTTTGTCCAACTCCCCCCAAATCTTATACCCTCACTCAAGGGCGTAGAAAAGGGAATAGACAAGATTGGACCATCTAGTTATAATTCAGAGTTCTTTGTCTTCTGCAGAATTCTTTTGTATATTTTTCTCTTTGTTTTCATTATTTGCTCAGAGAATTGATTATTTCTCATTTATAAGGTCTGTGTTCACTCATATTTAATATATAAACATGCATGAGCTTAAAACTGTCTGATGTGTGTCCTCCAAAAGTAGAGGGATGAAGAATCACAGCTTATTTGTATGAAATGCTGTTTCATATTTCATTGCATACAGTAGAACAATAAGAGTGCATCCTGAGTTCTGCTGTGTAAATTGTTTATTTTCTTTTACAGAAATTCCAGATGTCCCATGTTGGTTGGTTTTACCAGAATTCTTCCACAATAGAACATATTGGTTTAACTCTCTTCCAAATGAGCTTGAGCAACACTGATTTAAATTCAGAAGTAGACGATGTGAAACGTAAATATGAACCTTTCAAAGCTATGGGTAACGCACAGCCAGGATATACCATTTGCCCAGCGCAAACCAAAGTAAAAACATCAGAAGGAGGATACATGGACGTTGGCCAGAAATACTCTTTAGCATACGTCTTGCATACATCAGGAACTACAGGGATCCCCAAAATAGTCAGAGTGCCTCATAAATGTATAGTGCCAAATATTCAGCATCTTAAGTAAGTGTGGTTTCCAGTTTTCCTTTTAAATACTTTTAAAAATTTGACATTTAGGGAGTCTTTTTAATACTTCAGAGGAGTGTAGATTGGGTTTTTGCTAACACTGCTTCACTTCTTCCTCCTTCCCTGCCTTTTCAGGTTTCTTTGTGTTTGTTTCTATTGTTTCTAAACAGCATCATGTAAAACTTTGTTTCTCTAAATGTTATTTTTAATGTTTAAATGGTACTTTACCTGAATTTTTGAGGGGTGTACTTCAAATAATATGCTGTTGCTGTAAGTATTGTATTCTGGCTTGCAGCTTAAAAGAAATGGATAACAAAGTTAATTATTCTTTCACAGTTATATTTAGTGTGTTCTGTAGTTTTAAAGTCCTAATTCCTTTTTAGGCTACCTGGGTTTCTTTCTGTTTCATTTAGTTCCTTCTAAAAAAATCTATTATGGAAAATACCACCTATTTTCTTTCTCTTTTTTTTTTTTTTTTTTTTTTAAATGAGCATCCATTAGTTGAAATATGCCCTTCAACGTACTGTATTGGTGTGTAATGTGGTGGATATCTTTGTAAAGGACCTCATTAGTTTAATCAATAGTTACAGTCTTGATGCAGGAGCTCTTGCTCAAATTGCCTGGCCTGCATGTGCCTATCTATTCAGAGTAGCCCTTGAGACCTTAGCTTTACTAAAGCACATTTCTTCGATGCTGCTCTTCCAGTTTGGAAGTTTTTTTAATGACACGCATCAGATTTGTAATTCCTAGCTTTCTTATTTTAGATCCATATTTGAGATCACACAGGATGATGTGCTATTCCTGGCTTCTCCTCTAACATTTGACCCGTCGGTGGTTGAATTGTTCATTGCCCTGACAAGCGGAGCCTCTATTCTTGTAGTACCAAACACTATTAAAATGATGCCTGTGGAGCTGTCTGCTGCTCTATTTCACCATCACCATGTGACAGTGTTGCAGGTAGGCAACACCTAAGATAAGTGTCTTCAGTGTCTTGCTTCTCAGCTTTGCTAATGTGTACTACTTTTTCATCAGTCTAGATGCTAATGATAATAGAGCAGGAGCGTTCTTCTTTGAAGGCATAGCTCATGCTATCCTTTTTGCTGTAGAGTGTTAGCTGTTTAGAAAATTACCATTTGATCGAAGCCGCAAACATTTTGTGACAGAAAATGAACTAAAGAATAAAACAACATTCATCTTAAGAAACGATTAATTCTTGAGAATTAAATTATTCTGTTAATTAAGCAGTTAGTTACGAAGAATCTGGTAATGGAGTAACCTGTTACAGACATTTTTAGCACTTTTTAATGGGCTTGATCTCAGAGCCTTTCCTCATAAACAATTTTTAAGTTTTAATGGTAGTCTCTATGCTAAAAATACAACAACTAAACCAGTGCCATTTATAGGGTGATAAAATGTTTATCATTTTTACAATAACAAGAGCAAGAGAATAATTGATTCCACAGCAACACTTAGTGTTTTCAGGCCACCTGTTTATATGAGGCTGCATGAGTCCCTTATGTCTTGGAATAGATCATCTCCTATATGATCTCAATTTTAATATTTTTAACGTTCATTTTTGGAAAATTTACTTGAAGTTATGAGCATCCAGCATGGCTGTATAAGCTTCACCCTTGCCTTGTAGTGTAACGAGGTAGTTCGTAAAACTATTAGTTGAGCATAGAAACTTAAATCAGGGTGTGGGGGGAAGAGTTGCCAGAAATGGATCTCACTTGTAACCGACTTCGAACAAAATGAGTATGGTCTGATTAGTCTATTAATTGTGATGAATCAACCCCTAAGCCTTACTTTGTCACTAGTGTTGTAATCTGAAGTATTTGCACTCATAGAAATGCTGAGATTTCCTTTTCTTTTGGAGGAATGGTGGTAGTTGAGATTGCAGGGTATAGATTTAAGATTAGCGAGTAGTTAGCTGAAGATTCCACAGCAGAAAAAATCCACTAATTACAAATACTTCGTAACTTTATTCTCTTCTCTTATTTTTATTTATTATGATTGCTATAAATCTTGATGGTGTAGATTTTCCTATCATATACAAGTTTCTTGATCAGTTTAGCTCACTTGCTTTTAGAAAAAAAATTCAGAGATATTAATTTCTATTAGCAAGATTTTTTAAGTATGTTTTTTAAGACTTTTTAAGATACATTTTTTTAAGCATGTTAAGTGTTAATAGAGAAAGGCAAAATTTGGTGAATTAAGGTATTTGAGATGTCTTTATACGAAAAGTTTGATTTTGTGATTTTTGTTTATCATTGTCTTTATCAGTGAAGGAGGGGCTTCTCAGCTGAATTAATGACAAAAATATTCTCCTTATAGCTTAACTGATGATGAATAATTTTATGACGTTTCTTAAATTATAGCAAGAAATTCCCTTCCCCTCTTGACTTGCTTGAGCATACTTCAGAAATCTGAAAAGTGATTATGAGGGAGGGGAAGAGTAATCTTTTTTCTCCCTTCTTTTCTTCACTATAACTCACTAAAGTTAAAATGATTGGTTGAAAAGTGATGGTCTTCATCTATTACTAGAAGAAAATAACCTGGTAAGAAATAATTCCATTAATTTTCCAGTCCTCTTACTAGAGAAAGTAGGCAAGAATGAGAGTGAGGTGTGTCTGTTAAAATGATTTGCTGTTTTTTCCCTTCAGTGAAAGGGCTCTGCATCACCAGTAGTTTTATAGAAGTAGTTGTATTTAAGGAAGCTGGTTTTTTTCTTCTTTTTGTTTCTTTTCTTTTTCCCTTGCTCATTTTAGAGTGTGATGTGAAAGCTTTCAGAAAAACTAATCTTTGTAAACTGTTACATTTACACGAATCAGGAACTACCCAGAATCTGGCATCCTAGGAATTTTTAGTGTTATGGAAAGGTCTTTAAATGTTCTATATGCAGGTTAATCAGATGTATAGGTTATATTTTAGCTGTAACATGCTGGAATGAAGGGAAAAAAGCTCAAACAGTAACGTCAAGAGAATACTGTGTCTGCTGTTTTCTGTTTCAAAGTAGTTAACATAAGAACTAATGTGCGCACACTTCAGGTAATAGCTGAGACACAACAGGGAACCCATAATGCATCTAAGTAAAGAAGAAACACTGCAGAAGAACATAGATCAGTGCTGATAGTACTCATTAAAGGCTTCACATAAGAAACAAAATCTCGCAAAACACTAGCGTGATCTATACTGGTATCTGATGGTTGATGCCGTCTACTGTACGTAGATGATTGATAAATACATCCGCAGTATAGCTATGCAGTGGATGTGATAAAGCAAGAAGAGGTGTACACATATACTGAAAAAATATAACAGATCTTTTTCTTATCTCTTTTTTTTTTTTAACTTGTATCATTCAGGCAACACCAACGCTTCTCAGAAGGTTTGGAGCTCACATTATTAGATCAACAGTGTTGTCTGCAAATACTTCACTTCGTGTCTTAGCCCTTGGTGGTGAAGCATTTCCTGTACTGAATGTCTTGAAAAATTGGAAGCACAAGGAGAACAAAACAAGTATTTTTAATCTGTATGGTATTACTGAAGTGTCAAGCTGGGCCACTTGCTACAAGATTCCTGAAGAGGTTTTTAGTGCTGATTTTAGGTAGGAAAATTCACTGTTTTCATGGCTTGGCATGTGAATGATGAAAATCACTAGAAATAGAACCTAGGTCTCCTGTTTCCTTATAAGTGTTTATGCTGGTAGAAGTTACATTTGGTTTTTATGTAGAAATAGACTAATCCATTCTCTCTTGCTCTAATACAGCCCCCTCAAGTAAAAGTTGTTGAGCGATTCTTGAACAACAGAACTGCAGTCTGAAATTCTGTGTACTTGTAGACCTGTTAAGTTTCACATAATGTGTCATGATGGTTTCTGTTTTAGTCATCTCTGTATCTAGACCTTTTCCTCATTCCAGCCTGTGATTCCACATGCTGAACCTGGACTAGCCTAGTCCAGAGTGTACTGTCTCTGAGTATGTGGCAGTATTGAATCAATGTTGCACTTCTGCAGGCAAACGGCTCCTACCCAATACTCTTGCTCATCATGAGGCTTTTCCAGTGAGATCTTGCATGTTCAAAGAGAAGAAACCTAACATAGCTGCTGAGAGTAAAGAAGTGGGGCTCTGTAACTCTTAATCATAGCCTCAGAACAAAGAGATACTCATAGCTTAGCTCTGTCGAGTTCAGAATGTTACGTCTGAGATTTACTCATTTTAAGCAAAAATGCTCAAAGATTACTTTCAAATGTAATCAGTAGATACACGTGTGTTTCTTACTGCTACTGTGCTTTTGCCTACAGTGTTTAAAACGCCACAAATAATCAAATAACTGGAGACTAGGTACTGTTTTTTTTCTAATATTGGATAATATACTATTCAGCGAATGATCCCACTGATACTACTTGACTAGTATGGATGACAGCAATTTGTCCAAAGTGACTGACCCAGGGTCTCACTCTGCCATTTTCACTCAATTACTGACTTTTTTTGTTCACTGTATTTTAAGAAGAGAGTTGCAGGAGTGTCAAGGTCGTGAAAGGTACTTCCAGTTAGCTCAGTGTTTTATTTGTTCTCTGAAATGTGTAATTATTCCCTGGCTTGAATTAGACATGTCTTATGAAATGGGATGTTTTGGACAAATGATACGATATATTAACCTGGTACTTTGGTTGGTTGGTTGGAAAAGACCTCTAAGATCGAGTCCAACCGTCGACCCAACACCACCATGCCCACTAAACCATGTCCTTAAGTGCCTCATCTACACGTCTTTTAAATACCTCCAGGGATGGTGACTCAACCACTTC
>NW_008824243.1:3546047-3549277 GCF_000699105.1 Pygoscelis adeliae
AAGTGCAGGACCCGGCACTTGGCCTTGTTGAATCTCATACAGTTGGCCTCGGCCCATCGATCCAGCCTGTCCAGGTCCCTCTGCAGAGCCTTCCTACCCTCGAGCAGATCAACACTCCCGCCCAACTTGGTGTCATCTGCAAACTTCCTGAGGGAGCACTCGATCCCCTCATCCAGATCATTGATAAAGATATTGAACAAGACCGGCCCCAAAACTGAGCCCTAGGGAACACCGCTCGTGACCGGCCGCCAACAAAAACCATTGAAGACTGAAAACGGTGGATGGTCATAAAGTGTTATTAAATTATCATGCAAAACTTATTTTCATTCTAGTTCCTCTGAGTTCAAACATTACCTTCACCTCAGTGAAACTTTTTTCTACTCAAAAGTTTCTGTGCCCCAGAGATAATGTGGTGTTCTTCAGTCCTAACTGAGGTGCAGTTAGAAGGCTGGAAGTTTTTATAGTCTCCGATTGTTGTCTCCCACCCTTCACCTCAGAGCCTGTTCGGTCTAAGCCTCACTGCAATGGGAATTAGGATTCCTTTACAGTAAGCAGCCCCAGACACAACAAAACCAGGACCGACCATTTTATGTTGTCTTTGTTTCTTAGTATTGGTAGCACAGTTGGAGTACAGTGGGCTTTTATTTTTGCTAGCTGAATGATGAAAACTGGTAGAGTTTCTAGAGAAGGCTAGAAAATCAGCACAAAGTTAGTACCTTAGTGGCCTGCACCCCTCTGTTTTTTTAGATAAGTTCGGCAAAATTAAATGTCTAATCCCAAGTCTTTTAAAAATAATCTCCAAATGAGGTGTTGTTTGTCTCTCATTTTTGCTGTTCTGTGGTATATGTAGGAATCTCGGGGTTTTGTTTGGCGATTTTAAATTCTACTCTTTTTTTGGTTTTGTCTTTGTGTTAGGACTTCCCCATGGTACGGGGCAGACACATTGAATATCTGGGATACTTTCTCATACCTATTTGTCAAGTAATTATCTTTTGAAGCTGACCAGAGGAAGGAAAAAAAGGAGGAGTTTCTCACTTGGCAGAAATACACGTTTTACAAAATTTGACTGCTTTTTGGTCAACTTGAGATAAAGAATTTATTGACTGATCAGAGAAAAGGAGAAGTTTCAACAGCCTAAATTACAGGAGTTGAACACGAACTGTTAGGTTAAAATATGATACTTTATGATAGAAATTGATCTGGAATCCATGCCTAACTTCATATATTACCAAAGTTATTTGAAGTTACTTTGCTTTTTAAATTTTTCTTTACTGAAGAAAATATATTATTCTCTTCTCCCACTCAGAAATATATTCAATAAATGAGGTTCTGAAAGTGCTTGAAGAGGCTAGAGAATGAAGGGAAAGGAAGGAGTTGGTTTGCAGCTTAATAGAAGTCTATAACAGGTGACATTGAAATTACAGTTTCTTTTATTTCAGTCTTTTCTGAAAGAGTCAACTGTACTTGTTGCCACAACATCAGTAATAAAATAGAATAAAAACTCAAACTAGGTAAGACAGGGAAAGAATGAATTAGAAAGCAGTTACACGTGTTTAAATTGGTTGAGCTTGATGGGAGTTTCAACCTGGGTGACTTAAAAACTGGCTGAAACTCTCGGGCTACTCTCAGGGTATTTTAGGGTCCATTCAGGCCTTATTTTCTATCATTCTGTGTTTTTTGGTATATGATAATGAAACCCATGCACATTGATGAGGTTTTTAATTTTGAACAAATTGAGATGTTTTTAAAGAAGAAACATTTGTAGAGAGAAGCCCCAAGCATCTCCTTTTGCTCTAATACCAATCCTTTAAAAGACTGTATGCTAACTCATTTCTGGAACAGTTATTTTGTGTTCAGAAGGGAAAGGTTTTTACTATTTCTCTCTTTAATGTATTTAGAACTGATTTCCCTGTACCTTTGGGATCACCGCTCCTTGGAACAGAAGTTGAGGTCAGAGATACCAACGGTTCTGCAGTTCTAGAAGGCGAGGGACAAATATTTATAGGTTATTTGATATTTCCTATTCTTCTAACATGGTTTCCTTAATTGATTGAGTTTTAATAGTACAGTGATCATTTTACTTGGTGTCTGCCTCTGATATACAGATTAATATAGCATTTTAAGTTCCTATTGGGCTGAGAACCTTCTGGTAGTATTTTAGGTTGTTGGAATGATGAACAGGAAATTACCATCGTTTTATCTGCAGACTGTGATTTCATTATATTGACTTTTTTTCCTGCTTGCATTTTGACATTCTCAGTTGAAGTAATTTCTGTGTATTAACTGAATTAAGTGCATCGCCCAATTTGTACATTGCAGAAGTTTAGACATCGATGATAATCTTTTAGTACTTCTTATAATGCTTGCTAGAGTTTAGGAGAATTTGATAAAATACTCTTTATAGTTTTCATTTACAGTTAGCCATTTAATACATATGACCACTATCTTTTCTTGTGTAGGTGGTGAAGAACGAATCTGCTTTCTTGATGATGAAATAACTGTACCCATGGGTACAATGAGAGAAACAGGGGATTTTGTAAGAGTGCAGAATGCAAAGTTGTTCTTCTTGGGTCGGAAAGACAGTCAGATTAAACGTCACGGCAAACGTTTTAATATTGGATGTTTGCAGCAGGTAATTTAACATCTAGTGGGTAGAGTATGCCAGTATAAAAGAACAGTGATAAGGAACACGTTATTATCATCAGAAATGGATACTTACTCATTTTCAGATGACTTTTAGGAGTCTAAAAGAAATTGGGAGGGTGTATTATCAAAAATCTAGTCACATAATTTAGGGAGGAGTTTGGTTCTGAGTTCTTGGAAGTCTGTTTTATTGTATGGTTTCTTCCAGCAGAATTGAGAACTGTGTAAACACCTGAAAAATACTGAGCATTGCACTGCAATGCTTGTATAGTGATTGTTCTACAAGATTGAATGGCAGACTCATGGAGTGTATCTCATTCATGTCATGTAGGCAAATAATACATGTATCTCTGAGTTCATTTTTATGTGAAGAAGTACAAACTTCAGCTACAAGAGAAGGTATTTCATAGGATGTTACATAGGAATGCAAGACATAAAAATTTTAAATGTGTACTTTTTAAAGTTGTCGTTTTTACTCCTTTTACTCTATGGATGAACTGCGTCTCAAAGCAAGACTAATATTTTTTAATTACAGGCTGCTGAAGATCTTTGTCAGGTAGAAGCTTGTGCAGTGACCTGGTCTCAGC
>NW_008824243.1:3549301-3563140 GCF_000699105.1 Pygoscelis adeliae
AAGGTGATTTAGAAGAGAGAGAAACACTTAAAGAACTCCAGAAAAGTCTACCAGCTCATGCAGTCCCTGATGAGCTTGTACTGATTAAAGCTTTGCCTTTAACATCACACGGTAAATGAAACAATTAAGTACCCTTGCCACTTATTTTAATGGTGTCTCTTCCTTTTTTTAATTTTATTTTTTTATTGACCAAAATCCAGTACCTGATTCATGCTTTTTAAATATGTAGATTAGATAACTAACTCCTAGCAGGAAATCATGACCACATAGTATGTTTTCTTGATAATGTTTCATTCGAGAGTCAAAGAGTAGTGGTAAAACCCATTTAGTATTAACACTGCACATTTCTTTTCTCAGTCATTCCTGTTGCAGTTTGCAACAGAACCCTGACTTGAGCTGGGGATGGATCAAGCCTTGAGAGTGGGATTATGTGGGAGGCTAGGGTAAATTTTCAAAAACCTTACTGGGTTCTGTGTAGGTGATTGACTGGGTAAAAAAAAAAATACAGGTGCAGTTGGGTATGAATAAGGAAGTCTGTACAAGAATAAAGTGACTATTTGGGCAGAGCAAGTTTTGGAAGTGTAAATGCTAAAAGAGCAATGAAGAAAATTGTACTTTATTTTCTACAAAGGCAAAGTTGATATATCTGAACTGAACAAGATTTACCAGAACCATCTGAACTCCAGAAGGCGTGACAGTAAGCTGAGTGGCGCAGAGGAATTGTGGGAAAGATTGCAGTATTTATGGAAGGTAGTATTTTGAGCTGCCTTTTTATCTTTGCAAGTGGATCATTATACATGTGTCAGGAATTAAACAGTTTTAAGAAGTATGACTAATGCAACCAGAACATTCTAGCTGCCTATAGATTTAAGCAGTACAGCTTTTTCTGTTCAGTTAATACTTAAATATAGTTGTTCTGCAGTGGCCAAGAGGGAGTAATTTATATTTCTCTCTTGGATAAAACTGCAGGCTATGAGGTATAAGCAATTAGCATAGGAAGGACGTAACCTGTCAGTAGCTTTTTAAGTACTGCTTCACATGCCAAAGAAGGTGTCCCTAAGGGAAACAAGGAACTGGGACATGAAAACTTTGTACAAAACAGCTACCGTGTTAGTAGAGTTTCTTGTTTCTAAATATAATTATGAATTGAAGAGTCTTTTTTTAAATAGATGGCACAGTTGCGTAATTGTCTCTTGGACTGTCTGTATTGTTTCTAAATTTCTGTGCTAAAGACTTGTTTTTCAAGGTACTGAAATGTGATGCCAAAGAGTATTACTTCCCCCCCCCCCCAAAGATAGACCTCCAAGTTTCACCTGAAAGTGGGATTTGCTGTGGCTGGGACTTGAACAAGTAAATGTAGTGAAATTAGTAACACAATTTGCCTGTGCTGATACTTACCGTATTGGTGGCTATAGAAATAATAACCCAAAGGGATGGGGATGTGCCCTAGACCCGTTATGGACAGCAGAAAGCGGCTTCCAAAACCAGAGGATTTGGACTTCACACCCAGATTTAACAAGCAGGGAGTGCAGTGAGAGGAGACATAGTAATTGCTGTTTATTGTAGTAACAATGCCAAATCCAAAATCCTTCATGAATTGAAGGGGTTATAGCTTCAAAAGTAGGTACATAAGTAGGTTATTTAAATAATTCAGAAGTAAAAGATACCAGTTTATGTAAGTTTTATTAATAAAATAAAGCACCTAAACCAATTTTATCAAAAGGCATCAATGTTTTATCTGCAAAATTGTCATTAATAAATTGTATCGAGATTGAAAACAGCCAACAAAAATACAGCACAATTTGCTTTAATTTCTTAGACTGCAGAATTGGAATTGAGCACAACATTTTGTAGCACAGAACTAAAACTCCCTGTTTCCTCATTCCTCCCCAACTCTTGTTCCATCACTACCTCTGTTGGCACTAACATGTTTTGTGTGATTTTTTGCAGAGTAGTGAGTTTCCTCACTTGATTTTTAGTGGGACTTCTGGGTATTCAGGTGGATTTTACCCAACTTGAGTATTTGTGTGTGAGACATGGTGTAACACCCATGGACTGTTACCTCTTTCCTTCTTCTTTTCTCTAGTCTGTTCTGGGTCTCCTAGGTGATTCCACCGGAATTTCTAAAGATGCGGTATTTCTGTACAGTGGTGGAGACTCGTTAAAGGCTCTACAATTTTATGATGAAATTGAGATGCTAGTAGGCAAAGCTGTGCCTGGACTCCTTGAAGTTATTCTCAGCCGCTCGATTGAAGAGGTTTATAGACATATTCTTAAAATTGTGTTTCCAGATGAAGACCAATTAATGAATTATGACAACGTTGTGAAAAGAAAATTAAGTGGGAACAGTGGAGAGGACTTCCATGGAAAATATATTAAACTGAAATCTGAAAGAGGTCCTGAAGTTGCTTCAGGGTTAATTTCATTTATGGCGCTAAGCAGAGGAAATCATTTTTTTCCTAGTAATTTCACCAAGTCTTTTATGCAACCCAATAATACAGTACAGGTAGGAGTGGAACTGTTACAGCAACCATCCTTTCTGCATTTAGTGACTCCAAGTATAATGAAAAGCCATGTGCAAGGGTATGAAATGGAGAACAGAATTTTAACAGTTACGAACAAGGCAAATAAAACCGACTGTTGCTCTGTACAGCAGATCCGTGCAGAATGTAGTCATGTAACAACGGCAGAGTTGGCATTATGCATAAGATGGAAGTCAAATACAAGAAAATGTGTTGATGCATCACCACTGGTTATAATACCATCTAAAGAAGAAGTATCTGCATCTGTATATGTTGGCTCTCACTCTCATACAATGCAGGCAATTGATCTAGATTTGGGAGGAATAAAATGGGAGAAGAACCTTGGAGATCGTATTGAATCTTCTGCCTGCATATCTAAGTGTGGAAATTTCATTGTTGTTGGTACGTCTTTTGTTTTAGCCTTTATTTTAAATTATTTTTTCTGCTAAATACAAGAGGAATGGCAGAGAATCTTATTTCTTACCTCTGAATGCCCTCCATCTACACTTATCCATAAACTTCCATATCTGCTTTAGAACTAATGTATTGTAAAATAGAAACAGAAGGAATTTTCATGATAACCAGTGATGGAGCTTATCTAACGTATACATTTGTCACTTATTGTATGCCAATTTATTAATAAGGCCTTATTAAGGAACAGTCAATGTGTACGGTTTCTTTTTAGTGGTTAAGTATGGAAAGGTGATACAGTCTTAAAATGTCTTTTAAAAATTGATAGAGGTAGAAATTAGTACATGGTGCCTCAGATTATTTTTCACAGAGTTTAATTATCTCGTTTGACTCTTCTTTTTGGAAATGTAAAGAACATGTTTGGATAGCTTTTTGGTTTTGTCATATCCGTTGTCACCAGAGTTGCCATTATTCATCTTAGTCTTATCTTTTTAGCTAATACATATATATCATTGGTTAGCACAGATGTGCAGGTGGTGAGGGTTTTTTTTATGCAAAGCTAATGTTACCATCTTTGTGCTAGTATTTTGATTGCTATTTACTCTGGTAACAAAATTGAACGTTTCATTACAACTGAAGTGGTTTCTAGAACTACAGTTCAGTTTTCATTAGAAAACATACAGACTATTCTTTCAGCATCTTTGTTTTCAGAAAGGAAAATCAGGGAAAGTGGTAATTAAACATTCTTCTCCCTTTTCAGCAACTCTCCATGTCTTCTAATATTATTACTGTAAAATTTGATAGAAAGGCAGTGAAATAAGTATATTCTAAATGTAACCTGGAAAGAACACACAGAACAATCAACTTTGAATGTATGAACTAACAGCAAAGACTTTGAGCTAAAAGAAGAGGAGGAGCTTTGGAAAATGTTTTGAAACTTTACCTCGTGAGTCATCTTATTTCTTTCCAGCAGTGATGCAGCTACCGGCATAAATCACACCATAAATACAATTATCCATTATCCTTCTTTCCCCTGTTTTGTTTTATTTTGCACAGGTTGTTATGATGGCTTAGTGTATGTACTTCAAAGTGGCGATGGAGAAATACACTGGACTTTTGTCACAGAAGATACTGTGAAAAGCTCTGCAGTGGTAGACCCTTCCAGTGGACTAGTCTACGTAGGATCACATGACCAACATGTGTACGCTTTGGATATTTATGTAAGAACACTGACTAGCTTTTATGTGTAGAAGAATAAATGTCCAACTTAGACCCTATTTGTAGTACACCAGATGAAGCTCCACTGGTGTTGGTATTCTCAGGAGTCCACAATTACAGTTTTGAAATATTTAGGCCTGCTTTAAGTGGGGTTAGGATTATGTGGTAGTAAATAGTTTTAGTGGTGGTCTCAGCTGTGAAGTGATGTTCTTGTGCTACTAGTCCTGGTTGAAACCAAATCTTAAGTTTTTTAGTTATTAAATTCTCTGTGGGTGTTTCAGAATAGGGTGCCCAACTACAAATATAACTATGGCTGAATGGTGGAGAGAGAATCTTGCATTCCAAAAGAGTAGATGAGGGGACATGGAAAATAAGAGGGGCAGACAGTGCCCCTTCATAAAAATAGCCAGTGGCATATGTGTTGCTGTAATAGCGTGTAGATTGTATCTTCACTTCTTAACTAGTATTTGCTGAGTAAATGCAGTGTTTGATAAGCTTTGACATTCAAAGGTCTTTGTAAACATGATGAGCTTTAACTCCAACTGAAAAAATTATTTACCTTTTTTCTTGTGCTCACAGAAAAAGGCATGTATATGGAAGTTACATTGCGAAGGTGGAGCTGTGTTTTCATCTCCTTGTCTAAGTTCATTTCCACATCATCTTTATGTTGCTACACTAGGAGGACTGTTACTGGCTGTAAACCCAGTATGTACCTTTGCTTACACATTGTCTTTGATCCCAATCTCAAATTTAAATGAAACCAAAATGCATTTCTGAAGTTAAGATCACTTTTCTGATGAAAGGAACTAGATGATCATATGTTACCATAAGATATTTTTCACTTGAGGGCTTTATTATTATACACAAGGTTACCATAATAATTCCTGTATTTCAGAAAGCTATCTAGTGATAAAGAGAACTGAAGTGACTTGCTTGAATTTACATGCTGACTGTAGGTCACAGTTGGAATCAGTGTGTTCTCGTTCCCATATACTACCCTAGCAGTTAAACCAGTGCGTAAGAGCATATCTAGATTTTTTTTTTTTTCCCCTCCCTTTGACAGTAGGTTTAGGGAAAAAAAAAAATACACAGAGAACTTACAGAGAATAAAGAACTTACTGAAATCAGAACAGAATAGAGATAGAAGCCCTTTCATTCGTCTTACTGTTTCCCTCCCTGTAGTCATTTAAAGAGCCGTCCCCCTTAATCTTGGACTCTGCACCGGGGAAATGGCATTCTTGATAGATGTGGAGCAATTTCGTGGTTTTCTGAGGCATTGTTGGCTTACAGCTGGTCCTGCCTGATAAAAGGAACAGTCACTTGGAGCAGCTGTTCATGTTTTTGTATTCACGCAACCCAGAGCATCAGTCCTAACCATCTTTACCTCCCACCAACTAACTACAAGTTTCCTCAGTAATACTCAACCTAGTGTTAGAAGACCAGTGTATGGTTTTGCAGCTCTAGTGGGCTGTGGTTAAGAAAAAACAGATTCCCCCCCAGCCCCGTAATCCTGAGTAAGAGGTAGTTGAGAAACCCAGCTGTAACTCCAAGTGGTTATTTATAAAACTAGGAATGTGCAGGCTACATTAGGAGCTTATTGTGACAATCATAGATTGTGGGTTGCAGCATTTCCTACAGTATTTATAATTTATGACATAATCAATATGACTTGCTTTCAAGATATTCTCTCCTTCATTGGTCCTCATCACATACTGAGGAGCTGGGAATGGAATAAAAAATGAATCTGTCATTTATTAAAACTGCTACTACTACACTATTATCATTATTATTTTGCTTAGGGGGAGGAAGAGAAGGGTGGAACAGGGGTATTGAGTATCCCAGGGAAAACACTAAACATTTATTGGAATAAGATTTGAAGAGTAATTTTGCTTCTGGTATGAATTCTGAATGGGGGAAGCCTGCTTTTTTTGCATTTTTGGTTTTCTCCCCAATTCTTAAGGGCTGGGTCAAGCTGTGAAGGAGGGGGTTTTGTGCAGCTTCTTACAGTTGTGTTAAGCATCAGACATTCTATGCTGCCATTTACAGGTGACGGGGAATAAGATCTGGAAAAGCTTCCTGGGAAAACCACTCTTCTCTTCTCCTCACTGCAATGAGAAGTACGTGTGTGTTGGGTGTGTGGATGGAAACTTATATTGTTACAGTCATTCTGGAGAAAAGGTAAAAGTGGAGGTGTTGGGTTTTTTCTGTTTATCACAAAACCCTGAATAAGATGCTTTATTAATACTGTTTTCTGAGTTTTAATGATTAACATATACCTTTCTGTGAACCAAATAGAAGAGTCTGTCTATTGTTATAAAGAGGAGAAAGTAGAAAAACTGTTTGCCTAGGGTAGTTCATGGCAAAACCGCAAACTCTCAAGTTGCTTGATGCAGTAACAGAATTTCTAGTTCAGAGCTTACACCCGAAGTAAATGGTCAAGAGTACTGCCAGCAAATGAAATGGTTAGGGGTGGTTTTTTGGAGTTTTTCAAGCATGTTTAAAGCCATCTCTTCTGTAAAATGGTGGCGACTTAGAAGTAAAGGTTTCTTAAAAGTGTTTATGCATTTATCAAAAAATATTGACATCACCGCAGAGATATGCCAAATCATAATTCTGGCAAAATATGTGTCAACCTTCACACTGAATTAAATGAGAACATTTTTTTAGTTCCTCAGAGACGAATGTGGTTTGTATCTGGTATTAAAACAACTGACGCTGTTTCTCTTTGTTTGCCTGAGATGCAGTATACATGGCAATTCCTAAGCCTTTTCTGATGATAAAATATGTATTAGCCCATGCCCTGTTCTCTGTCTGCTTGAAGCAGTGTTGCAGAATTGATACTCTCTTGAGGAGGGATCTGCACATCATTAGCATGAGCAGAGGAAACCTATATTACAAAAGGAATATTTGCCTTTTTGGTAAAGAGTGGCATGTTAACAGAATTCTCAAAGTTCATTACTAATTGTGGTACAACAGCCCAAGAATATCCTTTTCTCAAGTTGGCCATCTTTACGTGGGCCTCACAGAAGGTAGTAACTCTTGCACGTCTATTTTATGAGTCTTTTATCCCTTACTCTGTGTGCAAACCTTATCTTGTAATTTGACAAGTATTACCAGCCCTCACTGAAATCTCGTATGCTCTTGAAATAAAATGCTCTCCTGTCAACAACTAGGCTATTAAAAAATTACAGTTGCTGTCAAACTGATAATGAGAACAACCTTTGATAATGGGTGGTTATGTTCTTTCTGTAGGTTTGGCAGTTTTCCACTAACGGACCGGTGTTTTCATCGCCATGCATCTCAAGTTTAACTACGCAAGAAATATTTTTTGGCTCCCATGACTGCTTTATCTACTGTTGTAACATGGAAGGTAATTTACTGTGGAAATTTGAAGCCACTTCAAGTGTATATGGAACACCATTCGTTTTCCAAAGTGATGACTTAAAGAACAAAATTCTTTTGGCAGCAGTATCTACAGATGGCAAAGTGTGGATCCTGAATGCCAAGAGTGGAATAGCAGAAGGAGTAGATAAGCTTCCAGGAGAGGTTTTCTCTTCCCCGGTAGTATGGGGAACAAAGCTTGTTGTTGGTTGTAGAAATGATTATGTTTATTGCCTAGATTTGTATATAACAGGAAAAAAAGAACAACTAAGATGTTAGGCTGCTTCCTTTTTATTGTTTACATTTGTAAACTAAGAACTCACAGGTGCTCTCTACCTCTTTGCCTATTTTACTGTAGGCAAGAGGTGCTCTTGGCAGACTTCTCAGGTAGCATTTTGTACCAGGCAGTGTCCAGAGTAGGTAAAGGGATGTTTGTTGACTTGCTGTACTGACTGAAGGAGGATGGCTGCTCAGCACCCAGCCAGAAGTTTCACTGTCCCTCCCTCATTTCCCAGCTCCGATTCATGAAAGAACATGTTTCAGGTGGTTTGGATCTGAACGTTGTGCTTTGACCTGTGTAAGTCAGTAGTTCGGCTTCAAACACTTGCAGGACTGGGAGAAACTGTGGTAAGGTGCCACAGTCCGCAGCTTGGAATAACATGCTTGTCTCCCTGAGGGAAGAATGTATTCCTCTCTCTGAGTCCAGCCTAGCTTGTGCCCTCAGGTTCGTTCCTAGCCTGTGCCTGGTTCTTCCATGCATCAGACTGGTGTTTGCCTAGTCTGATGAGGTTTCTATGCCGTGGCAAGGTAAGCCAAGTCCTTTTTTGAATCTAACTTTTAACTTGATTTCTGAACACATAGCCTGCACTGCATATACCTGGTAGTAGTGACCTGTTTACTATAGTTTGTATAAACTGAATATTCATCTTTTGTGAGCCTAGGCCCTCCTTCGCCTTCAGTTCAGCCAAGCACATACTTAAACTCCGTTGAAGTCAGTAGGAGTTGCTTCTTGTATTCTAAAGTGGAGAATATACTTACATGTGTATATTTATTAAATTTCAGTGACAGGTATAGTATGAGTTCCAAGATGAAGTGTGTACTGTTCAAATCAACCATTGTCAAATCATTTTTTTTAAGAGATTTAAATGAATGCTTTCTACAGTGTCTTTACAGAGAACTATTAATAAAGGGTTGTGTAAATTGGTTTTGGTTGTCTTTAATGCCTTAAAAGGAATTACCAGTGGTCTTAGTAATGCGAATCAAATATTTGCAGTGACAAAAGTACACTTAACTGAGAGCATCTTCTTGATGAGTCTTCTAAAAGAACTATGGCAGAAACTATTATCTCTCTCTCTCTCTGGTGAGCCATCTACTTTGAATTCTAACATCTTGAATTAAAAAGTAAAGTAGAAGTTGCACTGGCTATGTTGCTTCATCGCATCTGGTTCCTCTATTTAATCGTTAGCAGAAATACATAGGCAAGACACTTGTAGCACTGTAAAAAGTTCTATTTATAAAGCAAACCTGAACTACATGGTTAGCAAAAGGAGACACAAAATACATACATCATTGATTAGATGATTTTGACTGGGTTATAGTTTAATAAGAATTAAAATGACATTAGTATAATAAACAATTGCACTTTAAAACATTTGAAAAATTAAAAAAGTACACAACAAATACCCCACAATTATACATCTTATAGTTTTTATACATTACTATATGAACATAGAGGTTAATATTATATAACCTTGTCAGAAGAAATGGTATTTTGTGTGTATAAGTTACAAAAAATTGAGACAATATACTACATAGTGGTTTGTTCGGTTCTTAAAACATTTTTGCTGTTTTAAACTCAGTAGTAATGTTTTGGTTTTATTTTTACAGATTTCCAACACTTTATCAGAAATGGTTGCAACAAAGCTAAAGCAAAGTAACACTTCACTTCATTGGTATTTAGTGCAAATTTTTGTTAATCTAACATGAAATGTGACTGTTGAATGTGCACACTTTAGAAATGTTTCCACCAAGTACTGTACATAATACAGTTTCCATTATTACACTAGATACCTTTATGGTTGAAAAAAACCCTCTGCTTTGAAGCTTTAGATTAAGACCATCCTTAATGAAAGCTCTATTCTATATGCTATAAATGTATTGTATTGGAAAATTGCATCCTTATGTCATGCACAATAGCACCTAATTTTGCTATGCTTTTCAGAACACCAGTATCTTTAATTCCTTAATCCCGATTTACTTCACCTTCTCCATATTTCTGCCTGGCTCCTTCTCCCAGGAAATGATCATAAAGATGGATTTCAGGCAGTTTAGTTCTTGTAACTACAAATACATACTGCAGGCTTATAAACTCAGAAAAAGTGTAAATTTAACTTCAGAAGCACTAATTCATGGTGCTAGCAGAGCAAAAATAATTATGGGTGCAATTCTTTCTTCAGATAAGCTTGCAGAGATTTGACTTTGAAGGCATTAAGTGTTGGTTTGGTGTGTCGTCCCCCCCCCCCCCAAGCATTTGAGAGCAGCATTACCCATCTCTGTATAAAACATCTTAAATATATTAAGGGTAAAAAGTTACTGTAGAGATTCTCGTTTTAAATATGAAACAGCAAAACTGATGGCTTAAGAGACCCAAAAAAGCCCATCTTGCTGCTGCACATCTACTCAATCTAACATGTCCATTGTGTTTGTGCTATTGTAACCATAATACTGAACCATTGTTTTCTGTTTGGTGGGAAATAGTGTGTTCAATAATGACTTTTGCTGACAAGCCCTTTTTGATTCTTGGAATGGGCGG
Organism: Pygoscelis adeliae; assembly: GCF_000699105.1. Classification (NCBI taxonomy): domain Eukaryota; kingdom Metazoa; phylum Chordata; class Aves; order Sphenisciformes; family Spheniscidae; genus Pygoscelis; species Pygoscelis adeliae. Next base: position 3,559,646 of record NW_008824243.1, read on the forward strand.
ATATGGCAGGTTTCATTCTGTTTTCTGCATAATTTAAAGTGCTACTTCTCATGCTGCATACAGCAGTTTGGCTAAAATACTTCCATGAAACATACGTGGTATCATTCTATAATGATGCAATTTCTTCTCATGAAAATGTCTCCCTTTATGATGTTGTAGGCTTAAAGGTTCCTTTGAGCCTTATGGTTATAAGAAGGAGATGTTCAAATTTGTTATAGACTTCCTTGTAAAACAAACTCAGGTGTGTTACAGATTCATTTACTAGGGTGACTTTTTAAAATGTTGACCTAGCTATTTCTGTGGGATGTTGAGGATAGTAAAATTTTTATTACATTATGGACTTTATCCTTCTTTGTAAGAGGGAGGGGGTGAACATTTCTCTTTTAGTTACAAGAAGCAATAAAAGTGTTCAATTGCCACAGTAGATACCTGAGATGGGGTGAGAAAACTTCTTTCTGAAGGGTTCTGGCTGTATTGGTCAAAGTACAGGAAGTTATCTGAACTACCTGAAGTTGCACGTGGAGTAAAATCAGGAAGAACGCAGAGTTAAAACTCTTGAGACTCTCACTGACTTCGCTTTCAGTTCGCAGTTAACTTCAGCTCTGCAAGTCTTACTCCTGTGGGAACTTACTAATTCTACAGCTACGTGAGCACAGGAATAGTTTTACTTACTTTAGTTCCAGTCAATTGATTTACAGTTACAATCTGCAGTCACTGTCTCTGTGCATCTTAAATATGGCCAAGCACAAACAGCGATGCACTTAAATGACAGAAGTAAACACTGACTCCCTGGCTTCCTTCTGAAAACTCTCTGACTTTTGTTTAAATAGTGGTTTTTTGTTAAGTAGGATGAATTGTTTTCTTCCTAGGAGTGAGGGAATATAGATACAGTGTATTAATCCTATGATGAAAGAAATTACCTCAGCATCTGGATGGTACCATCTTTCTACTTATCACTTGCAGGCGGAAAGATATCTCCCTAAGTTCTTCATTAGGGAAGAAGCTTTCAAATAGCAGGTAGAACTGACAGTTCGTACCGTTTAACACTTAAAAAATTAGGAATAAGAGAAGGGAACATGCATCTTGCCTTAATTTTAAACAATGGAGTGTTGAAAAAAAATTCTGAGATCTCCACTTAAGTGTAGAGATCTAAAATTCCAGAACCGAATACTCACAGAATTTAAGGAGCTTCCGAACTGAAGTTCTGGCCCTTTTTATGATACTTGCTAAAATTTACACCCAGCATCTGAACATTCTTAAATTTTTGAGAGAGTCTGGCTCTGAAATTTTTGCCGTGACCTCACTGAGCTATTTGTCAAAGCAATGGAATATATGACTTGAGTAGACTTTACAGTGAGCTAGAGCGAAATGGTAATCAGTTCAGTTCTCAGTCCTTCAGTACATGCATTTTCACTTTTGTCATGTGTAAAAAGCTGAATAAATAAAAAGAAAGCAATTAATAGTCAGCAATAGAGATGTAATTTTACAGTTTACTTTATGATCTGTGGACAGTCACTCCAGGCTTTTGCTTTCCTCTTGGCTAACGCAAGCCAGGCTGGTTCTGTTGACACAGGGTTAGCATCAGGCGTAGAGAATCTCTTGGCCACCTCCTTTGCCAGTGGGTTTGACGGAACAGAATCTGAAATTTCCACTGTTTTTGATGGGGTGGGGAGGGGAAGAGAAAAAAAAACATTAGTTGAACCCTGTACTTTGCTGCAGGATTCTAGAGATTTTGCGTCTTTTCTGTGAAGATGTTCTGATCTAACACTTCATATTTATTTCCAACCCTTTTAGTTAAATCTTACTTTTTATTGTATTTGCAAAATAATCGAGGTAGGAGGAGCCGAGTTTCCTTTTTCAGAGCTGACTCCAAGTAAGGTAACTCACAAAAATAGGGACGAAATTTTCAGTCTCTGTGACTTTTCCAATTTGCCAGTCATCTTCTTTACGCGAACTATTTTAATTACATCTGCAATGTAGCAAACAATGGGAAATCTGGATTTTTTTTTTCTCTTTGCTAATGCAGCTGCTGAACACGTGTAACCGAACTGTATTCAGTAGGATTTAGACTGTCTCTTCAGATTAGAATTCTTAAATAAGCACAGAGAAGAAAGCGGTCCTATAGTTTTCTGCCTCAGTTAACCACTCCCATGAGACTATCCTGAAGAAGAAATGCACCAGCTTTCTCTGATAGCTGTTTGTCACATTTTCTTGAAAATAGTATATTTAAGACACACGGTTGTCTCAGCGGGAAAAATGTGTTGAATAAGCAACTGATTTCTACCAAGCAACTTTACAGGGCAGAACTGTAGAAGTATATTGTAGAAGTCAGGTGGGAAGGTTGTTTAATTGTGGGACAGTGAATGCCCTTGAAGGCAGCCTGGATAGAAATGAGTCCTATCTGAAACCTATGGAGTAACTCCAAAAATCTTAGTTACAAAATAACTCCTCACTAATCCTTTCTTACACGTTTTATTTTTTTATGAGCCAAAAAGCTTTTTTTTTTTGTTAAATGTTCACATTCAGGCCAAATTAGTTTTAGTTGCATTTCATTTTCAGGTTTTGAATGTTTTAAAAAGCTTTAAAATTGCATAGATGGCAAAAAGCGTTTATTTTTCTTTTTAGTACATCTTTAATCATGTATTTTTAGCTATAAGTAAATGAACAGTAGTAGCAGCTATTGCTGTAGGTAGACACTTTGAAAAGCTAATTATTTTAAAGGTTATGGTAATTTATGCTATTTTAAAGGTTATACCCTCTTATCAGTTCCGGTTGTACAAGACTCAAGTGCAACTCTGAAATATACCAACTTCCTCAAGTTTTGGGTGTTTTTTTAATGTCCTTAGAGGAGGACTCAGGAAACTTTTATTTTAAACGTGTTCTAGCCTGGTCTTCTGCCTTAAGTGCTCTCCTAATTGTGGGAAACCCGAATCAGTGTTATCATGCATAATAAACAAATACTTGTATATAGTATATTTATATCGTTGATAACGGCTACCTGGCTCCAAGTGTAGCTGGTAATCGCATGGAAATCCAGTTGCTATTTCCTTTAGGGCCAACACAGTTCTATGCTTCCACTTCAGGTAACTCAAAATTGGTAATTCCTCCCGAATTTCCTCCTGAAACTCTCATTCTAGTGCAGACAGACCGACCAAGGATAATTTGGTTTTGGCCCATCTTTGATCTAATCTGGCATCATCTGTTGTGCTGGAGTTTGATTCCTGCTAGCATTGACCGTGCACAGCATAGCATCATACTGCTGAATCTTTTGGGGTAGGGCTGCAACAGAGCCCTGTTACAGGTTGACAGAAATGCTGCAAAGCTTCTCCAGCTGCCCACCTCCAAAGCCAGTTTGGACACTGGAAGCAGGCTAACAGGGAGCATGAAAGTTTCGGGCAACCTATGTGAGATCTTAGAATGGTTTGGGTTGGAAGGGACCTTTAAAGATCACCTAGTCCAACCGAAGACGTTGCCAGTAAAATTCTCAGGGATATC
>NW_008824243.1:3563179-3569763 GCF_000699105.1 Pygoscelis adeliae
ACCGACTGAATATAGGCACGCATGGGGGTTGTTCAGCTTGGAACAGCCTGTAATGCAGGAGGAGCACTGGGTTTTTAGCCTTTACTATTACAGGTCAGGTAAATTAATTACCTCGTTGCTTTCAACAGTTGCATTCCATAATTCTTGGCTTGGAGTGGTACTGAATAGATTCAGCTGATACGTGGATTTACTTTTGAAGAAGCCCATGCTATTTGGGTGTTTTTTTAATGTCCTTAGAGGAGGACTCAGGAAACTTATTTTAAACGTGTTCTAGCCTGGTCTTCTGCCTTAAGTGCTCTCCTAATTGTGGGAAACCCGAATCAGTGTCATCATCCATAATAAACAAATACTTGTATATAGTATATTTGTATCGTTGATACAAATATATCAACGATATATTTGTCGTTGTGCAACTTGTAAAAAGGTTTCTTTGACACCTACCTGCACTCTTCTACAAAACCTTTTGCCTAGGACTAATGTTGGCTAGAGAAATATTCGTCAAGTCTCTATTTCAACAATCACCTTACACCGCCCCAAATACTATGCCCTTTGGGGAGGTAATGTGCCTGCCTTTTGAATACGTAATTGTTTCAGCTTAACTGAAGTGACAGATAAAGTAGTAGGTTCTGGTTCCAGTCTTCCATACTAAATACTTGACTGGGAGGAGAAGTCCTAAATTCAAAGTGACAGGCTACCTTCAACTGAATTGATTAGTTTTTGCATTTTTGAATGAAATGAGACTACTCATTCCAAATATTCTGGGGTGAGTATTTCTCCTTGGCAAACGGGGAGGTGTGGGAACATGATATGCTTCATTTCCTACGAAAATACACTTTGTAGAAGTATGATTCCCCCTCTGTGCTAACCCCCAACCTAAAGGCAGAACAGTACTGCAATTGCAATTTACAGTAAATCAAATCCCTCTAATGTGCGTTAGTCATGTTCCAAGAATACTGTTGGATATGGCTTGGGGAAACAGCCTGATTTTTTTAACTTGAACTGGGGCGGTTCTAAGGAAATGCAGTAGTGCAGCCTTGATAACCTGGGGAACCTGGTGAAAACCTGTTAAAATTATGTACTTCCAGCGTAACGGCCAGCACATGAGACTGGGACAAGTTGCGTTGTTCTGTGCTGAAAGCAAATGCATTTGTAATCCTAGAGGTAATACATGAGGGAAAAAACCCCCGTTCATTCACTTTCTCAAAACACGCAGTACCATTTCTGAAGTGCATTATTCCTAGAGTAAATCTGAATCTCTCACTGTACCTGTCACAGAAGTTGGAAGGGTGTTTGACTTTTTTAGCTGCTCCCTTCTTTCTAGTCTTGACACAGCAGTCTCAATTTTCTTTTCCCCTTCTTGAGGTGTAGATTTCTGCAGTGTGCTTGTTTTGCTGCTGCTGCTTTTATTATCTGACTGATTACTTACAGCAGCCTAGAAGAGAGAAGGAAAACTGCTAAATGAGAAATAGTCTGTCATGTAGTGGCTACAAGTAAGAGATGTCACACTTCATGCTTTCATTCATCACCTGTCCTTTCCTTAACCTTCCTTCTCGGCAAAAACTCAAAACACTCTGATACTTCTAAAACTAGTAGTTATTAAAGACTGAAAAAAAAAAAAAAACAAAACACAAAGAAATTTGTCATGTTGTCTTTTCAGTCAAAATATTGAACAGTTTGAGCCAGCCCTACCTGTTAAATACAGCACTGAAACACAGCGTGCATCTGTGGGCAACCTCACACCCACTGCTGTTTTCTTCCGCCAATTATCTATGTCTGTAATTATGCACGTGTCCGTCAGAAATTTCGGTCTCATAACAAACATCAAAATATACTTAGTTATCCACATAATCTCCTTTTTCACCACCTGTAGTATCTATATACAGCATCACTGCTTGTGTAGCATCACTTCTGTACTGTAAGTAGAAGTCTTTTTCGTACTAATAGAAAACCATGGATAGTAAATAGCTGTTTAAAGAACAGGAAAGAGGTGATACTTGAATTCAGTGCCTGCTTTAGGCAGTTGGATGTTTCACATGACGGTTCATTTCTTTCATTTGTCTACAATTTATCCAAGTAATACATGTTACGATAAAAATAAATTCAAACTTACTAGTATTCACCTATATTCACCTATAAATGAGTATTCCAGCTGTTATTCCCCAAGCATTAAGGCTTAACATTTTATTTACTCAAGCTTTGAAAGAACCATGTTGCATACAATTTTTCTGTTCCATCACCTGTGCAGTGGTCGTGCTTATGATTGCCATTAACCACATCCTGATATTAAGGCATCGGAGTTTACCCTAAAATTGTCACAATACTGCACAGTATTTTCTCCTGGAGGTCTCAGTTTTGCAAAAGGGAACTCCAGACTTTCAGACTACTTTTTACTCACTGTCATTTTAGCTTTTATGAAATATTACAAACCAAACATATTAAAAAAAAAAATCCCTTTCACATAATAAAACTAGCTAACAGTTGTAATTATGGTATCAGTATTTCTGATGGGCAGGTTTCTGAAGATTGTTTACATTTTCTTTAGCCAGCTTCTCTGCTTGCTTCGCCTCTCTGGCTTGTCTCCTCTCCTCCCTCGTAGCTTGCTGTTCACGAAATCCCTTTTGCTTTTGCAGTGCTAATGTAATCCAAAGTGGTTGTGAAGTTTCAACTTTTTCCATCAATTTAGAGCCATCTAAAGAGTGCCTGCTCTGGAGGACAGGTTTTTCTGAAAGAAAACATGAAAAGAATTGGTTAAGTAAGTAATGGACATCTCCTGTCTCAAGCAAACCATTACACCCTCTCCACCTTGCGAACACTCCGGAGCTAAGCCCATTGAATGCCATGCCATTCACAGACCTTCGTGGGCTGTATGTCAAACCCTGAAACAGTTTTTATGCCTCAAGAATAAGACGTAATTCAATACACTCATACAGCTGTCCAAATTTATCCTTTTTTGTGAAAAAGCCTACCCTGGACTCTTAGAGCTATAGCCTAATTTACTACACATTTAAGTGAAAGTGATACATATACATTGATTGTTTACACCTCTGATGGAAGGGATCCAGCCACTACGTACTGCAGTTCCCTGATTTTCCAGCCGTAGTTAAGAAGTCCAAACTTCAGCCAAATAAAGGGCACTGAAACGATGTACTCCTATAAATGCAGCCCCTCTTAAAAAATGGTTTGTTTCTTTTTTTAAATCGTCACTTGAGCATCTGACTTTCTGTACCCTGCATGAAATTGGGGCTAGCACCGAGTATAGAGCTCTGAGCGGCAGGGAGCAGCACTGGGGTGCAAAGTTTCTGTGCTCCCGCAGAGCTCAGTGAGCACAGAAACCCTCAACTGGCCCGGCTCTCCCAGGCCGACAGCTGTGCCTCCAACTAGTTTCCATAAACCCTCATTTAAAAATGGAATTGAAAGGAAAAAGTGTAAAAAAAATGAAAAAATAAGCAGCAGCAATTCCACTGAGATACGGTTTTAGAAATGTCTCGATGCTTGCAAAATTCAAGAATGGAAAAAAAATGGGATTTCCCAATTAAATGCTGAATTCCTGCCTTGCTCTTTTGAGTGTCCTTATGCGGAAGGGTAATTTTTCCTCTGGTACAGAATACTATTTCAGGACACAGGGGCTTTCAACCCTCCTCTGAAGAGCTCACTATGGCTACTGTAATTGTTTCTATTACTGAAGAGTGCCCCTGAAATGCAGACTCCTATGCCCAGCTATATCGGGTTAGACAGAGAATTTGCCCAGGATAGGCACTATAAGGGGACCTAGATCTTAATATTTTTTCAGCTAGATAATATTCCCCTCAAGAATAGAAACAACATAATGTAAATTATAAAAATGACTCCCTCTGGTCTGATGACACCATTACACATGGAACAGACAGTCCATCCTCCGACTACCTAGGTAACATCTCTACCAAGGAAAACTCACACACACTTCAGTTACATCCTTGAAATTAACTTTCTTAAGCAGGTCACACTGGTCACGCTGAGTTTGTGTGTTTCTGAATTAAATTGTGGGGATGGGAAGTCCCATTCATTCAGACAACCCTAAGGAAAGTAGTGGTACGCCACAAATAACATCAGGTAAAAATTCTAGCTTAAGGCCAAATGTCTTCCTCTGGACCTCCAGTATCTCATTTTGGAAATGCAGACAGTAGCTAAACGACCTTTGAAAAATACTTACCTTTCTTCAAGGGCTCAGGCTTTTTGTCGGTTTTTTCTCTCCATGGAATACTTATAGATGGGAAAAATGACTTCTTTTCTCTGATTTCTTCCTCTTCATTTTTGTACTCATTGGATGGTGTGGGGTGCACTGCATTTGCTCTGTCTTCTTTTCTCCAGCCACCCTCCGATTCAGCTTTAACCAGCCTTTGCCCTAGCATATCAGCTAGGTTTGATCTGTTCATTTTAGAGAGAGGAGACGATGGTGGTGTCTGGCTGGTGGGCTTTGGAGCTAAAGCAGGTTTCTGTGGGACCAGTGACTTGCACGCTGGTTTCTCATGAGGGGGTAAAGCACTCTGACCAGTGGCTGGTAGGACCACTGGTGTGCCTGCTGGCTGTGAAATCACCACAGTAACTGAAGAGTCTTTTGAGTCTTTTAAAATACCAGGGACGTTCGCTCTCCCCATGCCAGGGGATGTACTCTCTGGTGGAGCAAAACCAGAGGATTCTTTCTCACCTTCTGTTGTAACTAGTGGGTCAGGCACACCATCAAAACTATCTCCGGCACTGTATCTTTTCTTTTTCCTTTGCTCTGCCTGTTGATCATAATGGAAACGTAAAGAGTAGTTTGTCCTTCGTAACTTTATCCCAAAAGGAGAAATATTTTCTTCTCCATTTGGTGCTGGTTTATCTGCTTTTTTTGTGCTGTTATTCTGCTGATTTTCCAGAGCACCAGGAAGTTCTGCCTGGGCTAATTCTTTACCCGGAGAATGAGGAAAACTTGGAACAAGGAAAGATGGAAGATCTTTTGCAAATTTACAGCCTTCTGTGTTGTCTGTCATTTCACTATGGGTTTCCATTTTCTCCTTAGCCTTTTCAGCTAAGTTATCCTTAAAAGTGGAAGCCACATCCTCCTTCAAATCAGAGGATGAGCTAGTGATTCTTCCCACAGCCACTGTTTCATTGCCTGTTGCCGCACTTACATTCTCAGCATCTGAACTGTTTTTTGAAGCTTCTGAAAATTTCTGCCATGCTGGTGTTATCGAGAACTTTGCATTTGCAGAGAGGGTTTTCCTCAAGTTACCATGGGGAGCACCCCGTCCTCGGGGTGTCCAGTCATCACTGTGTCTGCAGACACTTACTCGGTCTCTCTCGTTATATTTGCTGTTTTCTGCGTTCTTTAGGATCCTGGAGCGGATAGAAGCCCACTCAGCTAGTACGGCCTGGTTGTTCAATGTCTCTTGTGCATATTTCATTTTACTGCTGCTGGGTTTGGGATCCTGGGTTCTCTTCTGGGCCTTCTCTGGTGAAGGAATATCCACATTTTTTCTCTCTTCTGTTAGGCCAAGTAATGATTTACAAGCTGTGTCCTTTATCTGGTTCAAGTTAACTGCTGTGCCACACAGCTGTGCTCCAGTAACCAAAATAGCTGTATGGGGTACACACACAGATGACGGGAGTGTATGAGAGCCCTTGCTGGAAGCGTGCATCCTGCAGTCCTTGATGGATGGAGAAGAGAGTCCTGCTCCTTTGATGGGCATGACTGGACTCAGATTTACTTTCTGAAATATGATCTGTTTATCTCCAGAAGACACTTGAAATGTGAAGGGTCTGGATGCAGTTTGTCTTTCATCTACCTCTTGCCACCTAAGTTCTTCCCCTATTCGCTTTTGTTCCTGAGCCTCAACTTCTCTCTTCAGTTTCTGGGCTAGGATTTCTTCTGCTGTTTTATTCTCTTTTTCTGGCTGTTTGAGTTTTTGGGATCTTGATCCTTCTTGGAGCTTCTCCTCTACCACATGCCTATCAGCCCCTCCAGAACACAACTGATCCTTGTCCTGTTGCTGTTCCAAGGATTTTTTTTCTTGGTTTTGCTGAAGATTTTGTCCTTCTGTGTCTACCTTCTGCTCTTCCAGCTTGTTCCATTCTCGCTCATTTTGTTCCTTTTGCTGCTTCAGTTCATCTTGTTGCACACCCTCTGCACTTTCCATGTGCATTTGTTTCGTGAGCTTGTGTTTTCTCTGCTCTTCCCGTTTCTTTTTCTTATCCATTACTTGCTGGGGTTGTTCCTTCTCTGTCTTTTCTCCTTTCTCCTTCAAATACTGCCTTTGTTCCTCCTGTTTCTTCTGTTGTTTGAGGCTCTCAGCTTCCTTCTCCTCCTTCAGTTTTATTTCAGCTTCTTGAAGCTCTTCTAGCTCTCGTCTCTGTTTTTCTTCCTTATTTTGTTCCTTGTCTTTTTGTTCCTCCAGCCAATTTCTTTCTTCTTCCTCTTGACACTGTTTTTCAATCTCATGTTGCCTTAATTCTTCCAGCTCTAGCCTCTTCTGCTCCTCCAGCTCTCGTCTCTGTTTCTCCTCCAGCTCCTTGCGCCTCTGCTCTTCCCATTCCTGATGCTTCTGCCCCTCTAGCTCTTGCCTCTT
>NW_008824243.1:3569858-3578805 GCF_000699105.1 Pygoscelis adeliae
CCTGTTCCCAGAGCTTCTGCTCCTGCAGCTCTCGTCTCTGTTGCTCCTCCTGTTCCTGGAGCTTCTGCTCCTCCAGCTCTCGTCTCTGTCGCTCCTCCCGTTCCTGTCGCTTCTGCTCCTGCAGCTCTTGTCTCTGTCGCTCCTCCCGTTCCTGGTGCTTCTGCTCCTCCAGCTCTCGTCTCTGTTGCTCCTCCAACTCCTGCCTCTGCTTCTCCAGCTCTTGCCTCTTTTCAGCCTCCAGCAGTCTTCTCTCCTCTTTATGGCATGTTTGCTCTTCTATTTTCAAAGATGTCTCTCCTTCAAGGAGATACTGCCTCCTCTCTTCTTCACAACGCCTTCTCTCCTGCTCTTTTTGCATCTGCTCAAGTTCTTGGCATCTTTGTTCTTCCATTTCTCTTTGTTCTTCCATTTCTACAATCTGCCTTATCCTTTCGGCCTCAAAGATGCCCCAGCGATCTTCAGTTCTTTTCTCCTCTGCCAGCTGAAGCTGTTTCTGCTCATCTCTGTTCTGGATTAGCTTGTCTGCTATGATGTGTCCATTATAACCTGGGTATCTGTCTCCATACAGTGGAGTTTCTAGGTCCTCCGGCTCAAATTCTGTTATTGTTAAACTTTGTGATCCCTAAAATTGAGAGACAAGTTTGGAGTTACTGAATATTGCCTATTGGCTTGTTATTCTTTACAGTGAACAAACAATCAGTTGCAAATGGAAATCAACTTTTTATTCTTAAACAATGATTTAGATCTAGAGCCAACACACCAACACACCCACCCCAATTTATGGATCACACCATCATATATCCCATGCCTCTCATCTATTCGGATGATAGCCTTTAAAAGAAAGAAAACATCTCAACAGGGATAACAGTATAATGCTAAATATTGAATCACCATTTGGTGTACATGAGCTAATCCAGATTGAGACCTGCCATTTCAAATTTACAGAAGTCCAAGGAATAGAGCATAGGTTTCATATGCCTGTTCCACTACTTAGAACTCCATCCTTTAAGCCTGAAATAATGAGCACCTGCTTAAGGGCATTGTTTTGCCAGTTATTTCATGGCAAATCTAGCTGTTACTTGCAGAGACAGAAGCTGTTGCCTGCAGAAAAGGGATCTGCAATGCTAGCCAGGAAAGAACACTGCTCAGGGAAACACAGTTTGGTTGCTTTTCACAAATCCTGAGCCAGGATATCTTCCTCCACTAGCTGTGCTGAGACTCCAATTCTGCTGCAGGAACCGTGGGACCATGCATGGACAGAGAACCTAGAGCTCCCCAGCAATACTGTACTGTACTGAGGCAGGTACTAACTGCTGACTGCTGCTTCCCTGTGCTTGCCCCACAGACCTGGCATGTGGGTGCAATACCTGCAATAAACTGAATACAGATCTTCTTCACAGCTTACTCCTTGTCTCCGTAGCGACATGGTCTGAAGATGAGCTGCACCTGAAGAGCGCTTCCCAGCACTTTCCTTGAGGAAAACAGCTCAGCTAATGCCCTGTCTAGCTATCATTTGTTGAGCCATCATTTGGCTCCAGTTAAACATTCTGTATAAACAAGAGGTTTAAATTTGATTTCTTCATTGCAAGAGTGATAAATGCAAGTACAATGGTGCAGCAGAAAGGACAGTGGCCTCTCCTGAACCCTGTAGTAGTTCAATAGTCTTGTCCCATTTACAAGCACTGGTAAGATGTCAGGATAAAAAACAAAATAGCCATGCAGTAAGAGTACAAAGTGAGGATTTGATAGTTCACTCTAGCTGTGGCAAGAGCTGTGTTACTTCAGTCTTATTCTTTCTTATAAGACAATGATATTATCACTGTCAGAACCCATGCCAGTTTTAGAGAACCTATTTTTTTTCCCCCAACCAAATTTTGCACTGTCAGATTGCCTATACCAGAGCAGCAATAACAGTGGCAGATATCCTTCAGACCTTTATGACCTAAATATTTTACTAGAAAAACTAGAATCAGAAAGCTCTCCCAATGTAAAATCCTAGTGGAAGTACCTCAGGTGTAAGTAGTATTTGTCCCAACAGGCCATATTAAAACTTCTTTGTATCTTCTCTCCAGCTAGGGTTTCATCTTTAGGTCTTGATTTCAAGACAAAACGAAAGAAGCATGCATTTTGTTTTGCCCTGAAGACACAAGGTTTGTCGAAGAAGCTTTCAATAGCTATCTCTAACGGTGTTCATCACATCTTAAGACAGTCCCGTCTATAGCTACTCCTGGTGCACTCAGTTAAGATTATTTTGTACCCAGCTTCAAAAGCAATCCCCCTCCTCTCGCTATTTGGCCTGTGATTCAATACCTTTGTTAATCTCTTGTGCTTTCTTGATACCCTCTGCTTTTTTGGCTTCACTGACAGCTTGTGTTTAGCTGCACTGTTGTCTAGACGAGCAACAGCCTGGGGAACTGCATCCAAATTGATTGTTTCAATTGTGCCAGAACAGGAAAATTGTCTTTTTGGCCGAGATGATTTGACTGGAGTGACCTGTTTGTATCACAAACACAAGAAGCTATTATTAAGCTATTTGTTCAAAAAAAAGAGAGAGAGAGAGAGAAAGAGAAAGAAAGAGAGAAAGAAAGAGAGAAAGAAAGAACACACACACACACACAAAAAAAAAAGCCTTTGCAGTTTTGAATTCAAAGGAGTTATTAGAGAGAGAGAGAGAGAGAGAAAGAAAGAACACACACACACACACACACACACACACAAAAAGCCTTTGCAGTTTTGAATTCAAAGGAGTTATTAGCAGAAAAGATTTCAAACCCTGTTTTTCCATTATACAAATCATGAACTTTGGACATGAAAGTTACAGCTGTAATATTTTTCTATTTCCAGTATTACAAATTTTTATACTTTTCACTTAAAAATTACTTAGACCATTCTAACTGAAGTTTTTTCACAGTTTAGCTCCACTCAGAAGTTGTTGGGAATGGGAAGGGCAGCGGCAGAGTTTTAAGCAACATCAAACACTGGGACATTTTAAAGTTTGCTTACTGTGGAAGCAATATCTACATCTTTATATGATTTAGATTATACACTTTAGGCAAGAGCAAGTCAGATTGACTTATCTAAGCATTATAATAGAACAGCTACAGAGCTATGCTGTCTGCATGGGAGATGACTATGGTATTGGATCTCAGACTGGCACAGTGCCTGCGGAAAACCTTCCCTCCACAGTCCAAGCTAGCACCAAAGAACAGCTAAAAATAAAATAAGACAATACTGGCTTTGATTGGTGCTTTTTTCTCTTGCCCTTCAAATATCTGGATTCAGAAAGTGCAAATACAAAGTGATTTAGTGAGACTCCTCTCATGAATAAATACAGTGGCACTGTATGTCTAGACATGTAAGAGTGAGCCTGTAATCAGTCTCTCCTGTAAGTCACTGAGCTATCATCCTGAGACTGGTATTTGGCACAATCCAAGTGGAAAAAGAAGACAGAAAAAAAAAGAAGGGAGAAGACATCTTCGGTAAGGAAAGAAAATCACATACATTGTTTTCAAGACAGCTCTGTAATCTTCTGAGGTTAAACATATGCTAATTAGGGAACCAATTACTTAAAAGCTGATGGAACATTTTGCATATGCTTACTGAATTACATGTAGGCATAACAAAGTAGTAGAAATACTTATGAAAATTATGACTCCATGATTAATACAAAAAAAAGCAAGACTGGCAGAGACCGAGTTCTGCTGTTTCCTGCAATCAACTCTTACAGATTTCTCAGTCTTAGTTATTGCTTATTTACTAGCCTCCAAACTGCGCAACGTTCACGAAATCTTGGATGATCATGGAACAATGAAATGTGTATTAAAGCAAAAACTGTCAGGCTTCTAGTAACTAAAATTAGAAACTAACTTGGTGCAAACCGAGTGTAAAAGTTTTGTTACCTTTTCTTCCACTTCATGTCCTGTTCCAGGCAAATTCATTGTTCTCAACAAATCTGGGGTGTCAGTGGACTAGAAAACAAGATTACCACAGCTAGATATTAAAATGCAAAGGATCTAATAAATATGGTTCAAAGGACTTGTGAAGTCATGCATGTTAGAGTAGGATTTTTACCCTGTTCCCTGTCACTGCCAGATGGATGGATAAACAATTCTTGTTCCTAAATGCTGTGAGCCTTGAATCACTGCTGTCTATACAGAAGCAGTTGCTGCTACAAGACTCTACAAAAGGCAAAACGCTCACGCTTCCTTAGCAAGATAACCAGGTTCAAGATAACCAGGTTCCGAACCAAAAGAAAGAGCATAGCTTTGTAGGATTTCAATCAGCTCTTAATAACTTTATTTTCTCCTGATCTACACCTAAGGAAAAAAAATAGGAACTTGATCAGGCATTACCTCTGCCGCAAAGAGTTTCAACTCCAGATTCTTGACGACTCCTCTTCTTACAAAGCAAACCAGCTCCCCCAGAGCAATCGGAGCCTGTCAGTCACTAGGACTCCTTAGCTACCATCCCTCTCCTAGCCATCTCACAGGAGGGGATTTTTAAGGCGCAGGGGTGGAAGCAGCATTCATCACACACAGAAACATTTTTAATCATTATATCACAGTATTACTTCATAACCTAATGCGTGTTGGGATCCCATTACACCAGGTGCACGTGATTGTTAGTATAACGCCTAAAAAATCAGCTTTACAAATAGAAGCTAAACGAAATACAGAACTCTTGCCATCGATCCCAGTTACTCAGTCGGGAAAATCAAAAGTCACAAAGCAACACAGGAAACCTGTTTGAAGTAGAGCAGCGCCATGTGGTCCTGGCCACCAACTCCTGACAGAAGGCACCCCATCCCCCCAGGACCTACGCAGATAAGCGCACAGAGGAGTTACAAGGCCAACAGCAGAGGCAGGAGCAGAAACCAGGCAAGCCGCCGTGCACCAGAAATCCGTGTTTAAGCAGGTAACGAGTAGCGCACAGTAAGAGAAAAGGAAAGTACCCAGTGCTCTGGCTGACCCTATGCATGTAGCATTGGTTTGTTGGTGTCTGTAATCTCCTGAGTAGGGATGTTTGTTCCTTCAGTATTTGGAAAAAGAACTATGCAAAGGGGCATTAATTTTGTTTTCAAAACATAATATTTAAAAGAGTAGGTTGTAAGGACTGAATCTCTCCCTCCTTATTACACAAAGACACTCCAGTGTTTTTTTCGTGCTTGAGTTATTTTCTCCTTCGAGCTGGAGGTCACTAGGTGACATTCAGGTCTCCTGCAGGACCCAGCAAGACAGCTGTCTGCAGAGAATCTATGTTGGTATCAAACACAGAGTCTCACCTAGTACCAGGGTACATAGCCAAAACCTGTCCACAATCCCACTGCACTTTTTGTGTGCGCAGGATGCTCTTGATTCACCTTAACCGATTGCTTCAAAAGGGAGAATTTGTGAAGCGCAAGAAATATACCTTACTTTGACTGCATTTTTATCCTTCCAGACTGCAGAGGGAGAGGCATGAGTGTGCAGGTCCTATCCAAATGCCTGGCTCCCTGACAGATCCGACCACAGCCACGAAGGGTGATCACAGAGGAGCTATGTTGCCCCTTGAAGACTAATGAAGAATTTGGGCCACCTCAGCCATAAATCTCACTTCCGTGTGTTTGGCTGAATATAGGCATGAGCTGCAGAGGACGCTTACTGCCTTTGCCTTTCACACAGCTAGCACTAGTGTTAGTGAACACAAGCTGAGGCCCATGCCTTGGTGTCCCTCCAGGATCTTACAGGCTGCATGCACATGGTAAGTTGCTGCGTGTCTTCCCCAGCAGTTCCCAGCCACAGTCAGCCTCCTCCGGGCAGGGAAGGATGTTCCTCTGTCCACTCCGCTCCCTTCAGCCATTACAGCAACACACAGAACCAGTCTCGCCTTAGAGGATTGCCAGAGAGCTTCCATCACTCGCCGTGTTTCTTCATTCCTGAACAAGCCCTTTTTGGACACCTGAATGCCTGCAGTTCCTAGTATCAAAATCTTCATGGATAATTTGAATAATTATTTGAATTATACTGGACGTTTGGATTTAGGGAACATTCTCAAAATGTTTCTCCCCCTTCTTTGCCTTCAGTTCTGTCCACGAGAAATACGGATATTTACCCCAAGACCCAGGATTTTACGGATTTAGGCTCCATACCCCTCTCATTTTGGAATGATTTTCCTTTTTGCCATTTGATGCTGTGCACAACTTTCCATGCTGCGAAGTCCATATTTCAAGACATTTTCTGTCTCAGAAAAAATTCCTGTCTTCTAGCTACAGTGCGAGTGATATCTGCACTGCTGGAAGTTCAGAGCAGACATTCAAACCGATAATTCTGTGGGACCCGGCTCAGCATGCCAAGAGCACACACTTCTCACCAGTCAAAGAAGCATGAGCTGAGAGATCCCACCCACATAAAACAGCCCACTGAGCTCAGCTACACCTCACTGGAGACATCTGCTGTGCCCCAGTGAACTTCACTGTTTTAATACTGCTATAATGTCATGAATACGTCGATTTAAAGTACTTACTTTATTACCGCTGTCTGAGATCGCTGTGTCCTGCTGAGCCTCAATCTCCATGGGGCTTCTGAGCAATGCATCCTCTTCCATACTAGCGTTTGCCTCCCCCATTGTCCTCACAGAAACTGTCATTTGTGGAGGCTGCCCAAATTTTATATTCTTGGCCAACTGTTGCTGAAAAACAAGAAAAGAAAAAAAACCCGTATTTATATTATGAGCAAAACAAGCCAAGTGTAGCACGCACCCCTTCTCCACGTGAAAGCTGCACAGAAACACTCAGGGCAACTTCTGACTCTGGATAAAAAGGTCAACTTGAGGCTCACATTGCTGCAACACAGTGGCCATCCCCTCTTCTTTCTCCCCACAAAGTGACAAGGTCAGGAACTTACTGCATGACTTCTGATTTTGGATGATCAACTTGAATTCTCATCAAGCTGACAACCTTTGAAAACTTATTGTGAATTTTGAAACATTCCTTCTCTTTTTTTAATCTATGTCCTAGATTAAGACTTTGTTTATACAAGCTAATTATGAAGCCTTACTGTTGCAAAGAAACAAGGCCATGAGCCAAATGTACATTGAGAAGCTAAAACAGCCCCAAAAGGCAACCTTTTTCTTCTCCAGCCCCCAAACCCTGCATCTCATGCATCTGTGGTTCTTAAAGATATCCTTATTGTAACGATTAGTCGTTAAGTTTTAAATGCTAAGGGGTTGACATAACCCTGCCTTAGAGGAGGTAAATTCGCAAACGAGGGGAAACCCAGCTTCTTTTAGATGCTTGATCTCATAGGAACAGTGCACAAATTCATGTCTGCTCATGCTCACGCGCACTGCCACATCACTGCTTTTGCACAAAGAAGTTTATGCAAGGGACATGCAGTAGATGAATGGATAAAAGAGCTTTCCCACCATTTATTTTCCTTGTTTAAGTAATCTTCTCTCAAGGGTCACAAGAAAGTACTCTTGAATTATATCAAGAGTAAGATGAGTAAAATAAGTAGCATATAATATCTGTCCTCTGGTAGGATGAATTGGAGAAATTACAGCCCTGGCTACTGCAGAGACACGTACCATACAGTCTTTGAGAGTGAACTTTTTGCAAAATAGTTAGAATAAATTCTCTAGAAGAAGCAAATGGAGTAAGGAACATTTATTGATAGATTTTCTTCCTGAAGTATTTCAGGGAATCATTCTCAGTTAGGAAGGAAGGAACCATGGAGTTATTTTCCTGCTTTACTCTCTTTCAAGCACAGAAAATTCTCCAAAGGAGATCTCCCATTTCTGTCTTGTGTTACTATGAACATCTACAGCTCAGCAATACTCAGTTCAGCTGTGCAGCTTCTATTCAGTGGGAATGTCAGGTACATAGACGGACCCTTGACACGAGTTTGTCACTGCAAACTGCAGAAGACTGGTGTAGATAGCATGTAAAACAAAGATTTGTTTTTTCCCTGTAGCACAGAACCAGTAGCATGGCTTAGGTGAGCAGTTGGCAAGGGAAGATATGCTTTAGTAGCAGCGGATGGACCTCTAAAAGGATTCAGGTCAGATCAGTCTTGCTTGCCATCGTTGCCCAGTTGACTAGACTCTAAAAGTTGATGCATATTACCCGAAAACATTACCAGATTTCTATATTGAACTATTAAGACAAAAAGTACATGCAGAGACTCCTCATAATCAGGTTATTAAATTAGAATAGTTTTTCTCAGGCTCCTCATTGAGTTATGCATTATTTATGCCCATTTGGATTTTGGCAGAAAGTAATGAAATTCATCTAGTACATCATTTTGGTGTAGTGGGCAGTTTTGAATGGCAGAGTTTTATTCCTGCCTAGATTACTGGCAGTGCCGCCCTAGTCTAAAGGCAGGGGTTTCACCAAGTCCTCCCAAGCTGTCATGTTAGCAGTGCAACTCTCTGACTTGAAATCTTACATGTTTCCACTGCGTAAATGGGAGTTGGAGAGAGCAAACAGGTCTGTATTAGATGGTGTGAAGGCTGTAATTCTGCTCTATTACTGCAGGTCCTCTGATGCTAGTAGAAAATTACTTCAGAACAGCTGAAATACATCTGATACAGAACACATCTGATAATGTGTTTTCTGAGTTGAGGCTGCTCCTTTCTTCTTACAAAAGAAGTACTGGTCCGTATTGGGACCGGTACTGTTTAATACCTTCATCAATGACATAGACAGTGGGATCGAGTGCACCCTCAGCAAGTTTGCAGATGACACCAAGCTGAGTGGTGCGGTCGACACGCCAGAGGGACGGGATGCCATCCAGAGGGACCTGGACAAGCTTGAGAAGTGGGCCCGTGTGAACCTCATGAGGTTTAACAAGGCCAAGTGCAAGGTCCTGCACCTGGGTCGGGGCAACCCCCAGTATCAATACAGGCTGGGGGATGAAGGGATTGAGAGCAGCCCTGCCGAGAAGGACTTGGGGGTACTGG
Organism: Pygoscelis adeliae; assembly: GCF_000699105.1. NCBI lineage: Eukaryota > Metazoa > Chordata > Aves > Sphenisciformes > Spheniscidae > Pygoscelis > Pygoscelis adeliae. The sequence continues at coordinate 3,578,796 of NW_008824243.1, forward strand.
TGGATGAGAA
>NW_008824243.1:3579205-3591803 GCF_000699105.1 Pygoscelis adeliae
GGTAGATTTAGACTAGATATAAGGAAGAAATTTTTTATGCTGAGGGTGGTGAAACACTGGAAGAGGTTGCCCAGAGAGGTGGTGGATGCCCCATCCCTGGAAACATTCAAGGTCAGGTTGGACGGGGCTCTGAGCAACCTGGTCTAGTTGAAGATGTCCCTGCCCATGGCAGGGGGGTTGGACTAGATGACCTTTAGAGGTCCCTTCCAACCCAAACTATTCTATGATTCTGTGATAAAAGCCATATACCTAGACAAAGAATTCTCCCAGGCAGAAAGCCGGAACTGTCAGCATTACCTGAGCAACTACCCAAGAAACTAAGGATTTGTGCATCTGTTCCATGGGGAGAACATGCACGCATGTACGTATTGCTTATAATGTGTTTTGGAGGAAGGGATGGTGTGTCATTCTCTTGATCTCATCAAGTTCTTGATCTACTGTGCGTGCAATGCACGGTGGGAGTTGTGTGGTGATGGAGCTATTGTGGAGAATGGTCTGTGCTTTAAAAAGAATGGCCTTTTTAACTGTCATCAAGGATGCTTGAGGGCTATGCCGTAAAAATGTGTATTTGTATATATAAAAGTTTAAAATGTTATTTTCCTGATATTTCCAGGAAATGGAGTATCCTCAATATTTATGGACTGTACACAGGTGTTTTTTTTAATTACTTCAAAGTTTTAAAAGTTTATTTGCTCAGACTTGCATAAATTAGTTTGAATATTGGAGTAGAAACTCTAGTAGCCCTCACATTCCTTCCAGGACAGAAGGCTCTTTTCTGTATTATTTATTTATCGAAATTTTTAAACAAATTTAGCTTAAATTAATGCCACTAACAGTTTTCCATTGGCCAGTTCCTTTCAGTGCATTCTAATCTCCAAAGCTGATGCTGAATACCAAATGTCAGAATCTCAAATAGCTTATTGTTACCACTGAGCAAATTTATTCTTACCGCTTTCAAAGAGCAATGAAAAACCTGCTCCTTGTTCTGTTTTAAAATGTGCTTATACTGTAACTACAGTGCAATTATACCCTCTCAAAAAAATTCATACAGATACATTTTCTACCTGGTCAATCATAAAAACCCTAAAAATGCATCATCCCTGAAAGAAAAGAAAAAACCCACAACTTTTTTACTTGGAAGAACACACACAGTCCAACCCAGAGATGGAGAGATACATCATTTTAAGCTGCAAGACCATTGAGAAGAAGCCATATTTCCTGAAAAGGAGCATCTGCTTTAAATTTCTCTAAAGTTTCAGTTAGACATATATTTCTGAACATAAAACTATAAATCCTCTGTACTCGAGAATTCCCTGTGCTGACAGCATGTAGATGATGGTTACCTAAGGAGGATTATTTGCAACCCCTGTCATTGAAAGTTGCAGGCATGACATTTTGTTCTTCTACCATTGCAGAGTCACGCATAGGGTGTTTAAATACCCTTTTGGAAATCTCCATAGATGCATATTGATCTCAGTTAAACGAACCTGGTCTCTTTTGGTTTGTGCAAGGAGGCTTGTAATTTAGCAGCGAGAAATCACCATCCTGCTCCAAAATCTAGCTGTCAGCTAGAAGCAGAAGGAAGGAAATGAACGTTTCCTGCCTGCACCTTCCACTTCCAGCCTTATCAACTCCAATGGGCTGTCCCAGTCCCTCAGTTTGCAGCCAGTGGACAGACTTTTCCACAGGACTTACAAACCATTCTCAGCACCAAAACAGCATGGCTACCACATATGACAATTATACCATGAAACAGCAGCTGGAGGGACCACACATACAGGGGAGCTTCAGAATGGGATCATCAAGCTGTGCTCCAGACCAGGTTTACCTCATCCCTGAATTTTTTTCTACGAGATTCAAGAGGTGCATGAGAGTTTGCCTATTCACACCCAACCTGGGTGGCTATTGGTGCGGTGCCATTCAGCGTCAGGTGAGGGGCAGGGCTGCACATCTAATAAAGGCAAAGAAATACTGGGAATTTAAAAAAAAAAAAAAGTTTGCACTCATCCAATTTTTAAAATCTTCGTCAGTAACTGGACCATGACACAGGCCCACTTTCATTCAACGCAAAATAACTTGCTAAAATGTGATACTATTTAACTGACATCTTTACACCAGCTTACCATTAATAACTTCAGAAATAAAACCCCTAAGTTAAATTGCTCTGCATTGGTTGGCACCTGCAGCAAATTAAAAAGCTTAGACTTTCAAAGCACTCTTTGTGTTTGCATAGGAAATGCCACAGAACAAACTTTCCATATTAACCGGCAGAGAGCCCAGATCGGGCTGTACATCTTTCACTCCATTTGGCTCCTCTTCTGTGTACATGCTTGCTTGCATGCCTGTTGGATTCAGCCCCCTGAAACCGTATCATTCTTATGGCTCCATGCCTGGAGTGAATCCAAAACCGGATCCGCTGAGCTGCTTACTCTGTTTAGTTAAAAATCATTAAAACAGAGCGTACTGTTTCAGCTGATTCCATTCAGGCAAGTCTTACAAGAAATACTGGTCATATTTTGCCTTCAACTCAAATACCTATTTTTCATGTCTGTTTGCAATGTCCAGATATATAAATAAAGGAAATTATGTTTTCTAGTTATATATAATTGTGAAATAATGACTTAATCAAGAATACTTTTCCTGAGAAGAGCCATACTATTGAAATTCCTCTTGGTCCTGTACAGTCTCTCAGCGACCCAAAAATCAAATGCCTTGGGAATATATAAGAACAGGGTGAGCCCGTATTGAGATTTTCCTTGTAAACGCTCCAATGATTTGTGGTATCTGAGGACTTTTGGAGTCAATAGCCAGTTGGGAACTTTTCTTTTATGAATTTGTTTCATTGCTCTTTGAACTTTTATAAATATTTCACAAATAACAGTGCTGTATGACAATGAGTTCTACAGTCCAACTATGCATAAAGAAATATCTGTTTTGGTTTGAAAGTGTTACTAGTTTCATCTGATGCTCATGTGTTCTCATGCTGTGAAAGACTGAATAGTTGTCCTCTATTCATCTTCTCAATTCCACTCATGATTTCATGCAAGTCTATCATATTCTCTCTCTTATCATTTCTTCTCTAGGCTGAAAAGACCGTTTACCTAACTGTTCTTTCTATGGAAGTGAGTCCACTTCTTTATCCAAACAGGAAAATCTGCAGCGTATCTAAACAAGCAAAACACCCCACATAAGCAATGTTTTGTTTTTTTTTTTTAAATCAGAGAGAGAGAATAAACTGGAAAGCATCGTGTGAGAAGTTATATTGCTACAACTGGAAGCTTTAGAAAGTAAACTAGATGTAAAATTAACATGTAAGCTTACTGAAAAGAAGGAAAATAAGAAGTATTACCACAGGTGTTTTGGATATAAGATGCAGGGAGGGAACTATTCCACTCCCCATGGCGGGAGCAGCATGTGGTTTGGGGCACTACACCTCAAGAAAGGTTTTGAGAGAGTCCACAATAGAAGAATGGTGAATAAGCAAACTGTATATGGATCTCCAGCAAACTGTATATGGATCTCTAAAGACATGTATTTGCAGCAAATCCAGATGCAAATGAAGATGTCAGTATACAGTGGCAATGGACCACTTACTGATGCTCACGTGTTAAGAGCAAGACTTTCTGAAGAAGCCTGAAGATGCAGGATCTGTGGCATTTGTCACCTGAGTCTCTCCTTGCTGACTGCCAAAAGCGAAGCACATGTGAGCAAGGAAAATGGAAGCTCATTTCCAGGGCTTAATATGATCATAGGAAAAAGAGAGTCTGCCCCAGAAATGCTAGAATGATTAAGAAAAAAATGATAAATTCAGTTTATAAAGTGAAAACAATTGTCAAATGTGAAGAAAACAATTAGGCTGCGGTGGCACTAGAAAATATTGGCAACGGAGAAATGAATTGTAAGAAATACGAAGCTGGGCAATCGTGCAGTGAAAATTCACTCCCAATTCTATAAAATGCAGAGCATCAAGTTAAAGGATAACAGCTTTGAGATTTAGCAAAAGACTTTGTAGCCTTGTTGAGATCTGGGCAATATCAAACAGAAACAACAATGGGAATGGCTGGTAGAATACAGATGTGCAATGCAAGCAGGGGAAGCACCAGCTTGATCGTTAGCTAAGATATGTTAATGATTAAAAGAAATGGGATCCAAAACTGAACAGTCATTAGGTCTGACAGGAAGAAAATGATTGGGAACATTCGTCATTACAAAGCCAGGGAAATGTGAATTTAAAAAGTGGTCCTTTAGAATTTGACCAAGAAGTCTGGATTCCCAAGACATGTTTGAACATAATTAATATCTGTGTAGTAAATGGGTGTTTTACAAATTTACAGAGCAGAGGGTTTGTTTGTTTCAAACCACGTGGCCACATGAAACAGAAAAGATATAGCCCAGTAGTTCCTAAATGCAATAAGCCATATGCCATAGTCAACCTTTAATATTTCTTGCAGCTGACTGCCACAGCCTCATGGATGGCAGATGATATGAGATACTTTCAGTGAAGGCAACAGGCGGAGAACAAGCTGTCCTGCCTCCAGAGGCAGCAGCGGTGCCACACCACGGTATTGTCACAGCAAAAGGGAGATAATGGCTTAGATGCATCAAGATACTAACGCTCAAAACAAGTTTCCATTTTACTTGCTACAGTTTTTGTGGGTCTGAAACAAAAACTGTCTCCTGTTCATCTGCTGACCATTTCTGGCAAACATCAGTAATAGGAAGAAAAGTCACAGCTGCAAAACGTGAGGAAGTGGATCTAACACACTTCGATGCAAGAAAAAACCCGCACTAACTTATGAAAGGGAAGGATGTAAAAACAAGCTCCCAGAGTTTCTTTTAGGTTTGTTCTGACACACTGCTAGATTTAGATTTTAAAAATTACTTGTGTCTCATTCACAGTCCTGTATGAGAAGTGAAAGCACCAGAGAATGCACCAGTATGAGAAGTAAAGCACCAGATCCCCAGAAACTGAGTTCAGCATTAAGAGTACCAGCGCCTGGGTACCATCTCTTTGTGGGAGCAGGTTCAGGCTGGCTTTCTACACTGGATTTTAAAAGCTAGGTAATGATAAATCTCAGCAGATCCAAAGGACAAGGAAAAGACTGCTTTTACAACAGCAGATGGCTTGAGCCAACACAAAATAACTCCAGGATACTACTGGAGGCTATTGGAGGTTAACAAAGCACATGCTAAAACCTTTGAACATGACCAAATCCATTTACAGAAAGCCTGATAAGATGAATGCTGCCGATCAATAAAAAGAAATGAGAGCTATTCCATAAAGAACTAATTTACCTTGCACACATAATCAGAAAGAGAGAATTCCTACAATAAGAAGCAGAACCAGTGCATATGCTGGCCAGCTGCCCAGACTGCTACAGAGTTTTGCACCATTACACAACATTTTTTGTGGGTTCATCAACGCTCCAAAGTCAGCAGAAATGCAAGGCGAGAAGGGGGAAAGACTTTGGTGGTCAGCAGAATGAGATCCAGCACCGTCAGTATTAAATGGCTTGCATTTCTATTCTGATTTCAAAACCCTTTTCACCATGCTATCAGTTGGGCTTGTAAGCATGGTGCCTCTTCCAAAGAAGATTTAAGTTTTCCAGGAATGTTCACTGTACCACCTCCAAAAAAATCCTGAAAAAGGTTAAAATCTGCAGAGCTTTTGATCTCCGTTTGGAATACAGCGAGTTCGGAGCCAGCACAGGGCACTGAATCCTGGCAACGCTTCTTTACTGAGGAGCACCTTGCCAGGCAACTGGAAACTGGAAATGCTGTGCTTCCACCGTGACATACAAGCCTGGGCAAAACCACAGTACTGCTGGTGGCATAGCGATGACTCTACCGGGAGCTGGCCACGGAATTGGTTTTAAGGAGTGGAGCGCTCTTCAGAAGAGATGACTGTCTCCTCTTGTTCCACCACTTGAAGAAATACAGATGTTCCCAGGGGGAGTGAGCTTGCAGAAAGGGACTTCAAAGTAGCCACAAGCTTCTGATAACTGGAGACCAAGTGTTTTCTGTGACTGCAAAATCACGCAGCGAGCAGTCTCCTTTTAGAATACTACAGCAGAAAAAAAGGATAGGGTATGGAATGCATAAAACCTTCGGACAGGAATGATATCCAAATAACTGGTCAGATCCTGGGACTCAACTCTAAGATCAACCTAAAAATGTGCAATGGGATTTTGGCATGACCTTGTCCTAAAACTCAGGGAACAGTTGCAGAAATCATGGCTAGGGAAATGGGGACAGTTATGTGCTGGGCAGCAGGTTTTGCAGATACAAGAGATGGCCCCCGGGCTTGTTATAAGGAGCTTTTCCATGGGGTTATGAAAAAAATCCATGTACATTTAGATTAATATATAACTTCTGTGTAAATATGTAAATAGTTGAAAGTGTCATTTACAATCTATTATGCATTTGCTTTCTGATTGAATGGGTTGCTCTGGATATCACCATCATCAGTAGAGTGGGAAAAGCTGAATCGGGGATGTTGTTACAGGCTGGGTTGCAGCTATATTAAAATGATAAAAATTAACTACTGTCCTTCAATTTTAAATAAAAAGGTAAGCATATTTTTGACATCAAGCAGCTGAAACAATGCTGCCCCTTAAAATACATGGAAGTAACCACACCAAAAAAGGCTCATGCAAAGTTCACACGAGCAAGAGCCTATAACTGGCTATTTATTTTGTGACTTTCAAGGGTGATTATTTTTGCTTTGATTTTCTTGAGTTACCATCGGCTTAGTGAAGATGGTTGTTAGCAACTGCAGTAACTGTACTTTTTATCATGTCTCTGAGTTTAGTGGAGGCGATAATTTCCACTGGAAGCTTTAAGGTGAGTTTGGAAACAGGAGAAGCCACTCCTGCAAAGTGAAAAGGTATTCAGAGAAAAGCTAATGTACTGAAGCCAAGATGAGATCCAACAGATAGGGAGGGCACAGCTCCCTGCAGAAGTCGGTGAGCTTTGTATCCAAAGGACACTCAAACATTCTGCAAGACAGGTCCAACTACCTCACATCTTTGTCCAGAGTCAGCAGTCATTTAAAATATAATTGTTTCTAGGCTGGAAAGTAGCATGCATTGAATCTACCTGACCCAGGGAAATTTAAGCTGAAAAAACGGCACAGAGAAATTGGAGCTGTCCTAGTGTGGTTTTGACTTCAAAGTTCATCCACAGTCAGCACAGCCAACACCGTTCAGGTGCTCTGTCTGCTGACAGCACCGTGCAGGAAGAAGGAACAATTTCATCCTGAATGTCAGATCTGTCTACTGTGCGTGATCTCTCACTCACCAGAAAAGATGGACTGCAGGTGGACTTTGGAGGTAAAAGAAATCAATGGTATTTTACTAGTCAGCTGCAGGGTAACGGCACCTACACAGCATTAAAAATTTATCAGCATTTTGACAGGACATGTCAGCATCCTCAGCAATAAACTGAAATGTGCTTCTGAAGGACAGCTCTTTCAAGGTCTAGATAGCCATAGAGCTGGGAATCTTACAGATGTACAAGAAGTAAAGCAAAAAATTAGTTAGAGCACTAATGGGACAGAGTTCTGGAAAAGAAGGGAAAGCAGGTCATGTAAAGCTCTTTACAAGCAAATACCCAAATGTGTTGTTTAGTTACTTATGCGCTGTTTGCTTTGGAGAGGTAAACATATCCACCTGTCATGAGAACCATTGAAAGGACAGAGAGAAAAAGAAGGAGGGAAAAAAGGTAATATGTGTAAAAGGATAATTAAATCAGCTTTGCAAAGAAGTCTCACTCTGCATGCCATTCCCTGCCACCAACACCACCTCATTTTTTCACTCAGTACCACATCTGTAGGTCCCAGGCATACAGATCAGGATATGCCAAAACCATAAGTTCAATTCAAATGAGTTCCACAAGATGCAGAAATTTCTGCAGGTTTGCTTGCAGCATCACTGCTGTACCTTTCAAGACCAAAACCTAGATCTTCTGCAGATTATCCGAATTATTTACAGGGCTTTTGGCCAGATGACTTACATGGTTGAGAAACTGTCCCAAGGCTATTGAAAAAGCAACTCACCTTTATCCACATTTAACACATTCTGGAGACCATTTTCCACACATTTTAAATATTTTTCCCGCTTACAATTTCTTACCTGAAGAGTTTTGACTTTTCCTAAAACGTTCTCCTGTGACATTGCTTGGATGGCCTGTTCACTTTCTGTTCTCCCATCAGGTATAAAAATACTGTCATGGGAAAAAGCTCGACTGCCCATAGAATAATGGGAGGACCTGGAAAAAACCAGTTAAAAAATAAATAAGCACAGCAATTAATTTATGAGAGTGACCCTTCATATCATAGCTGGCCTGTTGTAGAGATTTTCCCTCCCCCTTGCCTTCTACATAAAAGCTTTGAACATTCTCAGAAGAGAGGTATCCAAACATTTTCTGCTATCAAAAGTTTAACGGCGGTACACAATTCCTTCACGTACAGTTTTCCTCCTTGGAAGGACATAGAGAGGGATGTTTTTAATAGGCATGTTGAGAAGGTCAATCAATTTTCCTTAGAAGTCTCAAATCTAAATGTTACTTTTAGGATACAGGGTAGATGATGATGATGATGCATACATGACCACGCTGCATCCTTCAGAAAGCCTGCATTCGTGCTTAGTCCCAATGCTTGGGACCTGCTGTCATGCTTAGTCAAAGAAAAACAGCAGGTCCCAAGCAAAGGTAGCACTATAACACAAAAAGAGGTAATATACTCTAGTAACCTACTTCTAAAGAGCTACCTTGTTTGGCTGATTACTTAGCTGTTCCTATCACCACGAGTATGATCACACTGGCAATAAAATGTTATCATCAACCCCCCGAATTGATACGAAGCTTATTACACCATCCCGTGTGGGTTTGCTTAGTAACAAACAGAGAGAGATGCTCATGTGTTACTGTTAAAACTAGATACCAATGCCAAGGAGGAAAGTGCATCATGAATGACCTACTTATATGGCTGCTCTAAATCCATGGGCAAAGGGATTAAACAAAAAGTGGTTTAAGTTACTGGAGATTTTAAAGGCTCATCAAGAAAACTGAGAATTAAAAAAAAAACCAAAAACGTTTTGCAGGTTGTTACTTTGGGGTTTGGGGGCATTCTGGGGAAAATGTTTGAGTTTGAAAGTTATGTTTTGTCTCGCCTAGAATTTTTATGGTGAGTGAAAAGCCAGTAAAATACAAACATGACAAAAGCCACAGTAGAAGAAATTGAACTGAGAGGTCTCCTTTTAATAACCTATTGGCAACTCTATGGAACCCATTTAGATGGATCCCCAACAGATACTTTTTATACCAATCTAACTAACACAACCTTCTACATGTGATAAAAACATTATAAACAAATACTTCAGCAAAACCAAGGAAGATGACACTTCCAGAGAGGGGGATAAGCAAAACAACAAGAAAAATTAAAGCCTCATATATTTAAGAAAATCAGCATATTACCTTTTTCAGCCTTCTACAATGTGCTAATTGTTTATAAATTGCTCAAAATATTTCTATTCATACTTTGAAAAAAAAATGTTTGGAATGTATTTATTACATTTTTATCTCATTTTTTTCCCTGGGGTATGGAAATAATCTTTTTAAGTAAAAATTATAATCTTTTCTTACCAAGAAAGAATGTTATATGGAGTTACATTAACTTTTTATAATGGATTAAATGATAGGCTATTCTTGACTTTTCTAACAAAATTTCTTACAGGTAACCTGAATATAATAGCAAAAAAGCCACCCACAACCTCTTACTCTCTCTAGTTTATATTTAAAATACATTTGCACTCACAAAATAAATCATCCAAGCTTTTGGGGAGCACACACAGAGCTCCCTATATCATTTCATCCCCCATGAAAGCACAGACTAACTGAAAAACTATTTTTTACCCAAAATTAATATTTGAACAACATGCTTCAGTTGAAACAAACCAGCACACAACCAAGCAAAGAGCTGGTCAATATTTCATAGCATTTTTAGCCATCAAAGAGGGGAGACATTTAACTGATGCTATATTCTGTTTTAGATTTTTTTTTTAAATAAAAACCACAACTTGATTGCCTTTAGCTGCTAAAGGTAATACACCTTCTTTTAGAAACCTTTTATTAGATAAACCATAAAAGTATATTTTTAAACCCTCTTCTAAAAAGGTTTCTATACCAAATCGTCATGACTCAGCCTGTACACAGAGCTGTGGTAAAATTGCATGGCATTGGAATATATCTACCTTCCTTGGCCACCCATGAACCACAGTTTGAGAAATGCCGCTTAAACAGAGACAAATTCCTAGCAGGCCTGGCTTGCAAAATGAGTGGTTTGACATGAAGCTGAGTGAAAGTCGGCTTTTTTCATACAACCATGTAGGTCTGCTTGAACCGAAAGCTCCAGCACTGCATTCAACAAGGCGGGGGGGGGGGAAGTCTGTATTCACAGCCAGAACTGAGGGGAACATGCAAAACTTGACAAACCAACCCATGCCAACCCCTCCTGCATTTGCATGGTGCAGTATGTGAAACTGCTGCAGGTGCAGAAGGCAAGGCCAGTGGGAATTTATCGTTTACTATTTACCTTTGAGCTGAGAGATCTGCTGAGGATGCATAATCCAGGTCATATTGTGCTCCAGAGAGGATCCTCTCTCAAAGATTTTTCCAGCAATACTGTGGCTCAGATACTTATGGCTTTGTCTCACAGCTATTCACCATGCACGTGACACCATTTTCCCCTTTTACTGTCCAGTGGATTGGTGTTCTTATACTTAAAATTAGACAGCTCATGTTTATCCCTATTGTTTGTTACAACTAATTAGTAGGCGAGGGTTGCAACTCAGGCACCAAAGAGTTCAGTGACTTGTTTGCAAGTCGTTCTTGACCTTACTAATGAATCTGTTAATATATAAGTTGGGAACAGACAACCTGCAGCTTTTGAACTGAACAGGGTTTGCTAGCAGTTCAAACCCCAAAACTTCAGCTGACCAGAAGCAGGGATGCTCTGGCAGTAGGAACTGCCCCATAATCTGAGTCCCTGAAATGGAAGAAAAGAGCAACTGCTGGGGTCAGTGCTGGTGGACCACCCAGAACATGGCTGTGGATGAAGATCTTCCCCATTCTGCTACAGAGCTGAGGACACCTTTAGTGATCTACTCTCACCTCCTGCCTGTGAACTAATCCAACGAATCTCCTGACTGTTTAAGATACACAGGACACCGGCTTTTGGCTATGTGAGGATTTGGGTTTATGGCTAGTGTGATGAGACTTGTTAAAATGTCATTTAAAGCTTCCTTTGGGATACCGGGTCATGTGAAACAGCTTGGGAGCTTCATGTGACCTGCAATCATAAGAACATCACCACTAGAAGTCCAACCTTATCTCTGACAAGTGCCCGCAGGGCTACCGATGCCAGATTAGGACCATGCTAAGCATGTACAGCATCTCTCTCTGACGTTCTCCCATACACCAACTGCTTTCAATTTAGGCACTTCCTCATTACATGGCATCACACATTCGTGTTTCACAGAGCTGAGGCCAAACATATCTGAAAGCTTTTGTCCGTTTTAGTTTCCTTATTAACTTGCTGCCAAAACAAACATACTCCAAATTGTCAGAACACATGAAACATTCAAAAGAAATCCCGCAGTGAATTAACCCAAGATTCTGCTCTACTGTATCCCCTCAAAATGCTTTGCAGATATACTGGATATTTCAGAACTGGGTGACTGAGCAATTCTGCTAGCCACATGTCCAATAACTGGTAAAAATGTTTTAAGAATTTTGCTTAAATTCTAGGCTAAAGTACATTAGAAAAAACATATTCACACATTGTAGTAACCTAGTTTCTTTTACAGGCAAGTTTAAATAGCATTTAAGGTGTTTTCCAGGCTACTTGAACTTTCTGAAAGGTCTCTTATTTTACTCACTTGGAGCCCACAATCCTTTCAAATCTTCCCAGCTGTGAGTTTGACAGATTATATCACAAAGGTCCTTTTTCCACCCCTTTTTTCACTCTCCTCATGTTCTACTTTCAGAAAGACTGAATTTCTTTTAAGTCATAATACAGTATGAATAACTGAGTTTACTTCACTGCTACCACCATTCCCATCTCTGAAGTTTTTCTTAGAAGCCTTTATACAATAACATCCTCACAATCCACATCTACAGACTCTGCTTCAGAAAGCCCTCCCCTCAATTAAAAGGCATGTTGACATCAGGAATGGCTTTTGATAGATTCACGGTATGTCAGAGACCTGGGCTACAGTCATAGCCATGGTTGAAGGTATTACAGTTTCAAACTGCATTATCACTTCCAAGAGATGTGGGAAAACAGTGGTGTGCTGGTTTAGGCTGGGGTAGAGTTAATTTTCTTCATAGTAGCTCGTATGTGGCTGTGTTTTGGATTTGTGCTGAAAACAGTGTTGATAACCCAGGGATGTTTTCGCTATTGCTGAGCAGGGCTTACACAGAGTCAAGGCCTCTTCTGCTTCTCACCCCACCCCACCAGCAAGCAGGCTGGGGGTGCACAAGAAGCTGGGACACAGCTGGGACAGCTGACCCCAGCTGACCAAAGGGATATTCCACACCA
>NW_008824243.1:3592043-3644410 GCF_000699105.1 Pygoscelis adeliae
TTCCGATTCTCTCCCCCATCCCACCAGGGGGGAGTGGTGCTTAGTTGCTGGCTGGGGTTAAACCACAACAAGTGGCATCAGTTTATGAGCACTTCTGTTGATAATACCGATGATGGCACTTCAGAGGCTGTTTGTGCTGAAAATAATTGAATCATCATCTGACTCACTTCCAGAAACCTGACTAAATTAAATGAATTATGGATGTGCTATACCAAAATACAAAGCACTTTTAGCAAATCCTTAAAGATGTTCTCTCTGAAGATGTGTTGCAACCCAAGTATCATGTTCCAGTTTCAGTTCCAATACACAGATTTTCAAAATGAATTATCTCATACTCAAAGCAAAGTTAAATTGCATTCGTTCTCAGAGTTTTCTTTGACACACCTGTGTCCCTCTTCAGATTCCTGAAGATAGGCTGGAATACTCGGTTTCTCAGCAAAACTAAGAACATACTTTTCACCTTCTTTTATTAGGATGAAAGTCTTAAGAACTACTACATTTTTGAGAATGTACGAGGGGTTCTTTGATAAACATGGGCTTTGGCACAAAAAGAGTGCACCAGGATATGTCTTTATCTTGAGGGTACCCCAAGAGCATAAAAGTACAGCAGAGCCAACCATCCCACAGGATTTTTACAAATAATTAAGCCGGTAGTGTCAAACAGGTGGGAAATAGAGCAAGACATGGAGTACGAGGACCACACCACATCTTGACCGTGGACATGATGTGGACTCCTAGCCCAGGTTTAACTGTATTTAGCTGTAAAAAGAATTGCCTCAAATACATCTCGCCCCTAACTAGCTTTCATCTGCACAAAATGAATATGTTTCTCAGACTCTTTGTTTAACGCAGTGCTGATAAATTCATTCCCCTGGAAAGGGAGAACACCTTCTGTTATATTTCAGACTTCTGGAAGAATCCCAGAAAACCACAGGTAAAACAGATTACACAGATATTGGAAGTATCATAGATCTAATGTATCTATGAATGAATTTGGCTTGCAAAAATCTCTGTGCAGTAACCCCTCTTTCCATTACTCACTCTTGCTGAGGTGTCTGTGTGTACTAAGAAACTAGGAAATGTGAAACAAATCTCTCACAGCAGAATGGGACCACCCTGAGCCTACAAGAAAAGTCTTACTCCTCTCCCATGAAGACCAGCAAACTGAGAGAGATTGCTCTTTGGACCCTCATCAGCCATCCACTGCTATGCATCGTTATCTGTTTAGGATGCAATTGTCCGTCAGCTATAGATACTCCAAGTCAGGACTGGGTGAGGTATCACCCTTTCTCCCTTTATCCTCCTCCCCACGTGTTCCCATCACCTCTTTTGTGCCTGCTTAGTGCTCACGGTTCACATGAAACAATTCAGAAAGCTGTTCTGACTGAATAACTAACTAAAAAAAAAAACGCCCAACAAAACTCAAAAATCCACGCAACTTCTTGGTTTGGCTGAGCAAACACTGACACAAGCTTCCATGCTAGCTGCATGTCCAGAGAGCTGCTGGAAAGAGTCAGACAACTGCAGTCCAGATTTCAATCAGCATATACTGCTGTGGGACTGCACCCTTAAGTACACCAGAGTATGTGCAGGGCTAATACTGCACAGGATACAAGGCTAAGTTTACCTCGGTACTGGTGGCTATTATGTTTTAGACCCCATTTTTCTCCAGAGCTATTTCTCCTCTCAAAGGCAAATGTGGGGTCCTTAAAAAAGGGAATTTTTGCCAGCAGGGAACACTGAGGTCTCAGCCCTTGCATAATCCCGTATCGGTGCATTACTGTAGTACGGAAAGCTCGCACCACCAATTGCCTCTTCGGTGTGTCATAAATGTTCCTCCCACTCCGATATTAAAATGTTAGAAATAGAAACTGCAAAATAAAGGGAAAGAATGAGTTGTTCTGTTCTTTCATGTTTGTAGAGACTGACTCCCAAAAAAACCCAGTCTCATGACTTTCACTCTTCTAGATTTCCATTAGAAACCGATTCTGTAATCATTAGAGATCAGAGCCAACTTTTTAACATAAAACCATTTTTAACACTAAAAAATTCACAAAGCATGCAAAGCAAGAACGAACTTGTTTTAGCCAGGTATTGACACTTAGTATAATCCCTTCAAAGACATCTGAGAGTCACCTCCCAGAATAGTGCCCCAAGGAAATGACAAGTGCAGTGATAGGTTGCCCTTACTTAATGTTTTGTTTTAAAAAAGAAACCTGATTCCAACTCTTTGCATCTCCCATGAATATCCCCAGGGCAGCTAGAGATGAAAAACATAAATTGCATTTTATAGTCATTCCAGAGATGCATTAATACTGTAATAGAGGAAAATGGATTATAATTCTGAGCTGTATTTTTAGTGTCCTCTCTTTCATCTGTCATGCTGGAATGTGAGTTTTAGTTCTAACTCACGCCTAGATGGGGAATATTGTCCATGCCGCAACATAATTCTGAGTTACAACTGAGCTTAGATGGCACGTTGCTTCATTGCATTAACAAACCTGTAAACATGGTCCTTACACATTGAACAGGCAAAAGGGAGATCTTTTAGCAGGGTAGTTGAAGGATTCCTTTTCATAAAATAAACTTAGGGATCACTTCTGTGCTCAATCTAAAGATATATCCGTATCGCCTTCAGGAACTGCCACACCTCAGGGCACTAACTCTGGGAAAACTGCACAGTCCCATTGTTATGACCCGCCAGAGTCCCACGGACGCCAATGACCTGTTTTGCAGCCTCTGTGTTAGTAGCTCTGCTCATTTCAAAAGACATCATGCAACACTGTGTTATACAAAGCTCCAGTTTGATGTCATCAGGAGATCTGTAACCTATGAACTTACTGTAAGTTAGTTTTTTTTAAAGGTAGGGATCAAGTCTAGTTTTGAGTAGCTGATGCATCTTTAATGCATGCTAATAATCTAGCCAAAATCATGATCATTAAGAGCATGGAAATTATTCATGGGAGGTGTCAGGGCCCTGAGTGCACTAAGAAGCTTTAATGTCCCTGGCCAGCCTCACTTGGGACCTCCACCCACACACGGGTCCAGAAGCTCTATTTAAAATCACAGTTGAGGCTTTGGTCCCTGCCTGAGTTATGCTGGAGGAGTGCTGGTCTCCAGCTCAGCCACAACTGTGCCTGGCCATGAAGTCTCTTGATCCAGACCTCAATTTGCAGACTGATTTCCTGGCTTGCCCTTGGCCCTGCCTTCCCACTGTGGACCGGCGGGGTGATCAATGGATCTGATCCTGACCTACAGACTGACTTCCTGGCTCAGCCTCAGATCTGCCTTATCATCCAGATATTGACTTATCGGTACTCCTGGTTGGACCTGGCCACCATCCCAGGATCTGTTCTGCTTGTCTTGCTTAGATACTCTGGGACTGGGCCCTGGGTGATGAGGCCCCTACCCTGCTGTGGGATCCCCCTTGGTGCTCCGCTTGCCTTCCCTGAGGGAGGAGCCCTGCCCTTGCTGCTTTCTGACAATAAGGTAGTGAGGTGGGACTAGATAGTTCTAGACACTTGAATTTTATATACTTATTCACCAAATCCTCCAACCTCAGAAAGTGTCAGTATGCAGAGCAATGAAAGGCATCGCTCTGGTTTTCAGTAACTCTGCAAGTGAATCCCTAACACAGCTTGAGGATTGTGGACAAGTCACCACCTGAAATACGCAGGCTAGTGGAAGGAACAGGGCTCTAAATGGTCCAAATTTCACATGTGACCTGGCAATCCACTGCGTGTGACACTATTCTATCAAACAGCAGCATACGCTCATGCAAAATTTGCTCTAAAATATGGCAAAATGTAGAGAAAAGGAAGTGAAAAGTTTAAGTTAGCCTTGGCAGGAATAAGCCTTACATAGTGACTGCATTTAACTCATAAGGAAGGAAAGGAAGAGGAAATAAGACAGCACGTTATATTACAGGTGACAACTCTGCTCAGTTTGAGCCCAGTCCTAGACCTTACCAGCTGCAGAAAAGGCAGTTGCCATGCAGAATCTGCAAGGAAATAAAGTATATGATGATTAGGAGGGGGAATGCAATGAAACATCCAAAAGGGAGGCAAGGGAGAAGACAAGTAGACAGTAGGGCAGCCTAAGCTTTCAGGGAGACTAAAGCAAGACAGCGTTTCTGATGGAAGAAGTGAAGACCAGAGTTTGGGGAAGGAAAAAAAAAAAGTTCTGGGATTATTAAGGTGAAAATGAAACTAGTTGTGATCAGGGTTGAGGACAAAAGACAATGAAAAAAGGAGACAGACACAGAGTGGGACCTGGTATAAAATGTTAACAGCTGTTGCAGAGACAAAGTCTACTGAAGGGTTCTCAGGATCGTATACAAACTACAGCATACATAATGAGGCATCTTTGCACTCAAGTAGCAGCTGAAAAAAAATAAAAATGGCAAGTTGATTGCATTTAGTGTAAATTTCTATTAACTGTTAAAATTGCAACAAGTGGTGAAAAGTCCTAGCTCACATACCTGAGAACAAAGCTTCTGGAGCACAAAGACTTAATCAAGTTGGTCATAGGAGTGAGGAAGGCAAGAGCTGAGGTGTCAAGAAAGGGTAAGATCAACAAAACCGCTGAGCATGATGTTAATCTTATGTTCTGTCAAGACACCTGGGACCATTTCAAGGCGACATTCCCCACTCCTCCGCCCCGACTGCATGCCACTCAGTACATGTCAGAAATAGCCACTCATACGTAGTTGTGGCTCCTATTCCTGTGGTGTTCAGCTGTAATACAAATCACAGAAAAGGTGAAACAACTCTAATTTCACCAACACCTGTAATGAATCCTATAAAAGGATCCATGCAAATGAAGAACTGGAGAGAGCAAAGCTGCTCTTTGCCCTAACCTTTTCTGTCCTGGAACACCCCTTCCTTCCCACAATACACCTTGTAACCCAGAAATAAGAAACTTGTTCAACATGGACCCATGTCAGCTGACAAAAGTGAGGAAAATCCAAGCGTGCTTTGTTTCTAAAAGCCTTGCAATATCCATATGTTGCTTTGCTCTGCTTGGGCTTGAAGAGATACTTCTTGAAATCAGAGTGCTGCTAAGATGAAGTCTCCAGGAGAAGGTGGACACCAAGCACCACTGCACCAAGGCACACCCACTGGAGTCAGGAAGGCACTCAAAACAAGACACTTACAAGGGAAATTAGGAGACTGACAAAAGCCAATTGCAGAAGTCAGGCTAATAAGCAAAAGAAAAAAGAAGAAATTGCCCAGTGTATGAAAATTGGATGTGACAGAGGGAAGATATCTTGGGAGCTCTTTGAAGCTGCAAACAGGTAGACCACTTTTTTTGGGTCTAGATTGCTTCATACAGAACTGGCCAATGCTGCATGGAAATGTGTCAAAGTAGTGGCTGAAATTGTCCAAGAAGGAATCAGGACATTCCCCTGGACCCAAAACACAAAAGCTTGTGATTCTCTAGGTCTGCTTGTTTTCATGTTTAGCCAGCACCTTCAATTCACAGGGATTTATGAATGTGTAAGTATACTACCAGCTAATAAACCTATACATCAAATAAAGTTTTCTTATTCTTCCTATTTTAACAAAGCAGATTCTTGCAAGTTATCATTTATAGGTTGTTGGGTTTCCCTCCTCCCCACTCTCAAATTTAGAAACGGAACAGCTGAACTGTTGGTGAATCATTTTCATGAGAGCAAACGCTCTAATAGTCATGCATAAAAAAACAATACACAGATGTTAAAAGGTTATACACAAGGCTTACAGTCTGAGTTGGAGGTAAAAGCAAGACTTCACTTTATGAAGATTTTAAAATATCATGAGCTGCTATTGGACCTTTTGGAAGAGACTGTGTGCCAACGACTACTTTGATATGTCTGCTTTATAAGAGTCTATCTAAACAAGATGCCAAAAACAGACCCTACCTTGGGATCAAGCCTTTAGTGAAATCCCTGAGGTGGCCTGGAGCAGGAACGTGAATCTTTGTGTCCTGCTGCTGATTGTCATCTGCACCAAATTTGATGTTTGCAGGTAGTACAGGACAATGCTAAGAAAAGACAACCGTAACATCTGTCCTACTCTTTCCGCTATCCCCCACCAACGTAACATGGGAGACACTCTTCATGTGAAGCGCATTACCCATTCAGATGACGTGGAAATCTGAGCTGCAAGGTGAACGTGCCATCAGAGCAGCGGCTGGGATTGCTGAAGAGGCAATGCAAAGTCCAGAAAGAAAGAGGTAGAGCAGCTTCTCCTGATTGGGGCTTTTTTTTCCTTACTTAATCAATCACCACATATTGTTTCAAGGTACATGTCAGGTAATTACCTGAGCAGTAATAAAAGAGTCACTTGAGAGATGAGGAAAATATAATTACATTCATTTTTCAGGCAAGTATCTATGACAACGAGAGTGAATGCCATTGATCAGCAGTTAGTAACCAAGGCCACATTTGACGCAGATGAGTTGTTCTCATTCACATGAAATGCAAAATGAAAATTAAATATTCAGAAACTAAAATGGAGATACAAGAGATGAGTAATAGTGAACAAACTGTATCACCTCCTAGACCTGACTTATATAATATGCTGTTATTGGAGGAGGAGAAGACCACAAACACCTGCAGAAATTCCCAAGCTGAATGCGCTGTTTAGAAAAATCAGATGAATAATTTTGTTTTCCGAGGTAAATGCTCAGCTGGGAACAATCACATAAAGGGTGGCAGAGCACTGAACAAGCCTCTACTATCTCTAACTTCTGTGAAAACAACGACAAGAATACAGGTCCCAGTCTGCACCCTCCAGAAGAACCTGCATTTGATTTGTTGTACGTATTTTCTCAAAGCTGTGGTATTCCTGCTATCCATGTATGCACGAACTCAGTATAAACTGCACTCACAGTAACAAAGTTCACACAGGCTAAAAACAGATATAATGACGAAAGTACACTTAGTGCTGCCTTTTTTTTCACTTGTTGCCATCATTCTCTCCTTGCTTACAGAGGACCAACTCTTTGCTTAGACCTCCTCCTATCAGTAAAGAATTCATAAAATTACTCCTCCTTCTCCTTTACATTCCTCTGCGATTCATCATTTGTTTCCACTTTCTGTAGGTTTCTTTCTCAAATTTCAGCGCGTTAAAGAGATCATGACTTAGCCATGTTGATAGCTATACCTCCTATCTTTTTTCTGCCTGAAAATTTGTGCTTGTGCCCTTTGTGGCCATTCAGGCACAGAATTCAAAATTAATGTAAAATTAAAATTTATACTTTACAGGTCAAATACCTCTTACATAAACAATAACAGCTGTCTGGAATTTATTGCCGAAACCACAACTCAACTGACTGATCAAATCTTGATCGCATTATTTTCCCTCTAAAAAATACTTCAAGGAAGGCCAGTAGTGGCCAAGTATCCTCCAAGAAATGTGTTACGCGGGTGCCCCATTCCATGGAAGCCCTGTCTATGCGTCACTGACATTCTTTCCACCACTGCCCTTGGCCTCTCTTAAGCAGAGAGAAGCCAAATTTGCACTATAAACGCTGATGGCTGGTACGAAACCACCGTCTCCTTTCCACGTTCAGATTGTCTGTGGCTTTTGGACTCAGGTGTAAAGCACCAGTGAAACAGCCCAACCCACCCAGCCTCTGACAAAAATTACCTTTAGCAAATTACTAAATGAAGGCCTCTTAAGATGAAAATGAAATGCTTTTTTCTTCCTCCTCTCCCCAGTCGTCCTCCTGCTCTTTTCAAATGGAAAGATTCACTCTTGGTGTTGGCAGGTGGACTGCCCGGAGATATTCAGGAGATGTCAGTTCTTACAAGGAGACAGCCGCTCACACAACTTGCAGCTCCATATAGATGCATGACCTTGCTTGTGCTGCATCTTTGGCACTGCGTCCCGGTTTGTCACCCTGGGGCCTCCCCCCCAGGAACTTCCCATCACAAGCAATAAAACTCCTGATGCAGCTTGGGAACACACCGTGCTCCTTGCCCCAGCTTTGGTCCATAAACACTTTATTGCCTATTTTGCTTACCTATATAGCCTAGTGAGGAGAACTGTGCAAAATACTTGCCTTAAATCCATGCAAAGTCTGTCTTTGAGTGCAGACACTGGGCAAATATTACAAAAAGTACTAAAAGATTTTCCTTCAGCTCTGTATATGCTCAGTTTACATTTCTAGAGTTGAAGTTTCCTGGCAAGACGTCAGGACAATTGTCAAGGAAAGATAATTTTGAAGTTCTGCTGGTAAAATTGACAGAAACCAAACTTTATATTTGCAAGGGAATTCATTTGGCTTCTACAATCATTGTAGAAGAAATCAGTGCAATTATACCATCTCCCTGAATTATCTGATCAAGTGCAACAAGGGTACAGCTTGAATAGCAAATAGCAACTTTGCTTGCCAAAATGAGGCATTTTCAAAGAACTAACACATTTGCAGAAATCACACTGCTCATGCACGTGGTCCCCACAAGCAGAAAAGAAGCTGGATTCATTAGCTGAGTAGTAACCGCTGTACAGTTTAGCACAGCTCTACTAGGCAAAGAGCTGGGTGATTCGCGGTCCACTCCCAATAGCAATTCATGCTGACAAAGGTTCAGCAAATACTGGGCAAAGTCGTTTACAAGACAGGAAATCTCTCATGCTTTCTTCTTCACAGGCAGTCTTCCTCAGCATATATAGAGAACTAAGATCTTTAGCTGATTTCTTCATAATGAGGATGACTTCATGTAGGCGACCTGAGAACAGTTTTACAGGGATTATGCAGAACTTGATGGGGATTTACAAATAAAGCGGTCCCACTTCATGGACAGACACATTCAAGAGACTGAATGTTGCCAAGACTTTTCCCTGGAAGAAGATCAAAGTTGTCATACTTGAGTCTTAAAGACCTGACAGATCTACTTCCAGGTCCTTTGAAATATTGCGTTCAGCCCAAGTACAGGCACTCTGTATAAGAAAAGCAAAAGGTACCCTGTATAAGAAAAATGTAACTCCCTGCTGCCTCTGCACATCAGCCCAGAATGACAAATTTTTCGTAGGGCACCACGCAGGTGCCCGTTCATGTATTTCCTCACAATGCTTGCTTAGTGTCAACTGTGACAAATAAGACAAATACAGAATCTTATAAAGTGCCAAATCATAGCCTCAGAACAGAAGCTTCTGGAGAATTTAGTGAAGCTCCACAAATGTAATTTACCTTGTCTTGTAATAAGCACTTCTATCTCCCAGCTCATACGGTTAGGACAGAAAGTTAATGAATACAGTTTTAACTTTGTAAACTCGAGAAGGGCAATATAAAAGTGGAAAAAGGAATTCCAGTCTTTCACAAGGCAGGGCAAGACAAATTGCAAACCTGGGAACTGCAAAACAACATGGATGAATAAACAGGTTGAAGTGTGCACACACCAGGATACCAAGCAAGTTATTTGCATCTGATGAGTCCAGGAAGTAGCTGTAAGAAAGGATGGACAGGAAGATCTCTCAGGCTGCTTCCAACTCAGCTAGTCAATCTACACCATATGCAGATTACCTAAATTGCTCCTGGTACGTCTGCATCACCCAGTCGGCTCAGTCTCTATTAGAGGTTCAGGCATTAGCTCCGAGCAGGCTTGTAAGCCAATACACCACGCAGTGAAATACTAGCTTAGGTCTTGGAAGCAATACAGATCTCTTATTTAGCCTTATACGCATTTATTTTCTTGTCTCTACCTTCCTGAAGCAGCTTTCTTCCTTAATATCTTTTCAAAATAATAACCTCCCCCTCCCCAAAACAAAAGTCCACATGAACCATCTGCAGATAACAAATTAATGTACTTTACAGATTAATGAAGAAATATAGCTCTACCAAGGGAACGGGAAAATCCCTGAACTTTCATTGCAAAACTGGAACTTTTATTAAGCTTTTGTATATATACAGTTGTTGTATATTCTTAAAGAGTTTGAAGCAGACGGTTTTATAAAACGACTCAAGATTTTGGTTACATAAATATACTACTAGTTATTTATATTTGCTCTGGTCCATTTCTACATGAATAATGGAAGGTATGGTAATGTATTTACTGTTAGACAACTTATAAACAACTGCATATATTATTTTACTTAGACAGCTTATGTCTGCATTCAATTCATAAACATTTGAAATTATACTAAAGGCAAAAAAAGTGTAACGGATGGAAGCAACGCTGCTGAAAACAGAAAAGGGTGGCAAAGCTATGCTCCCCAAAGCAATCTAATGCACTGCACTGAACATCTATGCTTGTTGTAAGACGAGTAATGTGGCAAACACTACCTGCAAACTGAAAATTATTATCAAATCCCATCCAAATTTGCACCATGAAGCCCGACCGGGAAAACAGAGTTTTGACTGAGTATTTCTAGCAGGCTAAAACAGAAGCACCTCTCACAAATCACAAGCGCAGAAAGAAATGTTCCACTTGAAATGAGTCGTGGGACCCTTCACATTTGCTAATCCCTTGTGATTTAAATTCTGCAGTCTAGTTTATTCCACTAGAGACTTACGTTTAATGCCTTTATTAATTAGAAAAATTAATATGTTTAAAAATGCAAGCATTTAGCAGTCTCACAAGGGTCTGCCACACCTTCCCTTCACCGTTGACAAATGGGACAAGTTCCCATATCACTGTTTGTTTCTGGGCACAGCACTGCATTTTCAGTTACACTGAATGGGAAATCCCTGATAGCGAGATCCCTTTGTTTTGCTCTTGTTCACTAGTTTGCTCCTGAGGCAAAAGCTACTGTAACTTCCTACAGTCGCTCGGCATCATGCACACAGGTAGTGCAATGCAACAGGAGTCAGTCACGTCTCCACCTACACCGTGGCTATGCTCAGTCTTGACTTTCTGAAAAGCTGGGAGAGGCAGAAGAGGTGCACAATATTGCATTGCAGAAACCAAAGGGGAAACCTAGAACTTAGAGAATTTCACAGAATGGAACAAAACAATCCAGAAGCTTAAAAAAAAAAACCCAAAACACCACATTTTTACAACTATGAATTTGCACCACTGAAAATACTGTGCAGAGTGATGTTTCTTTCTTGAGCAGGGAAATTTGGTATGTTTTTTTGATCCTCTCAGATTTTTTGTTACTTTCACACTCCCCAGTGCAAACAGTTCCTTTTTTTCCAAAGAAGCAGGCTTTGTGGCCAAAGTCAACTAACCTCTCTGAGACTTTCAGTTGGAAAGTGAAATAAGTATTACTGACCCAATTAGTTTGTGCATCTGGTCTTGCTCTTTTTTGTTGTTGGGGTGGGGTTTTTTTGTTTTGGTTTGGTTTGGAGTTTTTTTCCTGTTCTGTTCCTAGTTAGATATTGCTGACTAGTTAACTCTGTGCAGTTTTTCGCCCATCATTTCTGCAGCAAATTCTCATGCTCTCCTCCTGTCCTCTCTTGTCACTGGAATACGATCTGATTTCCTGGTGCCTCTCTCCCCTGTCTTCCTTCTTCTGCTCTACATTCAATTCGGATCAGAATAAAAGCATCCTGTTTGTTGACCCCAATTACAAGGCAAAAACTGAACAGGATAGACTGAAAGAGGATGTCTCCGTCCTGACCCAGAGATAGCACCTTGCAGGGAAAAGCATGCAATAAAGTATCTGTAGCAGCCAGTTCAAGTTTCCCTTTCCCCAGTATTAAAAACACAGATGCCATTAATACCTCTGCTCAGGTGTTTGCCATGGAGTTCTAGTAAATCACGGAGCCAGATTCAAATTCATTTCTGCTTCACCCTGGGATTTCTTTTTTGCAGACCGGCACATGTACCCAATAAGAAACACGTGCAAGAAGTGAGACCTCTGGGTCTGCAGCAGCGGGTGTCACGTTCACAGGAGGGACAGAGATGCATATGCTTCCTAACAAGCAGTGTACAACTTGCTACCACTCGGCAGAGGGAGAATTTAAATTTAATTCCATTAAAAGCAGGGAGAACAAGCCTTGTGTTTGCACGGGCTGGCAGCAGACCCGTGAGAGCTTACCTCAGACCACCGTTTGGCTCTTCATCGGAGGAGAAGGTGCCGTTGCAGACGTTGCCGAAGGAGTGGCTGGGCTTCAGTTTGGCTTCCTCGCAGTCTGACGTGGGCTCTCTTTTCTTCCTCTTACCAAAGAGCTTCTTGAAAGGTTGGAATTTGCCTGCTTTTTTCTTGTCTGTGGATTACAAGGCAAACAGGCACAGGGCTGAGGGACGCGGTGCCTCGGCACGGCTCGCAAGCACACACTGCCGCAGCAGCTTCAAAGGAAGAATGAGGTCAAAGAGCAAGTCACCAGCCCAAAGCAGACCGGTGCTTGCCATGTAAATGCAGGGCTGCAACTCACTGTTGACGCGTCATACTGACAAAGCGAATGTAAGAGCATTAAAACATCTGCTCTTGAGTTTAAGGATCTGCTTGGAGGTGTCAGTGCAGCCAAACATTTGGATGTAGAGAAAGGATAATTTTGTAGAGACAGAATTTATTTATTATTTATTATTTGAGGCTCATTTTTAGGCTTTACACCACACTTTTGTTTTGACCTTTTCACCAAAAGACAAGCACTGCTTTGGTCACCCTACTTTGGCAGGTGCTGGATCCTCTGCCCTGAATTAAAAGCAATTGAAAACAACCTACTATATTGTACTTACGTAGCCTCATAACTAGGCAAGTCAATTTGCAAATGAACAAAGAGAACAGGATAAAGTTCTATTGGTTTGCTGGTGGGTTACTTCAATAAACATCCAGCTTTATATCAGCAAAGTCAATATATTTTTCTGACTTTTTTTCCCCCAAGTAACTGAGGACAGAATTTGACCAAGCATTTCTTCCTTGAGTCGCTTAAACTTTAAAAGCTGCACCAAAAAAGCACGGCAAAAAGACAAAACAGACATGAAGACAGGAACACGAAATTAAAAAGTTAACCAGAAAAAAGCACCGTTTTTTTCCACCAGCGACTGAAGAAAGTAAATGCAGCTTCAAACTACTTTCCCCACATCTAGTAAAAAGAAGTACCAACAGTTTCTTGTTAACCATTGCCAAGAAGAGGTTAATTTCTCTGGTTTGGGATGCACCAAAGAATTTCTAAAACATAACTGTCAAAGAGCTTAATTTCTTTTCTGCCTCTACTTAATTTTGCATTGAATCTACTTAAAACAAGCTATTTAAAAAAAAAATAAAACACAACAAACTTTTAGCCTCCTATCATAATCCAGTTTGAGAAGCATCATGTTGTACTGGTGACAAATATTTTCGTAAGCTATTTAAAACCCTGTATGTGCTTTTCTCCCAGGCTGCGTGCACACACTGCCTCAGCACGCTCTACTCTTCCTATGAGCTGTTGCTGGTTGCAAAGTACATAGAAGGCCCCTGTAGGAACATTTGACCAGGAAACATGAAAAATCTTCTGCAGGGCAATAGTACTCTTCAATACCACATCAGGTTTTACACTCCACTCTGCTATACCTACGTATGGCAAAGCCACATCTGGGTAACACCCCTTTGTAGTTGCTGGAGCCATAACTACAGGGTATTTAGAGAGAGAAAATGTGCCCTGTGCCCAAGCACGTTGCAGTCTGGCTACTTCCAGTGATGAGTGGTTTCCAAACTAGCATGGTGTCAGCGAGCGAGTGTTGAACCCAGGGGTGGGATCAAACTTACACAAAGAGCAAGAAAGCTACTCCTTGTGAATCTGATTATATCTGTACCTGATTATGGGTGAAGCAGGAAACCTAGACTGAAATTATAAAGTCAAAGACGCAACAGATGATAGTAATTCTGCATTTCCTTTACAGATCCCTAAGAAGTTTACAGGGGTATCATTCTTCTCATTGGGCAGTCAAGATACACAGCATTTGTGCAACTTCATTAAGACAACAAGGCATCCCAGTAGCAGCATAAAGATAACAAGCTAAATTATTAACCTCAAATTTAGGCCCAGCATTAGAATTTTTCAATCCAGAATCGCTGATCCACAATGAGCAGATGAGAAAAACAACAACCACTGCAGCAGCAGTTTTACCAGCGTGGATGAAAAAGGGGTACAGAAGCTTACCCTTCCTGTCCCCTAGCTCTGCTTTCCATAAGCTGACCAACTCACATCTCCAGCTAGATCAATTGCTTGCTGCTCAATTCTGACTTTAGAGAATACAAAACCCTTAACAGACAGGCAGGCAGTCATGCAGAGAAAGAGAAATTACTGCTCTAGGCCACATCTGCCCCAACCCTTCACTCACTTTAGAGACTGCCTGCAAAATCTCATAAATCAAATGGTAGAGCATACAGGAGAGAAAGCACCAGTACCAGACACAAGACTGGGTGTCATTCATCCACACTACCCTTGTCCCCTCCTCTTTTGGAGGTCTTCAAATGTAACTGTGAATTACTTCATCAACTCCACATCTACTGTACTGATTCACCAACTATGAATCTAGGTGTTGAACAAGTAAGACAGGTCAACACAGCTTTCATTTCATCAGAATGGGTGAAAGCCAACATGGTTATCTCCAGCCAAGATCTGCTTTTCTCCATGTGATTTAACACGTCCCTTAGCTGTTCCCCCGCTCCATACCCCATCATCACAGTTGTCACATTACTAAGCGTGAATTCGTTAAATTAGGCTTCATGACTCATTGCAAAACCAACGAACGCCCTTTCGTGCACAGGCTGCACACGCTATTCCCCATCCTGCCGGCACAGAGCTAAGGAGCAGCCAGCCCTTCCAGGTTTCTAAGGAGGCAATGCCTGACCGCTAAGGCAAAGTCTATTTATGTAAATTTTTCACAAGATCTTATGGAGGAAGATGTGGGATGATATCACCTACAGGGTAAAATGCTTCCTGTAACAGTAACAGAAGTACAAAAAGGAAACCAAACATTGGCAATGCAACGCCCTGCACAAAAACCTTTCAAGTCTCTAAAGCTAGAGCTCAAACATGACTCATCCCTCTTGTCTATCTATACTGCAGGAAGAAAAAAATGGGATAGGAAAGGCTGAAGGTTGGGACATCCAATGCTGTCGACTTGTGTCAAGGGCAATTGCTGAGATAGCCAGGAAACAAGTCTGCTTACACGGGCCATTTGCTTCTCTCCTTAACCACTTGAATGGGAATCCTACAGAACCAGCCCCAGGAGAACACGGGAAATCAGCAATTAAACCTTTTTCCTGTCTCTTTTTCAAGCCTCTCTTGTTCAAATCACTGTAAACAGTTAACAGTAAATCAGTTTTGAATCACAGAAAATCATGAGGTGTGAAGGCAACAGATAAACAAGGTTGGATATGGTAGTTAGAATAACACAACACATATGGTAAACGCTCCCTTTTCAGCTTATTCCAGAAGAGTAGCAGAGCAGATTAGAATAATCTGTAACCTGTCGTATAATTTGTCAGCTGCATAAAGACACGCAGTGCCGAACACAGAGCCAGTTAAAGCGGAGAGCATCGGCATCATGAAGGCAGCACATGGTCCCTCCACCTCTAATGACAGAGGGGAGACCGATAGAAGCAGCTACTCCTCTCCCACTCTCTCTTTCACTTTAAGGCTCTCTCCAAGAAAGATGAAGGCCGGTGCAATGGGCTTTATTGCCGGTAAATCAGGCACAGCATTTGGACCCCAGCTGGCAAAGCCTTAGCAACACACCAGCTGACAAATCCCCGTAAGACAGCTTGTACTTAAACTACTCAAGTGTCACCCAAATCCATTGGGATTCCTAGGATGTGATGCCTTTCAAAAACTGCACAGAGTCCTCAACACAAGCACAGGTCAAATGAAGATTTAACTGCCACTCGTACAGAGGGTAGAGAGTTAAATGATTGGGAAGAGAATGAGAAATGTATCCCAAACAACAGACACAATGCAGGGGTGAGGCTGTGCCACTGGATTAGACAGAAGAGATGTCAAGGCCACTGGAAACATCTGAAAAATAATTTTCAAGCAAAACAAGTCTCACATGAGAAATGGAAAGCCTCACACAATCATCAAAAAGCCACCTAAAGACATAACAAGGTGTTGGTTCCTTGCAGCTTTTCTTCCTTGCTGTGATGCCGGGGGCACTCGGAGTGGGATGGGTGAGACAACCTGCGGGGAGAGACCTCTCTGAGCAGAGCTGACCAAGCAAAAGCATCAGCTGGTAGGTAGAAAGATGATCGTTGAGGGGAAAAATGAATAAAAGCAGGATTTATAGTGACTTTTAAAAGTTGAAGTTATTGTGGCCAAGATTTTCAAACCTCAGATTTGCAATAAGATTCGTGGAGACTTCACAGACATTTGTTCATTATATGAAATGCAGCACCTGTCTGTAATACCTATCTGTAGTACGAGATATTGTACAGGAGCTGTCTCCAAAGTAACGTGTTCCTTGTCAGTGAATTTAATGGCTATAAAATAGGCTAGATTAATGAGGATATGAATTATCAAATTGAATAGGAATTTCTATAAAGAATTTAGAGAATGGAAATCCGCATGCATACAGCATTAAGAACTGCATGGCAGGGAGAGGGCAGGTGGGTTACTGGGCTGCGGGCACAATACAGCAGCCAAGGTGAAAAAGGGAACTAAAAAATACTGTTAAGAGGGTAAGTTGACTGACACATCTAATCACATCCCTACAGCAGAAAAAGGCTGTTATGATGTACATTGCCAGTATCAGTAAAAAAAAAAAAAACCCCACCTTGATTTTAAGCTAATGGTATGCTTATTCATGCTCTTTTTAAAATAACTCAGGGTATCCACTACCATAAGCACTGCCCTGTTGAGCCCTGGGTTGGCCATGCATCTGCACAAACGTCTTTGCTTTTCAGGTCCCCACCGAAAAAGCCACCCTGTCTCCCCCCTGGACCAGGCTGTTCTCGTAGGGCACAGAGCTTCCCATGCAAACCGGGACTGGCACTTGCTTCCAGCTTTCCCACCCACTCCACGCCTCAGTACATCCCTTTCTGTGAGTCCCCAGAGCTGCTCGTTATTGCAGATAGATTTGCATTCAGAGCCGGGAGCAGCACTCTCCAGAGAGGCATCTCCACTCCTCCAGGAAAGGGAAGCAAATTGTTTGGGATCAAGCAAGCAGGAGGGCAGACTCTGCTCTGCTTAACCATGTTCCCACATTTTAAAATAGGCATGAGCTCCTGTACCTATTGTGGTCCATCAGATTTCACAGGGAAAGTTGGTTTCTGTCCGTTTTCTGCCTCCGTGACCTGCCCTGAGTCCACTGCCCTCTCTTCCACATGTAGCTAAAAAAAAAGCTGGGGTTGATAGATGGACACAGTCTAGATATACAAAGCAGACACAAACACCAAAGATCCCAAGGAAACATTTAAGCTAACACAAAGGGAATAAAGATTTTGGACATAAGGAAAGATTTCTTTACTAAAGAGTGGTTAAACATTGGAACAGGCTGGCCAGGGAAGTGGTTGAGTCACCATCCCTGGAAGTATTTAAAAGACGTGTAGATGAGGCGCTTAGGGACATGGTTTAGTGGGCATGGTGGTGTTGGGTTGACGGTTGGACTCAATGATCTTAGAGGTCTTTTCCAACCTTAATGATTCTATGATTCTATGAAGATTGGCATATAGACTGACGCTCAGATTCAATAACATAACTTCCCAGGAATGAGTTCAACTGCATGAGACATTTAGCAATAGCGCATAACACTCATAAAGAGGACAGTATGCAACAGTCCCATGCTGACAGAGATAAGATAAGATGAGATAATATAACCAGAGATGAAATCAACTCCTGAGAAACATTAAATGAAAACAAGATTGAGAGGGATCAAAGGTGACAAATTGGTGCAGCCACAATAGTCTCATGAAACACCTAGGCAAAGCGAAGGAAAAATAGCACATCAATGCTTGCCTGTTTTTCCAAGAGTATCAAGTGGATAAGAGATACTATTTCTTGCAAACCTCGTCCCACAGAGAAGATGAGGTATTCTTGGATTACCTGATATAAACTAGTAATACTAACTAAAGTATCCATAACACAGCATAAAATACTAACTAAAGTATCCATAACACAAGTTACTTCTCCGAAGTAACTAGCGATAGGACAAGAGGAAATGGCCTCAAGTTGCGCCAGGGGAGGTTTAGATTGGACGTGAGGAAAAATTTCTTTACTGAAAGAGTGGTTAAACATTGGAAGAGGCTGCCCAGGGAAGCGGTTGAGTCACCATCCCTGGAGGTATTTAAAAGACGGGTAGATGCGGCGCTTAGGGACACGGTTTAGTGGGCATGGTGGTGTTGGGTCGACGGTTGGACTTGATGATCTTAGAGGTCTTTTCCAACCTTAATGATTTTATGATTCTATGATTCTAAGAACCAATCTTACTTTCCAGAAATGTCTATTTTCCCTTGCCACCTGCAGAAGCAAAAGCGTTTCTGTAAACAACAGCCCATTTTGTCCTTTTCGTCCTCCCAAAGATTGTATCTTCCAAAGAAACCATATGTAGCTGAGATAGTCAGCTGTTAGGAAACATGTATGAATCAGCATAATAGAGTCTATTAATGTTCAAACACCATATAATACACTTTATCATCCAAAGCAAGGAAAGAGCTATTTCAACACTTCTCTTTACACAACAAGGAAGGTTTTACTTTCTGTTACTTATTTTACACACTTCAAGGCAAAAGGACAACCTCCTCTGCATGAGGATTGGCATTGTGGTCTCTAGCAGCAAGGAAGAGATATTAATGGAAAAGAAGAGTAAAGAGCAGTTTTAAAGTGTTTAGATTACATTAAATAGAAGAACTAGAGCCAGGTAAATACTGCTCCTTTCTACTTCTTCACTCTCATTTAGTCTGGCAAGACTTTCTTTTTGAGCTCCTGTTTTCCTGTTTTCCCCATCTATAAATTAAAGCCTCCCCAGCCAGTCTTTGTACTTCTGTGCCCATTATTTTTATTAAGCATCACAACGGGCGGTCCCAGAGGTCAGAAAGCCACATGTTCCTCACCCAACCCTTCGTTTCGACACCGACATCCTGCCTCCCTAATCCATCCCACTGCCAGCCTTGTGCAGCACCTTTGGGATGGGGAAGATGCTGCTCTCTGAAAAACACAGCCAAACCTAGAGCAGGCAGGTCACTTTGGGAACGTGTGGGATAGGCAGGAGATAGCGGGGACTCTTAGCAGGCATGGCAGCACAAGGACATCGGTACAAACTTCAGCAGCAAACAGTACTGGGGCCAGGGAGTTTCCTTCTTCTTTCCCAGTTTCCAGAGGGGAAGCCCCAGGTACAGGTTACACAGTGAGTAGTCAGGGGGGTTAAAACAACTTGGGATACGCATCTTGAGCACATCAACAGCAGCTAGCAGAGTTCATACATATAAGGACATTTGCGAAAGGGTTAAGTAAATGCCATAGATGTTATTGAGGTGCTGGGCTGCACTGCAAACATATGGGATAAGATAAAACCTGCTTATAATAACTCTGGGCTCAGTGATGCATGTGAGACTTGTAGAAAGGAAGAGACCGCAATAGCTTGATTCACCAACAAAACATTCATCCATTTTGTAACAGAAAGGAGAAACTTTTATTTTACTAGGGCAGACTTATTAACTAAAGTTATTCATAGAGGATCCTTTTGGTATGCTGGGCTTTATCTGAGGTTTCCAGATCTGCATTAAACACTTGAGGTCAACACAGTAAAGAAATGTTGGCTCATTATTTCCTTCTCAGTGAAAAAAATTCTGTAAAACATCGGATTCCCTCAGCAGATTCGTTTCTTATATGAGACAATTCCTGCCTGAAAGCATTTAAAACCTGAGCTACTGGCCAAGTTGCAGACGGAAGGATAAACCTCCTAAAGGCAAAGCGACTTGCCTGAGGCCCCACTGCAGAATGGTCCAAAGTCCAAGGAATACAACCCTAACCGGCCAAACACCTCCCCACTGCCCCTCCCCAGCTGCTGGCAGTCATTTGTACCTCCTCAAGGCTGGCACAAGCTGCTGACAGGTGAGGATCCTACACTCCAATCACTATTACTAAGATCATTCTTGCAGGGGATTGTGTTACATGAACCCGTTTTTCTGCCCCTCCAGCCCCTAGAACAAGTCCTGTATTGCACCCGTCAACACCTTTGGATCATACCACTTTTTTCACCGGTGAGAGAAGGAGCATTTCATCCTCACAGAAACTACTGGCTTACCATAGAAAATGTTAATTTTCACGAAGGCAGCATGAAACTCGTAGACCAAATCTCTTCAGTGATAAGGCACAAGTGCTAACAGCGTGTTACTGACATCTCTCAGTAAGACAAAGTTGAGAGGGATCCTGAACCCAAAGGAGAGTCAGAGTGCCATGCCAGAAAGACTGGATGGCTGGAGGACTGGGATAACAGAAATGAGAGGCAATGTTGAAGAATTATGTACAAACTCACTCGTTTAGGGCATATTGCTGAGACGTTCTTCTAATAACTTGGCCCTGAATAGCTAGAAGTGGGCAAGAAGACAGACCTGGCCACATCAGCTGACCACAGGATAATTATAAGCCAGCACTGTGGTGCAACTATAAAAAAAGTTGATGTCATCCTATGAAAAGAGCTCCCGGAACAGACAGGGGTTACTATCTGAGCAAGCGGGTGGAGACCCAACTGGCTAATAAATCACTACGTGCTAATAAATCAAGGCTGAAAGCAAGCAGGTACATCCAAAATATTTTGGATTGGGATTTGGAATTTTTTCCTTCTTTTATAAGGGAAAGAATAAACTAATATATTGCTGAGGCATTTTGACACAGAACTAATTCTTTCCTGAATGTCGCATAAGGGTGACCTGACTGAATAAAAATTTCTTGTCATGGTGCAAAATCAGCTACAGTATTTCTGCTTTTGCTGCCTAACACAAACTGAAACCATTAAAAATATACTGTGACATACAGCAGCTGCAAGCACTAAAACTAGCAATTCAGGGAGCACTTTCAAAGCAGTGTCACTACTCAGAAAAATAGTAACCAATTAATGAAGAAAAACAGCAGACAAAAATGGGTTTTGGTTCATTGTGACTGGCAAGCGTCAAAGAAAGGCTTCAAGTGATTTTTTTTCATTTTTTCACAGCTTCAGTTTAAGATAATTTTACAATGACAAATATATATATGAATTTTACCCTTGCAATTCAGATGAACTGCTAAAATATTTTAAATAGGTCAGATTAAACTAAGAGACTCAAATTTTCATTTTATGAACTTACTTAGTCCCCAGTCATAAGAGATGTCTGATTGTTGGGTTTGTTTTTTTTAAACTAGCAATATACCTTTTGAGTTGGAGCAGCTCCATGGATCACAAGGAAAATTACCTTGTATGCTCTATGAAGTAAAAATACATTTAAAAAAGTTCAGGCATAGTTCTACATGTAACTCTAACCGGGGTGGGGGGAAGCAATTACTTTGTGCCTGTGTGTTGTCTTTTCAAAGTTCTGAGAATTATAAAGTGATATAGAAAGGCCAAGAGTAAAAGGGGTGTTATTCCAAGCAAATTACCAACCACTGCGGTGGAAACATTATTTTAATAATTTCCTCATTAAATTTTATAAAAGTAAAGCTGAACAGGAGGCAGTAAATCCCCCTCCCCAAATTTAGGGGACTGGAATCTCAGAACCATCTCTAAATTTTGCAATGAGTCAAAAAAACCCGTATTTGAGTGACCTGGAAGCCAGGTCAAATACAAACTCAGGCTCAATGTGTCTAAAAGAACGAAAACACTTGTGACCATCCCTGATTTCACAGAACTAAAATCGTGCTGTCATGGTTTACAGCTGGGTAGCAACGTAAAGAAAACCAACTATTTCTTAAGAAAAGAGCTGCACGAACCATGGTATTCAGAAATCCTCCGGCCAATTTTGGTAAAAAAGCAAAGACCAAAGTGAATGCTTGCATGGTGAAAACCATAGTGAAGAGAAGTAGGGGGTTGGGAAGATTTTTGTTTTGTTTAGGGTTTTTTTCCTGAAGAAAGCCAAACCTCAACCATGTTATTCTGTTGGGCAAGGTGGTCAGAAGGAATTGTAGCACTCATTCCCCAGACTGGCATCTCACCAAAACGTCATGGGAAATAACGTCAGTCAGCAGCACAGGGGGTGAAGAACCTGCTCTGTGTTCCCCTCCAAAGCCTGGAAACGCCGTGCTCCTGCAAGGAGCCACTTCTTCTGCTGGAGCTCTGCAGAACCGGGGCAGGAGGACACCTTCACCTCCTCACTGCTCCTCTTCCACCTTTCTGCTGCACACTCTCCTTTCCCAAGCACTCCTCCAGGCTCACTTACTCCTTCTGATAAACAAATCCTCTTTGCACATATAGACATTAATTGTGACCAGATTAAGACTTGGGACAGCTGGCCTGAGTCTGTGAGTTTGCCTATTTATCCAACATCTGTTTTTTCCACTGTCTGAGCAGCTTTCACTATGTACGTTGAACACAAGCCCGGATAATGCCCCTCCTCACAAACAGCAGGCTCTAAACCGAGACACTCTCTATTCTTCTGTTCAGGGACAAGATTCACTGCCTGGGCACACAAACAAGAGGCTCAGCCAAGGATCCTCACACTACTGAAATATGCCAGACTGGGTAGATCTTCACTGCAAGTCACTGCTTTTCCCCTACTTGTGCACAGCTGACAGCTCCTCCTGCTCCTCCACATCTTCAGCATCACAGCCTCACCCCCGTGCTGCACAGAGAACAGTACCGTACTGCACTTTTCCTTCCCCTGCTGACACACTGTTTTTCCAGTCCGCAGTGGACCTCCTTTCTGAGTGCCAAGGACGGATGGCCATTTCCACCTTTTTCTGAAACTGCTGATTTTTGTGATGTAGACTACTATCAGCTTAAGGATGAAATTGGTATCTCAGTATTGACTTGAATGCTATGAAGGGAAAAGTTCCAGCCGCTGTTACCAGCAATTTCAGTAGCAAGATTTTGAGCGGTTAAACAGACCATGGAGACAAAAATGCAAAATTGATCATTGTATTAATCACTAATTATAACAGTATTGTATTTCAAACTTCAAAGCATTTTACAAACCTTAACTAGTAGCTCCTTTTTCCTCACCTGTCCCTATGTGGTAAGCAGGCAACCGGCTGAGCCACAAAGGCAAATTTCGAACAACTTTTTAACAGAGCTGAGTCAAAGACGGGACAAGGAACTTGTAGCTGCTTTTCCACATGGGCACTGGAGCCCTCAGCCTGTGTTGCCTTCACCACCTAGGCCAAGCACTGACACAAGATGTGCGTAAGACATTTTTGTTACAGGAAGAGGACTGTAAGTGTTAGGGTTGAAGTTCTGGCAACTTTCTTAAACACTAGATCCGCTTTGGAAAAGGAGCTTAAAATTGTCTCAATTCCTCATCTTGTCATCAGCGTAATAAAATATACAGAATAAGAAGATATTCCCCTGTTGCTATTTATTAAGAAAGAAAGAAAAAGTCAGAACACACAGCAAAACCAATACGATTCATGTATTTTCAGTGGAGCTCTTGCTACTTGGAGGCAACTAAAGAATTGAAGTGATCATGGTTTGCCTTTGTTTTCCAGAATTAAAACAGAGAAACAGGACATCACTAGAAACACTTATTGACTGGTAACCTCAGAGAAATCTGATGACATTTTCCAGCTTAGACTTCCCTATAAATATCTAAGAAATAAAAACCTCTTGAATATTTTTCTTCTGATCTTTGCAAAACTAACAATATTCACTTCATAAAACACTCAAACAGATGTATTTTGTCATTTAATTTATTTGGCTGAGCCTGAGTATATTTATTAACATAAAACACTAATAAGTAGAAGCAGAGTTATTTTAAATGTCACCCAAGAAAGATATCTGTATGAATGCTACAAATAGAAATATCAAGAAAAGGTTCTTTATAAGATCTGTACCATTACAATGGAAAAAAACAAGCTACTACTGTGATGCTAAGTGAAATCTCCCCCTATCCATTCTATTTTATGATGATAGAAGAAAATTAATTACTCACAAAGAGGCAAATTTAAAGAGGAGAAGAGAAGCAGCCATAAAGAGATGATACTCAAGCATTTAAAAACCTAAACTTTTTTAAAATATCTAAAATAATTCAAATATAGAAAGGCCTTTGGACAAATGAAAAACTCTTTCTATCCCTGAATTAGGACAACCAGACATTTCCCTTTAAAACATCTTCTTTCCTTTAGGCAGTGGGAACAAAGAGGAAAAACTATTTCCTATTTTCATGCTGGTTCAGTTCCAGGCAAGGATTTGCCAGGCCAGGATGTGATTGATCACGTTAATCACACACCATCTCGCTGTCGTGAGATTACAAAGCATTATCACCACTAAACTGGTGAAATACATCAAATTTAGCCACACAAGTTGGACACGATTAAACTTCACTGAGAAAGGAGATGGTGCTTTCTCTCCAACATTGCCTGCCCACACTGGAATTTATTTACCATTTACTACGTCCCAGAATGAAACAGAATGGAGGGGACTCAGGTGGCCAGGCAAAGCATGAGATTTCCTGTGCTGGTGAGGATGGTTAAGCATAACTACTGCCAAGGGAAGTTAATGCATTGTAGATTCTAGGATGTGACATCAACATGGACCCTAGAATGAAAAATACTCAAATATGCAGTTTATAAGCCTTGGAAGGACATTGGGAGTGCAGGTTGTGTCTGTCGTACTCTGAGGGGCTACAGCAGCCATAAAAGCCCAGGGGACCAGCCAACGTCTCCTGATGCAGCATCATTCCAGAAAATGTCACTTGTACAGGGTGCCTTCTGGCAGACCAGGTACCCTCCAGTTCTTCCAGTATAGCGACAAGAGCAAGAAACAGGAATTCTGCTCCCAGTACTGATTAATGCCAGGGTCTGACTGTCAAACATGGGTGGAAGCAGGAGTCCATTTCAGCAGCTCTGAACACTTGTTTCCCAGGTGCTGAAGCACATTTTGGATCCCTGCAAGCAGCCTGGTACAGGAATTGGTACCCTGCCTGTCCAGTTAAGGGAAGTTCAAACTTAAGTCTTGCATACCATATGGAAGAAAAAAAATGCCAGTCACCAGTTGTGGGGCAGGAACACATTGTAATGCCAATGCAGAGCAACATTTTCTCCAGGATTTTTCATCGGAGGGTATGTCTCAATAGCAAGAGAAACACCACTTCCTCCTTTTCCTGCTTTTCTGCTGTAAATTATTTGGAGCCAAACCATAAAATGTACAACCGCACCACATCAGAACAAAATAGGAGACGGAGGTGCAACTGTGCCTCAAAAGAGGCATGGTCTCCCCCCAAATCTTCTGGTTTTCAGCCTGCCTTCATTTATCAGCTTTTATAAACCTGATGGTAGAGGCATAACATATATACCAGGATATGGATTGTTCACAATTTGTTTGCAGAAAACATTACTCTAAACAAATGCAATTCTAGCTGTTTTGTTTAGTCACAGTTAATACTGTGTATATCTGCTCTCTGGCTGCCTGACTCGCACAAACAGGTTTGAGTTTAAGTATTTCAGACTGTAAACTGAAAATTAACTAGTAACAAATAATCTGCAGTACTGCCTGAGAATTCACTGTTTTATTACCATTCCAACAAATGCTAAATGAAGATGAGCACAGACACTTACGTTTCTGTACATGAAATTTATCATGTACTTACATATTGCAGATCACTGATGAATCTGGAAAAAAAAACCTGGAAAGAATACATACAGCTATGGCATTATATATCCATATTCATTAACAGGAGGGCAGCTGCTTCTTACTTCAAAGGTGCCAGTTCGGAAACCACAGTCAAACATGTAACTAAAAGGTGTTCAAATACGTGTATTGGATTTTGATAAACAGACTCCTGTAAGGGCATCACTCACATTGTATCCTAAATCTCCAGGAATGGTAAAGCAATGCAGATAGTATCTGGAAAACCACTTAACCATAAAATAGAAAATAGGAGAGCAATGAGATTTCACTACTTTGTAACAAAAATTATTTGAACTGCTTTTAAAAATACAATAATATTTTTACTAAGTTCTTCCAAAGCAGAGGGAAGTGTTTTCCCCAATTTTATTTAAATAAAACATTCTGAGTGAAGTGGAAAGGGACACTGGACAGAAGCTGAAGCACGCTATCTACCTGTAACTGTTCCTCTTTGAGGTGCCTTGGTGATGTGTACATCCATGCAACTGATACCTCTCTGCAAGCCTCGCTGGCTGGCGAGTGTTTCAGCCTGGCAGCACTTACAGCATCACGGTCCTGCATGGACACCACACGCGCTGCACATCACTGTAAAAGAGGCCAAAAGCCTCTTAACCAAAGGATCTGAAATTTAACCAGGACCGAGGAAGAGGGCAGAAAGGACAGCGGCAGAACCGACAGCTGTGAGAACTCATGCAAAACCTTACTTCTCAGAGGACAAGAAGGCGGCAATCCATGTTACCTCCTCGTTTGTTTACTTAATATGTTTGTTTACTTATACAGTCTGCCACAAAAACTGCCTGTAGAAAAGTCCACAGAACCCCCAGTGAGAGAAACTCTCCCAAAGACTGTCACCCTTTGCAGCCGTGGTGGAAACACAGTGCTTACTCACAGCATGACAGGAACTCAAGCAGCAGCTCCAGAGATCTCAGTCCTGAGTAATTTCTCCATTACCAGCATTACTTGGCCTCTAGCAGAACAAGCCCAAATTGAAGGGGGAAAGGGGCTTGTTCTGCTTTGTTTTTTACTGAAAACAGCTTAGTTTTTGTTCCAAGATCCACAGTGGGTAAAAGCAAGGCAGCTGTAAGCCCTTCAAGCTGCTGATGGGCAAGGGCACAGTCACGAAGGCAGCCTTGCAGGACTCTGCTCTCTTCTGCTGGAATGGGCTCTGTACTAGAGCTAGTAAGTTTTGAGGACCTGACCTTGCTGTGAATAGCTGTGCTTCTCTGCTCTGCCCTCCTGGACCCTGCCATCAGACTGGTAAGATCTGTTTGTACCTGTTCTTCAGGATACCCCAAGCATCCTCTGCAGGGTCAGCCTCTTATTATCCTCCAGCACCTGAGTAGTCAGCTGGGGCAAACATCGCCACAGAGCAGCTGGTCATCCCCGCTTTAGGCTATATTGCAAAATGGGACATGTGCTCTGTAGGCTAAAGAGGACACGTCTTTTAGGAAACAGCATTCCAGAATAAGAATTAAATGTAGTCTGCCATGGGAGAAGAACATCATGAAGAGATTGCATCTTTGGAGTGAGGAGACAAGATTTTAATCTCACTATTTAATAAGAAACCAGTAAACTAGAGAACAGAAGTCTCCCAACTACACTGGGCCGAGATCTCTAATCAGTTCATAAAGCATTTTACTGAAAGTATAATTTTATATGTGTAGCAAAGCAAAAGGTACTGATTAATTGCAGCTCATTAAGTGTACGTTGTTTTGTAATTAGGAAAAATTAATGCAGGCATGGCAAGGTTGGTGCAGACAAGAATTCCATCTAGGTGAGTGTTGCATTTCCAATAGCAGCCAGTCTGCTCAAGCAGCAGAGGAATAGTTTGAAATTCAGTCCTGACCCATGGGGACAGGCAGTCAGACCGTGCATTCCAACTTTTCTGAAAGAGGACTAGGAAGAAATCTTATAAAACAAAGATAATGAATGTCTTCGCTACAAATGACAGGGTTAGCCAATTAGTGGCTGTCTCCACCCATGAGCTATTAAAACTTCATGTTCCATGTATAAAAAGCATTGCTATCCTATCTGAGTACTTGTGGATGTATACATCACCTGTGTTCACGTTATCATTTTTTAGAATTCTGCTAATACTTATGCAGAAGTAGGACAAGTAAGTAATACTTATCTCTTATGTAAATTGTATGCTTCTTAAGGAATCACAAACAAACAAATATCCCAAATAAGATATTACCAACAAGATTTTAATAGCATAATATTTTTCAAAATTTGAATGGAAAATTCAACATTTTCCATTTTAGGAAAGAAAGTTTGCTGTGGGTGAGAGAGTTCAGAGACCATTTGTCCTGGTTTCGGCAGGGATAGAGTTAATTTCCTTCCTAGTAGCTGGTACAGTGCTGTGTTTTGGATTTAGGGTGAGAACAATGTTGATAACACACCGATGTTTTAGTTGTTGCTAGGTAGTGCTTACACTAGTCAAGGACTTTTCAGTTTCTCGTGCTCTACCAGCTGAGAAGGCTGGAGGTGCACAAGAAGCTGGGAGGGGGCACAGCCAGGACAGCTGACCCAGACTGGCCAACGGGATATTCCATACCATGAGACGTCATGCTCAGTATATAAAGCTGGGGGAAGAAGAAGGAAGGGGGGGACGTTTGGAGTGATGGTGTTTGTCTTCCCAGGTAACCGTTACGCGTGATGGAGCCCTGCTTTCCTGGAGATGGCTGAACACCTGCCTGCCGATGGGAAGGAGTGAATGGCTGCGCGGTGCTCAGTTGCCAACTGAGGTTAAACCATGACACCATTGCACATACTAGGATAGAAAAGGGACTGAAAACAAAGGCAAAATAAAGCCCTAGCACAGAAGCATATTCGGCGAACAAGGCCACCAAGGCATGCAAAATTGTCACCACTCACCTCAGCTAGAAGGCTGGCAAACTGGAGATACCCTCTACCTTTCTACTTTTAATCCTATCCATGAAACACGGGTACCCCCAGACGAACCAAATATATTTTAGCCAATCCTCTTTCTATTAAAGGAGGCAGCGGCCGTGGACACAGGTTTCCTAGAACAACAACTTTCAGAGAGGACTCACATCACATTGAATCAGACTCGCCCCCCACAGCTGACTGCCAGGGATTTTTAAGTCTTTACGGTAGTACTGTACAGTGATCGACCACAAAACCCAGTGTAAGACAAGACAGTGATGCACCATTTTATTTGGTGGTAATTGTATAGCAAATGGTTTTCTACAAAAGCAGGCACCAAATTCTGGGAAAGTCTGGGTCTGGAATTTGCAGCTCAGTTATGACTTAACTAATAATAGCTAACACAAGTGTAAAAGCCACATGAGAAACAGAGTTTCCTTCCCACAATGCCACTGGAGAAGTTGCCTACAAAAAGAAAACTAAAAAAGTCTGAAACCTTCACACAAGTAAATTCTTTTCTTTGTACTGAATGGACATGCTGTACTCCCACTCCTTCACAAAGGAAGTTAAGAGCTTCTTTACATTTCAAGCCTACTCTGTTTTTCTCAACAAAATACAAATGAAAGGGCCACGTGAATTATTAGCAGATGACAACAGACAGCTAGCCAGGTATTTCAAACACTTGTCTCTCTTCTTCCTACATGAATTCCTCAATAGTGCATGCAAAGTAAGTCTTCTTACTTCTTCCATCCTCTAAATCTGTAATTAGAGCCGATTAAATAACTTGTTGAATAGTAAAGGCTTTTTTACATTCCTTCCTCTCTCCTTTCTTTCCCTGGTAGAGCCTTTGACCTGACCATCAGTGACAGGGACTTCACGCCTTGTTCTGAAGGGCAGTTAGTGAATCAAGCGAGAGCCTTTTCCCCTCTTAATACCTTTTCAGTAGCGCAAGCTCATGTGGAACATCATACCATCCAATGGAAATAGATATTATTTACTTTGGAACTGGAACAGATAAATAATCAGGAAACCTGAAAACAGACTAAAGCTTTTGTCATGTTAAGATGTTAACCATCATCTCATGTTGAAAGCAATCCTGTTCATTATAAACACTTTGGCCAAACCCTCCTCCCCCACCCCCCAAAACCCCACCAACAAAAAGGCAAACAGAAGGACACCACATTAATTCAGCACCACTGCTTGATAGCATGCTTGGTATTTACACATAGGTACAAAGTTAATACTGCTTCAGTCCATTTGCATCATTTAACTCAAATAAATTCTGAATTTGTCAAATAATCTCTGCAAATCCAATGCAAGAAATAAAGATGAAATAATGTAAGTTAGTATCAGTGCAACTGAAAGATAATAGTTGACAACTAACATAGGAAAACCTATTGAAATTAGAACTACAGTAGTAAGCTTTAAAAATAGCAAACTCTTTGACAACTTTGAAAAATAATCCGGTTGATCCTAAATGAGCACACGCTTTTTACTTAAAAATTTAAATCCATAAATTCTAAACTTTCATCAATTAAAAGGACCATCTCAAAAGGTACGGTAAAGCACAACATCTGACGTAACACAAACTGGGGGAGTCAAGTTTCCCAAAGTGGTGCAGATAGCTCCCAGTGATGCCACAGGGAATTACCTGCAAAAACATAAACCAGAATAACCTCTTTGGTTTGGATTTGATTCCGCTTCACACATACACTGTTCATTATGACTGCCATAAAAATGGACAAAAGCAGCACATACATTAGCAGCAGCTCCTGCTTAAAAACAATAAGCACAGCACATTCCCCCCTCAGCCAGCTCCCCGCTGAAAGTACTCCAGACTAAGCCACAAAAACTTAACAGTGAGCTTTCGAGTGACAGGACATCATGTGCTCCATAATCTACAGAATCAGTCAAGTACTTACAAGGTTTCTTAAACAAATTGATCATGCCTACAATTTCAGACGAAGTCAGAGAAACTCCAGACTTGATCTTCTCTGAGGAAGAAACAAAAGCCATGAAATCACCAAAGAGAAGGGTTTGTTTGGCTTTTTTTGTTGTTTTTAAGAGAACCCTGAAGGTCATATTGTAATGTGATAGGAAGCTTATAGGAACAGCCTTACAAATCAAGCTGAGCACGTATTTCAGCACTGTTTTTATTTAGCACTCTCCCTGTGGAAAATGCTAAGGGAGGTTTTAACTAACAAAAGCCAAGGTGATTTCAGATTGATAGCTAAGACCTCCCGACTGATCTTTCATGCAATATTCATTTGGTACATTAGTTTATACAACTGCTTTTTGCTCAGTCTTCCCCAGCTACAAAGCCAAAAATAGCTTACCTTTTCCACAAGGGCAATAAGGTATACCTGGAAAACTAGGCAACTCTGTACAGGTGCTATGAATAACAGCAGTGGTTTTTAAAAATTCAGAAAAATCATTATTTTATCATCCACGTTTTTAACTTTACAAGAACAGTTTAATGTCAGTAACTACCATGAAATCTGGAGGCTGCATTTTCCAAGAAAAATTGTGCCAGACACCAGTATTGTCTGAAGCATTCTATAGTACCACGAATGGAGACAAGCATTAAGCAGTCTATATTATCGTCATAAAAGAAGCAACAATGATGCAAATCCCTCTTAGAAAGCAATAAAGTTTTGAATATAAAACCTAAAAAAGACTTCATTATGCAGTTCTTAGTCAACACAGACTGAGCCAAAGCCTACTACAGTACTCCTCTGTGCTCTGGATAAAACTTCACATGGCTCCAGTAGCTCCTTTCAGAGAGGTGCCAGTCTTCCGCAAACAGATCTTTGCAACCAGGACTTAAGGGAAAATACACCCGGTAAAGCTAGGCTCCCAGATCTGTAGTCTGGCATGCAAATGAGTGGTCTAAATTTCAAATCTCCCGGGAATCAAGTAGCTTGATTCT
The DNA here is from genome assembly GCF_000699105.1 of Pygoscelis adeliae. Taxonomy (NCBI): domain Eukaryota; kingdom Metazoa; phylum Chordata; class Aves; order Sphenisciformes; family Spheniscidae; genus Pygoscelis; species Pygoscelis adeliae. The sequence goes on from NW_008824243.1 coordinate 3,623,462, forward strand.
GTTTACTGATAGTGCAGTAAAATCCTCTACAGGAAATTCCTGGTTTAATGCGCTCTTTTCAACTCTTGCACCGTGTTTGTTTAAAATTGTGTCTTATTAGTTTTACCCAAAGACCAGCAACAACAAGTGGTTTCACATCCCAACGGTGTTTAGACCAAAAAGTGCTTCTCATAAGACTCAGGATCTAGAGAGAGATTGTACTTTCTTACTGTGAAACCAAAGAATTTTATGGTTATCTTCTGGTTTAAACAGAGGTCCTTAGCACTTGCCTATCAATCACAGAGACTTTTGAAGTCAGTAAGGTAAAGCCTTTAACAGAGGAAAATTTTAATTAATCTATTGTACATTCTGCATTCAATAATATCTGATTTCTTAAACCTCCCTCCATAAAGTCAATTAAACACACATTATTAGTTTATTTGGAGAAACATTTAAGAATCCCAAGCTGCTTAGCGGCCACATTTTGTTAAGCACTGGAAATACTGACACACAGAATCATTTCCCCAAAACATAGGCAAATGGGATCAAACTGAGAATGAGAGAAGATAAAATAAAAAAGTTGAGAGTAATAGCTTCCTGTCCCCCTCTCCTCTGAGGTATCTCACATTGATTTTTTTTTTTGGTAGATATATCAAGACTTACATGTAATAATTACTTCAGTGACTTCTTTCTTTAGGGACACATTTTATTTCATTAATGAAACATTCTCAGGAGCCAAGAGAATGACTTTCACCCAATTTCATTTTTAATTAAAAAGAGCTAAAAAAAAAAAAAAAGAATAGAAAGATGAAACTACTCTGGTCTGACAAAATGCATGGCTTTTTGACCCATCTAAAAGGGCTGCTTACTCCACTCCAGCAGCTGACAGACCAAGATTCCCTGCAGCAAATAAATCACTTCACCCAGCCCCCTCAAGCCTTCCTCCCACAGCACTACACTAGATCTAGCATCCCTCCTAATAGCCAGCAAGCCAGGGTTAATTCAGACCATGAGAGCTTACAACAGGGCTCAGGACCATCAGAAGGCTGCACGACTACCCGAGCAAACACTCTGGGGATCACAGCTGCGGTCACTCCCCTGGGCAGGTTCTGCAGCTATTTCAGTCCTTTACAGTTTTATCATTTCAAACCCCATGACTGAGCTCCAACTTGGAGACCAGCAGATGAACATTACACTATTGAAAAGCATAGGTGTCAAGAGGTAGTTCTTAGAGGGACTAGCTAATCTAGCATCGAAGTTGGAGATGCATGATGCATGAAACAATCTCCTAGCTGAGGACAATTAGCAGTGTTTAATCATCACACAAGGTTATCAAAGGACTTTTTGTAACAGCAGCTGAGGAGCAGCATCACTCAGACAACAGGCATGAAGACAAGTGGTGGACAATCCTGTGATGAAGAGGTAGAAACCACCCTCCCTATAACTTCCTAATATCAGCATTATCTCAGTCACACCCAAACTGCCTGCCGCCCATGGCACAGCCTTTCCCTGTTTAAGCAGGGATGAAAATTGAAACACAAGCTTTTCTTACACATCAAAACATTAATGAAAGAGGATTAAAAGATGAAGGGGCAAAACTAAACTCCGTGCAGTCAAAGTTTAAAGAGAAAAATAAAGCTTTTTTCAATTGACTTACACGAAAGTAGGTTTTAATAGTTGAAGAGTGTAATGCAGTAGACATTTAAAAGGTCCTAGTTATTCCCCAAACAACTCCAATTCATGTCAAATCCAACAAAAATTTAGGGACATGGGGTGTTTTGTTTTTTCATTCTGCGGAGAATAATTAAATAATTCACATCACTGAATTGGCAGCGATGCCATCCACTGATGCCAAACTGAAATGTTTGCCCCCTCTCACCAGCGTAGCTGACTTCTTGACCTATTTTGGATGTGACAGGAAATCGAGGCAGTGAGATTGCTAAGGTGTTGTCATACGTAATTGTAGGTATTGGAAGTTATTAATGCAACCATAGATTTGGCATGGGCACTAGACCTTTAACTCGGGAAATACACTTGGTCAGATAACTTACCCGCTGGTTAAAAACCCCACAGATTACCACCTCACTGAAGTGCTCCAAGCTACACGCAGTCAGTGGAGAATACTGAAGCTAGTAAGAGAAATCAAGTAAAAGAGAGTGACTGACAATGAACCAGGCAAAAACCACTTCACTGGAAGCCAGGGAGTTTCTGAAGGGTGGTTAATGATACAAAAGACGGGCTACATTATTTAGACAAATACATCCCACGGGAACTACTCTGAGGCAATAGAGAGCTCTCAAGTAACATAGTTGGACTCTTCTCTCTGAAGCCCTGACTTTGTGCAAGCAAAGACAAAATGATGATTTTTTTTTAATGTCTTTACCAGAACTCTCATTTGGAAAGAAGCATCTCTCGTATTAATCAATATCCTTGCACCAAAGTAAAACCTGGCAAGCGCCGCTTATCTCATTAAGCCACAAACCCTGTTTAATCTTGCTCCATTATTGTCTTATCTATGAGCAGCTAAATTTCTACCAGGTTGGCTCAACTAACCAACTTATGTTGCTGTGATTTTGACATTTCAAAAAAATTCTGTTACACAACCAGAGCAGAAATAAAAACACTCAAGCAGCTGAAACAGTAGAGCTGAATAAGAAGTGCTACAAAACAGGAACAGATTTAGGAATAATGAGGTCACCTCACACCTCAACACACAAGAAGTTATTCTGTTCACTCAAATAACTTCACATTCAGTAGTAGTCACAGCACAAAATACCACACCATTTTAAAGAGACAGAAGCATTTTCAATACTTTGGCTGATTAGAAAAAATGAACACAGAACAATACCATAATGTGTTACCCTTCCAGCTTTCTCCTGGCTTTATAGATGAAGAGAAAACTAAGGAGGGAGAAAAATATTCCCTCCCTCTTCACTCCCTCCAAGTGAGAGACCCCTAATCTGAGTGAGTGGTTGCAGCTCCAGAGCATGGAGCAAATGTCACATTTATGGTGCTTCAGAAGCATCTTGTGCCTGCTCTAGCACTCGGCTGCTGCTGTGGTGACAGCACAAAAGATCTCCTTCTCACCAAGTATTTTGGCTTTTCAGCCTTTCTTATTCCAGATACCTGCAGTCTCTTCTTTATTTAGCACGGGAGGGATATGGTATTAGCTTCCCACCAAACTGTCAGTGCCATGGTCTGGCAGTGATGATGCTAGGAGCTCCCTGGGAGTGCAGAGGAGGAAGCACTGGTGGGAGGCAGGAAGGCAAGGAGGCAGATGTTCAGGTGACCAAAGATGGATGAACAACTGATGAGTGGACAAGAAAGGAAAGTGAGGGATCAACACAAGATTAAACCAGGCTGAATCTTCATTGGACTGGTAATATCTGTGCAGTCAAGAGCTGGGTTTATTTGTTTTTAAAAAGACCCCAGAGAACGTCCTTTTCTGAAATGGAGAGGACTGCAGCAGTCAGTATCTAATAAAAGAAAGTTCTAGATGTCAAAATCGCTCAAAAAGCATGACTGCCTACTGAGCTAAAGCATGATATTGCTATACCTAAAAGGGAATCAGTATCTAAGCAGATACAGAATGGAATCACTGACTCATCCACCTTGGGCCTTTAAGGCAAACTGATGAGAACGAAGAGCTGACAAAAGGAAAAGAAAGGGGAGGAAAATAAGGAGGCAGAGGGGATTTAAACAAGATTAGCTACATGTGAATCCTAAAAAAAGATTAAAATCACTGCCTCATGGATTTGGGGATTTCTGAAGTCAAGGTCATGAAATTAGCAGAAAACTGGCAGTTCATGAGCTTGTATGATGACTTTTCTGGGGGCAACTTTCAGCAGTATTTTAACTCCTATGAGCTACCATTGCACAGTTCTTCCAAGCTTCTTAAAATCATAAGGAGAAATTGCACCTAAAGGGAAAGGCATCTAAAAATCCCCACACCCATTCCGTAATTAGCTCAACCATCTATTTTAATACAAACCACAAATTCTTTTCCCCAAAAATGTTTCTACTGTTTATATACCCTGCTGCCACCAACAGAGTCAAGCACTCATAAAAAAGGCCAATAGCCTGGTCTGTTCTGTTGCACTAATATGATAAACACCATTGGTGGAATTATCTTGGATGATCTTGCTCGCCTAACTTTTACTTAGATGATATAGATTACAATTCCTTTAAAGCCAGAGAAAGCATTCTTTACCTCTGCTTCTGTAACTAATGCTCAACGTAGGTCAGATTTCTTTGCAGTCTAAGTGGCATTTCCGTCTTCTTAGGAAATGGTTTATGCTTTTTAGAATTAAGATTTCAATAAGAATGTTCAGTATCTCTTCATTCATACCTATTCATACTCTCTTTCAACTGACCAAATTGTAGGCTTGCCCATTTACAGCTTTGTATAGACATCACAAAGACTATATAAATTTCCCTTATGTACTTAATATGAATTAGTAGTTATTAAACTATAGGTGATGATAAGTGCCTTTCATTTTCAAGTGACAATCTTTTAAAATGTATTATCTGGTCTATTAATTCTAAAATTGCTGGACCAGTTTCCTTGGAAAGGTACTAGCTTCCATGAGGGCAGCTGGGAACGTGATTAGGGAAAATAAGTAAGATGTCTTCAGCCTATTTAATAACACTTCAGCAGAAGTAAAATATACAGATGGTATTGTTTTCACTAATGATGTATGCAACTAAGACACCAAAACCCCAGCTGAGGAATTCAGTTTTAATTTATCCTCAAGCAACTTCCTGAACTGGAACCTAAAAGAGTTGTTTTCTTTCTGATCTAATTTTCCAAAATTCCTTTCCATCACTGGAGATTTCCTTACGGCAGCTTTCTTTTTACAGCTTAACAGAGGAAATCCCATAAGTTTGGGAATAGAAATGATTATATTTTGAATCCTTAAAGATGATTTTGTCTTTCTGTACTAAACTTTGTTGATTTTTGCTGTGAGACTATAGAAGAATGAAAGGAGTAGGGGTGTTTAGGAGGCTCTACGTGTTTTCTAGGACAAAATGTTGCCAGAGAAAGTTTAGATCCAGTATCAGGAAAAGTTTCTCAATAAAGTATATTAAACAACTGGACACAGACATGAAGTGCAAGAACATTTACCTTGACAAAGTACTCAGAAATATAATGAAATGAACAGTCCTACAATTAAAAGAGGAAAGACAAAATCAGCTGAATACAGTATTGCTTCTTAGGGCCAGTTTCTAGGACTCTTTCGTTCATGGACTACTAGAATTAAGCTGAACATTGCTACTACAGCTTGAAATAGTGGGAAAAAGAAAAAAGAAAGGGAAGCAAGGGAAAAAACACTAAATCAAATCCTGCTGTAAAAAACTGTAACACAGACTTCCTATACACATACTTGGAATTTGCTAGCCCAAGCGACACTGGGAGACCCGTCTGTAGTAAGAAGGAACTGCAAGACCAGCCTGGTCAACTCTACGATTTTCAGACACAGGCATAAGCAGTTTCCTTGCAGTAATTTATGAGGAAGGAAGAGGCTTCCTCTGTAAATAAAATGAAAATGTGTTCTGTCTCTTTAATTTACAACTAAAAAACCAGTTTATTTTTACAGTACCTGAATCATCAATACCCAGTACCTCAGAGGGAATATTTTGGTTAGTATCCCTTTCAGCTGCAGCCATGTTTTTTGGGGGGGTTTTTTTGTTTGTTTTTTTTTTCAAATGTTACTGAAACAAGAAGTACAGCACAACACATTTATATAACCACTGAGATTTTGAAATCAAACACAAGTTTGATTCCCTTATTTTTAAATCATTGTTCTTGCAGGAAAATGTCTTACATTTTAGGCTTCTTTGGAACCATGCAGTAGCAGTATTGTGAGGGTACAAGAGTCGTTACATTATGAAATCTTTAATCTGTGAAAATTACAGCTGTGCTTCATAACAAAATGCAGCAGCACCAGAAAGTCACACCTCCAATGAACTGCAGAGCGCTGTAATAAAAAAGTCACATTGTGCAGAACACATTTCCCGTCTTACTGTGTGTATTCCTTCCTCTGATTACTAATGGAAACAATTAATAGTATTATATATTTATATAATAAACACATTAAATAATATTTGCAGTATTTCTGTTTAACACAATAAACAAATAGAGCTATATTAAACTATAATAAACAGTATTATAGTATAAAGCACTGTATTGGGTACCTGAATGCTGTAGAAGTACAAAGAAACCTTTTTACAGAAAATTATTTTCTTCAAATTACATTCTTTAGTTGGATGTTTCCCATACTTTGTTTCACCAAGGAGTAAACAACTACATTAACGGGCTCTATAAAAGATACTCCTATGTAACATAGGCTGTAAAAGTATTATAATGGCACATTATACCTTCTGGATCTAACAAGATAGCCATTAAAAATTACAGCATTTGTCCTTCTGTAAAACATATAGGCAGATTAAAATAAGAGTTTAAAAGGCCTTGAAGAATTTTTTTTTAGTGAAACTCGCCTATGGGTTAAATATTTTTCATACTTTTCTTCATCTCCAGAACCATTCTTTTTTGGGGAAGAAGTCTTACTTTTAGACAGTAACATACGCAATGTGGAAAAAGAGTAAGATACAAAACAGCACTATATGACATTGTTTTATCCTGAGTTATATCAACTAAAATTAGGAACCCCAGCAGGACCCTGCAGTGGAAAACATTATCCAACCACGACAGAAGAGTTCAGCTCCCCTTTCTACTTAATGAAAAAGATGATGGAGCTGAAGAAGGACCTTGTCTTGAAGACACCTCTGCCTACTGCCTGTTCAGGATATCGCAGATCTCCAAGTTGTTCAGGGAGTGCAGTGAAACATGAAGTAAAAATAGCAAAGTACACCCGGGCAGCTATTTAGAAGCTGTGTAAGTCTCTGAGCTGCATTTCAGCTGAGAGATTCATTCAGATGGAGGGGAAGAAGGCCACAGGGAATTTTAAATCCTTGAATACAGAGCAGATAGTCAGTCCATTGCCAGTACTGAATTTAACATGTGGTATCATAATTAGCTCTGATATCTACATGGGTGTTTTTTTCCTTCTAGAATTTCCCAAAGAGCTTTACTTCCCTCCATCCTTGTCAGCCACTAAAGCCCAGGGCTATAGTGAGCTTCCAGCTCAAGGAAGCATTAAATCATATTAAAATTAAGCATGTGATTCTCTTTTCCTGAATTAGGGCTTCTAAGATTATTTAGCCACTGCTTGATGCTTAAGGCAGGACATCACAAACACAAACACCACTTTAGCAAAGTCAAATCAGAATTTGTGTCAGTTTTTGCCTGTCCCAAACCTACAAACCTGAATTCCTGAGTACTCTTAAGATCCAAATTTGAACTTTAAAACTCTAATGTAGGGGCAGCAATAAAAAAAATAACTATAGAGAATCCTTCCATTGGCCCAGTTCTGAAAGTACTAGAGGAAGCATAAGTCACCTTTTGCCCTCAGATAATTTTGCCTACAGTACTCTTCATTGATATTCTCTCAGAATTCAGCATAGAAGAAATCAAAAGAATGTAACCTACAGATTAACTAAACCTGGATTAATTGCATAAGCTCCTGTCATCAGCAAGACCACAAAAATAAAAATCCAAACAGAAACTGATCTAAATTTTGCAAACATGGCTCCTGGCCTTGTGAAAAAATTGACTTGACATAAGAAATTTTGAACACATTGAAAAAACTCAAGAACCAGTCAAGATTCACAGTTTGGGCCCCATTTTGAGATATAAGCTGCTCCAAAATACTTCTGGTGAGCATGGAAATCTTGCTTGGAACTATTGAATCTAACTAGGAACAAAAACCTCAATTCCAATTAAAACTTGGTAGTTAAAATAAAGAAACATATTTAATTAGAACCAAGCAATACTACTGCAATCAAATCATTTCACAAAAAATTAGCTCTGCCTTAGAAGCTATTATATTCATTTTTCTAAAACTCTTACTCTATATTAAGCACAAACACTCAAAAACATATAGGCGTCTAGAGCCTGAACATAAATACTGCTCCAATTTTAACAGATATACCATCCAGCTTATCCAAGGGAAGTAAAAGCAGAAAAAACCTATTCTTGGAAAATTATCAAGACAAGTTTTTGCATACTCGGTAGCTTTCCAGGGAAACAGAGCAGATGTGAAAGTTAATTAGCGAAGTTATATATTGAGAGGCTTAAGGAACATGAAAAACGTGACATAGCAACTTGTTTTGTTCATTTGTTGTTTTATTTATAGTTGTCTTACCATTATTTCAAAGCAAGGTGATCAAGAATAACTCTGTTCTTCATCATGACAGTATTACCTATTACAGGAAATTTCTGTACAGGAGCTTATGCCATTCGCTTCACTGTCTCCAGGCTCTCTTGGACATCCCAAAATTGTCAGGTGTAGCTTCTACATGATAACAGATCTACCTACTGCCCTCCCACTTCCCTTCCAGTAATAATTAAAAAACACCAACCCTCTCAACTTCCAGAAGCGTACAGGTTGCCAACCTGGTAAATATTAGGCATAGATCTCACAACTCTTAGAAACAGAAGGACTAAATACTTAGACTCAGAAGCTGGTAGCCTCCAATTCCCTATATGTTGGCCACAGAGAGGAATACACACAACCAGGAGATTCCCCAAATGATATATGAAACAAGTATTTGATATTTACAGCATAGTTTTCAGATCATCAAAATCTTCAGAATTCTTACTGTAATTATTGCCCTATGACGATCAACAGGTGGATTTAACCACCCAAGTTTTCAACTCCTACTGCAAAGTTCTGTGTGGTTCTGCAGACAGTGTGATATTCTGAACTTATTAGTTAACTGCCTATCAGAAAACGCTTTCCATGGAACTGTGAACATCATTTCAGATTGCTGCGACTCTCAGGTCATCTTCTTGGTTGTTCTTCTTGGAGGATACAAAGAAGTTGGTTCTTTCTAAGTAGGACACACATTGGGGAGGGCCACGCAGTGGGCAGACGTGGCTATAGTAAGCACAGATCAGCTTTTTAGAGGAGTTTTACACATGGTGCAAGCATGGAGCTACCCAGCTAAGCTCTACAGCTCACTACTCCAGGTCCCAGCCCTGCACGGCCAGAAGCACCAGGTGAGCAAACCACGGATTAAATGAGTAGCTTTCTTTGGTGTGTGGGGTCACTCCTGCACCGGGCTAGAATGAGGACATGACATTGTTCTGCACGAAAGCAAGCTAAGGCTGAGTTGCAGAAGAGCCTGTTTGAAATCAGAATCCTTTTACAGTGGAAGACTTCCTGGCTGGTTTTATGGTATTAAAATTGAGAAGACAACCAATTCATTCACATTAATAATATGTAGAGGGTTCACAAATCAAGGGACTTTTCACATTGAGGCTTATTCTAATTACCACTAAAATTCATTGCAAGTGTAACATAGAAAAAGTCTAGAAATCTAGAAAATTAATCATGAACAAATGCTACAACACAATGTTGACGAAACCAAGGTCTCTGTCTTCTTGGTAGGACCTCTTCTTCATTAAAATAAGGAAATAGATTATTTGCATAGCTAGTTATTGCACAGTGACTCATTTCATAAAATCCTTGTTGTTTGTACTTCCACTGAAGTGACTGAAAGAACACAATCAAATGTATCCATAGTCATCAGTTATTGTAAGAAAGAAATCGGAATTGGGTAAACATAAAGAACAAGAGAGGCAAAAGGAGAAGAACAAGAAATTAATGGAATAAAGAGGGAAAAACAGCTTTGGATGATAGAAATGAAACCAGAAACTTTAATAGAACATAAAAGAACAAAGGTTTTCCTATTCTTTCCCTTTTTTGAAGAATGAAAACAAAAAGTGTGCCTTAAAGGAAAACTGAAGCCTCTGGAGAAGCAGGATAGGGTCACCAATAAATATGAGTCTGAAGCTGTAAGCATTTTAACCTAGAAAATGTGAAATGGTAGAATGAGCTAGAAAAAATGTATGTATTAGAAAAAATAAAATATTAGACTTCAGTAAACTTGTTCAAAAATTGACTAACACATTTACAAATAATTTACAACAAAGAGAATTTTATGGATAAAGCAAAATTTCTACTCATAGTACAAATTATTTCCTATCAAAGTTTTGGTCCTATTTTCTGCAGTAAAAAGCAGAATATTCTAACAACAGGATATGGGGGTGGGTTACGAAAGAACACTGGGTACACTGTCAGAAAAAAACTTAGCTTTAATTCTCTTGGAAGAAAAACTATGTGCAAATTCTATACAGAAACGTATGTCTTGCATACTTTATGTATGAAATTCGTATTAGCCAATCTGGACATGATATTGTAACTGATCACTCTCATAGACTGCACTTTGAATATTTGTATTTTAAGCCAATGGGTATTGTATTTCACTTGGCAAAGTCTAAAATGTGCCATTTGAAAACTGCCATATTGCATGCAAAAATGAAGTGTATTAAAAGGAAACAGAAGATAGCTCAGAGTCTGTAATCCTTACACACAAGTGGCATAGAAATATGAGGTTAGAGAGAGCAGGTGGGAGGCATCCTGCATTCACAGAGCACTTTCCAAGTGTGGTGGCACACTTTGTAATCTTCCTGCTTTGAAAAAATAAGAACATAGCCTACCCATAATACATTAACAGACAACATCTCACAAATTGGTATTTCAAAAACACCTGTGTACCTTCAGCTGAGTCGTAGTAGGTTTTTATGGTAGAAAAATGTCTATGACCGTCTCAAGAAAACAGAACCTTTTTTTCTTAACAACAAGCCAATGTATTCCAGCTGATCATTTCAGAAGAGATCTGATATCTGCTTATCGTTCATTCTCTCGCCACGTAACACACCAGTCAAACATACATTTTGGCAAGACAGTCACAAGTAAGGCAGGACTTTCGGTTAACTAATAGTCTCTGTTAATTTACAGGGTGATATTGGTTAGACAGGACAGATTCTGTAAACCACATAAACAACTTTGAGTAACAGAACCATACTGTTTTGTGCAAAAGCAAAGACAGCATTTCTACATTAGATAGACACTGAACCCAGTTTTACAGAAACACAGCATAGAGTAGGGCGTTTGCAGATGAAGTCATTGATGAACACACTTGCCCTGGGACCACATTCCAGAGTGGCTGCTCTAGAAAGACATTATTACCTATCATTCACAATTCCAACGTTCTTCCCAGGCCGAGAAAAAAAAAAAAAGAAAAATGAATGGAAAAAATCCTCTGCTGCTGTCATTCCACTTTCAGAGGAAACATGCACAGTACAGTCTGTTTTAACTATTTTCAGCTTCTTCCAATTTTAGAACTGAAGCGTCTAAGGAAGTAGTGTTGTAAATATTTTACAAATAACCAATCAATCCAAAACCTGGCAGAAAGGAAAACAGTGCAGATCTGTTCTGACAAAAGGCTAAATGGTGGACTGTTACTTAACACTAATTCCCAGCGGCAGCATTCTACAAACACACTGTATATCTGTCTTGGCAAAACGAGAGTTGCTTGGTAGACCAGAGACTACATAAATCTTTGCATGGCTAAGAATACCGTCAGTGGTTGAAATGAAAGAAAGTATTTGCTGTTGTGTGCAGTACTTGTTTTCTTTTTTTCCAAAATATTCACAAAAGCTACACAAAAAATAGTTCTAAGTACAGTAACACATGCATTACATTCTTCCTTTAATATGAAAAAGCTCTTTTTTTCTGTTTGTAAGTTAGAACATGCAGGTTAAATGAGTACTTTAGTATTCAATTATTATTTACATTTTCACTTCTGCCTTCAACTTAATGAAATGATAAATGAAGACATCACTTACAGTGTTAAAGGATCAGCAGAAAAACATTTCCTTACCTTTTTTTTTAGATGGGGTGTGGTATTCTCTACTTTCACACAGTCTTGCTCGCTCTCTGAAATGGGGATTTTCTTTAATATAAGTGATCAGAAATCAGGATACGCTGCTAGGGACCAGTGGTTAGCATTCTCCCAGACTGTCTAGGCATAAGGGGGAAAGAAAGAATTTTAGTTCACCTTTTCTAGGCTAGCCTAAGAGTATTTTTATGTTTTCCCTCTTTTGAGGGGTGCTTATAAGCTGAGCAGTTCCTGCCTGCCACATTGCTTGTAAATGGTTTGAGATGTTTGCAGTCTAAAAAAAAAAAAAAAAAGATATTGCAACCTGAGAAATTTTCATTCGCTTTGGATTTCCCTCTGAGACTTTCATACAAAATGGTTTTTCTTTACTCTTTCCAGCTAGTGAAATAGCAACACTTTCTTATTTTTCCTTCCAAACAGCCACATCCTGCAGTTCTAGATCAGTCATATCTCAAGAAAAATATGTCACTGATTTTACTGTAGTTTTGGCCGAAATAAAAATGCAGTATTTGACTCTAGTTTCTCAAAAGGAAAAATTAACAACTTCTAAAAATTAAAATGAGAGCTTATCTTAACTTTGATTTTCCTTCAACTAGAGTATGTAAAAATTAGTTTAACTATTTTTCTGGCAAAAAGCATGAAATGCCTTTTTTAATTAAAAAAACCTTTCTTATTACAAAAAATTCAAACTATAGTAATAGACTGCAAAGTTGGAAAAATTTAAACAGGTGAAAACAACTTGTAAAATCGCACAGAACAAATGAATTAGTTTTTTAACTAATTTTTCTTCTGGTTTCACTAGCTTTTAGTTTTACATTGAAAAATTTGAAACTAATTTTGCCATTTTGAACAAAACTATGATGTAAATGTTATGCTTCATTTTGCATATAACTAAAAGTAAGTATCAGACAGGGATTTTGTAGCAACTATCCTATCCCCACACTCTAACAGTTATTAAGTAGTATTTGCTATATTCATTCATCCTTACATTCTCATACAGCTACAAATAAGAATATTTTGTCAGAACAATGTAATTAGGGTATCGGCAAAATCATGCTCCATTTGACAAGACAAGGATATGCGCATTGTTCTACCATTGGCAATCAAACAGAACAGCTTGCAGGCATTAAATTGTGGGGTTATTAGCCCCAACATTCAGCTACTGCTGAAGTTCATGGCCTAAGTGTTGGTGGGCACTCTCAGGCTGCCAGGATGAGCGCCGATCCTAGCAAACGCATCTGGAAGAAGGCAAAGTCTGTTTAAGCTGAGAAACGACAAATTAGCACTCAGTTGATTCTGCACCACTCATAACATTCAGAATGTCTTCACGGTGTGAATAAAATATGAAAAAGCATACGAAGACATCCAGAGCTTGTCAGGCCAAATTTTAAAAAAAAAAAGAAAGGTAATCCTAATGCCTATGACAAACCGTGAAGGTCTCGAACTACCGGTACTTGTGTGTAACTGGAAACTCCAGATGTTAAAAATCTCATATATGCACATCAACCTCAAGTCTAATTTTCACACATAGACTCAGCACTACCCTCCTGCTTATGGGCACAAGATGCAGTACTGAAAATAGCATGTGCAATTGTTTGAGCACCAAAAGTTTGTGGCCTGCAACAAGATATCAGGTCAATGTTGTTCTAACAAAACAGGCGGGGATGTATTCACTTTTTCACCAAAAAGCACCCCCAGTAATCAATTATTAGTGCAAAGTCCTCTGTTAGTTCATATCTGTAAAGCCTGCATGCAACCAAAAGCCATTTCAAGGACAGTCTTCCTGGTAGTCCCTAGCCTGCAGATGTTGTGTTGTTAACTGGCAGAGCACGAAAACATCTCTCAGTGGGACATGTCTGCTAATTTCACATGTTTCCCTGCCCTTCCTGCACCTGACTGACTTACGCTAATGGTTGTGGCACAGCAGACACCAGGAGTTCAATGCACCTGCAATAAAGAGCCTGCTGTAACTGAGAGACTTCAAGTCTATCACCTTGCATGCATCCCAAGGGGAGCAGTAAATCTACTGGTGGCTGCCATTATGGAGAGTCAATTTTCATTCTGCTGGCTAAGCTTTTGAAGCATGTGAGCAATGGACCAAGCTCTGAATTAGTTTATTGTTCTTGAAAATCAGAATCTAAAGGACTTTGAACTCCTGGGTATAATACAGACTTCCATTGTTCAAGGTGCAAGAAAAAGAAACTTAAAAGCACAGTCAGTGTTGACTACTAAGCTCAAGAAGCATACAAGGAGATGCCCAGAAACAGAAAAGGTCTTTCTTCTATTTAATAACTCTTTTTCTTCTCAGGGGAAGAAGCGGAGACAGGTGGATAGGGAAACATTTCAATGAAAAGGAAATTCCTGCAGCATGGAAGATTTGGACCTTGAAAGATTATTTCAGGAAACTGTTCTATATCATCCCTTTCCAACAGAGCCATAAAATTCAATGCAGTGTTAGAAATATATATTTCCAGCATAGAAAGTTAAGCAGATGCACACTCTGTATACACTTAGGAAAAATTACTGTATCCCACAGTAATAAGTAGCAGACAGAAGCAATGACGCCAGGCCCAGAGCCCATGAAAATCTGACCAGAATGGAAATCAGGAAAGAAAAAGTTTCTTCAGTTTCTCAAGATTTTGTTGGAGGACAGAGTGCTCCATATTCTGCATTTTACCTTTTCACAATCTACACTCTACCTCAAGGCATAATAATAGTACAAAACTTTGTAACAGAAAAAGGCCATTATAAAAGCAGGTCCCTGAAAATATGTACCCTAATGCTAGAGTTACAAGTGGTAAATTGATCAACTGGTCTATTTTCAGCTTCTCAGACAATAGTTGTTCTTGTACATAGTCTACATGGCTGTTATTTCGACACAAAACGCAAGACTTGTAGGCAATTAAGCATGGCAAACCATCAAATATTTGTCCATTAAAGGACCCTGCTGTATCTTTTCCCTCTGTCTATTAAGTACCTGTTTTTCTAAGAGCATGTTTCAACTTCCCAGGATAGCTGAGTAACACTCCAAAAGAAAAATACTAAGTTCAGTATCCCACAGGTAAATATAACCAACATTACTCACAGAATACTTTTTTCATATGTAAAGAAAGATTCTGATTTAAAGAAAAAAAAAGTTTCTCTCATCAGACAGAGAAAGCCAATATCAACAACTCCTGAGAAAAGCAATAGAGTGTAGAGATATCTTTCAGTTAAAATACTGAAAGCTGTGACTCAGTGTTTTGTATCACGAGCAAGAACATGATCCTTCTATGAATTGCATGGTTTCTTTAGAACATGGTAGATCATTCTGCACTAGAAACAGTGTTAGCACATTTAAAAAATCTGATTCTCAATTTTAATAACACCTATAATTTAAAGTATTTGTTATGCATATAAAAATATACAGAATATCAATAAAAAGATTTTTTTTTTCCAGACTACTTACCTGGCAAAAGCTTGCAATGAATTATTAGCCATGAAAAGTAGTACAATTCAGAAAAGCACTTTTGGCATTGTCAGGCTTGGGAAACAAGTTAGTGCTAAGTTACAAGCTGTTTTACTAACAAGTCATAGTACATTTTGTTACCAAAGTTTAGTTTTTAAATTAAAAACAGAACCAAAAGAACCCCCAGGCACCCTTAGGTGGCCACTAATACATTCATTTCTCTATACCAGAGACTGAGGACTGAGATGGTTCTGCGTTGCACACCATACAATTTCATTACTTTGGATTATCCTCTCTGACAATGCGTCACGTAGTGTCCACAACTGCTCAAAGCTGAGAAAATAAACAATCTGTGGAGATCATATTAGCATTTTATCTTGTGCCAAACTTGAGTTTGACTCCCTAGACCCTTCAGGGCTGGGTCCTGCAGGGAGCTCAATCCCCAAGCATGCATGCATATGCACGTGTGTGTGTTATACACACACACATACGCAGAGCCATGGAATGGCAGGTTAAGTTTAGCTAATGCTGCTTCCTTCCCAAAGTCAGAGGTTTGGACTGTTCAAGGGGAATGAAGCCCCTCACTGCAATTACCAGGACTCATTAAGAGAAAAATAATATGCTAGCAGATATGATCTGACCTGCCCTTTCCTAGGTTTCTGCAAGTTACACAGTTTTAAACAAAATGCGTAAGAAAAGTATCAGAGAGAATTTTATTTCAAAAGGGGCTACCACCATACTAATAAGTGCACCTCTCCTATCCATCCAAATATGGTGAACAAATCATGTTCTTGCTCCATATGCAGAAACAATACCCAAACATGGTCGGCAAAGTGTTTTCTCACTCCTCAGCCAAAATTAAGTTCCTTATTGTGCTGGTTTTGGCTGGGGTAGCGTTAATTTTCTTCATAGTAGTTAGTATGGGGCTATGTTTTGGATTTGTACTGAAAACAGTGTTGATAACCCAGGGATGTTTTCGTTACTGCTGAGCAGTGCTTACACAGAGTCCAGGCCTTTTCTGCTTCTCACACCACCCCACCAGCGAGCAGGCTGGGGGTGCACAAGAAGCTGGGAGGGGACACAGCGGAGACAGCTGACCCAGACTGGCCAAAGGGATATTCCACACCATATGACATCATGCTCAGCATCTAAAGCTGGGGGAAGAAGAAGGAAGGGGTGGACGTTGGGAGTGATGGTGTTTGTCTTCCCAAGTAACTGTTATGCGTGATGGAGCCCTGCTTTCCTGGAGATGGCTGAACACCTGCCTGCCCATGGGAAGTGGTGAATGAATTCCTTGTTTTGTTTTGCTTGTGTGCACGGCTTTTACTTTATCTATTAAACTGTCTTTACCTCAACCCATGAGTTTTCTCACTTTTACTCTTTCGATTCTCTCCCCCATCCCACCAGAGGGGAAGTGAGCAAGGGGCTGTGTGGGGCTTAGTTGCTGGCTGGGATTAAATCACAACACATATGCTTTCTTGAGAGATAAATAAGAAGCTAAACATTCAGAACTTGCAATTAAAAGCACTACAAATAACAGAAAATGTAAAAATCATTGTTAGTAAATAACATCTCAAAAAGGAGCGCATGAATCCTGGGATAAGAAAAGCTTTGGTAACTTAATCTATTATCATTGACATGTATCATGTCCTGGAACTGTAGGATATCACAAAATATCATTTAATTCATACAACTGCTAGGTGTCTGAGGGAAAAACAAGCAGTAAAAATGTTCAGCTCCCAGTTTTCAATAGTGGTAGAGGTAGGAGTGGAGACTTCTCCCAGATCTCCTTACACAGTTATTTTCAGCCATGCCTTGCAAGGCATCCTCTTCCAAGGTGCAAACTCAAGTAAGAAAATTAAGAAGGAAAAAAAGACCAAAAAACCTGAAAAAGATCTGAGCTGACTGCCAGCAGTATGCCATAAGCCTGTACTTCTGAATAATACCTGCAAGGGCATTTAACAAGCTAGAAAGATGTAAAGGGTGTAAAGCAGAGTCAGGCTCTTCTCAGTGACACCAAGTGACAGGACAAGGGGCAATGGGCACTGACTTGAAGCACAGGAGGTTCTCTCTGAACATCAGGAAATACATTTTTACTGTGAGGTTGACTGAGCACTGGCACAGGTTGCCCAGAGAGGCTGTGGAGTCTCCATCCTTGGAGATACTCAAAACCCGACTGGACAGAGTCCTGGACAACCAGCTCTAGGTGGCTCTGCTTGAGCAGGGGTTGGGCCAGATGACTTCCAGAGGTGCCTTCCAACCTCAGCCATGCTGTGATTCTGTGAAAATGGAAGAGAAGAAGCCAGGAAGGTAATCTCCATGTGTAGGAAACAAAAATAGGAAAACTTTTGGGTTTTTTTTTTCAAGTACAACCCTATTTATCACAAGCAAAACAATGACATGAGTAAATAGGATAAAATTGGATTAACCTTGACAGACCCGCAGAACAATTGCTGTTGACATTGTAATTTTCCTGGGTTAGGCTGACACCATTAAAAGTCATCTCTCCAGTCACGGTTGTATAGATAAAATTCAAATGCATGCAAAAGACTGAGTAAGAAGGAAGCTCTGATCTCCCAAACTGAAAGGCAGGAATAGTCTTCTCAGAAAACCCTGCCAGGCCTTAATATGAAAAATGTAGATTTTGCAGGGCAACCGTCCCCCTGCATGCACACACACTACAGCTGTGTGCCCTGCTTACCTCTGCACTCCCTCACTTCACTCCAGCACACTGAGGGGCAGTGAGAGTTAATTATATTTGCACAGGCAAGCAGCAAAGCTGCATTAAAAGACACTGGGGGACATACAGATGGGTAAATGAGACTGTTTGACCTGCACAATATTACTGCTGATGAGGTATGGAAAAGGGAAAACTCACCTGGGTTTAGGGGAGCTTGATGGCATTGCAGGAGGAAAATGGGTGTATTTTTGCAATGCATGAACACACCACGGTGCTGTGGCATAGCCAGAGCATGCTGTAGTTTTACCTTCACTGATGTCGAACAGCAACTAAATCAAAATAAAACCATAGTTTTCCCTGTGTTGTAGGGTGTTAGAACTTCTCTAACAGACTATCCAATCCAGCAGAGCTCTCCAATACTCATACTTGGCTAACCTCAACCTGCCCTAGCCACGAGGAGCTTGCTCAAGTGTGAATCAAAGTACACTTTATTGCAGTGTTTAGTTATATTTACACTGGCAGAATTTAAGTGTAAAGTGGCAAGGAATAAATGAGAACCCAACCTCTCCCTGGGCTTAGGCTTCTCTTCCGCACAGTTTATATGTAACACTGCCTTCAGAAGAGGTAGGGTTTTTTTTTCTTTTAAAACAATGTATCATGTTCTTTCTCCAGGACCACAAACATCTTCAATTAGAAATGCTTCTAATACACTCTGAAAGACAAAAATGTGAAATATTACCATTTCTTCATTTCACTGCCAAGATCTACAGTTTTGGTTCTCTGTTTATTGTGCCAATTATAAACTCTAATGTCCAGAAAAAATTATGTTATTGCTTTCCTTGCAGTACCTTAAATGCTAAGGCAGGTCGTCAACTGTTGCAAGATTCTTTTAAGATGCTAAAATTCCTCCAATTATTTTCTGTCCATTTAAAGTGCATTTAAAAACACTGTTTTATGGCGACAAGTGTCATTCCTGAGTATATACCCACACTATTTCCAAACACAGCTAGAAAAATTGTTATTTGCAATATTATGTGACCAGATTCCATTCCCTTTATTTGATATAAATCAAATTCTGTGCTACAGGCTGATTTAAATGAGCCTGTAAAGCTGCTTGTGGAGTAGGATGCTGCTCTGCAAGAGTAAAAGAACTGCCAAAAGAACTTGAAAGAAAAAGAAAAAAGGAACAAAAAAGCCTGAGAAACTCCTTCTTGAGGAATGTCATATAACAAAGTGCACAGACAGCGCAAGCCGCATGGAGTAATGATGCCTAACCCTAGTGCATATCCAAGAATAGAGGGGAAAGGGAGTTTCTTGTAACTATCTCCTCAGTCTATACAGAAATCACTAACAATCGGTTTCAGGTACTTGCTGGTGCAGAAATATATTTGCCAGCTGCCTTGGAAGCTGTCTGAAGAAAGGCACTATATAAACGTAAATATTAATGAACTGAGTGACCTCATCCTTGGGTAACTAGAGAAGCATAAAAACAACATGCTGTATAGGTAGAAAGTCTTCTAGTCAGCAGTGCCACGCATCAGCAGGCAGCAAACACAAGAGCATCCATCCTGATGTCGTAGCAGATTCCTTTTGACAGGCTTTGTGTTTTTAAGTCAACCACCACAGGTCATTGGTGGCAAAAAGCAGAAGCTTCTGAGGACAAATGAGTGCACAGTTCAATAATTAAGAGGGGGATCCCTGTCTCATCTCTTTGTTTCATCCAAGGCTTGCCTGAAGTGAAGCATTTGACACAAGTAAAATACATTTTGCTACCTTTAAGAACACAAAAATAGTCATTGCATCTAAGCTGGTAAATGATGCAAAGCTGTTAATACAGACTACCATGGTCCAACCTGTGGTTTGCAGCAACATCCTGGGGAAAGATAGGGACCAAATGTACAAACAGAAACTCTGCTTAAGTAATCACCCAGCTCCTCCAGCCTCACAGAGTGATGGGAACTACCCCCACATGCAATGCAGCGGGAGCACTCCAGCTTTTTGGGGCTCTGTCCTTGGCTTTCAGCCCTGCTCCCTCACCTTTCAACGCCTATGACTGCAGCTGCTCCAGCCCAGCTCGCTCCCCGGCCCATTCACATGGTGGTAGCATGGAAGACACAGGAGGCAAAGGCTGCCAGGAAAAGGCAGGAGAGTGTGTAGCTGCTGGCACAAAGACAAGGAAAATGCCTCTTGCACAGGGGTAAAGCTGCTGCTACACAAAATACGGAGTGATCATAGGTCCGAAGTACCCAGATCCAGGTCCTGTGAGTTCAAGGTTATGGCGCTTGACAGAGACTTTTGCAGTCCCTAGTACAAAAAATTCAGTTACGCCAAACTGTTCTGATAATTGCAGGTTTCTTAACGGCATCATGAGGACAGCAATTCTTTAAAGGGAATTTAAATGAGGACAGGATGGTGACTTTGCAAGACCTTCCAATGAGGTTGTTCAATGCACAAACATCACCACTGAGGGGAAAAAAACAGAGGCAAAAATTTCTGTGACAAAAGAAAAAAAAAGATAAATTTGTCTGTCTGGCTCCTCTGGCAGAGCGGAAGAGATGTCTCCGGTAAAGTGAGTCGAATAAGCCAATGCTTCGCTGGACGATTCTTTGGGGCCAGCAGCTCTGTGACTGACGTGTTATTTTTTTTTATTCTCTGTAGAGAGAAGTGACAGAGGGAGCACTTCACTGGCAGTCTTCATCCTGCCAGTAGCAGTACATGGGGAGGAAACTCAGCTGAGCATCATGCCAGCTTCATGCAAAACTGTATGAGATTCAACAAGACCAAGTGCCGGCTCCTGCACTGTGGCCACAACAACCCCATGCAGCGCTACAGGCCTGGGGAAGAGTGGCTGGAAAGCTGCCTGGCGGAAAAGGACCTGGGGGTGTTGGTCGACAGCCGGCTGAACATGAGCCGGCAGTGTGCCCAGGCCGCCAAGAAGGCCAATGGCATCCTGGCCTGTATCAGAAATAGTGTG
>NW_008824243.1:3644744-3668255 GCF_000699105.1 Pygoscelis adeliae
AAGAGTGGTTAAACATTGGACCAGGCTGCCCAGGGAAGTGGTTGAGTCACCATCCCTGGAAGTATTTAAAAGACGTGTAGATGAGGCGCTTAGGGACATGGTTTAGTAGGCATGGTGGTGTTGGGTTGACGGTTGGACTCAATGATCTTGGAGGTCTCTTCCAACCTTAATGATTCTATGATTCTAATGACTTCAGCTGACAAGTGGTCTAAGCTGCCTTTGCTGTACATGTAAGAACTTGTTTTCCAACTAGCTATACAAGCAACTCAAATATTGTATTTCTCCAGCTTGTTCCAGATAGTTTTTCAGCCTGTTCTAATATGACAATCTGACACTGAAACCACGGCCAATGGTTACTGGCAGCACAGTATCTTCATCCTGATAGGTGTTTTTGCTTGCTATCACGTTGCGATTCACATCTACCTCTCTCATACTGATGTATTGTTGCTTAGGTGGTAGCAAATGACACAGAAGGGTTTGTGCTTTTCCCCTCTCTTGTACTTCTGTTATCTGGAAGTTAAGAAGTGGGATTGCACAGAGACTCACGCTTTCCCTGCAAGACATTTAGACGCAAAAAACTATGTTGTCCAGACAAGATTAATATTACTTAGTGATAATCAATAGTTGCATCCCTGAAGAGTTTTTAACCTTCTAAATATTCTCTCTCACATACAAAAAGAAAGAAGGCAGAAAATGGAGTGGTGAGGGACAATAGTTTCCCTAATTGCTTCTAGTTATCCTAAGGGTATAAAATATGAGGTGTGCAACCCTCAAGAGATGAGAAGTGGGAGGGAAGGAAACCGTTTGCTGTACAAAGGTTTGACAGTCTTCTATCAAATACAAGGATATAT
Source organism: Pygoscelis adeliae (assembly GCF_000699105.1). Lineage (NCBI taxonomy): Eukaryota > Metazoa > Chordata > Aves > Sphenisciformes > Spheniscidae > Pygoscelis > Pygoscelis adeliae. Next base: position 3,645,596 of record NW_008824243.1, read on the forward strand.
TGTTTCATGCTCAGGACTTTCAATGTTTGTTGTGTTTATTTAATGAAGAGCCACATGTAATGAAAAACAGAAATTCCGTTGGTGTGTATGAATCTTGTTTTATAAAACCATAATAAAAGCAAAAATCTCAAAGGAGGTAAGAAAAGTCACTTAAAAAGACTCAAGAGCATTAATTGTATTAAAGCTCTAATTCGTGCATACCATGACTCTCTAGCTTACCCTCCTCTTGAAACGACCCACACCAAGTACCATGGAACAATTTTTCTTTCAATTCCATGACACTTCCGTATATAAATTTTCCAGCAAGCACATTAATATCTGTGCATTTGACAGGAAGAACTGCCCCTTATCAGCAGCAAAGTTCCTGAGCCTTTTACCAGCGGTGATAAGTAATACCCAAGGTAAAATATGTATGTGCATAAAAATACATATATACACCCACTCAGGTACACATACAATCAATCTTCAGGTTTTTACAACACATTAAAGAAAGCTTCAAAATTTAAAGAATATTTACTTGCCGCTCACAACTTGATCTAACCTCAGAATAAATACAAAGTCCGCAGCATTAGCCAGCAGAATTAATTGAAACAGTTAATAGGGCAAAAGACCCTCTACATAGCTTAAAATAATTAATATCTATTTAAGTATCAGATGAGGACTTAAAAGAAATAACTGCTCTGTCAGAAATTCTGTCTTTTCCCCCCTTCATCTAAGTAGGGGGCATATCTTGGAACACACTTGGAAAATGCCAGTTTGGCATTTGTGGTTTTGTTGAATTAAACAACAGAATGAAAAATAATTTTAAAAACTTTTTTTCTTTTTCTTTTCCTTTTTCTTATTCTTCTCTTTCTTTTTCTGTTCCCAAACTGTAAGGGCTTCCTGCTAGGTCTTTTTTGATCTCAAGGAAACGCATACTGAATTTTATATAGTTATTCAAAAAGTCATCTTTTGATAACTGTAGCAGGCTACAACTCCAGTTCCTAGAAAAGATGAATGTGCGCTGTTTATTATTCAGCGTCATGCTGCTTCTTCATTTAAATAGCTCTATCTCCCAGCAATGTGAAGCAATAGATGAAAATCTTTACTGTGTTTACTTTTCAAATTGGAAAATGCATCTTTTGCAGAAGCTATTATTACAAAAAGAAATACATATTAGATGTATTAGATTATTAGATGTATTAGATGCCCTTTTAACAAGTAACTAATTGTAAAATGAGTTAATTTTTAATAGGACTTTATTAGTAGTATCTACATCATAGCATTTAATAGATTCTTATTGGATGCTTTTTCTAATCATAAATTATCAGAAAAAATCCTCTGTATGAAGTTTGTTGCAAACACTAGACATTCTATCAAGTCAGTGACATTTTAAAGCAGTTTAGGTACCTCTTTTCAGGTGTGGTTTGTTGTGCAACCCATGACAGCCTCCAGCGTGACAGACAGAAAATATATGTAGAGTGAAAGAAATGTAGCTGTGAAAGCACAGCATAGCAACAGCAGTACACGTTGGTCTTTGCTTTTTGCATTTTGATACACTGAATAAGGTTTCACCCTGGCAGATATTTTCACTCACCTGGAAACCTTCATGTTTTCTCTCTCCACGTGAAAAGAAGTACGGATTAGGAAGTCTTCCTATGTTATTTTTGAACCTCCTAGGCTATGATTGCTCTCATTATATGATTTGCATGTTCTTCTGGATAAGCATTAAGTCTTTTTGTAAGTTTGAGAAGCATCCGACATCCTTTTGGAACTGCTGCTATCCCAGCAATAAGTTGTGACAATCCCATTGATCAGCGCTGTATTTCTCATACTTTTCCACAACAACCTTAAAAGGGCATCTTCGCCAGCAAGACAGTAGAAGGTAAGTATGTCAACTGTCAATAGCAGAGACACTTAAATCCACTCACTTTCTCTCAATGAGAAAGTGCCTAGAGTAGGAAAACAGCAGAAATTTGAAAGAAAACCCATTCAAGTAGCATGCCCCAAAGGGAGATGAAAGGAGATGGGAACAAAGACTGTGGTATTTCTGTGGACACTTGTTCCCCACCTGGCATTTCCAGCAACACCACAAACAGAGACAGCAGCTTCTCTGGAGGAGCAGGTTCTCCTGGTTGAGCTCAGAGACCTCAGTAAAACCCAGCATAAGCTCAGTCACAGGCTCTACTGTTACAGAGCCAGGTCACATCTTGCAGAGTGTGATGTGTAACACAAAGCAGGATGCTTTTTGAAGAATTGGGCCCTCATTTAGTTGTTGTATCAGGATGCTTTTTGTGTAACTAAGCAGGAACATAAACTTGTGCCAGTTGAGAGTTTTGAAACGTTTATTGAATGTCTGTTTGTGTATTGGATGAGCCTGGGAAGAAGGGGGTGGGAGGAAGGTGGTTTAGTTTTTGTCTTTCTTTCTCCCCATCCAACTCTATTTTTAATTGGCAATAAATTAAATTAATCTTCCCCAAGTCAAGACTGTGTTGCCTGTGACAGTAATTGGTAAGGGATCTCCCTGTCTTTATCTTGACCCACAAGCTTTTTTTTCCACTTTATTTCCTCCCCCTGTCCGGTTGAGGAGGGGGAGAGACAAAGCAGCTGGGTGGGCAGCTGGCCGAGGTCAACCCACCACAGTTTGTTATTGAAGGGCAAAAGGTTCTTCACCGCCAAGGAAGTATTCAAAGTGTAGATTCATTTTTAGTTTTGTCCTTTTAAACCCAGAGAACCCAACTCACTCTCACAAAACTTCAGTGCACTCATCTAGTACCTGTTTGTGTCTTCATTTTCCCCCTTTTCTGAGAGCAATGCAGGGATTATTCAGTGCTATCTTTGCTCTAGGTAGGTAGAGCAAAATGAAAGTGATACTGGGCACCAAAAACGACGCGATTACGAAGCCTTTTTCCAGATGTTTAGAAATAGTTCAACAGTTTGGTATTTGTGATATTGGTATGTTGTCACATCAAAAAATAAAAAATGTTGCAATACCTTCCTGCATTATTTCACTTCAGTATTTCAGTATATTGCCCAATGGTAGATAAATAATTTCTTGGTGGTGCTGGAATGACCAAATGCTCACTATGCTACTAGGAATTAAGAAATCCATCTGACATAAGCAGTTAGATTTGAGAGAACTGTATAGGAAGTAAAAAGTTAGAGGAGTTGTTCAAACAAATGAGGAGGGAGGCAAAACTAAAGAGCCCTGAACGCCAGCTACAGAAGCTGCATGTATATACCAACAACAGGAAACACGGGGGCTCTGCTACGGAAACAAAAGCAGGTGAGCAAATGGAGTACCAGCACTGATACCCCACTGCAAGCAGATGAATCATTTGGCTATAATTGGGAATGTTCTTTAAAACATCTATTTTTAAATAAAATGTCTAAAAAGTTTTCACAAGATTTTTGTATTCTCTATTTCAGTTTCCAAGAAGTACCAAAACACTACCAGAAATGTTGGTCCCAGAATATTGCTACCAGGATCTCAGAATAGAATTCCCCAAAATTTTACATGAAAGCATGGAGTGAAATGTTTCCAGCTTGTTCCATCTTTGTTTTAGGTTCAGTGAGCCTAAATAACCAGTCTAGCATGCATGGCTAAGACAAATGCAACTTCAAATCTTTGATAAGTCCATCTGCCCTTGATATTAAAAAAAATTACTCCTTACACTGAAAAGAATGAATGTTGGAAAATACTTAAAATGTTATCAAAAGACAGCTTGAGAGGAAGAAAAGTTTTTTTGTTTGAAACAAACAAAAAAACCATCTGAGAACTCCTAAGTTTCACTAGCAACACAGATAGTTTAAAGAAAAGATACGCTGACAAATGAAAAAAATATGGTCTTCCTTAACTGTCAGTTTGGCTGTCTTCCACTTAGAAGTAAAAGCCTAAGAATTTGCCCACAGCTTACTGTACACTAAACCGGATAATATTGTGTGGCATAGCAGGAAAAAGAAGTCAATTTCTCAGTTTACATAAGAAGCTCTATGTATTCCTATTGACAAATGCTACACCCTGTGTCATAATAAAACCAAAGATTATAGAATTGCATCCATCCAGCCTAATTTACTGCATTGATTTTCTTTGGAGTCAAATTATGTCACATTAAATTATGTTACAGTGTGTAAAATTGCAATAACATTTCAATGGTTTGGTTTAAATGGAACCAGTGGACTTGCTCTGTGCTAGTCACAGGCAGGAAAGGCACGCTTTGCTTGCACAGTCTAACCAAAATCATCACACTTCCCTCCACCCAACATGACAGTACTAATCTTAATTTTTTACCATTCTTCCCTGGCATAATTTTTTTGCCATATTATTAGGGACTTACTGTTCAGTCAATGATGTCAAAATTTGTGATTAGCGGGCATAAAAATGACAGAACTAGAAGGCTGAAAGTCCTTCTTTCACAAAATGGACAGGACACAGGTAGTGACAGCAGGATCCACCCTGCACTTAAGACATCTGGGACTTCTCCGCTTATTATAGCAATTCGTTTCACAGTTCTTCTGTAACCTTCCTTCCTTCTGGACACTCTTGCGAGGAGTGCTGATTCCATGCTGTAAAGCAATGGTATGCCAACACTTGTCTTCCAAGATCTGAACAAAACCAGTCACACTGACTGAATATATTATTGTATCAAAAATAGTGGGATGCAACTCTTCTAGGTAAGTGCCAGTGTATTGCCTGTAGAGTTCTTGCGCTTTTCTCTTGTACTTTAATAGGTACTCTTCTAGAAAATAAGCAATTGGAGAGGGTGCCAGACTCTCTTAAATTTAACAGGTCTTAGAGTAACTTGTACAGAAGCTTAATACATTCCTATAGAGCTCTGTTTCATGCTATTAAATTAATATTTTTTCCAAGAAAAGGAGGATACTTCACTGAATTACATTTTGATCAAGAAAACAAGAGATTTCTCGATTATATTACAAAGGCAAAACTTTCTTGCCAGGTTTCCACCTGTATCCGCAAGAAAGATTCTCTGCTGATTTTATGAGTGAAGTTTCTTCCTACAGAGGTCAAGCATTTCATTTTAGTCAAAGCCAACCATCACTGAATGACCACACTGCTCTAAATTCATCTTCAGTGCTTGATTAATGTGCTTATTTCCTCACAGAGAACAAGCATGCCATGGTTTATATATACCTGTGAAAACAGGAATTTATTCGCGGAATACAAAGGTGAAACCCGACAAACATATGTTGAACCTGGAGCATACTAAGACTCCTGATTTGAAGAAAAATGGTGAAAAGGCATGAGTTCTAGGGACAGACACATCCTCAGCTGACAAATCCCTACCTCTACCTTGAGGCACTGAGAGCTGGGATCTAACCCCTAGACTTTCGACCTTGTTTACTAATTATAGTGCAACAAAGACATCCCCTCTTATATGCACAGGTTCTATACACAAGTTACAAGGTTTTAAGATTTATCACTAATAACTCGACCTGACTCAAAAGAGAAGAGGAAGAAATGCAAAGACACATGCACCGGTGTTAATGTACTCGCTGAGTTCAGGTAGCAGCTGTGTTGAGCAAGTCCATTGCAGTAGTCTGATTTGGAGCTAATATGTGAAAACATATGTTTATGCCTTAATAGGATGACTGCTCAGTTTTAGCCTTTTGTTGTTTAAAAAACCTACAAAAATCCCTCATGAGCTCTCTGAAGTTGATATAAAAGAGAAAGCATTCACAATGTTCATGTATGCAAGGTACACAGCTGTACCTTCTAACTGAATGAGAAATTATTCCCTTAGGTGTATTTAATTTATAAATTGCACCCTCCTGGCTGTATGGAATATCTTCTCTTGGCATGCAGTTATTAATGGAGACAGAACTTTGAAGAAGTGCATTAGAAATCTTCCTTGCCCCTGGAGACTTGTTCTAAGGGATTACACCAATCAAATGCATTAAGGAAGCAGTCAAGTATTCTCCAAACGTAACCTGCATCTTTCCAAAGAATTTAGCTGCAGTCAGATTATTTTAGCTCAAGTTCCTTGTGCCAGAAAAGCTTCGTCTCCTTGTCAGAATTAGCCACCTAATTTTGGAAAGTTCACCACAAAAACAAAGGGAATGTGTGAAACTGCAAAGGAGGTGTTATCACCTCTATTCAACAATAACAGGTTGTGATAGATCCCTTCTTGCCAAATTACTGTAGCTTCGCACAGAATTTTAATTCAGAAGCAGCTATTTGGATCCTACGGGCAAGTAGGATTTAGAATTGTAAATCCATGAAACTCTGAACAAGTCTCAAATGTCAGCAAGCTACAAGGAAACGACATCTCTTTGCTAAGGCTAGTCTTGTTAGACTTTATTTTTTTATCTTGTTAAAATACAAATTATAGATGCCTTTCACAGTGCGATGAAATAACTCTGAACAAGGCTAGCAATACAAGAGCAAATAGTTGCAACTCCTAAACCTAGGTTGTTACAATGCAGGTCAATTATTACCTATCCTGACAAATGTTGTTTATTCAATCTTCTTTTCTTCCCTTCAGTGGGTCCATTCTTTTCTCCCTCGCCAGCTGCTCGCTTCTCCCCTGGCAGACTTGATGCCTCCCCTCTGCTGGAGTATGACCAAACAGGTAGAAAACCTCCAGGACAGAGATGGCAACAAGCCACGGGGTAGGAAGGCAACCAGAGAGGAAACCAAGAATTTTTTTTTTAAAACGCTTTCCTGCCTTGCCTCCAAAGCAGTTACCATCATGCTTAAAAAGCAAATGAAACAACCCTTACTTAATTGGAGACTTGCACTGTTATTGATTAGCAGATGAGCAAGGCAAAGAAATGAGCCATTCCATGGACACAGTTTAAGGAACAGGACAAGGACGTGCACGTGAGGAGGTGGGTTTGGTGTCTGAAAAGGACAGAAAGGAGCCTTACATCTAGGCAGTCAAAAACTCTGTGGAGGAACAGCACTGTCCAGAGCTACATCACACCATAAATACTCTAGTGACCTGACTAAGGTAGGGCTCTAACATCAAGAGTGCTTGTTTTAAAAGTGTTCATTTTCTCCTCATTATTCAGCATGGTACTTGTGTATCACTACACAGAATCCACCCTGGAGAGAATTACTCATTTTTCCAGATTCATTCGTTCTGCATGTTTGCTTGCCTGCAGCGCTGTCCTCACAAAAAAATTAGTCTTGAACAGTTAACATGAGAATAACTTTTTAACTATGGCCTTGGTAATAAAACGCCATTAAAAATATTTTGTGTATTGACTACAGTCTGAAAAAGAGAAGGGGAAAAAAGGTCCGAAAGGTATAGGAAGCACATTTGAAGGCCAGAGCATAAAGCAATATGAAGGCCAGAGCAAGAAAGCTCTGCTGAGGCCTCTCTGCTCTGGTGTAGCCCATGCTCAGCTCCACTCACACATCATGAGAGGTTTGAGAAAGCAACTGTGGATGTTCTCTCTGGCAAATATCACAAGCACTATCTAGTAAATCCTCACTGAAGGTGCACAAACTGTGATCTCCAGATTTGGAAAGGGAATGAGCCTCTTGCTAGGTTTTTTGTGAGGGCAGTAGAAACAGCCACGGCACCACATCATGCCTCTTATCTCATTTGAAATCCTGCCTCCAGAGCATGTAGGCTTTCCAGTTTTTCAGCTTAAATCATGAAGCATTTTAAATATTTTAAAAATGGAGAAACTCCCTTCCATCTCCCCTCCCCACTCCCTCATTTAATTCCCCAAAAGTGAAAAGTCAGTTTCTTCTGAAACATTTCAAAAATTTCAAAATAATCCCCAGGACTGAACAGGTTGGGTGGAAAATGTCAACCAGGCCAAGCAAAGCTGTGTGAAACTGTACTGTCATGATAGTCTATGCAAAATTAACTACATACCTGTCAGGACAGAAACAGCCAGAATATCCCAGACTTCCAGGAGGAAAAGAAACCAGTTTGAGACCTGCACCTGATGTTCAGACATAGTTTGGTTATATTAACTAAATCCTGCAGTGATCCCTCTGGATTTTGAAATGAAGAAGAGTCAACATTAGGATAGGTTTTTATTTTGTATGTTTTTTTTTTTTTTAAACTCAAACTTAGATCTATATTCCATTTTACCAGACCCCTGGAGACTGGTGGGGAGGGAAGGGGAAGGAGGAGGACACTAGAGGTAAAAATTTCTGTATCTGCCCATATTAGACGAACCCTTCTCTGCTTGCTGAGCCAAATCTTTTCCAAAACATTTACTGTTGCTAAAATACCTACCATTCAGCTATCTTCCTAAGTGCTTTAAGTTTGACTTCTTTTCAGTTCTAAGTAAGAGTAATTAAATTTTTCATACCAAACATTTCCCAAGGGTTTCCACTGCCTTCAGCTCCAGAGGTTACAAACTCACCTTGGCAGGCAGGAGATATTATCAATGTTCCTTATTTAGGCCAGTAGCAGGTACTTCTGTCACCTCATCTTGAATTAATTTTAGCTATCATGACAGCGGTGCCTGGAAACAGCTCTCCAGGCAGAAATCCCCGATTGTACTCACAGTGTAAGGATTTAGCACAAGCACATTCATCTTCATTACTGGAAACATAATAGGAACTGCGGCACTTAAAGACAATACCTATGTAAGAATACTTAAACAAGAATAGCTCCTGAGTGCAATAAATACATCATGCTCACACGAGCTGCATGCCTACAAATCAGATGCGGCCCACTGAACCATCTGCTTTCACAACAGCTTCCAGCCTGTCTTCCTCACTGCGGTGCAGTGTGGCTTGCACCGCTCCTCGAAAGGATTTGGATTGAGCTAGATCAGATAAAGAGAGCCCTTAGCAGCTGGTACATTTAGAACCGTTTCTAAATTGTGTGTCAAATACGTGTCAAATTACTGTGTCCTGTAACTGAAATTAAAAGTGGAATCCATCTCAAAGTGGAAAAGATACCGGGTAAATGGTTAGGATAGTATTTGTAAGTTCCTCTAAAGCTTACTTCTGAGGAGAAAGTCAGTTCTTCCTGCAACTGAAATAAATTGTCCTCCTATCTTTATTACTGACAGGATCTTGCACAGTTCGGACAAAAACGGGGCTTTTATTTCATCACCTCCGAGATAACACTGCAGGAAATGTGATACAGAAACATCTTTGTGCTGAGCTGACTCGTGTGCTGTGTCAGATGTAGGGAGCATCCAGCTGCCTTCAGCTTCTGTGGAGCCTAGCAGAGGGCTAACGAAATTTTGTGACACTACAAGGCACTTGCATACTTTTCCTAAGAGGGTCATGGCCAAGAATTGCCCCCAAATCCCAAGCTGGACACTGGCAACTGCTGCAAAAGGCTGTTTAAAAGGTGATGAGAACCTGGAAAGTTGTCTGCGAGAACAGAGACTAATCTTACCCACCTCTGAGCGGCTCTGCTGGATGGCAGGTTCATCACTCTGGTGTAACACTGCTAGTCTGAGATGCTGAATGGTCACAGCAGGATATCAAGGACCTGAGAGGACCAGGGTATCGTGATGGAGGCAGGAAGGCAGGACAGCAGCCACGGCAGCGCAAAAAGCAAAGCACAGGGATAAAAGTCTGCTAGTTCCCAATATTCAGCTAAGTATTATGGGAACTTAGGTACTGTCCCAAAACTTCCTTGAGGTCAGGAAACTTGGGGAAATTTGTCTCAGGTGAGATTATCTAAACATCTAAAATATCTAAATAATATCTAAAATATCACAAATAACTGTTCAAACCTAATTACAACTTAGATATAATTACAAGCGAGATATTGGCCTCCACTAGATGCTGAGCTACCTTGTAGTGAAGTTGCTGGACTTCTGATGGGTATGGACTTCTGACAGGTATTTCTCCTCTGTTAATACTCCAGACACCCTCTGGTGTCTGAAGGATCTGTTATCAAGACAGAATTAGAGCGACAAACCTTTGACCCTTTAACATGAAATATTAAAAGGGTACTAGAATGTCACCTTAGATGCCTTCAGTGCTATAAATAGATTAATAATTATTTTGTGCAAGAAAGCCTAGACATTTCAGCAACAAACCAGTTCTAGAGGCATCTATATTTTCTTCTGCTATATTAACTATCACTAAGGATTCAGGACTTCCTCCTAGGTGAAATCTAATCCCTTATATGAGTCAGCAAGCACCAATTCTACCAGAGTGTCATACAAACAAAACCAGAACAGGTACCATTAATGGCACCATTACAGTGCATAAAAGAGAAAACTTTTTTTTTTTTTTTAATCTAAGTGCTGCATTTTGGATTACAACTATGCTATGAAGTTTGCGAGTTCTAAGAAAAAAGAGTAACATCTACTTCTCTAGGCTGTAAAATCATACAATTAAAGCCTTGCCTCGCTGTAGTATTGCCATTAATTTTGGAGGGGGAGTGGGACAAAAAACATTTCCCAGCAGTTCCACACAGTATTTTCCAACCACCTACATACAGCTCGACGTTAGAAAAATAAGTGCAAAAGACCTGTTACTCTCAAAGAGGACTCTTAACTGCCCCAGTGGCTAGCAACCAGAAAACAGGCATTTTGAAGATCAGGAAAATAAGACTTCAAAATGGGAAGGTCTTTTCAGAATACTGAACAGGTTCTGAATCACTTGCCCAAAAGACATCAAAAAAAGCTTTACACCCAGATCTCGGCATCTTAGAATGATGATCAGGATTTTTGCTTTTTGGCAAACCACTAATTTGGTTGTCTTGTTAAATTTGAAAACTAGCACACTACCTTCTGCCAACAGTAAGAATAACAATACTTTTTAGGTGTCATAACATTTTTTATTTATTATACTGCTTCTATACCAACACCTAGCAAATATCTGCACTCATGTAAATATCTCCATCTTGAGTCACTTAGTATCTTCTTTTTTAAGGTAGAACAGTGTTCCCAAACAGTGGTCCCTGACCAATAGCCTTCTGATGGTGTCTGTGGCCAAAGAAAGTTGTCAACAGCAAGTAAAGGAATGTAAAGTATGTTTAGAAATACTGAGCTGCTTTGCTCACAAGCCAGTGAACCACAGATCTTTTTTTATGTCTATGTCAGCACTTCAGACTTTTCAACAAAACAGTTGTTGTTTGACAATATTACCGATTTTCCCCTGCACAAACAATTTGAAAAGCAAAACGCCCCAAACTGTCCTGATTACATGCCTCATCACAGCTTACTGGACACAAGGACATATTATTTAGCATTCAATAACAGTAGCTTAAAATAGTCTATAGCAGCTCTGTCATTTTCTAAAATCCTTTTAAAAATTATTTCAATAGTATTTCTTAGTATAACAGCATGTAACTCTGACATGACAGATCTGTGTTATCTACATAAAGCAATCTAGCATGTTGTTGAGAAAAAAGAAGTCAGCCTTTTCTGGGCTAACCAAGCCTTTCAAGGTCTGTGGGCTTGCAATACCACAACTGGGAAAATAGCAATAGGGGAACCCTACATTAAAATCCAGAAAAATACCTAAGTAAGCTTTCAAGCAGAGAGATGGTTATGCAGGAGGTCTATTTCTTTTTCATGCATCCAATTCCATTCTCCTTTGCTCTCTTCAGCAAATAAACAGATTTTACACATTCCCTCTGATCTGTGTAAAGTCTCTGAGCAAACGAAGCTGAACCCATGTCTGGTACAATGAACAACCCTTTAAAAGAATAATGCATTTTCATTTAATCTTGGGATTCTAAATAACGTGACGTTAGAATATCTTAAGTATTTCTACTGCCCAAATGAATGAACTCCAGGAAATTTTTAGCTATTCAGCTACGTCTATTACAGGCAGAGGCTGAACACCCCAAGCTGTGGGAGGCTTGAGAGTCTGGGATTTGCTCATTAGAAGAATCGAAGGCTGTGATCCAGAAATTGGGGATGAACCAAAAGCTTGGATCAAACTTCACCTCGCTCTTAAGCGGGCCCCCCTAGTTGAGAGAGTTTAATTTGTTAATCCATGTTGAAACAGCCACTGACGGGACACTTTCACAAGTGGCAGACACTGTATTTTAAAAGAGAAAGAAGAAAAAACCAAATGCCAGGGGAACAGATTCCTAGCTGAGTGGGTGGCAGCACACAAGCAGCACAAGCTTCTGCTTTGGAAGAGAACAGAGTGATCTTGTGGTAGCTAAAGATGCTCTGCTTATATACATTGTCGTGAGTAGCGAGAACACATAGGATTTGATCTGCAAATTTTGGAGCCACATGCCTATACGTGAGCTCTGTGTGCTCTAACTGCTGTGTGCTCCCGGCTCTAAGCACTACTTAGCCCATCATCCAAGTTAGCAGCAGCGCAGAGTCAGTTATGAAACTCCCATCTGGCCACACCACTAATCCTTAATTTGCGTGGAAGGATTACTAACCATGATGTATCTAAGCATTTAAAAGTTGATGTAGCAAGAGAGGAAGCAAACCTAATCCTCATATTAGTGGCCCAATTATTTTCATGAGAACACATCCTCACGCTGCTGCTGTGTCTCCTGCACGGAGACACCATCTCACATCCTAGAAGTGGAGTTACATTAGCATGACCATATGCTTTCAGCAAGGCTTGTCAGCTGAGGCACAGAACTGCTGCTTTGGGTTCTGGAGCAGGGTAACACCGTGCCAGCCAAAAACTTTGTGTTTGTGTCTGTTCTGCACCACACAGTGGGACAACAGCACAGAAACCCCAGATTCTGTAGTGCTGTTAAAACTAAAGCAAAAAAGAGAAGGGCGGGGAGGTTCTCTAGAAATACATCAGAGAGGTAAATGCCATAAGAGAAAAGTTAATTTAAGATAACGGGCAGCTTGAATGAGAATCAGTACGTATCCACTGGCCATGGGAAAAAAAAACACAACACGAAACTTCCCCCCTCCCACTCCCCAACATACAAAACTGTAAGAATCTGGAAAAAAAACTTCCAATATGTGGAAGCAAAAAACTTGTGACCAGTTTTAAAGATGGAGTGTGATAAGTTCATGAAAGCAATGCATGGCATAATCGCCCACCACAGGAGTGGACTACAACTCAAAGGCTGAGGAAGACAAAATGACACATATATTGAAACCCAAATTATTCCTACATAGTACCATCTAAGTTGTGTATTGAAAACATACAAAAATTGAAAAAAAAACCCAACAAACCAACCAGAAAATACGAGTATAGACATTCTTTGGCAAAGGTTGAAATTTGAACAGCCTCCTAAAAGAACCGCTGGTGATCACAACTATATTGAATAAACACATGCCATTTTCTTGGCAAGCACTCCGAGACTGGCAAAGTGGTGGCTCATGATGCCAATCCTATAGCAGGGCAAAAGGCTGAAACTTCTCCGTATGCGGCAGCCAAACGCCCTCCTGAGCAGCAAGAGAAGCCCTTCTGCAGCTGACCACTCTGTCTTTATACTTTTACCATTAATTGCCTAACACTAAAATAATTCATATTCTGCATGCACGTACTCACTGCGCTGTAGAATTTTTAAGGCTTAATCTTGCTCTGACACTTATTTTGAGCCTCAAAGTAACTTATTCAGACAGATTTTCTGTTCTTCTGTTACCAAATAGGCTAAGCAACATGATTCTTAACTCCTCCTGCAGAACCTGCTCAGGCAAAACAAAACTCTTCCCATCTCTTGGGGCTCTGTATCAAGCCAGTGTATCACTCCCTGTAACAGTCTGTTATTTGCTGTAATATCATGAAAGAAAGCAAATGCATGCAGGGGAAAGAATTTCACAGAATATAGTCATCACGCGCAAATTCTATATTCTTCTCTATTTGTTTGAAGGCTAGAAAGCCAAGCTATTTTAGAGTGATAATTGACTTCTATTTCAGCACTGTAAAGAAAATAAATGTCATCCACTGTGGGTAATTAATTGCATTACATATTCACATACACCCACATTCGTTTGGAGCAGGAAAATACAACTCTGACAGCTACGCTTTCCTAAAAAATAAAAACCCAACAGATATATTTAGAGATACCAGATCATCCAAAAGAAACCAGATCCTAATTTTATGTTACTGACTAGTACTGGAGGCAATAACCTTTACCTAACAGTTTTCTTCATAAAAATTTGTTGATGGGCACAAACCAGTTTTTGCTTCCTCACTTCGCAGAGTTCAGCCCTTCAATGTCATTGAGGTCCCTCTGCTTCAGTCAAGAGGAATATGGCCTGTTCTCTGTTTTGGGGGATTGCTGTCTCCAGTTCATTTGAAGGAACTGCTTAGGAGCAGAATATAACAGATTTTTCACATTGAGAGTGAAGCAGCTCTTAACGTTTATGGTTAGAAAAGAAGACTTGGAAATAGAAATATCAGGTAAGACATAAGCAAATAAACAATAATGTCAATTGTTATTACAAAGCTAAACCATCATACCATTTCCTCTTCGTCTTTCTTATTTTTTTTTGGAAGGGGGTAAAACTTGTTTTGTATGTAAATTTTAAGAGACTAGAGTCGTTAATATACCTGCAGCTTACGTTTCTTACACGACTTTCTATATTATTGTATTCGACTCTGAGACTCTCGGCATTAACCTCCACTCTCATTAACACTAATATTAACCATGTTTCTCCCCACTCCCCACCACGGCTACCACAAAAGTAAGTGAACTACAGCTGTAAATGAAGAGCGAAGGCCCTGCCTGCTCCCTCTAACAAGCTGTGATCTCTCCAGACCCAACGTAACTTTCTGCAATCCTCGCAGCACGCTGAACTACCATGCCTTCGTGCATGGGGATAACCCTGGCTCTGTAGAGCCAACACTCTGAACAGCATCTTACCTGCTAAGAGGCAAGGCATTTTAATACTACGAGTTTATCATTAAAAATAAGACAAAACATAATGACATCAAGTTCCACTCTTTAACAACATAGACAATTGCTTGTTTTTAAAATTCTTAGCCCTGGTCAGTTCTCCACTGTTTGCAAAGACACTGGTGCATAAAGGCCAACCCCTACTTCTGCTTAGGAGCAGATGTTACCATTTTCCTTTTCTCTGGATGGTGGGCCAGAGCGTCTTTTCCCAGGCCCTTAATTTACCAAGTCCAACTATTTCCTTTTGAACCATGAAACATTTAGAAAGACACCATGTCTAAGCAATAACATTTAAAGGGTTAAAAGTAAATTTATCACATCAAGGTGTAAGTAAAAATCTGGTTTCTCTAGGCAGCCCAAGGAAAATACATTATCCTGCACAGCTTTTTCTACCCTGCCTTCGCCACACGATGCTATCCAGTGGAGACAGCTCCAAAGGGGAGGACTTGGAATGGCCACAGCCCTGGAAGCAGGCATACATGGCAGTCCCTGTCCTCCTCCTTGTTGCTTCCCGCTCCCTCCAAGAGCCTCAGGTTCCTGGAAGCGCAAGGAGAAGCTAGTCTGGCTATTGAATAGCAGAAGAGCAAAAGGGCATTAAATCCTCGAGCCTGCTTCTCTCCACTTTGGGCACAGACCCGGTCCACGCGTTCTTTTCTTTCTGTGGGGTCAGTAGCAAACAGCTGCAGGTTCTCCCTGGCCACTGTTGTAGGCACCTAAAACATGCTGTAAGATTTATATGAAGGCGTAGTAGCACCCAAACCTCTCTAACACTACTTCAACAGAATTCTTTCAATCAAAAAAGACCTTTTTTTTTATTTGAAGGAAAATATTAATGCCAAAAATCATGCTAAAATTTCATACAACAAATCAATCTTTCCTTCATGGAAGCCATCTAGCCTTTAATCTCATCACTACCGCAGCCGGATCTCAGAGGGCATCACGGATCCAGACGGCATTCTTCAGCGTGGCAGAGCCAGACAACGTTCTGGGCAATACCAACACATACATCACTGTTTGCTGCTCAACTTCTCTTTCACTGAACCTCTGTGCTGCGTTTCCCAAGTCTGCTACGGCACAGATCACGCTTTGTTTGCCTGCCTAAAGAAACCTCTCAGGCCAGCTGACATATAGAGAGCCCCTTCTCTAATTCCTGGAAGTCCCTAAAGCATCTGGTGAGAATGAAGTGGAATGTTAAGGAAAAGAAAGGCAGCAAAATCCTGTGTCCTAATACGAGGATGAGGCCCACGGAATTACGTTCCTAAATAAGATATGCAGATCTATTTTGCTGCTCAGAGAGATCAGTGCTTTGGGGAAAAATCATAATACATTAAAGAGGCTCGGTGTTCAACACAAGAAATACAGCATAGTTTGGAACAACTACCTCAAGAAGCTGGAAAGGAACCTGTCACCGAGATAGATGTGTTTATGAAATGCATCTTAGGAGACAGAGATATGTAGATTGAAAGTGTCAGATTTGAATGGAAAGTGTGAGATTTGAACAGAAGCCCAACACAAGAGTTAAAGGGATACTTGTTCACTGACCTATTTATTATTTTATATTTGTTGCTACTGAAACGAATTGCAGCCCTTCTACCAGAGCAGAGCTGGGTGAAAGCTCTAAGGCAGTTTAGGACATACTAACCAGGATCAAAGTATCACATTTAGAGAGATGCAATGATAGTTGCTTGCCTAAAACCATCTGTGGGTGTAGCCTTGTGAGCAAATGAACACTGGCCAGGAAAGCAGAGGGGAAATGGAGAATGTTTAGGGTTCATTTAGTTGCTGGCCACTATTGGTTTATGATGCCTTTTATATGAGCCCAGGAATTTTAAGAACAGAGCTACAGGAAGGCATCATCTTTATTTGTCTATTTCTGTATTTAAGAGAGTCCTACATTTCATACCTATTTAAACACCCAGTTAATTATTGCTACACAACGTCCCTAGCCAAATGCACCCCCATTTAGATGATTTTTTGTTCATAATGTTCCATTTAAGAAGCAGCCATTTCCATTCAGTCTCAGCCTAAACAGTTTCTCTGGAAGATAGCCCAATTAAACAGATTTTCTTATTAAGCACGCCCCAATTAAGTGATCTACATCACTATCGGCTCAGTTTCTATGTGATTTTTACATACTGAGCAGCGTACAGGGAACATTTTACATATTGGTTTTAAGCTCATCAGTCCTTGTGCAAAGAAAGTACATTTTTACATTAATTTTAACAAAACAACATCAAAGGTATGAAATCTAACCTAAATAGGAAGACTTCTACTGTAGTCCTTTGTGGAGTTTTGGGAAGAAATTACCCAATCTTTTTTTTAAGCATTTTATTGAAGCAAGTCTCTGAAGAGAAACGGACTTCTGGCATCCCAGCGCTCTCAGTAGCACCTCTCTATCGAGGTGGGAAGGGGCTCTGCATTCCCTGGGCATTTGGAAACCAACTTTATAACTCACTCTGTGCTCGGTACTACGTAATACTTTTTTTAATTAAACATGGATCCTGTGGGAAAAAGAGATTCAATGACAGCCCCCTAGTAATTTCTTAAGGTTAAATTTCTGGCACCTGGCAAGGAATCTGAAACAAGTATTGGACGTGTCTTATTTTTACAAGATGACTACACTTAAAATCAACAAGCCTTGTGCATTTTATTAGATTAGATACTAGTTCATCTGGGGTAATAAAATTAAAAATAAATGCTGAAAAGATAAATTAATTAAAAGCTGTCACATGCATACTGACTTTAAGCCCTTACATGTTGTTTCAGTACCAAATATTACTTTCTAAATCCATTGCAGTCAAAAAACTGGCATCATTTTGCAATCCACGTCTTTTTATTTTTTAAAAAACAGACATTGGAAATGCTAAATCAGTTACCCTATAAAACAATCTTCTGACTTGATTTTTCTGTCAACTGCAAGTAACATGGTGCTGGGGAGGAAAACCTGACTGTCATTGTGAATTGTCATTGTTTTCTGAAGGGGGTAATAGTTTCCAATTTAACATCGTTAAGTTGCTATACTAGTCCACTTTTCCCATTTTATTATAATAGTTCAAGCTTTAACTCCAAACACTATTTCCCAGTTTGAAAAGAGGCAGGCCTTGTGCCAAAAAGTTAAATGAATTACTTTTCCATCAGAGGTTGAAACACAACCATCTGGTCCACCAAAATTGCTCCAAATTTTTCAGTATTCTTTAAATGGCACATGCTGAGAAAAATCCCAGTCCAACTGAAGTAGGTGGCACAACTCCCACCAATTTATATGAAGCCAGGATTTCGTCCAACATATCCTAGTGAGAACACTTTGCATTTCTGGACTATGCACAGATTTTGTACTAGTTATAACTCTATTGGTTGGGCGAGAGATTTTTTTCTTTCTACAGAAACAATAAAATCAGCATTACAATTTGTGAAGAAATATTCAAGGTGCACAGAAACAAACACTGGCAAGCAGTACACTTTCTTACTGGTGTTTGCATAGCAGGAGATAGAGAATTATTCCCCTGAAGGTACAGTGAAAGGAATACACGTTTTTTATTTTTGTCAAGTCCAAAGTATTGACAAAACACTGAGAAAAATCTTTTCCTGGTGTAATATAATATCTCATTGACTGTCAGCAATGCATGGACTTCTGTTCGTGGTATAGCAATAAACAGATGAAGACAGAAACCTGTGTTTTCCATGGTCAGTTGTAGTTTATTGGCCGATATATAGGCTATTTAGTTATTATTTATTTTACTGTTTATACTAGAAATAAGGTAGGAGCTGCTTAAATGTATATAAGCATGCACACACACATTTAAAAGTATATTTACACAAGTGTGATTGCTTTGTAAATAAGATTACTCTGAATATTTTTAGATGCAAATCAATTCTACTTTCCACTCTACCGGTAGGATTAAATTTCTGACATCGGCGAAATCCAAAGACGCTAAGTTTAACTCGGTGATTCGAGAATGATTCATAATGAAACCCTTCTTTTTCATATCAGTGGGATGCCACCTATTTTCTTCTGTTTTATTCTGAAGATAGACATTAGAGAGTACCCATGATGAGTGGTAATAAGAGTTAGATTTTAGTAAGCCTACCAGATAATGATACTTCAGCTACGCTGTGGGGGAAGTGGAGAGGCTAAAATTTGTGGCCACAGGATTCCACATCTATTGCAGAAGTACAACATGAAAAAGTTTATTTTTACACACATACCTTTTTGACATTGCCAGTTTCTAAAGGAACAGATCGGTGAGTTTTTCAGAGAAGAGAAAAATAAGTATCAGGCCTTTATGCATCAAAGAACTACTGAATAATAATTTTCCTCAAGGAAAAAAAGAATGCTGACTTTTGAGGAGTAACCTGACTTTTCCTCACAGCAATTTTTTTTTTTTTAATAAAGATTTTTAGTTCCTGTTGTAGGTCAAAAATTCCAAACATGCATTTAACACAGTGTCATGGGTCCGTAGGCATTGATGGAGTGTCTCGTAATGAATATGCCTACTGTTGCCTAACAAGTATAAAAATGTGGAACATCTGTATGTCATCAACAAACACATAAAGCTGTTAATTATATTAATTTTCTGTTGTCACATTTTAAACATTTTTATTTAGGGCTTTTATGCATTAGGACTAAACATTTATTGTAATTTGTACTTCACTGCTAAAGATTAAAAACAAATGAATTTTCCTCAACAAGCCAGGTAAAGCCTGGCTCAAGCTGTTTTCCTTGAGGGAAGAAGTTGAAACTGAATTAAACAGAGATACTTCCGCAAACTTGTTTAGTTAAAATAGCCAACAGTTATTTTTCCTGCTAGTTTTACATTTTAGCAGCACCATGCTTCTCTGCAGGTAGTTGTCTTCACATAGCTTAGGTGATGTTTATGGTACTAGAAAATTCAGCCTGTAATCATGGAAACTAAGGGTTTCCAGTCTTCCCCCCCTCAATAATTCCTTCATATAAATAAACTTCACATTTATTTCTAACATACATAAATGTGTGTATATATATTATCGTATATATATCATCATATATATATCACACTCCCTTTTTTAGGATCTCAAGTTCTACAAATTAATGCATACTATATTAGACCAGTTTCCTATGCTTAATCAAGATACACAAGAATATCTTCTCATGTAAAATATATGGCAGTCCTGAATAATTTAAAAAGGCTCCAATGCTCCAAACTCTTTGATATCTAGATTCCCTGTCAGAGGAAAATACAAAGAATACCTCTTCCCCTCTTTGAAATAATAAAAAAAAAATCTTTTGTGGAACCTAGATTTTATTTAGACCATGTAGAAGCAATTTGAGGGGGAGAAGAAAGGGGGAGCTGCTCAGGCACATTGTGATTATTCCCAAAACAAGTATTACGCTCCCAGAATTCTAAAATAGGGGAGAGCTTTAGTAATGGTCCAGCCACATTAGGACAAAGATACAGATAACTCTACCCTGAAATGACACAGCAGCAGGAAAATTAAGATGTATTTAAATTAGTGCTTGATTTAAAATAGTATATATTTTCCTTTTTGCAGTATTGCACAGTATCTATCCATTTCATGGTTTTCACTTAAATTTCAATTTCTAGATTTTCTTCCATCTACTGCTACAATTTTTCATAACTGAAGATCATTAAAAGGACTTAATCATTTTGGATGTGTGCATTACAGTTGTAAGAATAATTTGTGAAATCATTTATGGTTTATTGAAAGTTAATAACCCATCATCCTCCCACCCAAAAAACTTCAGACCCTAAAAAGACGAGAACAAATTTTAAGAAAGGGATTTAAGCGATTTTGAAATACTGTCACCTTCAAACCCATTTTTCTCTCTTACTCTTTATTTTATTTGCAAATCAAAATGGCAAAACAAGATTGAAGCCAATTTGGTTCCAATTAGTTCTACACCAAGATGAAGCAAAGGGAATCTAGTGGAGAGTCATTATGAGCCTGAAACAGATGTGGAAGTGATCATTGCTATTGTGCCACGAGATGCCACATATTGTTTCATTTGAGTTTTTTAATGTAGATGGTGGGCTGTTTGAAGCATTATGTTAACAAGATCAATTAATTTGTACTCTTTAAAAGTCAAGTTTTTGAGCCACCAGTGTAACAGAATCATCTGTATTATTCATTTTTCTAACTGGGAGATTGTTTTTAATAATTCAGTATTTATACTGGGCTCTTGGCCATCATACACTGATCGAAAGAGAGCTAAAATGTCCATATAACATTCAGGAACATTAGATAATAAACTAGAATAAGCATGAATATATGGCTCTTAAGTTAAACATTTAATTACAGCTTTAAAAGGCAGAAGACAGAAATATTTTTACTGGCTTAAAAAAAAAAAGCCAGATTTATTCCTAGAAGTACTGGCAGAGCATTTGGAATGATGGGTGTTTTGTTTTGAAACAGAAACTCTTAGAAGAATCAGGATCTGACATCAAAGCAGCATTAAAATTCAGTTTAAGGACAAGAAACTGGGCGAGCATTGTTTGGTGACAAGCCAGGTCCAGACAACCCTCAAAACCAATTATAGTGTTATCTGCATAAGCCTTTACATCATTGAATCATAACATATATTGGAGACAAAAAGCAACAAAACCCTTCATACACATCTGTTGACAGTCAATGGAGACTTCTTAAGGAAAAGGAAAAACTCAGAAAAAGAAAAATGCACAGAAAGGAAAAATCACACATGCCCCACATGTTCTAGTGTTGGTAGGCTCTCCACATCCATTACGTTGTGGCTTTCGGGACTGGAGGGTACTCGAAAACCAGAACCATGTTTCTGCTTCATTATGATAAATCTCTACCAACGAGTTTGGTGCCATGGAAGTCAGAGCTATATCCAGCATCAACAACATCTCTACGTAATGGTAACTTTAATGGTAAAGGGACACACACACCATTTCCATTCAGGTCACTAGCAGACTTGGTCAAAGCCAGCGAACTGTAAGAAAAATCCTATTTATGAGCAGAAACAAAGGTAATTTATTTGTAACTATTTTCAAGCTAAATATTTTTAAGCATTTTGGCATTAAATATTCCCGAGCAAATGTAGCCTGGATTACC
The DNA here is from genome assembly GCF_000699105.1 of Pygoscelis adeliae. NCBI lineage: Eukaryota > Metazoa > Chordata > Aves > Sphenisciformes > Spheniscidae > Pygoscelis > Pygoscelis adeliae. Next base: position 3,667,390 of record NW_008824243.1, read on the forward strand.
ACACCATTTACATCTTGTCTCGGAGTGGCAGTCTTACACACCCTGCTGATCTCAGAGCTCCTCTTCCACCTTCCCCACCGGCAGCCAGCTGACGGAGCGTGCAGGCAGGCAGCTGGGCCGTATCACAGAGGTTCCCACTGGCTCCCCGCTCTGCAGGCGATGACCCCATCACCCAGCAAGGCAGAAGTCAAAATTTCCCAAGAACAGGCTCTTGTGACACTTGCCGGGATAATAATCCAAGGAGAGCCGTAAGAGGCAGCAGCTCCCGAGCTAGCCTGCTCCAGCCGGGTTGGCTCTCACCAGGTTCCCACAAGCTTTCGGAAAATTGCCCTTTCTCCCGGAAAAAAAGGTGTGCTAATTCTTAAAAAACCCTACGAGATGCTGTCCCACCTAGTGGGAGCACCACTGTCTTCCCCTCTGCCTCCCAGGCAAAACAGGAGAACTTGCTATAAAGATACATCGTGTATTTCTAGTACGGTTTGTGAAAGTTTTAAAAACATCCTGAGAAACAGATGCGGTAAGGATTCCACAGGTGGTTTAAATTAAAACATACTGAGATCCTAAAAGCTTAGAAAAGCCTTTACTGGAGGGGAAAAATATTAAATAAATGCTCCCTACATCTTAACTGTTATAATGTGCAAATACTAACTTGTTATCTATTAGATTATGTTAAGCAGATGTAATTGGAGAGGGAACCTGCGCCATAAAAAGATAAACCTTCTATCTTTAATGCAGTAATTATTTCACATTTATTGGCTAGAAGCCAGATGCATTCTCATGTTTATTACAAATTCCAGTTAAAAAGATCTTATTTAGCTATTTGAGTTGGTAACATTTGCCTCTTCCGAACTTTCATAAATTATCAG
>NW_008824243.1:3668272-3687159 GCF_000699105.1 Pygoscelis adeliae
CAAAACTTTGTCAGTTCTGTGCAAGTAATAAAAAGGTAAATTTAAAATGTATCTGACTCCAATCTCTGATTTTCACCTCTCAGGTGTATCCAATGCCGAATCTATTACCTGCATGGCTGCACTCTCAGGGAATGGGAACTAGGTATTTTTTCCTCACATTTCATCCGGTTCTAACTTTTTCTTCCCCAAACCCATAAAACTTCCACAGTTGTTTATGTCTGAAAGACAAAATTAATAGCTGTTTTTAAGTCAAAATCTCACGAACCATTCTACCTGGCACAGTGGAGCTGGAACCTCGTTGACTTCAACTGTTAATATCCTTCATGCACAGCCTGAACAGAAATTAATTCAATGTGGAGTTCAAGCCTTTTTGGACACTTTCAATTTAGCTGCCATATTCTTCAAAACCTACACAGAACCTTGTATTTAAGAGTCAATCTTAGGAACATCCTAAAAACTGATAAATTTTGGAATTTTGCAAAGCAAGTCCTTAATGGTCTGTCTTATACTCCCAGAATGACAACACGGCAGATAGAGAGGGACACTCTCCCCTCAGCTGTTCAAAGGTATGACAGGTCTCTGATGCAATCCTCCAACATAAGAAATCTTCCCCAAAAAAGTGAGAATCCAGCCTTTTGAATCCAGCCTTTCAGTTCTAAAAGTCCCCCGATCACAAAGCTACATTAAAGAATATTAAGCTTGCTTAAGTTTACCTGAACAGCTAAAATGTTAAATGCAATTTAATCACTTAGCTCCCAGGGTTGCCTGACAGCTTAACTAAAGCAATTAATTAAAAACAACAACTTTCAGTAGAAGATGCTATGAACGGTCAAGTGTTTACTATCCTGTACTAACAAAAGTCGTTAAGTACTTCTCCTCAAGACAAGATTGATCTCTGCCCGGTGTTTTGATCAGCTCAATGCCTATCTAGCCCTGGCAATGACTTCCCCAGCATGTGGTGGGGTGGTATACCATCGGTGTGATCTCCCCTGGACTTCCCCAGACGTGGGGGTATATACCATGGGTGTGACCTCTCCTGGACTTCCCCAGACGTGGGGGTATATACCATGGGTGTGACCTCTCCTGGACTTCCCCAGACGTGGGGGTATATACCATGGGTGTGACCTCTCCTGGACTTCCCCAGCCATCGCATCACACCTATGGTATACCACCTCCTGGTCTAGTCTTCCAGCTTTTAGTGACCAAGGATTTCCTGAACCAGAAACAGTACCTTTGTATTTAAGAGCTCGTGACAGATTTCTCCTCTGCAAGTTTGTCTAACCAGTGGTTGAAACTTTATAAAATCTTAGCATTTTATAAAGTTTTTATAAAATGCTACATTCTGTGTAGCAAACCTACCATCACATAGGAAGCAGGTGCAACTGCAATGGTTCAGTGGCGTACAAACAGCAAGGTGGGTTAGAGGAGCTGACACAACGTAGTCACCTTGTTCTGAGAGGCAGCATCCCATCCAAAACCCTCTCTAGCAATTCTGAGTGTGTAAGACAAAACTGTAATTGGAGCCAGACATAGCAGTCCAGACTTAATGCAGTGCGCAAGCTTAAAAAATGTGTTAATGCCAAAATGAAGTCCACGTATCAACAGTTTTGTGCTGCCTTCCAAAATACAGCCGTTTCCACAGCAGCCTGGAGTTTGTGTGCCTGGTGAAGGATGCCACAAACCTGTGTTGGGGTCTGCCCTCGTATTGTACCCTGGCTATCATGTATTCCTCTAAAACAATGTTCAGTGTTACACTTTTCAATTTTTGCTCAGCAGATGGGTATCTAAAAATGAAGCGTGAGTATGAATACTGATGACTTTGTACATACAGGGGGGAAAAAATGCAGAACGCATACCATTCTCACTCAAGACAGCAAGATTTCAGAACATCTTAAAATCATGGAAAATGGGTAAACTGAGAACTCAAAAATCTTATTTTGCAGAAATTGACATTTTCAATGAGCTTTTGGCTGCAGAGCTGCCATTATGCCAATGAAGATTTAGACAACAGGAAGGTTAAACCCTTCCTTCATCAGTAATGCCCGTTTACTTCTAATGGCCCCTTCCAGAACAGCCAAAAAGCTGTTATGTTTGGATTAAATAAATAATTCTATCAACCATTAAGGAGCATTTAGATCAAATATACATATTCTTGAATATATTTTGAGTACCGTGCACAGTGCAGTACTGACCTTGAGTACAGCGCAGTAAGCAGGAAAGAAACAAGTTGCTTTTTTTCCCAATTACCTATCTGAATACACACAGGAACACGATGATAAAAATTATATCAAATGTTGGCACATTTCCACTCACATCACTGGATCTAGACTCATCGCAAACAAACAACCGTGCTATGGAAGATAAACTGACCATGTATTTTTCTCCTTTTTCTATAAATCTGGCAAGTATACGCTTGTACAGTAGTTTCTCATCCAATTTCAAAGAAAAAACAAATGATACAACACTTTCGCCATATTGCAAATTTTTATTCACTTTAGGAGCCGTAGATTTTGAGGAGATGCTTTTGCACAGACCTATTCTAATATAAGAGACTTCAGTAAGAAATAAATTGATTTCTTTACAAGTAATAAGCAAAATTACATATAGACTTTGTGGATTAATAATGTTAAATATATGAAATGCATCACTAAAGAAATTTCACAGAATCGTCAAAGAGCTGGCTGGAAGTTAACACAGACATATAAATGAGATATGAGAAATTTGTGCTTTAGATACCTAAATTCCTTTTCTTGATACATAGCTATTTAAGTGATAGGTATCCTGTAAAGTTAGTAAAGATCTTGGTAATGAGATTTACAACTTGTTACCCAGATAGTTGTCTGGGTTCATCCAGAAATTTCCACAAGAGACCAGGCACTTATTAATGTGAAGGTAAGGTGATTAGCCGAATGCTTTATTTGTCATCACAGAAGTAATTCAAGGGGTTTAATCAAATCCCTATCATTAATCTGACTGAAAGACATGTGTCTGAGTCCATTACCCTTCTTTAAAAACTAATATCACCAGGTTTTATTTTATCTTTCATGTTTGTCTAACAACAATTTTACTTGTACTGCTGTGGGAGAAATCAGTGGCTCATTAATTCGTGGATGAAAATATTTATTTTGTTCCCTGAAAGACACATTCCTAGTTTTAGATAAATATAGGTTGGATTTCAGTTTCCTCTGCATTGGGAAGAAGAAAAGCAAGTCTTGCATTCCTATTGGTTAATTAAACAGAAAAGTTATGGCCACTATATGTAAGCACAGCACATTTTACACAGAAACATTTAGCTTCATACACAGCATCTTTGGTGTCAGCTCCATTTCTGGAGCTAAAACTAAAGAAAGTTTTAGTCCAACAAAATATACTGTGAAACATGGTAATATTCTGGTCTTACAAAGCATAATACCTGTTTTTCTGTGTGCCTGTGAGTGCTGTAAATACACAAAGTGATTTTAAAAAGCTGACATTCTGGGTTTTTTTTAAGGAGAAACAATGGAGAAGCGGGGAGCCCCATGTTCAGGGAAAGCACGGCCGACAAAAATAATGGCTATCTCTACAGCTCTGACTGCTAATGACATCCAGAAAGGTGCTGGCAGAGCAAAAGTACTGAGAATTGTCTAACTAATGTTTAAATAGGACCCCAGGAGCCATACAGGAATTGGGGAGAAAAAATATTAGTCCCTCAGAGCAAACATTACAGCAGTTGCAGCACATCTGAACCACTGAGCTAAGGAACTGGGTGTCCGTTCCTGCAGCTCTGGTAACATGGCATTCAGCTCTAGAAGAGCACACGGCAGGCATTTTATGCTGAAGGTGAGGTATGGCTTTTCATGAAATAGTTTGGTGGGGAAAAAAATGCTTTTTTGCTTGCTTTTTTTGGTTGGTATTCCAAACATAATACATGCTTTGTGCAAGAGCCACAGAGGGTTGAGAAGGCACCTGGGCATAGAACAGACTTTCGCACTTGGATGGAAAATCTGCTTCAATTTATAGGACAAGCTTGGGTGATCCAAGCCTCATGTTTTTTGCAAAGAGCTAAATTCTCGGCGTGCTGCTCCCAACGCATTGTCCCAGAACATGAGGCAGTGCACCAAGCTGTTGTGGATGCCCCATCCCTGGAAGTGTTCAAGGTCAGGTTGGACGGGGCTTTGAGCAACCTGGTCTAGTGGAAGGTGTTCCTGCCCACAGCAGGGGGTTGGACCTAGATGATCTTTAAGGTCCCTTCCAACCCAAACCATTCTATGATTCTCTGAGAAACCGTGAACCAGAATAGAGCGGTCTGCCCTGGAAATACAGTGATTTGGAAAGGCAACCGGCAGATATTAATGGTATGTTTTGTAGACTGACTGTTAGCAATGCCCAGCTGCAGGTCAAAATCAACAAGACGACCATTTGACAGCTCACTTCTTCCAGAGCCAAGGGCAAATGCAGAATGGATCCATCACTTTGGTCTGTATTCCTGAAGGCGAATGGCTGCCAGGAAAGGGGAGGCCTTCACATATTAGATATGACAGGTAGCCACCAGCAACAGGCACTCACATTAAGCCTAACACTGTGATCCCAAGGTGAGGGGCATTGTCAGCTCTCTCAGTGACAGAACCCCCCACCAGGGACAGCTTTGTCATGGCAGAGCGTGTAAAGACCTTGTGCTGCTTCCAATAGGAAGACGCTTTCTAGAAGTGACAGCTATTCAAGTTATAATGAATGAGGTATTATACATATATATATAAAAAAGGCTAGTCTAGTAGATAGGGGGGAAGGCATTGACAGAATAATAAAATTTGACCAAAGCAAACTCAATGAGAGCCAGACAAATTCATTGAAGGGCCTACGTGGAATGTCAGATCTAAAGAAAAATCCAGAGTGGGTTTACTGGCCCCTGACACACAGCAAGTAAATGTAACCACACCAGTTTGTTCTGCTCCACAGGATTCCGGCAAAGGATTTCCCCTTTACTTGTTAGCGAAGTCACTAAGGCAAGCATTGCGTTTTGACTCTGCGTTTTAAAGTTACTGGGATCTTAAGCCTTTTTCCCTTTATGAAGCATTCCAAACTGACAGACAAATTTCTGAAACCAAAGCCTGTGCACCCTGCCTACAAAGAGACTGGGAGACCACATAGTACAGAAATCTTAAAACCTGTGAGATCTTGTCATCACCAGAGCACAGACTGTCCCAGGATTCAGCTGTCAGTAGGTGTTGGAAACGCTAACTCCAGATAAAATCCACAGAAGTTCTCTGGTCTCCAAAGCACACTCTGGCAACTGGTTGGCTATAAGGAGCTCAGTCCCCCAGAGCTGTGTTTGCAGACTTGTGAGGGACCTAGTGCGTTACAACTGCTCTGTTATCCAGGTCTTTCAGTAGTGGGACACATTACCGGCTGGACCTATCCCTCTCAGGTTGCAAGGAGAGCCAGGGGCAGTTGGGGACGGGAAAGCACAAGGAAGGAACATGGGAAGAATCGCACCCTGGGCACCACCTCCCAGAAAAGTTTATCACTTGGGTCCTGCAAGCAGGAAGAGGAGACCATTCAAAGCCTGTCACGAAGTAGGATCCGCAGATGGGCTTTGCTAGGGCCTCCAATTAATCTCCCAACAACTTATCATAATTAGATTATAAAAGACGCTAACTTGCACCCTGACTGCACAACTTGCTTGGTTGGATGAACTGCATCTCCCTTTTGAGCAGTCATCATTCTTTAACTGAAGACGGACATTTGGGGGAAAGAAAAAGCGATGTTAACTGTTCGTGAGCATGTAAACAACCTTCAAATCAGGACTTTGGAATATGGTCTGATAGATTGTTTTGTTTACATTCTACATTTTCTACAAATAAAGGATAGTTTCTTTAAACTGATTAGATTTCTGGGCAGTTAACTGATCTTCCTATAATCATTACTGTTAAAAGTTTCTGCTTTCAGAAAAGGGAACAACACTGCAACTCTAAAACATTTCAAAGTATAAACAGATAGATTCCCACCTCTGAATCTCTTAATCTATGAGCTTCCAGATTTCTTCTGTATCCTACACAGTGTAGACATAAATGATGACTGCTGTTGCAGGTAATTGAAACTAACAACATGCCACCACCAGGTAGCATGACATCTTGTACACATTTGTTATCCTGGTGAGGACCCATCACTCTAATAAATACATTTCACGTTTGCGTACAAAATCAGGTATGACTTTGGACAAGATGATAATGACTTCATAAATCTTCCAAAGACAAACCTCCCTAGTGAGTAGAAAATAATCTGCTTTTTCAAATCCAAATGACAAAAATACAACACAGCACTTATTTAAATAAAGGATTTCCTACTCGGGACTGTTTGTGTGCACAAGGATGTACTGCAATAATCAAAGGCAAAGAAGAGGCAGGAAGAATGATCAGCACAGAACGAGACACAAACTACATACTTCTGCTGCATATCTGTATACTTTAAGCAGGTTTTAAAGCTTCCACAAATTTTCAGTAGTTTATTATGTTGGAAGAGCATCATTCTGATACTTTGATTAACAAAATAAAGAAACAAAATACCCCTTCAAGGAGTTGTTGTGGTTGTTTTATCATGCATTCAAAAAGGCTTCTGTATGCACAGATGGTGTTACCTGGAGTTAGTACATCCTAGCATCCTTCAAGCATATGAAAAAGCAAGAAGTTGTTTCAAGAACAGTTCCAGTTTTGGAACTAGGCATAATCTAAGTGCAGACATTGTCTCTTAATTATTAAACTTACCGAGAACTTTATTAAAAACTCCTCCACAGCAGACGTGAACTCTGATGAAAACAACTCACTGCTTATGGAAAGGGAGCCACAGCAACATGCAGCAATATTCAACAAGATCATCTGAAAGTATGTGAAGCCTGTGGTCTGGAAAAAGACTCACATCCTTTGTACCACTGACTGCCTAATGACATTGGACAAGTCTTAGTTTTACATTATTCCCTCTCATTTTTACTGATGCATATGTGGATAAAAGTATTTGTGATGAAATATTCCCACCCACAATAATATACTAAGGATGCATTGCTTATCACTTATATAACACCAGGATTATTTTTTTTAAAGAGGATTGTGTAATATAAAGGATTAACATTCTTCAAAACAGAAAGTATATGCAGTACAACAGCAGTTAGAGGCAGACTGGTGGACTGATCAAACCCTTCTTCTTCTGGCTAAAGTGCCATTGTAAATCACTTTAACACAGTCAGCACTGAGTAAGCTGGGACTAAAGGAAAATGCACAAGCCAACTGCCATGAAAGGTTGACAATCTACTTGCTCTGCTAAAATAAATGTTTAAATAATAACAATAATAAGGGTAATAATAAATCAATGAAACATTTAAATTGTTCTTTTGAACTGCCACTAATGCCACCAAATGTTCTGCTGAGGAAATGGGGTTTAGTTAATAAAACATTACAAATTGACTTCTCCCCTCACATTGTGCGTGATTATTTCAACTTCCTTTCTCTCTGCCAGAGCAGCCAGGATCTCTGTGCCCGTGTCTCACTGGAACTTCAGGAATTTCAGCTGGCAGAGCACGTTACAGTGAACACGGCTTTATAACCTCTCTGAATTCTTCCACTTTCTAGCAAAAGCTTTGTACTCACCCACCTTTATTTTTGTTGCAGTTGCTAGGATGCCTTGGCGACAGACACCAGAAAGATCTATGATTTAGAGACAAAGCTGGAGGCAGGTGTAATCCATGCCAGCCCAAAAGGTGGGTGGGAGGCTTGTGCCACCGATCTTTGCAGCAGCGCAGATCCCTTGCAGCAGCACAAGTGCCACCTGGGACAGAGCAAATCCACTTGCTGCCATCTCAGCCTCTTTGCATCTTACCTGTCTCCCAGGCTGGACACAAAGAACAGATCTCAGCCTCCCACCACTGCAGAGGGAGGAAAAGCGCCTCTCAACTTGGGCGCCTACCCCAGCCAAGTCTGAGGATCACTGGATCTGCCCGGTGCTGGGGCAGATTTCCCCTCCTCGCTGGGGGTCAATGTACCAAAGCAGTAAAAATAGATACTGCACCTTTACTGCTCAGGACTGTGCCTGCTTCGACTGCAAAAATCTGCCTCTTGCATGGGCTGTGGTGACCAGACACCACCAGTCTTTACAGATGAGCAGAGGTGGCCAGAATTGGCTTCCGAACACCACAGTGATGGTTCCTTGGTGAAGCTCACACAGATGCTGGCAAAGACTGTGCTAGAAACAAAGCACAAACGATGTATGCGCTTGTTTAAAAAGCACGTACAAAGAGGGCTTTTTCTTTTAAACGTTGCTCATAGAATTCTGCATTTTAAAAGGCAATCACAGTAAGGCAGTTATTTAGAATAGGATATCATTTTTCAGGGTGATAAATTAAAATAGTTTCATTAAGTATTAAACATCTCTTCTGAAGGAACTGCCCCTTATTTAGATAAAATCTGTGTGTCATTCTACAAAATTAATGCTTTCTGTGCTAACAGTGTTGCGGAGGAAGAGCTTTAAGTTGGATTCATCCAAACAACCTTACTTGCTTTACTTTCTTATAGAAAAATGTGTCATTGCCAGACTGACTGTAGTAGGAAAATTACAATGTAGTGCTACACCATAGTTAAAAATCCTTTTGGCCTCTAATGTTTGTTGGAAAAGTTGTTCTGAGCATAAAAGAACAGATGCTGACAGCCATAGCTATCCTCGGTGTTCATGCCAGTGAGCCATATTTACTTGAAAAGGCTATTCATAATATGAATAGTGCTTCATCTGAAGAGAACTCTATTACACAAGCTGGTATATATTTGCAGCAAAAGGGACCCCTCGCACACACCCATTGATTTCCCCCCCCCCCTTTATCCAGCTTTACTTGTTTTACAACCTCTTTTTGTTACATTAGCTCCTTCACTGCTCTGAACACTTCTTGTTTACATGTTGCCTAAAACAACAAACACTAAGCAATTAATAATATAAATGGGGAAATGTATTAGCAGACTGGTATAAGAATCCACAAAATGTAAAGTTTTAGAAGATAAAATTCTAAGAAATCTGATCTGTATATCCTTTTATGATATAGTTTTCTCCCTAAAAGCATCCACAGTTGCTGTCCCCCCATGTCCAGCAACAGGAGCATCAGTTGTAGCACTAGTGTACATAGACCACTGGAGCCTTGACACAGCTTTTTTAGTCATGGTATTCAGCTAGACTAGACAGCAATGACAAAAATATCAGATTTGCCCAATCTACAAAGAAAACAAACATTTCCAAGTACCTTCTCGCTAGAGGAGGAATCCTGCACTCTGTGCAAAGCGGGACAATACTCTATTACCGAGCTATGTCAGCTGCATCCTAGCCACCGAAAGCATTCCTCCTGCCCACGTCTGTGCTATCTATGCTCCTGTCAGCAGGAGCAGCCATTCAAAACTTCTGGCACCATCCAGTCCCTGACAACAGGCTGGTACGGATCAGGCTCCCTCAGAGAGTACACAGGAAGCAGTCCAGCCAAGGTCCCCATCCAGGCAGCAGAAGGAGGATCACCCCCTCGCTGAAAGGAAGGGGGAACATCCCTGTTACATTAACAGTGAAAATGTCCCGCAACCCTGTATTCCCATCAGCTGGAAACCTGCATAGGTGGCCACGGAGCAAACCAGCTGGGCTTGGTCATCATTGCCACGCACATGTTGGTTTATAGAAGGTTCAGTGGTTTAGGAGGGTAGCTCCAAGCCTTGTCTGCTCCAGCATCCCTTCCCCGGCCAAAGCAGAACGAACCCCCGTGTTCCCCATGGTCAAACAGCAGAGCGAAAGGTCCTTTTTTCCTGTGCAGCCCTTGGAGCTGCATCTGCACGCTTCCACTCCTGAGTGAGAGTGCTGCACAAGACTCAAGGCTAAAATAATTGCTGAAAAAGGGTTCCTGTGTATAAAGTGCTAACAACTTCTTCAGGGCTGGCTAATGACAGCTGAGTCAGGATCAAAACTCATGTCTAAAAGAAAGCAGTGTCACATTAAGATGACATTTTCAAAAAAAGTCACATATATGAACTAAGCCGAAATGTATCCGATATTAAAAATTCACTCACAAAGTCTTCCTCTTTGTTATCTTCTCCAGTAACTCTACATTCCCTTCTTTACTTCCACACATAACTTTTCTTAGCAGTTGCTACAAACCTTTTGACATGTATAATGTAAATTATAGAATTAGATTTTACGTCATAGTATCCAGAAGAGGAAAAAACTCATCTTTAAAATTAAAGTTTAGAACTTATGTTCTAAGTAACTGTCAGTTAACAGGCTCCTGAATTAACCAGAAGTAGACTCCCAGGCTGGGTTCAGTTCCTCTGCTTCCCGAGTTTAAGAATCGCTACGAAATCTGAAATGCACAGAATAACCTAATTAAATCTTTGTTTCTCTGCACCTGTTGAAGATTTCTATCCCACTCCTTATGTAAGTAGACAGGAAGACTTATTAGAAGGATCTTCCCTAAGAGAAGCAAAGTTGTTTTCACAAGCATTTATTATTTTCTTGCATTTTTATGTCTGTTTCACTGCAGGTAAAAGGTGCAACATCAATGTTTTGGTTTTAAGAAGATTAGATTAGAAATCGGTCTTAAAATTTGACTAACAGCAACACATCATAGGTCTAGTCCATTCCATCACACGTGTAATACTCTGCTTTGATGCAGGTATGGTGAAAGAAGGAATTCAAGAGGCAGACTACAATTTCAGCCCTAAAATAGTGCTGTAACAATATGTGGCTCTATTAAACAATTTTTTAAAAGCGAGGAACTTCCACATGTGCTGAAGCATGTAACTGATAGAATAATACTTGACAGGTATTTGATTTGCAATATAGGCATTGCCTTACTGTGTCCCTACTGAAGGTTGGTAGCTTGGCAATCAAGGACACAAAAGCAATTTTCTTTTCCTACTCCCATCCTCATCCTACTCTTAAAACATGACTATTAGTACTCAAACTAACCATACTGCAGTCAAGGCTGCAAAAAGCCCAGTTACATTTATCTTTGAAGTACCTGGTTCACGATAAATTACTTCAGTTACATACATGGGGAAAATTATGCAAATATCAACTCTAACATGAGGACATTCCCTTTTCTCTCTCACATAAGCATGCATTTTCAACTGAACTCTGAGATACCGTATCCACTGCAAAATAGACAGCATGCTTCCTTTTTTAAACGTTCTTTTGTGGAAGAATAGCCATTTCAATGTATTAATCTGCACCTAAACGTAATATCTTAAAAAGAATTGATGAAAAAGGTCTCGTATTTATCTGGATAGAAAACTGACAATATTGGTAAACTGTTGAGTAAGGCTGATCACCTTTTAAAAAGCTTAGGCAAACACAAGATTTGAACAACCTAATTGCCCACCAAGAGCACAACAACATTTTTATGTTGTACATGTTTGATGCCTGTACTGATATCCTACTCAAATCTGCAGTCCGTATGAATGGTATAGTGACTTCTTCCTTGGGGTGACAGAATACATTTATTTAGATTCCAGCTTGTCATACAGCACAGTCTCATGCCCCAGAGTGACTTGACTTATTCTGTTGTCTAGCATAGCACAATAGCCGCTTTCAACACTGAAACTGGTTTCTGACATTATATATTGTCAACTCAATTTGCAAACAGCCAACTTGAAACGATCGCTGTGGACGGAAAGCACGCACAGCAAACTGGGGCTGCTTGACAGCAAGCCTACCTTTGAGAGCCGGGTCACGCATTCACTGCCAAATTTTTTAGTTCATCACATCTAATCTGTAACACGCATAGCAAATCACTTAAGCACAAAAAAATGTCATATAAAACCAGTAATGGCTTATGATACAAGTTACAGAGTCTGCTGATTCTCTCCACCATTTTGAAAGCTCTTAATCTGCAATGGGCAGCTGAGCTTGTGGGACTCTTCTTGTTTGTCGCCTTGCACCGGATTCTTTTCATACCTTTATCTTATTCATTACATACATTAGATGGTTGTCTTGGGCATTGAAAAGCAAAAAGGAGTGTATCACTAATCCAGCAATGCTGGATGCATCATACCTGTGAAAAGATTCTCTCTATACTAGACAGCAACGCTGCTCCACTGAAGTCCTGGGGAGCACTGCAACCCATTTCAGAGCAGAAAGAGGTCTTCTCAGAGATCAAGCTGAAGCACAGATGTTTGAATTAATTTTCCAATGACTAGAAATTCTTGAGTGAAAAATAGATCACTGTAGATGATACTCATCTTAAAGTATGACAGAATATTGTATAGGCAGGAAAATATATCTGGCTCGTTACGGAGATATGAAGAGAGGTTGCCTCTTCCCACATGGAAATTAATGAATAAGTTTGCTAGGGATTAGTTTTCACAAATTCTGATGCTCTTCTGAGTTTAAGGCCCAAAGCTGGTGCTCCAAGTTTTCTGTCTTAATCTAGATCTGTTCACCCAACTCATGGAATCCTTCAGCAGGTCGAGAGGATAGTTTCTCCAGAGTTGGATCTTTTTCTGTTTCCTCTTCATAGAGACAAAGTCAGCTTGAGGTCAGCATAACTAAAACTGACTTCTTGCTCCCAGGCATATCACTGTGACCTCTTACTTATTTTAGACAGTAAATTCAACATCTGTTTTGGACTGTCATAATGTCCTGGTTTTGGCTGGGATGGAGTTAATTTTCTTCCAAGTAGCTGGTACAGTGCTGTGTTTTGGATTTAGCATAAGAATAATGTGGTAACACACTGATGTTTCAGCTGTTGCTAAGCGGTGTTTATACTAAGTCAAGGACTTTTCAGCTTCCCATACTCTGCCAGCGAGGAGGTGCACAAGAAGCTGCGAGGGGGCACAGCCAGGACAGCTGACCCAAACTGGCCAAAGGGATATTCTATACCACATGACGTCATGCTCAGTATATAAGCTGGGGGGAGTTGGCCGGGGGGCAGTGATCACTGCTCTGGGACTGGCTGGGTGTCAGTCAGGGGGTGGTGAGCACTTGCATCAATTTTTTTTTTCCTTTCCCGTTTTTTTTTTTTTTTCTCTCTCTCTCACGTTGTTTTACTTTCCATTATTATAATATTATTATTACTTCAAGTATTAAACTGTTCTTATCTCAACCCATGAGTTTTCTTGCTTTTGCTCTTCCAATTCTCTCCGCCATCCAACCGGGGGGCGGGGGAAGGGTGAGCGAGCAGCTGTATGGAGCTTAGTTGCTGACTGGGGTTAAACCACGGCACATAACTAGGACATCACTTCTTGCAAGTCCTAGCAAGGATCAGATCTCTCTTCATCTACAAACCCAGAATTCTTATCTCAGTCAACCCTCATTATCTTCCACACTGACCAGAGAAACTTGTGTTTTCCTGGCCTAGCACAATGCGGTTCCAGCCTCACTGCTACTAGTGGCTGTGCTGGCGGTTTTGGACACTACCAGAACAAATTTGTCATGCATATTAAACACATGCATGCACAGGCACATACAAATATATAACCCAAGATGCAAGAACATCTTCAGGGTCCTCTCTGCTTTTACGTATGTCTTCAAGAGAAATTTATTCCTGTGGACTCCAGTTATACTCCACCAACATATCGCTTTGTTTGGTCTAGAAGCACAAAGGCATTAAACAATGTAATCAAACTGTTGAGTTACCAGATGAAGTAGTATAGATGTTGCTGCATATATTTTCACAGATAATCGAGCAGAAGAACACAGTGGTTAACGGCTTAGCCTGAAGTTACACAAGTGTGCAAAAGCCAGAACTACGAGAAGGACATTTGACTCTAACCCACAGCTCTGCATTTGTCAGTCTTTGGTCACGGCCAACCTGGTATTCCTCATTTGTCCACTTAATGTCCCAAGTCATTTGCTGTCCCCCACTGGGCGTTAAGTGACTTGCATTGCTTTTCGTGAAGCTACACATAGATAAGCTTTGTCTGCATGAAAAGGAAAAATGTAATAAACAGCGTATAGACTTTAATTTTGGTGTAACCTAGATCAGTTACAAAACAACTTCAATAAGTTGAGCTAGAACAGAAATAAAAAATATTCATGATACCTTTCAATTAAATCAGCTTTAAAGTATCTTCTCAGATCAAACTGTCACCGACTTTTCCAAAAGCCTTCTTCTAAAGTAGGAGAAGATAGATCTGGGTGAGCATTATTTTTCAGAGTGCTTCAGCGATTAGTAGTTGCAGAAAAAAATACAACTCTTGCCTGAGACAGCAGACCTATTTCATGTGGTAACTGTTTCACTTTTCCCTTTCTTAATGAGAATTTATCTTTTTCAAGAAGCCCACAGCTGACAGGAGATCTACATCTCACTATTAAAAAACTCAGTATTCTTCCTGGTTACTTTAATAATAAGAAAGAAAAAGGGTAATGTTTAGAAGACAGCTCTTTATGCATACAGACACACTAGCACAGGAGGACTCCAGCTTTTCTGTTAATAGTATATAATAGAATTCTACACCATTCTGTATTTTCTAATGCACTGGAAAACTCTCTCCTTCACTCCAGATGTCAACAACCTCCACAATTACTCTTTCTTACTCCGGTACCTGAATCACCAGCTCCTGCCAACGGGAGACCTGCCCGTTCAGGGAGAGCAGAGTACTGCCTTACAAATGTGCAACCCGAAGAAGAAGTGGTGAATGTTTTTCAGTAACGATGTGCGCTGTAGTTCAGGCACACAGTGTGACCAGATCCCCTCTGCCAATGAAATGCCCACTGCTTTCAGTCCAGAGGAGGTTACTTACGAAAAGGACATACATGCTTATGCTCCTAAAAGTAAATGGCTGTTCCTGGGATAAACTTTCCACACAAGAGGAAAGTGCCATTTTGCAGTGGGTATCAGCCTGCATACAAGTAACAAAACCGCCTCCAGTGACTCAGAGAGGACGTGCAAATGAGAGATTGTGACCAGGAGGCCGGAGCCAAAGCGGCCGCAGATGTGGAGGCAGCTGAGCCCATTGCACGGATCACCCAGCCAGGCAGTGCCAGGGCAGCGCTGCTCTTACCTGCAGAGCCTGGCTGTGGGGCGTACGGCACCCCTCACGCTGCCCCAGCCAACCTGCCCAGCCATCGGATAAGCAGAGAAAGGTTCACTTTTTTGGATGGATCAAGACAGCCCATCGCATTTGTTGACAGAGAAAAAGGTCTTCGATCTGAAGTGTTTTAATTGTGCAGTGCGAATGACACAGGTCCAAGTTCCTCCACCTCCTGATGGAGTTTGAAAACAGATCCAACACTTCGGAAAATTAGCAGAATGCTACCCCAAAAACATCTATGTAGCCTTCAAGATCAGTCACCTGTAATCAAGGACAGCACACTACCAGCCAGCTGTGAACCTAAAAATGCACGCCCCCGCCTTAGCACAGCACCCGCAGCCAGAAGTGGTAAACCCAGATCCTCAGGAAGGCTCTAAAGCACTCACACAATTTTTGGACCGTAGCTTTTTTTTTTTCCTGGTGTCCTGCCAACTTGGAGACCAGCTAGAGTTCACATTTACCTGCAGGAAACTGCAAATAATCTGAAAGGTTTAGTTATCATCTCCCCTTTGCCAGCAATGAAAATGTGTTGCCTTCATAAGGCGCAGCGACCTGGTTCAGGAACGGCACGGCGACAAACACTGAGTCGCTCGGGCCATCAGCACACAGACACCAATGTGGTGGATGGCAAATGGCGTTTATTGTTAAGCAACACAGCAATATATACCTTAGGTTTATGATGTCACTTCCTTCTGCTTACATCACACACTAAATGCTATTGGCTACTAGGAGAGGGGCCTTATCTTTCCATACAGCACGATATCTTCCGGCTGCCAAAACCTAACTTCCGTCTACAAAAATGCAGTTTATATTGCTGGGGAAAATATTCCTATACTGTTTCTTATTTTGCACGGTGACAGTAACTGACATGACACTAATGCTATATTCAACTGTTCATAGTTAAAACCAGACATAGATGTAGGAAGAATAAGCACAGAGCAAAAAAACATGTTACTTTCGGGAAAAAGGGAGGAGAATCTGAATAGGTACAGTCTACTCGATTTTTTCAACGAAGTTTATGAACCTTGGCAGAAAAGGTTTTCATACATTACAACAGAAAAAAGCTTTGAGAAACAGACACACCTGAACAGATGAAAAAAAAAAATTTTTTTTATTATTATTTATTTTACAAAACACAGTAATAGTTTAGGTGATCAGGAAACTGTTCACAGAAAGCAATGCTGACTAGTGCCTTTGGTGGACAGGTCTATTATACGTTATCCTGACAATTATCTGAGACTACTAAAGCCAGGCCTGTGTCTTAAATAACCTATGTTGACCAGAGAATGCCCTTCATGTCCTTCAGATATGAAAATAATGTCTCAAGGACTCACTGTGAATGGCTTTATGAACAGGAGATCTGTCACGGTACATGAAATATTAAAATATAAAGTTAGTATCCCCTTAACAGACATTAGAATTTAGAGAGAAAAAAATATTTTTCTCTATATTCTGTATTATTTTCTCTATATATTCTATACATAGAATTTTCTCTATCCTAATGTGTCCCTAGCAGACATTAGAATTTATGGAGAAAAATTATTTTTCCTAAAGCAAAATATTCTTCTCTACTAAACTGTTCTCTGCTATAATGTACTGGAGTTAGAAACATCAAACCACCATAGCATGTATTAACCTACAAACCATTTATTGTTATAATATTAAAAGGCCATGGTACCAGTGTATTAAGCATGGTATTAATACATTAAGTAATAGTTGAGCAAAAATACAGTCACTAGACAGATAATCAATGAGAGTTAGATTTGCCTTAGGCACTAAATATACTTTATTATACAGTCTTCCGAAGTGTTTTCATATGAAGAAAAAGAACAAGTAACCTATATAGTGAAAACATGTAATTTCATACCATGAACCAGTTTTGCATTCCCCCTTTAGCTGCGTTTTATGCAAAAAGAAAGAAAAAGTATCCACTTTGTAAACAGATGTGTATTTTTATTGGCCTTGATCCTTTCTGTGAAGTCTGCTGTGAGGCACAGTGCTTATTTACACTCGAAAGTACTGGAAAGAACCTGAGTTTCACCAAGTCAGCCCCAGTGTTTCCTCCATTAGAAAAATTACTTAGTTTTAAAACAACCCATCTCCCTAGGCATAGAACAGATGTACGCATTGACAATACGAAATACTAACGAACAAGTTTGTATGGCAGAATTTGTGACTGTTGATGAACATTAGTTCCTTAAACATTTAGAAAATAAGGAATATTTTGCAAGGTGAATGAGGGACTGTTATTTGTCTGTTGCTAAATAAAAAAAATATTAATAATGTTGAACATTATGACACTGGAATCCCAGGGAAGATGCAAAACATTAGTGCAGCTTGTAGAAGATAAAATAAAAACATGAATACCAATTATTTTTCAAGAAAACTCCATGTCAAATAAGACTAGATTGCATGAAAACTGAAAGAATGAGACAGTATGTATCGCACATTAGCAAAATCTTAGGCGTTCCCTCAGCGGAAAAAGGAAAAAAAAAAAAGAACTTAGGCACAAGTTACAAGAATAGCAGCAACTCGGAGAAAGAATGAAAGTACCACGGTCAGTCAGGTGGAGACAACATACGTGACTGACATGAAAGCCAATATATGTGCAGCACAGCGCTGCTTCTCCTTTTAATCTTTTATAAACTTAACAGAGCGTTTTACAGGGAGGGTAAAACCCGCTGACCGGTGGAGCCATCCCAGCAGCGGCATTCCCTCACGCTTGGCAGGGCTTTACCGCCTTTTTATCAGACGGTGTACTGGGGAAGTGGGCCAGCAGCTGCCTGTGCCAGGATCAGGGGATCTACGCAAGGACAGAAATGTGTCCCATACTTAATATTTATCAGAAATTTTGCCATTTAAGTAAGGAAGCTGTCATGTCATTTATTGCTACCTGCATGCATTTCGCCCATGTGTAAAATAAAGATACATTTATCAGGGGGATCCAGGTTCAGCACTGCAGACCAAGAGGTTACCTTGAGAATCACCTAAAGTGGCAAACTGCTGCTTTAAAAGCGCAGGCTCTGTGCCTGCATGCTGCTTTCTCCCCAGCCTGACTACACACACTGAATTCACATGGCTATCAATTGCACGAGAAGCCCATGTGCTTTTTCCTGCATGGGAAGGATGAAGAAGCAGACAGAACATCCAGAATTTATAGCCTCCTTCTTGTGCATTACCTTGTGCAGTGAGGTTGTCCTCCCTATTTTTTAGACCTGCTTACCAGCTGCAAGTTCATTTATTTACTTCTGGCATTATTTTAACACAACTGACCAAGCAGACTTCCAGATCTTGGTGAAGGACAAAAAAGCCCAACAAAAAATATCTAGGAGCCAGATCTCTACCCAAGTGCAAAACGCCCCTCTAACCAGGTTCATGAGGCACCTGACAAGGAGTTAAACTAAAGGTCACAGTTGCTACCACCATCGCCCATGCCTAGGATCCATACATGCAAGTTGACTGGTATCAGCTGTGATAGGGGATTTATGCAAAAGTAACTAAGAAATAATAAAACACTAGCAGAAGTAATTATAGGGGAAAAAAATCATTGCACAGCTTATGAGACAATAAACTTCTTTAGAAAAGGATGGAAGGGTCAAAATGGAAGCTGGAATGTGATGTTAAAATAAGTAAGGAACTGGCTAGTCTGAGTCTTCTTATATTCTTAAGTTTAGCAGTATTCTGCAAAATTCATATGGCTCGAACATCCTTGCTGGCAGTGTCACTGACAGTGCGTGACAGTAGTGTTTTGCCTCCCTGAAGCTCAAAGTTGCCGTAAGACATTAATTTCTCTACTAATATCCCTAAACCCACAACGCCAGGAAACGTAGGCACTTAACCTCTGGATTCACCACGTAGCTATTTCAACGA
>NW_008824243.1:3687204-3699532 GCF_000699105.1 Pygoscelis adeliae
AGAGCGGACTACTAGATACCTGCAGTTGTTTGCAGCCATCTGTATCTGCTTCCCACTTCACAGGGGATCTCTGGTAGTGTTTAACAGAAATATCAAAGGTAAACATCACTGGAATGTTTTTGGAGGGCAACCTTTGAACAGTAACAGAAGAAAAGAGCTCACTTTCTTCAGTTACCAACTCCAGAAGTTTACAAGGTGCCAGCACATGGTGTAATCATTCTGTATTTTTCAGATTTAAATCACCCAATGAAAAACCTGAAAACAGCCATTGAGCTTTTTATTCCTCACGTTTTTATTGAAACAGAAGACTGCTTCCCACCCCCATACACTGAGAGGTTATAAATAAAATATATTGAAATAAGTTTCTCAAAGAAATGAATGTCTTCAGCTTCTTACCTCCCCAGGAGAAGTCTGACATCAGTTAGTTGCTTACCCATCACATGTTAACCACTACATAATACTAATCAATGCAGCTTATCACTTGCCATGCAACACCACTAAATAGTTATTATATTAATAATATTATAAATTATTGACATTTGATAGCTTAATTATTGAAATTTTATAACTTCTTATAACAAGGAGTTTTTTCCGCAACTTTAAAAGAGGGTTTGGAAAAAAAGCCCAAGCTGCCTCTTTTCTGTTGACCGATACCAACAATGCACGGTCCTACAAATGTAATTAACTGGGCTTAAAAAAAAATAATAAAAAAAAAATCACACTTGCAGTCAGGAAAGGGCATAAAATAGAAATCCAAGTGGCCTCTTTGTTTGCAGACTGACAGGTTAACAAAAACTTCTGGCCTTAAAACAGGAGAAAGTTGAAACTTTTAAGTGATAAGAGAACAATGGGTAATTGCAATTAATTGCGGAGAAGTGCAAAGCTGGCACCGCAGTCCCCGAGGGCGCAAAGAGCGGAGGCAGAATTCAACACAGGCTCCATCCATAAAGCACTGAGACCAAAAGCAAACACATACAAAGCAGCACACGTGAAGGTCACCAGATAACAGTTTGAATGATTAAACACTGCTAGAGACCCTCCCGGCACCAGTCCCAAAGCATACTTGTCTTGCTAGCATTTGCAGGTCTACTTGTGACGGTACAGCTATCGATTTCTTTAAATTCTGTCACCAGCAACCTTCCCCGCTGGACCAAATCTCTCAGACGTGAGACCACTGGTGCTCTTCAATAAACAGCGATAAAAACATACATGGAAGAGTAACTCATAGTGGTGCCGAGCTGACCCCACCACCTCCCAGCAAACCTCATAGACCTGGCCACGCCGCCCAAAGGCGCTCTGAAGGACGCAGCAGAAACAGAAACACATACTCCTTTTGCTTCTTTCTGCAAGTGCCAATGACCACGTGGTGACACCTTGCTTGTGCTGCCTCTGCTCCCATGCCAGTACGTATCTCTCCCTGTGAAAACCCCCTCTCCCAGCAGTTTGGGATGGCAGTGCAGCGGGGTGGCTTTTTAAGCTGATATACGCACAGGGACTGCGGAACTAAGATTAGGCAGGCTAGTGCTGGTCCACGAAATCATGGTCCGTGAAGTGATTTTCCTAACTTGTTATTTGGGATAATCATTAATTATATTATTTATTACATTATATTTAACAATACACTTGTATATTTATATAAACACATGTATTTATAGATACACACACCCTTACTGTGTTATAATATTTCAATAAATATATTATTATATAATTTAATAGGTCCTAATAGTTAGGACCACAGATGCAGACTCCACATTTGGAAAAATACTATTAGTGCTAGAATCCTTTCCGTATTTATATCTTTGTTGTAGATAAAAAGAAAAAAAAAAAGCAGGGTTCTTTGGGAAGGGGGGGTTGGTTGTTCATTTGGGAAGGAAGGGAATTAAACTGAATGAGAAAAGTTAAAGCCAAGCCAAAGAGTTTCCTAGGGTGTTTCCCCTATTTCCCCCCATTTTCCTTCTGTTTCGTTGTGGATGAAGCAACTTCATAGTCTGGAAGTGCTGGACTTACAACGTTCTACAGCTTTAAATTATGAACTCAGTATTGTACCCTAAATCATACAGCACTGCCAAGCTGAAGTGAATATTAAAAAAGTCTTGTCAATAGTTTTCTTGGATTTTATTTGCCTACTAGAAAACAAGGTTGAGATTGGTATTTTTGTTTTAAAAAATGCTTTTTCTTTAGGAAACTAGTCCAATTTCCTTCCAGTTCAGTTAGGGTTATCTAAAATTTTTATAAATCCTTAATTTAAAATTAAGTTTTTCTGAAAATCCTAAACATTTGTCAGTTTAAGTATTTAGAACATTAGCTGTCTCTCAAAAATGTTCATGCTTTGGCTAACTCATTCTGAGCCTTGAATGCTTCATGGTCCGAGTAAAGAAAATGAAGAAGGTGAAGAGTAAAGTCAATTATAGCCAGCAGCTATAAAGAACAGGAGACATCTACTTGACAGCCTCAGATTGACCCAAAAAAGCAAAACCCTGCACAAATTTATCCAACGATACACAAACACACATGATACTGCACCCAAAACCTTACTTAAAATCATTATTACTCATGAGGTAAGCACTAACAGGTTACAGAATAGAAAAACTGAAGCTGACTTAATGGACAGTGAGGCAACATTCTTCTTCTTGTTTAGAAACAAAGGCTTGATTTGCCACACAGTAGTCATACTCTGCTCTGAAGACCAAATGATTCATTTCCTCACAAACCTTTCTAGTGCAGTGAGCATTGTATTATCAGCATGCTTCACGTAGGCTCTAGCAGTGCACATCTAGAAGCAGATCTACAGTATATAAATATTTATAATTTATAGAACATATCTTTATATATAGAATATATAAAATTATGCTAATTATTATAGCTGTGCAACTGAAGTAGTGACAAGCTTAATGTCACCTTCTAACAGCTACATAACATGAAAAGACTTAACGGTGCTACTGACGTGGGGAACTTGCATTAGTAGTTAGCATATGGCAAAAGTAATGAATTGAAATTTGTAAGAGCTACACAATAAAAGATGGTAATCGTCAGCAGAGCCCATGATAAGTAAAGAATCAGTAAAGAACGGATTGCATATACGTAACGGAGAGTCATTGCTTGGGCTTTTTTGCATTTAGTGCTGGACACTGGGACTCCATTGCGCATTATATGGTACTGTTACTCTTGGCACATGCAGTAAGGTTCTGCTGAAAGAAACGTGCATGACAAATTCCACATGCAACTGAGTTGTGGGGCTGGGCAAAACCAAGCAACTCTGGTCCCTGGGAGATTCGACACCTGCGTTCAGTTGTGCCCCATGCCACGAGTGAGGAGCAATACCAAAACCAAACGACGTAAATCTCAGAGAGCCAAAGGTTCCCAAAGATCAAAAGTGGCCAGTGAGACAGACTTGTCACTGGAACAAACAAATCTTGATGGGAAGAGTCAACACTGCAGAGCACCCTGGAAGCAAGGAGGATGTTTTTTTCCTATTTGGCAGTAGAGACACACATGAAATTATGGTAAAAAACACAGTCACTAATTCTGGGTGTCCAATTTAAAACATCTATGCCTGCTTTTTTGAGACTACTTAACACTGTGTGGTTATTTACACACTTCAAACACAACTGTCAACTGCAATCAAAGTTATAATGTTAAGCAATTCTATTAATTGGACTGAATTAAAATTAGTTATAAATCCTAACTGAGGCACCTACAAACTGGAGAACATAGAATTTAGGACCCCATGTGAACAGGTTAGTTTAGGTGATGTAGAGGTACACAGAAAATCCATGGAGATGGAAAGTCACTTATCAACAATTGGAGTTTCTTCAACGTATGGAGTCTTATATGCACATTCACATACTCAGTGTACATATGTAAACAAACTTTTCAGTAAAAAAACCACTTTGACTCCAGCATTACCCACGGGCAGCATGCTCCTTACCCCTCTGTGTCTCCATGGAAAACAAGACTGACTTTAAAATCTCAGTTCCAAAAATTAATTCTTAAAACGCTGTCCTACACACGGTCCACTGACTTGAAGTGATTCAGATCATCTGCTGGACCACACAGGGCTTGTGAGACAAAAGTTACTGTTTGACGATCTGGCGCTGGATGAACGGATACCAAGTCTCAACCATTTCTTGACAAAAGAAGAGATGAGGGTGAGGAGTAAAGAGGCATTCCCACCAAAATACTAGATGGGACTTCCCGTAATCAAAAAAGAATTCAAATCTGACCACAAAATTGTGATCAACCTGTCACAAGGGGTCTTTCTGACTCATGACAGTACAAAGGCAAATGTAACACTTGCAAATTAATGTATGTTGCACGGTTCACCTAAGTATGTGGTTGTGTTCACATAAGCATAGACTCCTGTCTTGTCCAGTGCTAACAAAACGTTAAGTGTAAGCAGAGTAAGTAGAGTAAGCAGAATATGTCCTCCAGTCTTCAGTGGACCTATCTCTGGGTCAGCTGCCAATCATCAAATCTAGGACAATACTTGCAAAGCCCGGCTTGCAGCGCACCGTTAGATGAGATGTTTCTTACGCTCAATGTGACAGCCAAAGAACCAAAGCTACAGAGAGTGAGCTGCAGAAGCTCTATTCCTGCCCAGGAGAACTGCCCTTCTCTCATCGCTCACTGCTGTAAGGATGAAGAGCCATCCCACATGCCTGAAAATGGACAACCATTGTCACAAATACCCTGGAAGAGAATCTGAGAGCCACCTAGAGCTGAAATGGCATTATCCTGTACTGGTTTTGGAGCCGGACTACGGCAAATTGAAGGTGATTTCTCAAACCAGTCAAGCCGCAATTTGTAAATAAGCGCTCTGCAGATAAAATAAAGCAAAGTGGGGCCTAGCTGCCAATGCCACTGTCACCGTTCTGTTTGACAAACAAAAGCATTTGGCATCCTGTCAGAGTCACAAATGGGTCTTCATCTTCTCTTTCGCTCCGACAATGTAGCATAGTTCCACGAAAACACCTGGGATGAGAAAAAATTACTTCAGTGACCCTTCTGGCTTACAGCACAGCTACCTCTTATTGACGCAGCCTCTGGCTGGAAGGGCTCCTGAAGAGTGCCAGGAAAGGTGAGCTTTACAGCAGCGGGAATCCATCCTTAAACTGCTGGAAAGGGTGTTGCAGCATGCCAGCGTCCGAGGGGATGTAATCCCAGGCCAAGCAGAGCCTTCGCTTCACATCTGAAGAAATGTTTGTGTGCCCCAAAGCCTATCTACTTTTCCCCCCTCAGCTGCACTGGTAGGCATGACAAAAGCCATTACATAAACTCCACAAGTCTCATCTCAGTAATACCCTTCGACCACTGCCACTACAACAGTGTTACTCCTCCTGCATCCACAGCGGCTTGTAACAAAAACCTGGAAGCCAGGAGGCTCTCTGCCTTATCTGAGGAAACGCAATCACCCGAAGCGTGCAGTTTGTCAAGTATCAGGTGTTGGTATCAGGATACCAGACCCCAGTAACTCGTGACAGTGTTCGGCAGGCTGTGTGGGTGCTTGACAGATTAATCTACTTGCCAGAAAAAACACAGCAGTGTTGTTTAGTACAACCCACCCTTGCACTGTCAACAGGCGATGTTAGAACAGGGTGACTGGGACGAACGTCAAAACCCACATGTACAAGCTGAGGGTGTGCCTGTCCTCCCTCCAAACACAAGCAGCAGATGAAGCAATGACTGCCAAAGCTTCTGGGCTGAGAGCAGCATGGCACCGTTCATCATTATAACCCCCAGATGGGCCAGTGTAGGCTACAACAAAATATCTACCAAGCTTGGAACAGGATCCTGAAAGAACAAGAAAAATCAGCCCCATTTTTTTTCTTAGCAACTTGCAATGCTCTGACAGCTCTGTGAAGTCCAAGTATGAGATTTCTCCTGAAGAACAGTACGAAAAAGTGCCTTATTATGAAAAATTGCCTTATTTGCCACTAGAAGCAGAAATGGGAAGCAAAAGCTCTTATCTTTTGATCTTCTTGCCATAAGAGGCAGCTCCTTTTCACGTCATTTGCAGGGTTGGGGAGGTACTAATGCTTCACAATGGGCTAGGTGGGAATTAGGACCTGATCTTTTATGTACATCACTATTACCCACTGAAGCAAAAAACCAAATATTTTAAAAAAGTCAGAATTGCAATAGCAAGCCTTAATTAGTTTTTGGTGCCTTTAGCTAAGCTTTTCATTTGAGTGTGTGAGAAATGCTTTAATTAAGCCTCCTTCTGCCTCAGTTTCTCCAGATATCTTCCTGCTTCCGCAACAAATGCCACAGATGCCAGGGACCACAGCTTCCTTCGGTACACAGCCATGACTCACACTGAGGGCAGATCCACTCTATGCGCTCACTAAAGCTTGGGTTATGTGAGCAAAAGAAAATTCAGTAATATCATTAAAGATTGAATTAAAATAAATACATACAAAGAGGCTAAATCCTTACAAGGGAACTTTAGTTCTGGCACTTCCTTTCTTTCACTTGCAAACTTGGCAATCCCCTTTGTCAAAAGAAAAAAAGATTGAAAAATGCTTTTTTTTGCATCTTTTATTTTGCACACCCGCCCAGGAGCAGCATGGTGCAGTACGGTCTTTATATCCACAGCGCTGATCTCTGTTACCTGAGATAACAGAACAGCTGATTGCAGTAACAGGTGGTCATTCTCCACATGAAAAGACCAAGAAATCATTAATGATGGATCTCCCAAAGCATGAATGCCAAGACATAACCATGGGCTCTCAGCTAAGGTTTAGAAGACCGTGTAATCTTCAGAAGAAAGACTCTGCCAGTTTCCTCCAACCTTTAATTATTTCTGTTCGATAGCCTCCAACATGACTTTCCCAGTTGCGTGATTTCATCTCCCTTGGCTCTTTGTTGTCTTCTCCTTACTTGTGCAATCCCAGTTTGCACTTGTCAAGGCTTCTGGTATATTGGGAGTCTCTGCCAGCAACCTAACTTTCCACCTACTATCTTACTCTATATCCTACTCCTTACCAAGTTCCAGTCATCTGCTCCAAAGTCTTAGCCCCCCTTCACGTTCTTCATGTCCCGTGTTCATGTACTATCCTACTCATCACATAGTCCAGTTTCTTGTGAAATCTGTACCCATGCTCTCCAATCCTCCTCTTCCCTATGTCACTTGGATCTCAGGTTCCTCCCAAAGCCACCTGGCCCTTCGATCCCTCACACTTTCTGCCCAAGCACCAGCAGAGGAACCACTGTGAAAGAAGAGAGGAGTGGATGTCAGATTTGAGAGATGGGACAGTGCTGAGCCTCTCTGCTCACACACCTGCTCACTTTGGAGAGGTCACATACAGGCAATCCTGCCAGCCACAGCCATTTGTGAGGGGACAAGGTACAATCTGGTGGTCAACGCCAGGGAGCATAGATGTTGAGGGTTCATAAGGCTAGAAGAGACCTCAAAGAGCAATCTGTTTCACCCCACTGCTCCAGAAAGAATTCAACTATATTTATGTTGCTCCTGACTAATATTCAAACAACTTTTAATGATGCTAAAATCCTGAAAATCCCAATTCAATCATCTATTCCATTGCTTCAGTTTCATTAATGCTGAACCCATTATGTATCATCTGGTTGAGCACAAGCATGGAGGACATTGCTTCACAACGCCTTTGTGACATTTGAAGGTTATCACGTCTTGTTCACCCTGCCACTCTTCTTTCATTGGAGCTGAAACAACTCCAGACCTCTCAACCTTCCTTTCGTAGGTCGTATTTTCTAAATCTTTAATTATTTTCATTCCTTTCCTCTGGATTCGCTCCAATTCATCCACATCTTTCCTGAAGTCTGCATCCCAGCTGGATGGGGTCTTACAGCTGAGGAGGACTATTGCGTGGAGTGGAAGTATCACTTCTCGCATCTCCCATGCTGGTGTCCTATCTATATATCACAATACAATGTTTGTCTTTATCGCAGCAGCTCCTCATGTAATCTACCATAAACCACAGCTCTTCTAAAGAATTACCGCCCAATCCCTTCCTTTTACAGTTGGTAACTACAATATCTTTCTCCTATTGAATAACTTAATTTTAATTCCATCTCCAGTATATTCACAGTCCCTCACCGGTTACGTGTCAACTGTGGATGTGGCAAGCACCACTGAGGTCACTGTTGAAAATACTCTGTAGTACTGGATGTTGAATAAAGGCAGACTCTCTTATTTTATTTGCTCGAGTTTTCACAGGTGAATGTGTAAAAACTACAATATTCTGAAGACATATGACAGAAAATTTGGGCAGGCTTTCATGAAGATGGTAAAAATGCAGATCTTTGATAACAGGGCACTGCCTTAACATGATCTGGAGCTTAGATGCAAACCAGAATGAAAATACCATGTTTCCAAAAGATCTTAGTTTTTTTTTTTTTTTTTAAACAAGGCAAAACAATTAGTCTAATTCTCAATTAATCATTTGGCTGAATTAAAACAAAAATTAGCCTGAGTCATAAAGACATGTGATGAACTACAGCCCACGATTAAAACTTGGCAAACTTATAAGCAACAGAAAAGAGGTTTTACAATGGGGAAGTCAGTTCAATTTTGTTGGCAGATGGTCCCACTCAACCCAACTATATCACGTGTGCATCAACAGATACCCACAGGTACTACAGATTCACATGGGTTTCAATCACTGTTTTTCTTTGTCTTCTGGGCCAAACTGTTCCACAGATCACTGTAATTGTACCTTTTTTTTTCCTGTGCTAAAAAGTTTCAAACGTGGCCTTACTAAAGGTCAGAGAGAAAGACAGCACGTTACTTTGAGGAAAATCAAATTTCTTTGAAGAGCAACACAAAAGTCAGTATCTTGTATAGTTCAGTTCACTTTAATTCTTTTCATCACACTCCCTCCGCATTTCAACTTAACAATAAACATAATCTCTTAGGTGCAGCACCCTTCTGCAGAAGCCTCACCACAAATCACTAGATTGAACTGCTTTATGAAGCTGCCCAAGTCTGACTGCCGACCTTCAAAACGTGCCGAGTAATGAAAAAGGTGCTCGAGCAGGTCAGCAACGTGCACAGCATTTTGCACACCCAAACACTAAAGTGCGAGGAAAGCTTTTACTTATTTGGATCATTTTCACATAGGTCTTCTTAAGGCAATAAACGTGAAGAAAATAAAGCCTGCATATGTGTTATCATTTAAATGACAAGCTTAACCATTTCAAAGCAGCTTTGGGATGTGAAGTATTTGACTTAACTGATTTTACTTTATGTGTTGGTTATCACAAATGAAGGTAGTCAACAGAAAAGTCGTAACTACCCTTACTTAGCTACATCACTCTGTCCCATGAATTAAGATAAGCTGAATATGGCAGTATTTTCTTAAATAGCCTTGTTAGAGGCATGAAACTTGTATTTCTGTAATTTGGCATACAGTATGCATATACAAAGGAGAAACTGAACTATGTTTAAAAATGTATTGATGTACTTTATACATTTATAGTAGCATCTGAATCATCTTCACTTAACGTGTTGCGCAACTGCGGCATAAGGCATTTGCCCAGGATAATATGCAGCAAGATCTTTACATTTTTCTTCCCACCGAACTTAATTAACAAATCACTGTGATTCAGCCCATGTGACACACTGGCTTTTGAACAGTATTAATTAAAAATTATTTGTTACAAGTCAATTTCATTTCCTTGTAAGACTTCATCAATTTAAGTGTAAATGCTGAATGTAAAGTATAGGTAAATGCTCTACGCTCCTGACAGAATGCATTTTAGTTCTTAAACAAGGAAATCCTGTGAAATACAATGCAGAGAATCAAAAGGAGTGAAAGTCCCGTCAGGAAGCGATGGGAAACAATAAGCGTAAGGTCTATACAAGAACTCATTGTTTCCTAAAGACAGAACTCACAGAGTTTCATGGAAACAAACACACTTTTTATCCATCACTAAGTGATTTAAATAACAGAAAACTAGAATTTGGCCCCTCCAGTGGAAGCACTAATGTAATTAAAGTTGACAGTGTAACTTGGTTGCCTTCTATCACGTTATTCAAAACCAATGAATTCTATTCTAACATGCACTTCATACAAATTTATTAAGTCTTATTCAAATACATGGGATCAATGATGATATATGGGTGTTTAGAGCATCTCAGCATTTACATCATGCTAATGGAAGCTATTACGCAACTACATTGTCCTGAGTCTGTTAACTCTAAAGAAATCGACTGTACTTTTCTAACATGCCAGTAGTAGGCTTATTCATATTTGCTATAACTCTTATTTGGGCCTTTACGGAATAAAGACTGTGCATTGATTTTGTGTGAGGGGAAAAAAAAAAAATCCCTCCTAACAATAAGAGTCAGCGATTTTCAAATATGAATAATTCAGAATATGGAAAAAAAAAAATCTTTTTCTTCTCTTGGCTTGTGAGGGAAAAAAGTCAAAACAGTCATTTAAGCTTATGCTGTCTATAGAAAAACTCTGTTTATGTTAGACTTCACTGTAAAACAACAACCGAATATATTCATATGCATAAATTCATCATCACATTTCAGTCAACACTTACTATGCCATGTATTTCTTATTTAAAAAGAGCTTACCTGACACATCTACAGGAGGAATATATTGAAATAACCCTAAGCTACATTACTCACACAGATGTATAAATTTTCAGTGACTGAGATACCTGGCAAAACAGTATTCAGAGCGAATAAGAGGCAAAGCAGAAGAAACTGCAAAAGTTATTCTTATTGCTGTAATCAGAAGTGTGAAACTAAAAAGGCTGCTTTTTAGTATCTGCAATTAAAATGAGATATTATTGCCAAAGTAACAGTCCCTTTTAAAATTAAATATATTCTGTTTAAGTTTTCAGGAACTGGATGTTAAAAAAAAGAAAAAAAAAAAGATTTTTACCTAATGCATTACCAATTCACCACTGCTACTACCTGCATAACCTCACAACAGACCAAAATAAGACCTATAAGGAACAAAATTAGAAAAAAAAAAAAGAAAAAAGTCAATGTCTTAGCACAGAACACAGCAAGACATTCATACTTTACACCAACTGTGTTTGCTACCAGTGTACTTTTAAAAATCCCATTACACAGCATATAGGAAAAAATAATCATTGCTCATAAGTGTGAAGCAATTCTCTCTAAAATGCAGGATTGCCCCCATGGCTATTTGAAAGGGTCCTTAATTTGAGAACAGGATGCTCTGAGGCACGTTTTCCTATTGGAGAAAAAAGACCCAGTAACAAGCAGCAGATCTCTCTTTGCTGCGTGCCGTATTTATTAACAAAGATCTCAAGGTAATTCTTGTAATTATCATCAAAGTGGGACATAAATATACAAATCGCTTCCATATAAAGTTTCGATACACTTCACAGTGTTAAATTCAAGCTCATTGTTGCAATGAAATATTCAAAACCAAACACAACCTCTAATCTGATAAACTGACAGCAGCCAAGGAAGAGTTGGATTTGTCAATTTGATGAGTTCCTGACCTGGATTCAGACCACGTAAAGTAAGTTATATGCAGAACAGCTAAGTACTGCCTGTATTAAAAAATATCAGTGGCTTTGTTGGAGAAACTCACAATAATATATGCCCACTGATTAATGTTTTGATATAGTTAAAAGACTTAATTTTCTATGCAAGGTGCAATTAGAATTATTTCAGTGATGGGAATTTCTTGCATGTGCATTACTAAGTACCAAATAAAAGTCAGTTCTGACTCCAATTTGTCATCTTTAATCTGGTAAAATGTAGGACCTGCTCCATGTTACTGCTATCGGGTAGCTTACATAGCTCGGATTCTACGAAAAGAGCTCTTCTCATACAATTGCTATACACCGTTTACGGTATGTACAGACTATCTCTTTGGGAACGTAACGAATTATATTATCTGTATATCTATTATCGACAGAATATCCGTTATTAGGCCTGCGGTTGCAAATTACTCTTCCCTCTCTCCGTGCCCCCATCCCCCATCCACCCGACAGCAGATCACTTTCAGTGCCATTATTGTCAGGCATATTAAATTTTCAGGACGCACAGTTGTGGCTTCCAGGTCTCTATTTACCCCTTGAACTGTGTTTTTAACCGGGCATTTTTACACTTAAAATGACAGAGCGGAGGCGTGATAACATTTTGCATGCTGCAACTACAGAGAAGCAGATTTGTAATTGGCTCATGTTAATACCAGCAAAATTAATTAAAAAAACCAAACCCTCGTTCATTAAAAAGCTCTTAATGACACAGGAAAGATTCGTGTTACGCATATTTGTAACTCTAAAATGGACATTTTCTAACTGAAGAGATTGTGCAAGACAACAACTTCCCATGCAAAATACTGCTACCTCT
>NW_008824243.1:3699672-3700136 GCF_000699105.1 Pygoscelis adeliae
TAAATGGCTTGCGGGAGCTTAGACAAAGCAATGCTGCTCTGGAGAAGCATCGCGTGAAACAAAGTCATCTTTCTGACAGCTCCTGCTTTTCAGCGAAGCTGAAAGAATACCGGACTCTCTGGGAAAACGCTAACAAAGGAAAAACAGAAGGAATTTGAAGGGACCGGCCCAGCCGTTGAATTCCCCGGCAGCAATAAAGTAGCACCTTCCGAAAATCACCCGCACGCCTCCTTACGCCTTTCACTGAACAAAGGCAGCTGAGCACCGGTAGGTAAGTACTTACATGGGGTGGTCGTGTGGCCGTCCTCCCTGCGCATCCGCCCCCGCTCGCCTGACACACCGCCGCGATCGCTCCTCGTCGGCATTAGCAAGCGAAATGCCACACGGAGCAACAGCCGCCTCGGACGGGCGACACAAAGCGGCGCGGGCGCGGACGCGGACGCGGGCACAGGCACACACCCACG
>NW_008824243.1:3700468-3700902 GCF_000699105.1 Pygoscelis adeliae
CGCAGCGCCGCGCCCCAGCCCCAGCCAGCGCCTCTCCCCAGTCCCTGCCTTCGCCCTCGAACTAGGGTTCGGCTCCTTTTGTCGGGAAGGAAGGGGTAAGGCTGGATTTATCCGGATTCAGCGGGATCCCGCTGATGTTGGCACCGTTTAGCCCCCCCCGTCGCACTGCCCAAAGAGGAGAGATCCGCAGCTCTGGCTGCACCCCGGCTCCGAACCCGAATTGGTTAGCATCTCACAGTAAGAGCAAAGTCTGAATCCAGCGCCTGGCTAGCACTATAACCAGACACATCTTTATCCCCTTCATTTGCTGAAAAATGGGAGGAACTACAAGAAACAAAACAAAAATCAGCTGTTCCCCAACACAGCAGTGCAGAGAACAGCCTCCCTTCTTTCCCACATCCTTAAATCCGGTATTTGTATCAGCTCGTCTGGGG
>NW_008824243.1:3700965-3723879 GCF_000699105.1 Pygoscelis adeliae
CTGGTTTCCCGAGTTTCCCAAGGAGAATGCAGTAAAATCAGATGCTGCACTTAGTTCCATCCAGACTCTGCCACTTTTTGAACCAAAATTGATTACGTGATTCATGATCTTCCACTGCTGAGAAAGAAGATGCGTTTTGCCAGCCAGCTCTCCAGACTCAGATGCTGCCTGGACAGAAAGGCCATACGGCTTTGGATCCTGTCTGCTCCTTAACTTTTTGGCCCAGGCAGAAGTGGTCCTTCTGCTATTCTTAAAAGGAACTGGGTCTTACAGAAAAATAACACCCATGCTGGGTCGGACCAAAGAGCCATCTATCATCTCACACATTTTTTTTGTCTCTGACTATGCCCAGTACTGGATATTTTAAAGGAAGAATGTAAGTTTAGGCACGCATTTACTGATACTTTCCCACTCCTTAGTGATTTGCAGCTCGGTGAATTCCTGAGTCAGAAGTGATATTTGTGCAAAAAACTAGCTATATGACTCTGGAATAAATATTAATGGGTAGAATTCATTTTTTCAGCTGCAGCGTTCTAGAGATGACTGCCGTGAGAGGTGCAGTCCGTTCCCTTTTCAGTCCCCTCACGACTAAAGCCATAGGATACAGGGCACAGGTAACTCAGAAACGAAGCTCATGCACCAGCTCTAGTATTTAGATGGCTGTTAAGTATATCGACTGCTATCTTTACATTAGCAATTACATATACATATTTTAATATCCAAAATATATGGATACAAACCACCTCAATTACCAGAGCTGAATTTTGCAGCACTCCTTTGAAAGATTCAGGGGATTTGCTGTGTTTTGCTTTGCTGCTGTTGCAGCATTTACACATTTTTAGGCAGTAGAATTGGGTGGTACAGATAGAAAACGTCAAAAGTAGCCACCAGAAAAGAAGTGAATCCAGCCTTTGCCAATTCCTTCAGATCGGCCAAGTTGCTCAATTACATCAGACCTTTCTTGACTAAGGTTGAGCTTTTTCACTTTCCTGGAGGAGAAAATAAGCTAAAATGAGATTTTTTTTTTTTTTTTTCCCTTAAGGACCGACAATTTCTGGAAAGCAATGCAGCCACAAACCGCAGTAGCAAAGTGATGGATGGGCTTCAGAAACACGTGGCTTTATTAGCAATTCTTTCACTTGGAGTTTATTAGCTGTATCTAGAATTTCTATGGAGAAACCCGAACCTGTCAAGCACGTGCCATGATCGCTAGAAAAGACATGAGTCCACTAGGTGGCACAAATACACCATTTAAAAGCAAGGAGCAAGCCGGGGGGCCTACCTCCTATTCAACGTGATTTATTTATGCATTTATGCAAAGCAAATGGGTACAGAGAAAGATTGCACACACAGCTATAGTCCAGTAATCCACACATCTCTTTTCAAATAAAAACAAGCTCAGATGTCAATGTGCTCCTTTGGACTTAGAGGCTCAATGAAAATCTCCCCGAAGAGCAGTGTCTGCTCCTGCAGACCTTGGCTCACGGCTAACCACGCTGCAACTCATTTCTGTGTTTGCATTCAGGAAAATACGGCTGTCCCTGCTCAGCAGTATTAAAACCAAGGAGAAGCAGCCACTGGCGTTCTCATTTTTCCCCACTTTCCTCCATTTGCCATCATGCCATTCTAGTTAGTTAAAGCAAACAACCTAATCCCTGCACCATCACCTTGAAATGGTAAAGGGCACACCGCTGACCAACCTGGTGGAGCAACCCGGCTCGGATGATGCTGAGCTAGCAGCACACGCAGGTGGGATAGGCAACTATCCTGTGATAAATTCCAAAACTCACCATCTACCTGAGCTCTAATGTAGATGAGTCATACCGAGACAAAACGATGGCAATACAATTATTTTTATACTCACAATTTTAGAAAAGTCAAAGATCATAATATAGACAGTAAGGGACAATTTCACTACAGCTGGATAGGCACTTACCTACTGTTAGGAAAACTTCCCAGAGTCACAGAATTGTTGCCCCTCTGGAGACCGTCTAGTCCAACCCCCTGCTCAAAGCGGGGTCATCTACAGCAGGCTGCCCGGGACTGTGTCCCACTGGGTTTTGAATACCTCCGTGGATGGGGACACCACAACCTGTCTGGGCAGCCTGTTCCAGTTGGACCACCCTCATGGAAAAAAAAAGCATTTTTCTTCCGTTTAGATGGAATTCCCTGTATTTCAATTTGTGCCCGTTGTCTTTTGTACCTTCCTTCCCTGGATACCACTAAGAGACTGTCTCAGTCTTTACTCCCACCCGTAAGGTATTTGTGTACATGGAGATGTTCCCCCCTGAGCCTCTTCTTCTCAAGGGTGAACAGCCCCAGCTTGCTCAGCCTCTCCTCATGTGAGAGGTGCTCCAATCCCTTAATCGTCTTCGGGGCCCTTTGCTGGACTCGCCAGGAATGTCCATGTCCATCTTGTACTGGGAGCCTTACGGAAGACATTGCACTTGGGGAGTTGGTTATCTGGGGCAGGCCGCGTCTGCTCTACCGGGCACGAGCAGCCCGTAGGTGGTGGGCATGGGTGGCTGCCGTGCAGGCGGTCTGCCGGAGTGCCCCGCGCGGGCCTGCGCTGCGCACCGGTGGATGTTGTGACAGAGATAACGTTGCAGCCTGCCAGAAGGTAACAGTTTTTTTTGCCTTGTGGCTAAAACAGTGCTGATAGCACACCAGTGTTTCAGCTATTGCTGAAGAGTGCTTGCACTGTTTTTTCTCTCTCCCCCCGTTTATGCTGGAGGATGAATGTAAGACTTCAGGTCCAGGAATTAATACTGCTGCAGCTATTACGATCTTCGTGTTGCCCAAGAAGGGTCAGAGGAGGGAATGAAACCGGAATGCCTGTATACATGAAGCTAAAAGACCAGGGTACCAAAACTGCACACAACTGGTTTCTTACACTGTTAGCAGAGAAAAAGAGGAAGTATAAAATTCTGTCCCAAAGAATGGTTTAAAAAACCAAAGACGTCTGTGGTCATATGGCTTCATTCAGGAATAATAGGATTTGAATAGGTCAGGCTTGCCACGCGTGCACCAACTTCTGTAGAAAATATTTTCAATTGAAAGATCGAAGCCCTAATCTTAACCTTTTGTAATTAGCATCACATAGGAAGCTGTGTTTCTCAGATTTAGGGTGACAAAAAAGGAACAAATCGTGTTTTCCAACTGAACCCTAGAATTGCTTATTTAACTTTAATTATCTAAATTTTAGGGACATAGCGTAAAACAAAAAAAAATTCTAAGAACTTCTTAAAAACACATTATGTTTAACTGAGCAATTCAGGTTTTAATAAATTGATAAAAACTGTCTTTTTATTGTCTCCAGATTCCTCTGCTTCTGACAATACACTTACTTTGTTTTGCAGAGAAACAGCCCCAACGATTATTGCTTCTCCTTTATTATTTTTCTGATGTTACTTTTCCCCCATCCCCAACTGCAGATAACAACAGAAGACAGACAACGTGAGTATTCGGACTTCTCCCATGATTTAGTGTCTGCCCCCCTCTGCTTTCAACTCACCCCAGCTGAGGACAAAAACAGGTCATGAGGCTTCCATGATCTTCTGATCTTCCAGGTGGTGAGGACAGCACAGAAGCTTCTTGGAGCGGAGTCCAGGCTTGTTTCATACATGACGTATATGGTAGTCCACAGGTTTAAATCTTCCACAAATTTGTGCTTGTTTTGTACTTCATGAAATGAAATCCTTGATTTCAGAGCAAAGTTGCGTAAATATTACTTTTCTTTTATTCCAGTTGCTTACAAAAATGTATACAAAATAATAGTAACAGAAGGTAAAATGACAGCTTTACTATAGTCTGAACATTCGTAATGTTTTAATTTTGAAAAACTAAAGCAGCACAGGCTTTGGTCACCAAAATGATACCAGTTTTGTTATACCACCTGTGCTCAACGATCCGCTAGTTCTTCATAATTGATATTCATGTAAGAGTTACTATTAATTGAAGTGTCATGGTTTTAATTGTAGCATCACAATATACATTTTTTGGTAAGATGAAATGCAGTATTTTCAATAAAATGGAACACTTGCCTTTTTTAAAATTCAGATTCCAATTTAAAAGGGTTTATATACAAAATAAGATATTTAAAAGTCACCCCGAAGACATCGAGAGCAGAACGAGTTCTTTTCTCATTCTTACTGAACTGCTTCATCCTGAATAATTAACGCCAATTAGCATCAGTGGAAACGACTGACTTCATTACAAACGGTATTAATACGTAAGTAACATGTAGAGACGATGCTCTCCCCGTTCCTGTAACTGGCAAATGAGAGACCTAAAAAGTAAAAAGTATGAAGTGCACCCACTTTACGTGAACAATTCCTTCCAAGGGCTCAGAAGCCTAATGCGGTACAAGTATTTTCAGGTACTTCTGAATGGGTGTTCTAAGTTGCTTTTAATGAGTAAAATTTAATACATACAGACACATATTAAATAACAAAACTGACAAAATACAATATATGAAAAATAAAATGGATCTCTATAGCTTGTGACAGCAATTATTTTTCTATGACTATATGAGACAATTAACACATTATTCTTTATAGTTTCCCACTGTAGCAATCAGTGCAAAACAGACAAAAGCTAAAAGCAAAAAAAAAAAAAAATTTTTTTTTTCCATGTCATTTAATGTGTTGTTTACACCTTAGAGATGCTTGTAATGTTAGCTGGTAATGACAGTTGTTTATTCAACGTTAGGCAAGCAGAACACTACACCTGTTGGCCAGTGCAAGGACGTACAACAATACATCCTCCCACTTCCAGTCCTCTGCGCGATAATACACACCGCGTCAACCTGCACGGCGTGTAATCATTAGAAAACTGTATGCTCTTGAGTCGATGAATGATGTGATATACAATTATCTCCATAGATGGAGACTTTAAGAGCATATCGTAAGATTGTGCTTGCTAATCGCATCTTTCTTCGTAGCCTAAATTTGAAATGCTTCCTCTGCTAAATACACCAGGTATTTTAAAGATTAGTTCTCACTGCATTTGCCTAATGTGTGTGTCACAACATAAAGGCCTGTGTCACCTCTCCAACAGCTTGAGCTTAACTGTGTGAAAGATTCCAGGTTTTGTTCGGGTCTTTTAAAGCCAAAATTTGAAAAATACCTCCAGATATGATTCAAAAATTTGAACATAAAATATTTTCAAAGTAATTTTCTAATATTTAAGGGATTTCAACAAATCTTTAAAAATACCATTTTTCTCTTCACTTTTTATTTAATATTGGGATAATATTTAAAATGCAATTTCACACAAAGATTAACCAGAGATGAGTCGTTAGATGACAAAAACATTAATAAAGAATAACTGATATATTTTTTTATTAAGAAAAGGTACAGTAAACAAAATGCATTCACAAAATAGATAATCCATACTTTTAAATACCATGAAGAATGACCTGTAAACAGAAAACACTTGTTAAAAGCCCAAACATAGGAAATCGTCATGAGTATAAAACATACGCTGGCTCAGCATTTGTTTGTTATTCTAACATACTCATGTTGGGTAATCAGCTCAACAATGTATGTTATTCTGTGTTAGCTCACACTACGATGAACAAACTTCTGTAACCATATGAGATAAGCAAAGAGAAACAAAATAGTAAAATGAAAACAAGAGATTGTCATACCAAGTACTCGTTTCCTTCTTATAATTATTGTGTTTGCAAAACAGTAACAAAACTTAGCCAGCCTTGACACAAAACCCGTCAAACAGCCAGCAAAACACAGTCACCCCAGCCAGTTGGGAAAGCAGAATTTTGCAGAGTTGATTACTTCACCGGTTCTCAGAAATTTCAAAGGTAATCACTGATTTAAAGAAAACAGAGGTAGAACACAAGTCAGCCTTCATAATTAAAAAAAAAAAAAGTCCTTGTAACAAGGTAATGCTTCAGGTGCTCAAGTACTGGTTATTCCTTGAAGCTCACGTTTCTGGTGGAGAAAGAAAAAAAATTCAAAATAAAGCTATCTATTATATTTTACTAATGACTATTAGGATAAAAAGTAATAATTAGATTTAGCCTTATATTCTCTTCTGTTATTCCTGAATATCAACTAGTAGCATATTATCTAAAACTCTACATTCAGTTCATTGACTCATTGCTCAAATGCTTAACAAAGTAAATGTGAGACGAGGAGGAAGAGAAAATTTCTTGAGAAGATTAAATCAGATTAGAGAAAAAGACAGTTGTGACTCTACAGAATGGTAATTACAGAGTACACTTTACTGTGCTAAGCTCCCAGGAAGGAATAAATAAGTAGAGTGAAAGATGGTGATAGTACTACTGAGACAATTCTAATGTAATAATCCATTGATAGGTTTAAAAGGCAAGACAGTAAAAAAATAAACTGCGTATGAATTCAGTTGTTAAAAAACACTTTCTCTAAAAATACATACTTCATGAAAATGGGATATTTTCTGGTAAGATATTATGGGACAGAGCTGTCATTGTTAAAACTAAGTTTTAGTTAGCAAATAGTAGGATAAAAATAGTTCACTACATGGTATTCTTCAAGTATAGCAACTGGACTGTTTTTATTCTCTTGGGACTCACTGTAAAGCAAGGAAGACTAAAGACAATTCTCTACTGATGATACTCATTCTCAGAAATATATTATCTATCATTATCTCAGTCAAAATGTTGATTTGCAGTGTAACAGGGTTTGCCTAATGGCTCACCAGTAAAGCAAAAGTCATAACTGCTGTTTCATCCCTACTATCAATATCTCATTTGCTACAGTTTCCTTTTTTTGCTTTGTCCAAAAACTCGCAGAAGAAGAGAAAAATTGCTGACAACGTGGATCATGCCATGCTGACCTCAGTTCTCGGGAAACCTGTGTTGTTGTTAACAAAAGCAAGCTTAGGAACAAGCCATATGTATTTACCAACAAAAATAAAGTTTAAAATCTTATCGGTTTGGAATTCTGTTTCTTGGAGTTCAGCAGTTATATAGTTAGATTGATGAGCTGTTATAGTATACTATATAGCTGTTATAGCACACATATTTCCTAAAACAATCCCTGTTTATCTCTCCCTGTCCTTCTGCTCTTCACTGCAATTTATTATGCAGTATAGGACAGACAGGATATAAAGTCAATAATCATGTAACACATAACTGACATAATCTAAAACAACAATGATCTCTAGAACAAAAATGTCAGTGAAAATGAACAGATGAGAGATTGATTTTGACTTCTTTTTTGCGGACTCTAGTGACCACGATCTTAGACATTCATAGCATCCAAGCACTAACAATAAAAAATGCATTGATTATTTTTATGCGCTTGTTTTGGAGACAGTTTCATCTAATGTGTAGGGTTCAAATGCATTTTAGTTGGACTCTCTCCTATGGAGTGTCTTTCCTTCATTGCTGTACTTGAGAGAATTTCATGGCATTTCTCTTAATATGAATCATTCGTTGTTTGGAGATAACTATTAACAATAATAAATTGGCAATATATATTTGGATATAATTAATGGTAATAATAAGCAGGCGATATATATTTGGAAGCTGTCAGCTGGTGCAAGACCATTAACAAAACCAGGAATGGGAATCCATTACGTTATATGGTCTTTGGAGAGCACTTTGCATGTATTGTTTCCAATCAATATTTTATAGTAGGAGAGTCAACAAAAGAACAACTTCGAACCACCTAAAGTGTGTAAGAATTTCATATAATCAAAAAAGTATTATTTAGAAACAGTTTAAACCTAACTCTTAAACAGAAACAATCTGCTAAAAACAAATCACTTACTTTTCAGCTGCTGCTTGATCAGTTGTCCTTACAATAGTACGTTCTGGAGAATGTGAGGGAGACCTTAATGTTGAACTGAGAGGAGGTGAAGCACGTAAAGATGACGTAGAGAGACCATGTCGGCGCATTTCCTGAATTGCACGCTCTCTACCAACAGATAGCAATTTCAGTTACATAACGCTTTGGTACTACAGGATGTTAAAGGAAGAAAATGTAACTTTTTTTTCCATATTTTTACTTGGTGGTTTTCACAATACTTTGCAAAGAGCCTTGCTTTCTCATGTCACTCAACTTTCTTCTTGTTTTCATGAGAAGGGATTTTTTTTTTTTTTAGATGCAATGGCAAACTGACAAAATTTACGAGGGAATTCCAAAATTGTATAAGTTTTTTTCTTTTTTAATTAAGCAGTTTTCATGATGAGAATATTAGATTTTGCATGACAATAGGAACACAATTTTCCATAAGAGTTCCTCACTATTGAAAAAAACAAGTTTTAAAAGTGAGAAAGAAGAAACAAGAAGTCATCTCACTGAAAAAACAGCATCTTACCGTTCAAATCGTTCAGTTGTCAGTTGCCTTTTTAAAACATCACAGTCGGTCTGCAGCTGTGCAACTTTACTTCGAAGTATGGGAACCTCTCTATTACAGCTGCTTCTAAAAAAAATCATGAGAAGCAACAGTTTTCTTTGAACACCGTCAGCTAGGAACTTAGATGAATTAGAGCATGAGAAAACAAAAATAGATACCGAACATGTTGTTCACACAGACCAAATCAAAGACAAATCAGAAGCGAGAACCAAGTGAATGCCACAGAATGTTTCTGGAGGAACCTAAGGTGAGAACGAAGTGAGAAGCTGGCAAGTTTCTCACTACAACCTTACTACAATACATCATGTTCTTTTTCAGACAAAGGTAAACACAAACATGTTTTATAAAAACAGACAAAATAATTAAATCATTAATTTATTGATTTACTATCCTCTGTTGCAATACGAGATGGTCTTTATGTGTACATTTAAAAAAAGAAGGAAAAAAAGCAGTAACTATCCACAAAAAATACAAACATAACAGATATAGCTTCAGTAAAAATTCTATCAAGCAGGCTGGAACTATCTGGCTAGCAATGAACACAACTGAATCAAATCTAAGTAAAAGCTGTATTAATGCAAGCCCAGACCAGCAAAACCCAGAATCTGAAAGCTTGCCAACTACATCCTTGGTGTTGGGGCCCAACTGTTTCAACTGCAAGAATCAAAATGAAAAGAAGCCTTGAAAATCTTAAGTAACATAATTAAATATACTTCTCATCATATTAGAAGACTCAATGCTTGGTTGCAAAACACCATTAATTGAATTATAAAAAAGCAAGCAAAAAAAAATCGAGTGTAAAATAAGTTGTCTAAACCAGAGTCTAGACAGCTATGTTATTCCATAGAGTCTTCAAAGCCAATATGAGGTGGAGTGCTCAAAAGTCACTTCTGGAGAAGCAAAGATGTACTAGTTTATTGCTAAAGCACTGGACTTGAAGTCTGAAAAACGAGTTCCACTCCCAGCTCAGTCACAGACTTCCTGTCTGGCACCCGCTGGTCTCTGACT
Source organism: Pygoscelis adeliae (assembly GCF_000699105.1). NCBI lineage: Eukaryota > Metazoa > Chordata > Aves > Sphenisciformes > Spheniscidae > Pygoscelis > Pygoscelis adeliae. Next base: position 3,710,338 of record NW_008824243.1, read on the forward strand.
CCCAGAAGATGCAAACTACTCAAGAGATATGATCCAAAAAGAACCGCAGAATATTTTTTCCTGTGTTCCCTATTCATCAGTAAAATTCCTAGAATGGTATCTTGATCCAGTATGTTGAGAACAGACGCAGAAGACAAGAGGTCTCGATGATATCTTATTCTAAGTCCTTCAGAGACAGGCATATGCTTTCAGGATGGAGGTAAGAATTCAGGGCCCAAGATCGTTATTGTAAAATAAAGAAAGAAAGCAAACGGGTTTGTGAGTTCTGAGGTTATTCTATGTCAATGACATTTAAACAAAATTAAGATCATGAAGTAAATCACTCAAAAATTAAGAAATATTTTAATTTGGAACCCCTATGCACAGTAGTCATCATATAATAAGATTACATCATGATATACTATTTTTTCATAGGACATCTGGCTCTTTCACAGTAGATACAGATAGCTCTCAACAAGCAGTTTAGCTATTCAATATTCTCTGTTTATTTAATTCTTAATCACTGTAGAGCTTCAAGATCTCATTTACTGTACTATCACCCAAACAGCACTCCGAGTAACACAACTACTCTCTCTTCACAGAGCTCAAAATTACAGCACTGGAGAACTTCACAAGTTAAACTTAATTTTGAGAATCCTTCTAAAGTCAGAGGTTGTGTCAGTACCATTTTATAAATAGAGTGGAAGCACAGGCACAGTAAGGCCAAAACTGTAAATAATGTTCAAAAAATATCGACACATGATTTTTGTCAGTTAGAACTGAAATTTTGCCAAGTTAAATGAATTTTTATATTTCGCAAGACACAAACATAATTGTCACGTACTTCAGTCACAGCTGTGAGCATTTAAAGTTCCTGTTCTTTAGACTGCAACTACTACAAACTGAATAGTAGAAAATAAGGTATATACAACTAGTTCTCACACCTGAACATTTACCTAGCAACATGCAGAACCTTTGAGATAAACAATTCAATAGAATAGCCACTATTCCTCCAAGAGAACATTTTCCTTCTTCCTGCAATATCCCATCCTATTAACAATGCAAGTACTGACATTTACAACAAACAAGACAGGAACCCTACAATGTATGCAGAATAAAAATTGTGAAAAAATTACTATGAAGTTATTTAAATGGAGTTTTATAATGTTTGTACACAAAGAAGCTAAATTAAAATTAAATGAAAACCTTCTTCTTTCCTTTTTTTTTTTGTAACTTTCACATTTAATTTCACAGTCAGGACATTCCTGTTCTTTGTATGCAATTAACTACCCCCCCCCAGTAAACAAAACTCAGCAATTCTAAACCATGAAGCAATGAGTTGCACAGCAGCGATTAATAGTGTTGTCATCTACACATTCATTGAGATCGCTGCTACTTGAGGTGGACCATTGTCAGTGGTAAGTTGTAGCCTTTACGTAAATCAACCAAAAGCATTTTTCTTGCACATTTGCATCACCAAGTTACAGATAGCTTTTAACTGTTTAGGTATGCTATATTCTATATCTCATAAGGAAGTATTATCTGTCCTTTTACCTTCCTTTCTCTCCCTACCTCAGTGTTTACTAAGTAGGTGTATCTGTTTTTCTTTTTCTGAAATTCTACTTTGACTTTACTCTTCACTACCATCTGCGTTCAGCTGCTACTCCTCCTTCTTGCTATTTAATGCAGAGATACCACTACAGTCACTGGCTAATTTATCCCCAGGAGAATTATCACATCATGATGACAGATATCACGGAAACTTCAAATTCCCTGCTCCATATCATAAAGAAAATTATTTAAATCCCCCACTTCTCTTGTACATGAATTTGATATACACAAAATATCCCCCCCTTAACTTCATTGTTCCAAACAGATTAGTCTTTCTTCTATAAGAGTGTTAAAAAGTTATTTCTACACTAGGCAGATGCACAGCATAAGAAGTTGCAGTTAGCTATAATGGAAAGTGCTGGCCACATTTAGTATAGGTTCCAGGTTCAGTTCCATTTATATTTCAAAGGAATAATAAATGATACAGGACTTTTTCCTTAACAGTTAATATTAATAGCAGCAAAAGTACTTTTGCTTCTTTAAAGCACTATGACTTCACTATTTATTATGTAAATGATTCTTACTTTAATCAAAGTAAGGACAACAGGCATCTTCAGTAGGTAAGCAATTCACATTTACCATAGATTTAATCCACTTGGTAGTTTTTTTGTGAGCAGTTCTCATATGTTAACATTTTACTTTCAGTTTGCTTTGAGATGCTTGATGAATCCATGTTGTTCTAAAGGAGTTAAAACTCTCCAATATAAGAACATAAAACAGTTCAAGACTAAGAAAATTTGCGTTCTCTTAATAATTAAACTCATAGTTAAACTCTTCAAAGCCAAATAAAAATACGACATTTTGCTTAAAAAAGCAGAGTTGAATTAGATTGCTTCCTGAAGCTAGGAAGAAAATCAGAACCTGTGAGAGAGGTGGTTATATATTTTGAGAATTGATACACTCTGAATGCAAAGGTTAACTATCCAAATCGTACTGCAGTGCATACATACATTTATAGATGTACTCAACAGCTAAAAAAATTTACAAATTTTCATGGGTTGACTGGTTCTGTAGTGGAAATAATGTCTGCAACAGATCAGCCACCTCACCATTAGGTAGTTATGTCCACTAAGAGGCTCAGAAAGAAAAGATTTTAGTGATTGCACTGGAAAAATGGCAGAGTTATATCAGACAAGTGAACTTCAGGAAAAGAATTCACCGCCTGTGCCTGACTGATGTGAGAAAGAGTCATGACCAGCAGAGAAACTGAACCAAACCTTCTGGAGTCAGTCTGGGAACAAATCCAGAGAGAAACTGAGTGCTTATTCTCAAGACTCTGAAAACTCCAAGTGTTCCTTCCTTTTAGAGTAGGTTTCCTTTGGAACTCCTGTTTAAGTTTACTGCTTGTACTAAACTGATGTCCACCAGAGTGCTGATTAATGAAAGCGGTATGAAAGATCTGTAAAGAAACTTTAAGTAAACGATGCCATGAAAGGCCAAAAGACATTGCTGCAAAAATCTGCTCAGCAGTAGTGAACATCAAGAATTTGACTTGGTGAATAAGTGTTGTCACACAGAAAAAGTTTCTTAGTGAACCACGTAACACATACATACACTTGTTAAAACTTACAGTTTGCTCTCGGCGAGTGTTAGCTTGTCTTTCAATAATTGAATTTCTGAATCTTTCTCATGGGATGTTAAATGGTTCTGAAATTCTTTGTCTCTACTAGTAGCCAGCAATGTTTCAAGATTCTGAACAGTAAGTCTCTCACTGGATAACTGCTTTTTCAGCAACTCTGCTTCTGATTTTATATCTTCTAATTCACCTAGAACCTAAGGCACAAATTTATACATTAGTAATACGCTGGTTTACAAACACACAGAGTTCTCTTTCGTGAAGAGTTGTTATGAAAACTGAAATGATTGGAAGTTTCATAAAAATGAATAGGAAACTGAGCTCACAAAATAAATTAAAGCCTACAATTATTTAAAACTATAGTTAGTTAAAAACTATTCAAGCTGTACATCTGTCAAATGTTTTACTGGGAGTTGGATTACTGAGTGCTGGAAACGCTTAGGTAAGTACCCAGAACATTAATTGGCTTTTAACAGCAGGAGGCTTTTGCACAAGTACAAAAATAGTATTTGCTATACTTCATTCTATTTGACTGGGTTAGCTCATAATTAGCTTCTTGGCTTTTGCTGAAAATATAGGAATGCTCGTTTTCCTCATCGGTTCTATGAATATAAACAAATTCTGTGGGGATGAGAACTACTGTTCTCAAGATCTTGAATATTACAGTAACAGAAAGCTTGACCAAGTCACTAAGTAAAGACACAACAATTAGCTGTAAAGAAAAAAATTCAGAAATTATGGATATTTAGAACTGTTTAAACTATTTCAAAATATTTAATGAACTTCAGCTGAATCTAAATTTCAATTTAATTGGAAAAATTCATTAGGGAAAAGTCTTTAATAGCTAAATAAGAAGCGCACTATTCACTTTTTATAAAAAGTTGAAAATTTGAGTAAATTAAAAACCAGTACATAAACCCAAATAAATATGTCTCTGTGGTACAGCAAAAACTACTGCTGCCACATTTTGTCATGATAATGAATGAAACTCCCTCTTTTTGTACAAAAAACACAGATATAGATCTGTATACTGCAAAATTTATAATTTATATATAAATGCAAAACTAGTGATGTAAATTAACTTACCTTGCTCTGAGAAGTAATTTATTCTTTTCTCCAAAAACCATTAAAAACAAAGGAAGATATTTTATTATAGCAAATTAAATTTGCCTTTGCTGCTTACCCTTTCATAATCCATGCTTTTGGATGTCAGCTGTCGAGATAAAAGTTCTTTGTTAGACTCAAGTTTCACACAGAGTTCCCTCACAGAAGCCAGGTCCGCCAACACAGAAGACTTCTCCTGATTTTCACGTTTAATATCCTCTTCCAATTTGGACATATTTTTTGTAATGGAGGAGATCTGAGATTCATATGCTTGATGTGCAACGATATGCTAAACAAAGACAAATACGGATACCCGTTTCAGTAAAATTCAGTTAAATGTTGAGTTAACAGTTCTAAGGGGGATAACAGGGGTTTTTTTAATACTTTCTTTTCCCTTCAAAATTAACTTTCCTATAAAATTAACTTTATATTACATTCCTTTCCTCTCCTCTCCCTAAATCACAGCTAAGAACAACTAATAAACCATCTCTGCAATTTTTAATCACCATCTTGAAGAATTATACAAGTACTATACAAGAATGGAATGAGGCTGGATTCCAGCTTCAGAAGATAATTAAAGCATAAAACCCCCAAAATACAATCTATTTTTTACTCTGCTTACATATTAAAGTCGCTAACTCTTTTTGGCTAATTAAAAGCATGGGACAAAATATGGTCAATCCACAACTTTTATACTCTAAAATGTCCCTGATCTCCATGAAGTTATTGCTTCGAAAATATAAACCTCATTATTTTCTATGCTATTGGTCTAGGCTTTGGTATTATGGAATCCTGATTCTGGATTTGGACTGCTACTATCAGATTTTTACCTTTAATCCAGCTACCAATGCTTCAAATACTTCATTCAAAGCTTCGAAGAAATGTAAGAACTAAGTTTACAAAACACTCATAAAGCTATATGCAAATATTTTGAAGCAACTAAACAAAAGGTTCTTACAGAGACAATAACATAATAGCAATGATGACCCAACAGAAGAGATCTAAAAGTATTAAAATATACACTGTGATTCTAATTTTGGGAAAGCAGGGAAGGGAGGAGGAAAGCACGTCTAACCAAAATCAGTTACTCTTTCGAAAACTCAGTGTCCACATGTGAAACATTCATGTATAGGAATTATTTTCCATTAAAGCATTAAAAAGAGTATGTTTGCTTTATTAAAAAACACTTGAATGTATCCCACTTTCCTTGACAGAATTTCATTGCACAAGTTATTACCCCTTGAATCTCTTTTTCCAGAAGTTCTACTCTCTCTCGCAGATGTCTCCGATCTGTATCTACAGAAAGGAGTTCAAGTCGTATTGAGCTGCTTTCTCCTTCAGCTTGATGAGCCTTCATTTCCCAGTCTTCAGCTTGCGTATGGAGCATTCGGAACTTCTCTAACAATTCTTGGTTTTCTTTTTCCTAGATGAAACAGTAAATCACTCTGCAATGATCAACATACCTTCAAGTTGCTTGATCTTATTTCACGCCTACTCCCTACAATATCTTCTTTTTTCCAGAAGAAAGTAGATCTTTCTCTATTTTCCTAATCCCACTAAAGGGCATCATCCCTTTTGCAAGTCCAAATAGTAAATAAATACAGTGATGGCATTCAGTTTTATTAATGGAAGTATTTACATTTAGCAGTTGTTAATGAGTTTCAAGGCTCCTGGGGAGGGGTTATTTTGGATCTCTCTGTATTGTCAAGGGTCACATTACTGAGACGTACTGATCCTAGTGCTGCCCTTTCCAAGAAATTCCAGCAGGAGTCCATTTTCAGCTCTTTTACTTACTGTACTCTTACAAATACTTATATTACAGCAGTGCCTGAAAGACTGATAACATGTTCGGGCAGATACACCCAAGCAGTCTATCACAAAAGTACAAAACTACAAGCTTTAGTGCTTACAAGTTAGGCAGTGATAGAACAAATGTTGCTTGTGAATTTTAATTTGGCCCAACTGCAAGTGCATATTATAAGTCAGTGATTAATTTTTCTTCTTTATTTATCTCCATTCTTTTCTTCCTCTGTTCATGTAATGCACAGTGGGATAAGCATATTGCTAGTATGAATCAGATTTATCTAATGAGGAAGGCTACTGTTTTTGAAATTCCTTCTGTGTTTCCTGCAGAACTTGGAAGGTGCAGACAGAATGAGGTGGGGCATTAGGAAACAGAAACTCATGATTAAGCAAGTGAACACTGTGCAGAAAAGTAAATCCTTGTCTCCACAGGCAACATCCAGATGTAATACTAGACCTGAAACCAACCTTTCATAATTGGTCACTGGCTGTATGTTCTACAGCTTCTTGGTACCTGACTTGAATAACTGGATTCTCATTTGCCAAAGATGTGGCCACATCTGTAGCTGAAGTGCTTTGGACATATGATATATTACAAAATTCTTAAAAACTAAATTTCAAGTGTTTTAAATTGAGAGTTCTAAGCTAACATACTGCTGACCTTAATTTTTTCTCTATGCTTCAGTTCTACTTGTAAAAAGTGGTTGAATTTACATGCATTCATCTAGACATGCAAGTCAAAGTCAGATCAAAAATCATTCTTTCCTATTCAAAGTCACATAATAAACTTGTCAGTTCATGTTGTCTTGACATAAATTCTATTTGTTTTAAATTATCATAAGTTTTAATGCACACATGTCACACTTTTGAATCCAAGTATCAGGATAAAATACATTTAACAAGAGCACTGTTTTGTCAGTACAGCAAAAACTGTGAACTCTTATCATTCATAGAGAAAACATTCCAATGTGCTATTTTTACACTTTCCTGCAGAACTACGTATAAAATTTCTCTTTTTAAAAGGTTTAAATTATTAAAAACCATCATATAAGCTGCTTGTTGCCTGCAATCATGAAATAGGACCAGATATTTTACTAGTTGCCTTGTCAAAACTCAAAAAGCAAAACAACATTCAAACACGATTTGTCTGTCATTCTCCAGTCTTATGGCCAACTGAAACATAATCAATGAAATTGTGATGTGCCAGAATTTATCAGTGCTTCAGATCTAATAAGGTTTTATATGAATCCACTAGTAGCTTGAAACACTGCAGAGGAAAGAAGGAAAAAAAAAGTAAAGAAGGAAATGGGACAGGCAGGGAGAACAGGACCCAAACCATACATTTCTTAATTTTTTTATTGTATCCTAATAAGAATGTGTTATACTCTAAAACTAATGGATTTATTGAAAACAGTAATGACTGCCTAGAGATTACACTTTTACCTTCGAAGCCATCAAGGTCTCAAATCTGGAAACTTCAGTTATATAATTATGTACCCTGGTTTTCATTTCTTCTTTTTCACGTATTGCATCTTCGAGCTCAGTACTGATAGCCTAAAGAGATTACATAAAGGCAAAACAGTGCCTTAGAGTAAGTTAATCACTATATATTACTGTATCAGACTAAATCAAAGTAATTGCATATGCCCTAGATTTTATTCTCTTCTACTTTTAAGTAATTTAGTCAAAGCCCTTTGGGATTTGTAGGGTTCAGAAATAGCCCCTATTACCTTAGATACACCAAAGAGTTTTCCAGACAAGAATAATCACAGAAAACAATGAATGTCATACCAGTTCATAAAATCTGCAGCTTCCCTGATGACACACCCTACTGATCTTTGGAAAATTCAACATACAGATGTTTGGGAGCTGGGATTTTTCTAGCCTTATGATTCACTATGCCTGAGTGAAGGAAAGTTTTCTGTCATTAGAAAGTCAATTTTATAACAAAAGAACATTTATTTTGAAGTAGAATTGCAAGATAAAATAACTAAATGCATTATTAAGATCACATTTAGCCATCAAAAATGCACCATGGAATTTGATTGAGATGTTAGAACTGTTAACTCTGTCCCTCTCAGGTTCAGCTCTCGCCTTTCTCTGAGTCCTCTAGCTCAGAGAGCCAAAAAGGCAAGTATCTTCTTCTATCCCCACTACCAAATGTAGGAAAAATAGAGGATATTGCCTTATTTCTTTCCCTTCTTCTTTTTGTGGTATATTAATGTTCATTAACGGCAGCCTTTTTACTGTGTGCCTTATTTAGCATACGCTGAAATCAGTCTGCTCATCTCTGTGGTAGCCTTCCCAAGCATACTGGGAAAGCTTTAGTCATCACATTATGATAATATTTAATATTTCATCTTATTAGATACCTGTGAATGGCATCTCTAATTTCAATAATAGACCCACATATCTATGTATTGTACCATAGGTTTTGCAAGAACTATTCAGGGTACTACGTCACTTACTTAAAACACCTTGCTATATTGTACTTTCTAGCTTCAGACTCAGCCAGGTTGACTGAGGGGAATTGAAATAAATGGTTTAGCTAACAAGGCCCTGATTATTTTTAGTGTTGGCATTTACAGTGAATTCAAACAAACATTTGTATCTCAGCATCAAAATTGTACAAGGCATTTGAGTCATGATGAGCTGCAGTAGTTGTATTTGCTATACAAATTGAATGTAACGCGTTGCAACAAAATTCTGGGCTAGCTCTTTAAATCACATTCACGTATTCTCTATGTAGTCTTTCTAATGTTTAGCCCAATAAAAAAAATGTTACTTACCCTATAAAACATTGGACATTTTTGTTATATATTGTCCATATGCACATTCTATTGTACAGGGACATCCATATCATGCACTTGGAGCTGGCAGGCTTTTGGTCAGCAGTAACCAGCTGGTACACAAAACCAACTCATTATTCCTCAAACTATGTGAGTGATTAACAAGACTGAATGCACTTCAGGCTCTCCAAGCCATGGATCCCAGACCCAGAGAATTCCAAGGAAGAAGAGATGGAGCAATGATGATTGGGAAGAGTGCAAATGGCCTTATACTATATAAACCCCTTATGCTCTTGAAAGAATGAGCCTTACACACCAGTGGTTGGTTTAACTTGTGGACCCCTGGAGAACATCTCAAGATGAAGATGCCACAAGAATAATAGTGATGATAATCAAACAGTTTAATTCACTGAATCTCTCAACTATTTCTGTCTTGCAAAATTTTTATTTAACCTGCACCATCAACTTGACATAGCTCATGTTTCAATAAAATATTCAATGATACCCTATGGAAATAGGCAATTCCTCAAGGCATTAAAGATTTTATTTCAACTTTGATTCTGTAACTGACGTAAGTTTAAGTCGTGCCTTTATCGCATGCACTTTACAAGGAAATGTATTTAACCGTCAGCAGCTGAGAGGGACTGTATACCTCCCAACTGGAAAGCTGACCATAAATACACAGGAACCAACTCAGAGTCCACTGGGCAATCATAACCCACTTCCCACCTGCTTTTTGGCCTAAAGCTACTGACTGGCTAGCTGTTAACAAGGAGGTACATTATGACTCTAAACTACTGGAGAGCTAAGGAAAGATGAAATAATATAAAACTAATACAAATAAAAATATATAACATAAAACTCTGCAAGCAGCCAAATAAAGTACCTGAATAGAATCTCCACAAAAAACAAAACCCACACACAAAAAAAGCTGCAATATACAGCTGAACTCTAAGATACCACCTCACCATGACACCTACCTTACCAACGCAAAGACAATCCAATAAGAACATTTCTCCAGGGAAACAGATGGCACCTTTGAATTCACCATCTAAAAACCCCACATAACCTTGACACAATGGAAAAGGAACCCCTCCTATTCCCATCGACTGTGCATCCTTATCCATTCCTGAAATCAGGAAACAAATTCAGACTATTCAGGACTATCATCCCTTAAAAATAAGTTTTCTTCAATCCCTCTGTCTTGTAGCTTTTAAGCCCTCTTATATTTTCTCCCCCAAAATTAACCTTTCCCAACTCATCAGTGAAAGCAAAGTTCCTGCAGAGCAACACACATGAATGGAAACTAACCTTGCCAGAACTGGAAATTAAAAACCTGCCAATACCTCTTTACAGCCACCATTACCAAAGCTCACAGAACACAAACATTAAAATCTACATACCAAAACATTCTAATCTCAAAACGTGGCATATCTCGCTCAATACATCCAATGCGTCATGGAAACTAGATGAATGAAGCTAATGAATCACTATGCACCAGAACGAATTCAGATGTGCTAGCAATCTCCTCCCTCTCCCTCTCCCTTTCACCTGACTAATAACCTGATACCCACTTTTGTGGTTTCTTGCTCTCTCTCAATAATCCCTGTTCCACAGATAATAAAAGCCAATTTTTACCAATTAAATACCAACTACCAAGTGATATAACCAATTAACATAATTTCATTATAGTATAAACAATTATGTCCTAGATTTATTTTATTTAGATTTCTTTTTTAATCTGGGGAAGGGTGACTAAACTGAAAGCTTGTCTGTTTCTCCCCCACTGTACTGACTATGCTTAAGTATCTAAAGTAATTGCTTTTACAATTTCTGCCCAGTCATTTTTAATATCCCAGTGTTCAAGAAATACCAATAATTAAAGATACCAAATCAAAACTGAGGATATAGCGGTTTTGATGTACCACTATATGCAAGCAAGCAATAAATAGTTTAATACTTCAGTATTATGTACTGCCTTCATACCTGGTTTTCTCTGGCCATTGTAGCTAGGTCATCTTGCAATCGCCTGTTTTCTTTCAGAGCCATTTCCTTTATTCTTCCTGTTTCTGCAAGTTCTACATGGGACGTATCAAGCTGGCGATGCAAGCTAGATATCTCACGGTCTCTGTTGCTCAGCATGTCCTTCATCTGGCTATCAAGTGAAAATCTTATTTAAGTTGTCTCTTCTTATACTATACCACATACTGCTGGAAACAATCAGTTGTGGATTTTGGATATGCAAAAGCTTTTTTTTTTTAAAAAAAAAGGTAAAATTCTTGCTCTCTGAAGGCTAACAAACTTGAGTCTAAACATAAACATAAGCTAAGGATATAAAATGTCAATATGCACAAATAAAATGGAATTAATTTTCAGCTCTGAAGATGTATCTGGTAAGATGTATCTTATGCAAACAGCAATTACAGATACTTATGTTTATCTGTATGTGGTAGTGGTGACAGTATGTTAGCCATTGCATATTTTATAAACCATAAAGGAAGAAGACAGATAGCTTACACTTGAAAGACAACAATCAAGAGTAAGGAAGAGATTAAATAAAAAAGTAGAAATATAAATACATGTGAATTTAAGTAAACTTTTGCATTAGTTTTTTGCCACAGATACTTCATGCATCAATGTACCAAATATTCAGTTACACTGGTCTCCAGATGTTTAAATATTGGTGTTTAAATATTTTCTTTTAAAAAGCTATAGTTTTAAAAGTCATGTTTAAAAAGAAGCAAGAAGCAAAGATCAGATGAAGCCCATCTAAAAACTACGTAAATATATTTTAATTAAGACTGTACTGGTAGCTTAAGTTGGAAGAATTAGCTGCCAATAATTAAGAGTTCCGCTCTGAGTTTTACCTGGGTCAATCTAATAATATCTAGTGGAGTACTTAGAATACTAAAAAGCTACTTCTTAACTGAGAATTAAGAAATGTTATCAACTTAGGAAAATAAATATAGACAAACAATTGTTAATGGCTGTCTTAACAGTATCTTAGCAGCCTGCAGTATAATTGCAGGGGAAGTCTCTTCAAAAGTTGTGTACATCTTTCTCAACACAGTACACTCCTTTACTTAACTTAAACAGAATTAACTCAATTTCACCAAAATAACTAAAATAGCCATCTACTTTCAGGTTAAAACCATTAGATAAAATAAAACCACTGAAGAGGGCATCCTAGTCTTTACTTACTCTGTAGAGGACTCCAGCTCAGAAAGAGTTAGACGTAAATGCGTAATTGTTTTTTCCTATGAAAATAAAAGCCAAAGTTATGTTGCAATATAATAATACCTAATACAACAGGATACTTCAAGTTAAAGAACTTTACATTTAAACCTTTATTTTAACCCTTCACCAATAAGTAATTGCATCTTTGCACATTCAAATTTCCAAGCTTCTTTTCTTTACTGAGAAAGGATTGTCTTGTCATCAAAAAACTCTTTGTATTGGCTAGGTCCAAACATAGTGCTTATGCGATGCTTAGAACTCTGCACAGGCTTTATCATCAAGGCAAAATACCTCCCTAAAATGTAACTGCTTTAAAAATCCCCAGATGGACTGCAAAGTAGTACTTTTACTGCACATACCTTGTTAGCCAAGTTGTCATCTAAGCATGCAATTCTTTCTGTTTTTTCATCTACAGTTTCTTGAAGACTGTCCTTTTCTTTGTCCAGAACAGTAATAGTACTTCTAAGCACACTGACTGCTTCATCCTGTGAAGTGCTCCTCTGGTTTAACCTATCTATAAATAAAAGAATAAGTACTTTGTATTTTAAAAACAAGAAATAAGCATAAAAATAACTAGTGATTACCTATTTTCTCCTCTAGCTTTACAATTTCTTCTTGAGCTGACTGCAGTTCATCCTTTTTGAGGGACAATCGGTGCTGTAAATCTTCAACAGACCTCTGGAGTTGGTCATTTAAGAGCCTGGAAAATCAGTATACAGTTGAAAGTAGTCTGAGACCTATTTAGGGTCATCAGCTTATGGCTCTTAAGCTGCCTGAAGTGCTGGAATAGTTCCAGTGTAACCTCATGATACGGTTGTGTCATACCAACCAGCAAAACGGGGTTGTGTCATACTAACCAGGCTTCTCCCTCCCTCTCTGGGAGAGGACTATTAAGGCTGAGGCCAACACCGTTTGGTTGCTCTGGACCCCTGCAGCAAGTCCACCTCCATTCCAAAATGGAGCATGGAGCCTCGGTGGAACCACCATGATAATCTGAAACATTCACTTCCTCTGATTTCTGTTACTCTTCATCATGTAACTCTTGTTACTTGTGTCTTTTGACCCTTCGCTTTGTAAAGATTTTGACATGTAGCTCATAGCAGTGACTATCAGCCACACATTTTAAGAAGCAACAAAATTGACAGCTACAGTTCTGATCCTACTTTTAAGAAATACAGAGCCTGAAAGATATAAGAAACCATCCACCTACACAGTTGTTTTGCTTAGCAAGAAATCAGTGACCTACGAAAAAAAATGCAAAATGAAACTCCAAAGTAATTAAATGGATTGTTTACAAAACAGGTTAGGAAATAAAAATCCCTCTGAAGTGGGATTCCACAAAAGCTAGAGAAGCTTCTCATTTTTAAAAAAACCCACCAATCCGGAATACAGCATGTCTACAGATAAAGATTGCTCTCACCCAGTTTAGAGTGAAACTTCAGA
>NW_008824243.1:3723905-3746227 GCF_000699105.1 Pygoscelis adeliae
CTATAACAAATTGCCGCCATGCACAAAGTAGAACCAAATGCTGAAATGGCTGTAGCCCTACTCCTTATCTCCTCCTTTTTATAATATCAATGCTTTCCACTAAAATTATAAGGAGCCTAACAAGATACCTCACTTTTATGAATGTTGTCGCAATTTTACCAACAAATACACTAATTGCTTTACTAACAGCCTTCTTTGTGCAATTGGGAGCATTAGATGAACTCCAAGGCCTGCTTCTCAGCTTCAGTTCTTCATAGTTATCCACCCTGCTATTGTACTGTTACACAGTGCAGTATAGTACTGTTCAGGTTGGGGGGGGGTGGGGTGTGAGCCACAGACCCTGGTTGCCTCTCTAAAACATCCAAAAGATCTCATCTACAGCATTACCTATCCTGTAGTGATCTCTTACATCAAAGGCACTCATTTCCACCTAAACCAAATACCCGATTTCCAAATTTCTGCCCAGATTTATTCAGTACTCTATTTCCACTTTCTCTGAGCCTTCTTCTTGTTCCATCACATTTAGATAGCTGATGGGAGCTCTTTTCTAAAACAGCTTTAAAAGAGTGCAGCAATGATTCTGCAAGTTTAAATAGGCCTTAAAAATACAGGGCTGTACTTGATCCTCCAGTTCTGAGCAAGCTGGTCAAATCCCCACAGACTGCGTCTATGGATCGTAAGATGTCAACTCTCAAAAGTGTCATATGTGTGTGATAGTATTAGCATATGAAAGAGAGTGACACAAGAAAAACAGCTCAAGTAAAATGCCATTACAGAATGACTCTCCATGAACCACTCATTTGTGGAATATCAATGCCTAATGCTTGGCATAAAATTTTCAGTATTGCTGACAACTCTGTAAAACTGGCACAAGTTGGTCCTAGTTTGCAAAGGCATCTGTCTTCCTTTTAACAAACAGCATTTGGAAATCCTTTCAGAAATTTTCTGTTCTGCTACATTCATAAGCAGAGAACATGGTTGTTAGAGGAAACAATTCTAGAAGGATGAGAAATTTTTCATTTACAATTAGCCATAAAAATTATCAGTATATCTGGTCATCAAATAAGTCCAGGAGGAGCTTGCTGTGAAAAGCCAGCACAGCACTTTCCTTACTCATATTTACTTTTCCTTAAGATAAAACCAGTACCGAGTGATTTTGAACATATTTTATGGTCTTTCCCAGGAACTCAACTCTGCTATACGGTCATAGAACAAACAAAATTATGTTAGCATCTGTGAAAGACCACCACATTTTGTATTAGACTTACTGAAGTGAGCAAATCTCAGCTTTAAATTGAGAAGAATCATCAGATGTCTGGGCAAGTTTACTGGACTTCAATTTTAATTCATTTTCCAAAGAGTTTATTCTTTCTTTCAGGATAGAGACTGTAGTCTTTAGTTCACACCTTTCCATCTCAAACTGCAATTTAAAAAAAATAACCAAACATGTTATTGTTGTAGAAAGCTATCACAACTTGGCTTTTAAATAAATATAAGTTGAAAACAGCTAATAAAAATAATTGTTTGAAAAGTCTATCCTACTTTAGAAGTAATAAAAGCTTACTTCCTAAAAATGCACTTACTCCTTGAATGTTATTCTCCAGTTCTGAAATATCATGCTGCATCTTTGATTTTTCAAGGTTAGCTGCTTCTTGCTGAGTCTGAGATAGAAATACAGAATTACATTAATAAGATACACATTTTTAGATTTAAACATAGATATTTAAGCTTAATGTTTAAGAAAACATTGCTCTACATTCTTAGATGAATGACCAAATGCAAAGTTCTCTCTATAAAACTACAGAGCATTAGCTGAAAATACACCACTGCAGTTCAATATAACATCACTGAGTTTGTTTTTGGGTTTTGGTTGGTTTTTTGTGTTTGTTTTTTTTTTTTAAAGAAAAAGTACAGTTATATTTGGTACTAACCAAATTAATATTTGGGAGTTGTTGTAGAAAGATTACTGAGCTACAGGGCGATATGAAAGGTTGCAAGCACGTACAGCTTAGTGTCCTAAGCTGTCTGAAATTAATTTATGAAATTATCATTCATATGAAATGTAAGACAGATTACAAAGCTAACTGGTCTTTCTCCAAGTCTATGAAGAATTTTTTTTTTAAATGATTTGTCTGTTCTCTGACTTCTGTGCATAAGTGCAGTGAAATTATTAAACAAGCTCTCAAACTTCCTAGAATGCCCGAGATCAGTGTTTTTGTGCAGATATTTAAAAGTGGCACACATACAAAATGTTGGTAGTCACCTACAGGAAGAAAGGATGGAGCTGGAAGCACATCGCTTCCACTGCATACGCATGCTTTAAGCAAAGAGGTCAGAGTTACTGCCACTGTATTCAGAGACACTACAGTTCTCTATTTCTGTGGTAGTAAATCAAACTACAGAAACATTCATCGTATAGTCAATCTTGACACATGTTGTCTTTGGATCAGTCCATTAATATGATTTTAAATTTCTGAATTTTCAGGACGTTTTAAAAACCTGTATGCATTATATTAATGACCCAATAAACCCCCCTGAAATCATATGCTCTTGACTACAACCAAATAAGACATTAATGCACATTAATACCAGACATCAAAAGGTCAGAGTAACAGGAAAATTATTGCATTAACAAATTTTTTTTAAAGGTTAAAAATAGTGAAACTTGGATTGCTATGAATTTATGTTTGACGGTTCAGTTATATGCATATAAAATATACTCTGCTACAAAATGCAACAATAACTAAAGATTAGTTAATATGAAAAAGTCCCTAAAGTCCCCAGTTTGTGGGATAAGAACCATGTGTGACACACAAGCATCTTCGAAGTAGTGCATACACACAAAAATATTCTGTGGTTGGGTTTCATATCTAGGTTCTTCACACAAGGTGATGCCATGCTCACTCTCAGACACTTAAAGCATGTTCCTCTCCCCCTATACCCACCTAGGAACAGAGTTTACAAGGATAATTCAGAAAATTCATCGAGCTCTCTCAAGTGAGTTTGAAATCAGGTAAGTGCAAAAGTTATTGAAAAGGGGAACTGACAAGACAGCCAGACTGTCCTGGTTTTGGCTGGGATAGAGTTAATTTTCTTCCTAGTAGCTGGTACAGTGCTGTGTTTTGGATTTAGGATGAGAATATTGTTGATAACACACTGATGTTTTAGTTGTTGCTGAGCAGTGCTTACACTAAGTCAAGGACTTTTCAGCTTCTCATGCTCTACCGACTGAGAAGGCTGGAGGTGCACAAGAAGCTGGGAGGGGGCACAGCCAGGACAGCTGACCCAAACTGGCCAAAGGGATATTCCATACCATGTGACGTCATGCTCAGTATAAAAAGCTGGGGGAAGAAGAAGGAAGGGGGGGGATGTTCAGAGTGATAGCATTTGTCTTCCGAAGTAACTGTTACGCGTGATGGAGCCCTGCTTTCCTGGGGATGGCTGAACACCTGCCTGCTGATGGGAAGGAGTGAATGAATTCCTTGTTTTGCTTTGCTTGCGTGCGCGGCTTTTGCTTTACCTATTAAACTGTCTTTATTTCAACCCACAAGTTTTCTCACTTTTATTCTTCTGATTCTCTCCCCCATCCCACCGGGGCCGGGGGGGGAGTGAGCAAGCAGCTGTGTGTTGCCGGCTGGGGGTTAAACCACGACACAGACACAAACATGGCATTATTATATAAGCCTTCCCTATATGCCACCTCACTGGAAGCAATGAAGCTATAAAAGCTCACCTTTAATTTTTCTCTGAGGCTTTCTTTTTCTGCCATTAGTCTTCTAAAGTCAGTCAGTGCAATGTCTCTTTCTTCTTCCACGTGACTTTGAGAAACTAAACTGTGTTTTGCTTCTCTTCTCATCCTGTTCAATTCACCCTGAGACTTTAAAAGATTATAATTTGTTAGCATATGTGGATTGCAATTAATACAGTGTACACACTAACAAAAAAGAAAGTTTCAATGCTGTTATTATAATAGAAGTGGTATTATAGCCTTATTTTTCTCTAGATAACTAAAATATATTCCCTGAATCACGCAGTGGCACGATAACTTATGCCGCCAACATACTCATCATCCTTTTACTGTTCCAAGTATAGCCTAACTTCAGTCTGTTTTCTTATCAGTTAACTAACACTTCTTCCTTGCTTTGGTATCCTTACCAAACTTTCTCATGCATTTTACTGATTACTCCCCCCACCCCTCCCCGATCTTTCTCATTTCCAAATGCCAGTACAGTAAGTTATAATGGCTTTGAAGTTAATACACTAACTTTGGAATACATAATTTTATTAACATGTAATAAAAATAGGTATATATTTTATTATTATTGGTTATATTCTAGTAGCTCTATACTCCTCAAGTTCTATTATAGAGAGAAGTTTTTTCATTTTAAATAAGCAACAGTACAACAAGTGTTAATCGGTTATTTCAATGCCAATTATAAATCTCTTCTTACCTGCTCATAAAGAACATTTAATCTATCTCTTTCTGCAGTCAATAATTTGACATTGGATTGAATTTCTATCATGTGTTTTTCAAATCTGTCTA
The DNA here is from genome assembly GCF_000699105.1 of Pygoscelis adeliae. Taxonomy (NCBI): domain Eukaryota; kingdom Metazoa; phylum Chordata; class Aves; order Sphenisciformes; family Spheniscidae; genus Pygoscelis; species Pygoscelis adeliae. The sequence continues at coordinate 3,728,449 of NW_008824243.1, forward strand.
ACATGGACCGTAGCTCATCTCTTTCTCTGGTGATCAATCTAAGATCTTCACTCTGCAAAGTGATTAATAACATTTATGTTAAAATATGCTAATTAAAATATTTGGATAAGTAATACAAAAAAAAAACGAACTCACACTATTAGTAATACATGAAAAATACATACATAATGAATTTTAATAGCAAGAAAAAGCCTGGCATTGGTGGTATAATTTAAACAATAAGAACTAACTGTTAAGGAGAAAAAGCAAAACAGCTACCAATAAGATTTCAACCTTTTTCTGTTTATCATCTAGTTCTATTTATTTCAAACAAACTGATCAATAATTAATCAGTATGTTACTGTAAAATGTGAATAGGAAAATAAAACGCAAGTTCACTGGAGTTTCTCTCAGTTAATTTTTTATGTTAAGAATGTAATTTAAAAAACTACTACCAGTCATTTACTGCTACTGAATTTGAAAATATATTTGATAGCTCCTTAAATGGTTCTACAGTATTTCCATTATTTTTTCAGCTTGTCTTGACAGCAGGAACTTTACCTTCTCTGGAGTCCTACGGCTTGGGCTAGGCCTTCGTTTTAACATTTTCTGAAGATATTCTAATTCTCGCTTATAATAATCTCTGTCATCTTCTAAAGTCTTTACAAATGCATCTAGACGAGATGGAGATTTGTCTCCTAGGGCTATACCATATTCTAATCTCATTCTTTCTATTTCTAGGACAAGTTCTCGTTCTGCAGAAAAAGAAATAAAAACAACTGGATAGGAACCCCATGAATTTCCACAAAGACATTTGCATTTGGGAGGGACTAACTCCCAGCAACCATCTGGACAGCAAATCTGCTGAAAAGGATGTAGGAGTCCTGACTGACAGTAGGCTAAACATGAATGAGTAGCGTGCTTCGGAGCTGAGAGAGGCCTAACAGCATATTGGGCTGTATCAACGGAGACAGAGACTGAGAGATGTGATTATCGCCCTTTACTTAGCACTCACTAGAGCGCATTTACAATACTGTGTTCAGTTTTGTCCCCCCCTAGTACAAGAAAGATGTTGATAAACTTGAATGAGTCCAGGGGAGGCCCTCCAAGCTGGTCAGGGAGCAGAATACTTGCCCTGTGGGGAATGGCTAAGGGAACTGGGCCTGTTCAGCCTGGAGAAGAGCTGGGGACCCAAGAGCAGACTGACAATACCAAGAGGGGGTTATAGATAACATGGAACCAGTTTCTTCACAGAGGTGCACAGTAAGTAAACGAGGAACAACGGTGATTAATTGCTACAGGCAATTACAAGCAATACAGGGAAAAAAATGTTTACTCTGAGGATAAACAAACATTGGAATGGGTTGCTTAGAGGTGTTGTGGAATCTCCATCCCTCAAGATTTTCAAGATCGAACTGGATAAAGCTCTCAAGAAACAGTCTGAATTCACTCACTCAGACAGAGAATAAAAACATTTTTGGACAAAAGAAATTATTCTGTATGAAACTGCCATAGTATTAGTATTAGGGTGTTCTGTGGGATCACAGTAAAAAGCTCCACTTTCAGTTCTCACATACAGAATGAAAACATGTTTCCGTGACAAAAGTTTTCACTTCAATTCTGACTGAAGACCTACAGCCTTCTTTTAATTTACATATATCAAGTCCTTTAGTATTATTAACTGTATCTTAACTAGGTAAGGTTTTCCATTTCAAAAAATATAGGAAGAAAATTTAGAGGAATCTACATTTGATGATTCACCTTTTATTTCCAAGTTGTCTGTTTTTTCTGTCAGCCTTTGTTTCTCTTGTTCAAGCTGGTTTAACAACAGTTCAAGATTCTCTTTATCATCTGCTTTTCCAAAGAGTTCTTCACTCAGTCTCTTGTTCTCCCTACGACATGAGCACAACTCCTGAAGTAACAAGTATTATTACAAAAATTAGAAGTGCCAATAGAGACCTTTGGAAAAAATTATTTAACATTTTGCTAAACTTTTAATATTCAACACTGTTTACTTCTGTTTAACCTGGATGTTTTATCCTTTAACATTTGTTAGAGGCCATCATTGTTTTTATACTACTTTTTCTTACATCAAAACAAGCATTACTTTTGACACGGTTTGCAATCAGTAACAAAACAAACAAAAATTAACCCTTGTTTAATTCAAGAAACCAACCAGAAGGATAGTGGGATACAAATGTGGAAAAAAGAAATAACTAAAGCAAGAAATAATTTTTAATGGCATTTAGTAACACTGTTGGTGTTAAAGTACATCACAATACGGCACCTCAGTCAACCCAATCCTGCAGCTAATCAAATGCCATTTGGTATGTCTTTCCTATAATCTGCTGCCCTGAAAATGAAATACTTTTGTATTTTCAAGTTCACTAGAAATACTAAAACAAAATACTGTACTCAACTAATACACAACTTGCTATATGCTGGAAGGAGTTTGATCTTCAACGAATTCATAATACTGATGTTTTTCATCCGGGCTATTATGCTTTGTTTCTGAGTGAGCCAAGTATTGCATAATTATTCACATGCTGATTAAGAGACAAAGTAGTTTCTAAATGAAGAAAATCCTCTAGGATGTCATAACTCATTTGTGGTAAAAATTATTATGTCATGGAAATTACAACTTCAGATAGCAGAAATAAGGAAATGTACAATAAGGACATAGTCAACCATACTGTCTACAGAGGTTTCTTTCAGTTTATTTTTGCAACAATATGATGTAGCTTCTTTAGCTCTTTCATTTATTAATTAGTTATTTATTACAATAGAGTTTTGGGGTACTATAAAAGTTTTCTTGTTAATTGTTAGATTGTTAATTTTTATAATAAATGAAAGAATCATGTGGATGACAGTAAGGTAAAAATGCTACAAACAAGAAATGAAAGTATTTTTACTTACTGATTTAAGCCTTGTTATTGTTTCTTCAAGATCCTGTATTTCACTGTGTTTTCTTTCAATTTCTTTCTATCAACCAAAATTAACCTATATGTTAGAAGTTACATATTCAAAATGACAACAATTCCTTTGTTACAAAAAAATTAAGAAAACAGACTATTTTTGTAAGAAATAAAGTATAATTAGTTCCTTGTAATCTGTCAATTTTTAAGTAGTAAAGCTCCTATGAACTGAAAGCACAAAAAATTTGTTGTATACACATCCATGCTCTTTTGGAGCACAATTAAATAAATCATCGCATGACTCCTCATAGAAAAAAACCCTCCAAACACAGACATCACTGTTGCAAATATCTATTACCTATCAATAGTTTTAAGTATCCCAGAATTTTATTTCATACTAAGCTAACGGAAGAAGGAAGATGGATTGCCTCTTAACTAAACTCATCTCACCTAATACAGTAAAGAGACAAAATTGCTATGATTAATCATCTTTTAGTGAGAAATTCTGTATAATATTAAGTAAACTGGAAAAAAATATCTTTTTAATCTTCCTTTACAAGCCGGCAGGTCATTTGTTGCAATTAAAAGATATAAAGCCCCCTAAGAGCTGAGCAGATCCTTCACACTGTAACACATTAGTGATTACCTTTGCTTCTCCTATTTCCTTATCTGCAGTCTCGAGCACAATTTCCTTGTGTCTTTCCAACTGCTGTGCCAAGTGGTCTATTTCATTCAGTTCTTGACACAGTTCTTCATTTTTATTGCTTAAATGCACTACCTCACTAGTCACATTTTGTTTAGTGTCCAAGAGATCTTGAATGCGATTTTCAAGTTCTTTGTTTGTTTGTTGAAGATACTCAACCTGAAAGATATTTTTCATTAAAACATTAATATGTATTGTTAAACTAGGTAGCAAAAGTTCCTCCCAATCTTCTGAAATATAGTATCTCTATATCCATAGTAAAAAAGGGACATCCTGTTAAAAATGGCAAGATTTTCTATTTTTGGAAGTTAATGTTTATCAACATGAAAAAATATGATTTTACAAAGGTGAAGGAATTCATTACTACACTAAATAGTCTCCAAAACCTGAGGTTTATTCTAAAAAAGTACTGAAAAGCAGAGATCTGTATAGAAACCTGTCCTGGGCATCAGTCCGGTAGACCCAATGTACTTAGTTTTCCTAAATTTCACAAGATATGAGGACACATTCTTCTCTCCACCTTTGTAGTGTATTTGCTAGGCTTAGTCTCACTGTTACTCCTTCATGAAAGTGAAGCTTTACAGATCAGATTCCCAAAACCTATCTTGCCCCCGACATATCTCAGCACCTTAAACACAATATCCTCAGAAATCCTGCTCTACAGACATTGTTTTTCCCAGTATACCTTTCCGTGAGAGTAAAGGGAAGAGAGGCAGGGATGTAGAGTAGGAATAAAAAATATACACAATAAGTTATACTACCCAGGAAAATGGGAGCCTGGAGTATCTTGAAAAGATTCAAGATAACAGTGCTCCACTTCCATCTCCACGCAACTTTCCTCAAAACTCCAGAAAGAAGTATTATTGTATTATTGTAGACACAGAAGAAAGTCTGAGCCCTCTCATAGTCATGAATACTACTACATAGAGCTATCCATCCGTTTATTGTCAGAGAATAAAAGTGGTATATTGGCACTGAGCCTAAGCAAATAGTCTTGATGGCCCAAAACCAGCTTCATGCAGCTCTGGGCTCACTCTGTACAATCAATTTGTGTCCAGCATGACTTACTAATTCAGGATCACTGAACAAAGTTGTACTGCTTCCAAGTCATAGCTCATTCTGTATTTTTGCAGCACTGAACCTAAGCTAATAATCTCTGCAATGTGGCTCTCATGCCACCGTACATCACGCACAATCAATATAGAAAACGTCTAACTCGGTTTGAAAAACAGAGAATTGATGGTATAGATCCAGAGATGGCCTTTACTTGATGTGTACTCCAGCCTGTCTTGTATTATTATTTTAAATCCTCATTCTGAGACCAATATTGAATGCATGCTAATATGCACAGTAAACACAAACATCTTTATTCTAATCTTATCCTTTCCTTGCAAGTCTATGTTGGAGTAAAGGTGGGGATGATTTGAATTCAACGAGGAAGGTTCCCCACTATCTGATGAGATTATCTGCAGAACTACTCCTTATCATAATTACATACACCATTGTTAGTTCCTAAAACATAAATGGTATGTATGGAAAGAAAAAAAAAAAAATTGAAAGTAAGTATTTTCAAACTTGGTGAAAACAGTGTATCACAGAAATTTTCTGAGTACTGTCAGATTAACATTACTACGTACAATAGAATTCTTTAGGAGAACCATTCTAACAGACTTTTAAAACAAGAAATGAAATTTCCTTAGACAAGAAACACTGCCACCTAAAAAGCAAAGCAAGTTAAATTGATTTATTTTATATCTAATAGTGATTTTTTTTTAAAGAGCTAGAAGTTTTGTGGGTTTTTTAGATTGCTAGTATTTTTAGTTTTGACTAAACTAAAAGTTTGGCCCCTCACTACAAGAAGGACATTGAGGTGCTGGAGCGTGTCCAGAGAAGGGCAACGAGGCTGGTGAGGGGTCTGGAGAACAAGTCTTATGAGGAGCGGCTGAAGGAACTGGGGTTGTTTAGCCTGGAGAAAAGGAGGCTGAGGGGAGACCTCATCGCTCTCTACAACTACCTGAAAGGAGGGTGTAGCGAGGTGGGTGTCGGTCTCTTCTCCCAAGTAACTAGCAATAGGATGAGAGGAAATGGCCTCAAGTTGCACCAGGGGAGGCTTAGATTGGACGTGAGGAAAAAATTTTTTACTGAAATATTGGTTAAACATTGGAAGAGGCTGCCCAGGGAAGTGGTTGAGTCCCCATCCCTGGAAGTATTTAAAAGACGTGTAGATGAGGTGCTTAGGGACATGGTTTAGTGGGCATGGTGGTGTTGGGTCGATGGTTGGACTCGATGATCATAGAGGTCTTTTCCAACCTTAATGATTCTATGATTCGAAACAACAGTAATAAATCCATTACCTGCAAATTCAAATGGGCGATAAGCTTCTCATTACTTTTACTTCTCGATTCCAAAGAGATAACCTCATGAGAACGCCCACCATCCAATGCTAGCACTAGGCGTTCTATTTCTTTGTCTCTTAGCTCAACCTTTGAGGGGAAAAAAAAAAGTTCTTTGGTATCTTCTATACCATTTAATAGAACCTTTGTTCAAATAAACACCTATATAACATCCAGTAAAAAGATATGCACCTAATAATGCAATTTTTATCTTTAATATAAATTTTTTTAAAATTCTGGATTTTTCTGAAAAAGTGATTTCTTTGAAAGAAAAATAAATGAATCAAATAGAATTTGTGGAAAAAAAACCCACAAACCTGAAACAATTCCTACTAGATTATTTTCTTGAAGAGAAACCAACAATTTTCATTTAAAGTGAAGTTAATGAATGTTGAAAATTAACCATCTGAGACTAGCATTTAAATTTAGGGAAAAAGCTTTTAAATCAGCTAATTCAGGGACTATTTCAGTCACTGAAAAACAGGGGATACTGGAAGAGGAAAACCAAGACGTGAACCAAAAAAAGAGGATGGTGTCCACTAATCCCCAGATATTGAAAGATATAACAACATATGAACAAATGATGCAATTCCCTCACTTAAAGATTTATACGTATCTTACCAATCCACTCTAATTAAAATATTGTAAAATCTGTTGTCCATAAATTAACTTTCAAAAATTAAAAATTAAAAAAAAGTAACCAGTTCAAGCAGTGAAAAATATTATCCTAAGATATCTGTGGATCAAATTACTATTTTGGACCAGTTAATGCTTCTGCACTCAAAAAGCCTACACATACATAAATTCTACTTACGACCCATCAAGTTTAGCTTATTTAATGTAATTTTAATACACAAAATATATCAGCAAAAGCAGCGGGCAAGTATTTTATCATTGCTGCTGTCTCCAAAAGCAGAGGAGAGAAATAGCTCAATGTAGGCAAGTTAGTATTTCACAAGCCCTACGATGCTCTCCCAATGAGGTTAAAACACAAATTATAATCAAGGTCATTGCAATGGCTACTACAGCCAAATAATAATACAAAATCTGTAAACATACCTGTTTGCTGTAATTTTTCATTCCACGTTCAGATATCTCCAGCTTTTCCTGTAGCTCTGTTACTTCTGACTGAAGTTCATGAATTCTAAAAGGTACCAATATACTGTTTATGTGGATTCATGGAAGAATCATATGTATGCAACAATTCAATATTAGTATTTTTTCTTTGCTCCTGAACATAAATATTTCACAAAAAATAGTTTTGTTCATACAAAAATATTAATACAGAAGCCATTGTTTGAGATATTGTAGCGGGTTGACCTTGGCTGTCTGCCAGACCCCCACCCAGCTGCTCTCTCACTCCCCCTCTTCAACAGTATGGGGGATAAAATAAGATGAAAAAGCTCATGGGTCAAGATAAAGACAGGGAGATCATTTACCAATTACTGTCACGAGCAACACAGACTCGACTTGGCGAAAATTAATTTAGCATAATTAAAAATAGAGTAGGATGGTGAGAAACAAAGACAAACTAGAGACACCTTTTCCCCACCCTCTGCTTTTTTCCAAGCTCAACTTCACTGCTTCACTTCTGACTCTTATACCTCCCCCCTACTCCAAGTGGTGCAGCAGGGATGGGGAATGGGAGCTGCGGTCGCAGCTTTGCTGCTCCTTCCTCCTCACACTGTTCCCCTGTTCCAGCGTGAGGTCCCTCTCACGGGATACAGTCCTTCATTAAGTGCTCCAGCATGGGTCATCTCCACACAGTACAGTCCTTCAGGAGCAGACTGCTCCACCATGGGTCTCTCACAGGCCACATGTCCTGCCAGAAAATCTGCTCCTGCGTGTGCTCCTCTCCACGAGCTGCAGTTCCTGCCAGGAGCCTGCTCCACGGGCTGCAGCTTCCTTCAGGGTATATCCACTTGCTCCAGCATGGGGTCCTCCATGGGCTGCAGTGTGGATATCTGCTCTGATATGGTGCTCACCAGAGGCTGCACGGACAACCTGCATCACCATGGTCTTCTCCACGGGCTGCAGAGGAATCTCTGCCCCCTCCTTCTTCACTGTCCTTGGTGTCTGCAGGGTTGCTCTCATTTTTCTTACTCCTCCCTCTCACTGCTGTGGCGCAGCATTGTTTTTCACCCTTTCTTAAATACATTTCCACAGGGAGCTTGGCTGATGGACTCAGCTGTGACCCATGGTGGGTCTGTTTTGAAGCCAGGTGGAACTGGCTGTGTCCAGCACAGGGTAGCCGCTGGTCTCTTCTTAGAGAGATCACCCCTGCAGTCCCCCCGCTGCCAACACCTTGCCATGTAAACTCTCTACAGATATATTCTAAATAAGAAAAAAGAATTGACTTGAGCCTTTCATAATACAGGTTCCCAAGCCAAAAATAGTATTACAAGAATATTTTAGTCTTCCAAAATAAATAGGAAAAATCAGTTTACTCCTATGCAAAACATTACACCTAGCTTTTTTCCAGAATACCCAATCTAAAATTAGTAAAACCAGTATAGAAATCTTAAGAGAAGTCCTTTACAGAAATAAGCAGCTTATTAAATATCCATTGCAACTTTGTCACAGGCAGCGCTGTCAATCGCTAAGCAAAATCCTATTTTGTTTGAAGCAAATTTGAAAGGCAGAAGGAGGGTGGGGGTTGGAAAAAAATCACAGCAGATATTTACTACCTATACTTCAAAATTTAAAAGTTCTTTAGATTACCGATTATCAGCCACCTGAAGAAGGTCTGCGATATAAGGGTCCTCTGGCTGAGGAACTGGATAGGCACTAACACCTGATGGAGGGACAGGCTGGTCTATCTGCATGCGTTGACGCCTGAAGGGAATGCTTCTTTTTCTGCCACCTAAAAGCCCAAACCCAAACGCCTATTACTTGGAGTTAAAGCAAGGGAATCTTCTTCTTTAATACAAATGAAATTTCCTATTTATTCCACTGCTTCTGAACTGGCACGTTTCACCATTTTAATCTTACTCTAATAAGTTGATAAAATTCGTACATTCTAGACAACACCATTCTTGCAGGTTAGTATCAGCTTTGTCAAAGTTCAGTTTTATAATAAGGAAACATGCAAAGTTCAGTATAAGTAATTTTCCCCAGTGTTTAAGACCCTAAATGTTCTAGTTCAAACTTGTTGAATCTGTTAGTGATTTACCTTACTAAAAAAGCTAAAATAAAACATTGCAAAAGACATTTTGATTTCACATTTAAGAACTATTTTATGACTGAACTAACCTCTGCATTGTTTAGTAATGCTTTTTTTCCTTCTATCCTATTGTCATTTCAGTGAATGAATACCGTAAGCATATCAAGCAGAGTAGGTTATTCGCTTGCATGGTAACATTATTTTAAAAACAAAGCAAAACATAGTATTATTTCCAGAGGGAAAAATTACTCTTCATCACACGATTAAATAAGAACATACAATATTTGATGACGTAGTACAGAAAAATCCCAGAAGACTGGTGACCAAGGGGCAAGTATGCAGAAAGCCAGACAAAAGTGTAACATGGCACCTTTGAAGCGAAGGACATGAAATGCAGAAAGGTGTAGAAAAATAGAGAGGAATTTTAATTTCACCTAACTACCTATTAATTTCCCTCAGATGCCAAAAATACATAGGTAATTCAATGACTTGGAAAGAAAAGACAATTTCAAAATTTCACAAAATACTTCTCACTATTTTCCTTAGCTTGAAAAAAAATTAAGAAAAAGGAAACCTGGAGAAAGAAATTAACCTGAAAGTAACGTCCAGAACACTTTAAGTTATCAAAAGGCCCTTTAAATACTGTAAGTTTTCAGACAGTTGGAATATTTATTTGTAGACATATTTTGCATCTTGCTACTTTTAGATCTTGGTTACAATAATCTGAATTAGTCACTTACACATCATCAATTAGCTGTCAAAAAGATTCAAGTGTCAAACAACCTGCCTCTGACTAAATTATGTGCAGCATTAAAAAAAAAAATAGCTGTTGATTAACAGTGCTTTCCAGTAACATTTTAACTTTAGTCTTCTATTGAATCTAAGTTTGTATTCAAATTTGTCCCAAACACAAGTGATGTGCTAATGAAACTTCTTCCATACAGAGAAAGACTGAATTCAGAGCCAAAACTTTCAAAAGGTAATGTTATTCTATTGGATAGTTATTTTGCTGTAGTAACTTCTCTTCCTAGAGGAAAAAAAATATTATGTTCTGAAGAGCCAAAAAAAGCCCAGAGAAAACTTAAAATATCTGTGATGGTTTACGCTCACCAGGCGTTTGCACCACTGCTTGCAGATTCTTCTCCTGAAGCTGCTGAATTTTTTCAGTCTTGGCTTTGTTCTCTTTTTCTAGCATTTTAATTTTATGTACGTATTGGTTATTCAGAAATTTCAAGTCAGCCGTTTCATGTTCAACCCTCCTTAAGGAGGCTTTCAAATCTTCAAGGGAGAGAAAAAGCAATATTATCTTTCTTATTCATTATTATTTTTCCTAGTGGCACCAAAATAGGCATAAAGAGAATCCTATATTCTTTTTCCATAACACGAAATTTTCAAATACACATACGTATGTGTATATATGTACACACAAACACACAACAATATATATTTATACGTTATACAAACAAAACCCCTTTGTAGAATAAAGGCACATTTAACAGCAGTATTTAATTTTAAATTAAGAAGTAGCATTTCAAGGTATGAAAGTAGATGTTAAAAAGTTCTAACATTTTCATGTTTGATTAAAACAATGATTTGCAGGACCTCAGAAGCTTTTTAACTACAAAAGAAATGTCTGTGCATGAACCTTAATTCATTAAAGGCACCAAAGTCAACGACCACTCACACTCACGTATAAGTACAGATAAATGAATCTGCAGATCAAAGATTTGGCCGCAATTTTATTTTGGCACAGAAGGATTAAAAAAAAGTATCATAATTTTTATATTACCTTTAACATGACGATCAGATTGCTCTTTCAGTTTTAGTATTTCTAAATGTAGTTCATTATTTTCCCTTGTAAGTTTAGCATTCTCTGTTTTATAAGGTTCCAAAATAGCATCATAATTGCTGCATTCTTTTTCAGTTTTTCCAGCAGATAACTTTGCACTGCGCAAGCTCTCAGTTGTATGAACTAGGTCACTAGAATAAAGGAGCATCAGACATGTTAGAAATGTTATCAGCCTTTACACTGCAGATGCAAATATTTATTATGACCTGAGAAACAAAATGCTTTCCCTGAGACCATGTTAACTGTAGAACAAATGGGTTCAAAGGCAAAGAGAACATTCATGTAAGAAAAACTGAAAGACAGGAACCATTCATTTAAAAAAAAGTAAATAGGAAAGGGCAGGACAAATATAAAAAAAAAAAAAGATATTCAGAAAGCGTATCAGGAGTTTACATCTGATAATTCAATTTAAATAAAAAAGTGAGATATTCAAAATTGGCAAGATTATTTTTTCCTCCAAGCACTACATAAGTTGTAGCACTACTTACCACAGAAGAAACTTGAAGAATTAAAAAGGCCAGAAGGTTACTAGTATTTATATGGAGATCAAAAGCTCCACAAGAGAGATTAGTGGTAATTAGTTATAAACATTTTTGTGAAAATAATATCAAAGACAGTTATTGAGAGATTAAACCTATCTGTTAGACACCAGAATGAGACAATGTTGAAGGCAGATTATTCCACCTCTGCCTACCTGCGGTTCTTCCATCTGTATTAGATGCTAGAGAGCAATAGAACCAGAATACCTACATTTGCATGTTTAGCCAAATATAACTGGATTACTATGGAAATATTACGCTCATAATCACATCAAAGCCATGAAATGGCAGATATATTAAGGAGGTCACCTGAAAATTTGTTCTTCTTCTGTTATGTGTCCTGTAAAAACTGCAGAGATAGCAAATTTAAACTTCTCCAAATGAGACCATAAAAAACGGAGCTGTGAATGTTTTATTTTAAGTCACAGTACAGGCAACAGGGATTATTTTTTATACAACCAGTTATAAGGGTGTGTCCTTTAAGCACATATTAAGTGACTATTCTTGGCTCTCTTATGAGGTTAGAAAAGTTGAATTTTCCTAGACCATAGATCCTTAGAAACAATTCTACTGAATTAAATGAGATCTTAAGATGTTCTCATCACTTAAGCAAACCCATTTGACTTCATCATACACAGGAACTGAATGTTAGCCCCGAAATAACATTGCTTGAAAATAATCTTCAGACTAAGCATTCTCCCTTGTATGTCAAAAATCAAAAAATACCTACTACATGATTACTATGTTTTTTATGAATCTCCTTTTGAATACCTAAAAAGCTTTTCCACCAAAGGTAAACTCTCCACTCCCAACGGTTGCCGATAGCCCAGCTGATCTAGACGTTTCCTGAGATTAATGAACCTTCGCTCTGCAGTTGTGGTCATTGTAAACACACCTCCAAAGCAGCTTTTGTCACAGTCAAGAAAAATAGGACACCTGCAAAAGATTGTCTGTTACAGCATTTGTCCTTTAAAGAAGGAATAATATAGAAAAAAGTAATGGAAAAAACATTTTTTGTGTAGGAAATACAGTGCATAAGCATGTCCTTAAAATTTAAGTAAACCAAAAGAAAATCATAGAGCAACTAAAAGGTTTTAAACTTATTTACATATTTCTTTAAAAAGAAATATTTGCCTTGGCAATTAGTTTTCTCTTTCCTAACATCTTAGAGTATGAACATAAATTTTTCTTTCCGGTATGTAAGAACTGAACTCTGAAAAGATCTTTCTGCGGGAAGACTAAGAAGTAGATTCTGGTTTTTTTTTAATCACGGTCATCATGGTATCTTCCACAAGGCAAACTGACAGATTATTCTCAAAACCCCCATATACTTTTTTCTTTCATATATAAATCTTACTTTCAAAGTTTACAAGACAGTACATAACATAACTTATGCCAACCATTTGTAAAATTGCATAAAATGTGTAAAATTTTAAAGACAGATTAACTTTGAACATCTTTTTTCTATGAGGGAAAACAAGAAAGAAAAAAAACACCGGTGTACTATAGTCCTACCTGCATCATCTTCTGGAAAATACAGTTGAAGGATCAGAGGGGTTTTTTTCTTTTGGCTGATTAGTTATCTTTTTATTACTAACCTGATCTAAAAGGGGCTGGATCAGCACTACTGTATCTGAATCCACATGAGAATTTTGGTTTTGCCATGTACATTTGAGGGAGGAAGAATTTTTAGATCATTATGTCCTTCTGGATTTAGAGAGAGAATGAGAAAAAAAATGGAATACTAAAGTTGATGCTCCGCAATATGAGAAAACATCTCTTAAATAGTTAGAAATATTTTTGAAAAACAGTTATTTCTGTAAAACTTTTTCCCTCACATTTCTTCAGAAGTTTCAGTATTAACCTACTGGCTGCAAAGACCTCAGCAGCCAAACTACCAATCCAAGGAAGCGTTGTTTGCATCTCATCTAAAGGGGATAGAAGACAGATATCATTTAAACCATGCTGTTTCATGATCCCCCAGATTTTAAAAAGATATTAAATAAATATATGCAGGTACTTGAAAATAAAATTATTTATGAATAATAAAATGAGAAAACATGCAAGTTTCTCTCATGTCTGAGGCTGGAAAGTAAGATTTCATCTGATTGTATCAAAACACTACAAATAAGTCTAGCAACGGGACTGTGGTTGCCAGGTACTGCTCCACGGATGAGAGAAAATCACCAGTCTTATGAGCACAGCATCTGTCCCAGGTACTGCCAAAATATTTGTTTGAAGAGGTTCAGGATGTTGAGATATTAACTAGGCAATGGCACAGAAAAATCCCTTACGTATTGTACTGGGATGGTTGAAGGAGGAGGCGGCGCACTTCCTTCCACTAAATGGTAACTGTCAATGTACTAAGTGGAAGTCAATGTATTAATGTACACTAAATGCCATGCATTCTCCTTTAGCAGCAAAAGATTAAAGCTAAAAGCAATGAGACCTTGGTATTTCTGCATTAATGTTGAGGATTCTGTGTTGAATTCAGAAAAACAGTGATTGTGTTACTGTGTCTAGATTTAGTCTCAGGAATACATCTTATATTACTACAGAAGTAAGCTGATAACTCTTGAGCCCAGCTTCTTACGAAGAATCGTATCAGTTAAAAGGATTACATTAGTTTAAAATCGTTCATCAGACTTGATTTAATAGCTTGTGTTTTGGAAAGAGAAAGGATTTTTCTACTAATCATATTGAGAAAGTTTTACATAAGAAACATCAAGAACAAAACTGTGTCACAGCTTGTAAGGGAATAAAGTTTTTCTACAGTAACCGTGGAGAAAATAAATGGACAGATGTTAGCACTCCAGTAACTGTGCCTAGGAAGTAGATGCAGGATCTTGCTAAATCACTGCAATGAACATTTAAGTGAGGTGTAGTCACCTAAACATACTCTAATACTGAGAGGTACCAACAGCTTTCTGGTTGAATCACTCTCCTTCCCAAAGACTGGGAATTTTTAATTCAAGACATTATTGCCGCCGGAATCAAACAAGAAAGGGTATTATCTTATATTCCCTAGAGCCATATCTGATCCCAAATTAGTCCAGGAAATGAGTAGCTGGAGTATACGTCCAAAAGATGTCCAGGAATGAAAGTAAGAAGAATAATTGGGGGTTGTTATTTCAGAGAGCTTAACACAGATATTAAAGTCTTCAAAGACAATAATCATTGTATGCTCCTTGCTGGAAAGAAATTATGTGTCAGTAATTCCAGACCTCTGACATTACAGACAACCCTAGCAAAAATCTCATATCCTAAACTTAAAGTCTATCACTAGTCTTATCATGACATCAAAAAGTATCTAGTAACTTCTCCATCAGGAAAATTTGGTTTTCTGGAAATATAAAACGGATATATGAACTGCTGTACTGAATCAGTTGAATGCAAGATCAGTTAGACCCAATACCCCGTGTCTTCGACTGTTGCCACAGCAAGAGTATAAAGAGATAAAAAACATGAGCCAAATCTTACTCCTACGTACCTTCTCTTTCTAAAAGCCTATAGTGGAGGGACTTGATGGGCTTGAAGCTGAACTTAAATCATTATAATAGTACCTGATAGACCTTTCTTAGACATGTCTAATTGTTTTCATGACTCTTTTGCACTTTTACATCGAAATAGCCTATGGCAGTGAATTCCTGAGTTTAACTGTAGGCCTGGAAAAGTAGAACATAAATTCATAGGTATGTGCGTCCCCCCCTTTTTTTTCTTTTAATTCTAAGACATACTAAATAATCATTCCTTGTTTGTGCTTTCAGTCATTGATGATGGCATCTTTAGCAAATCTATTTTCCAAAATTTCCTAGTAGCTTGTACAGCTTTGTCCCTTTCCCATGCTTTTTCTGAGATTGAGATCACTCTGAGCAGCCATAAAGATTCGTTGCTGTAGCCTTCACTATTCATGATTCCTAACTTATCATTTGCCTTTCTGATTGTTCTAAAGCATCAATTAGATGCATTCACGGTGACACTAACATCTCTTTTTCTGAGCAGTAACTGCAACTTTAGAGCCCATGATGTGCATTACTTTGCCTTTATTAACACTGTTCCTTAACTCCCACTTTATTACTCAGTCCAGTGATATTCTTCTGCAACCCTTAGACTGCTCTTAACACATGCATATAATGAGCAAATTTTGTCCCTTGCTGTTTAACCCATTCTTTCAGATCACTGATCAGTGTTAAACAGTAGAAAATTTTCTGCACATTCACTGTAAGGTAGTACTTTCTACCCTTTCTTTTAACCACTTAGTGAGCTACTAAATGACCTTTCTCCATTTCTGAAAAAGACCTGCTTTCTTAAAAGCCTTTAGTAAAGAACCTTCTCAAAAGCTTTTTGGAAATCCAAGTTTTCTACATCGCTCTTACCCAGTCAACTCAATCCAGAATATCCTTTTCTTCAAAGAAACTTAATAGCCTTGTGAATCACGATTGAGTCATGATAAAAGGTATGTTGAACTTATTAGGTTTGCAAAGTACTGGAAAGCACTCTTAACAACTTTGGTATTTCCCACAAGATAGGCTACGTTAGCTGCATAAATAGTTCACATCATTCATTATCTAAATATTTTATGTAATTTAGTGCCACTAGGAAGAAAATATAATTTCCATTTTAGATGAAAAAAATCAGATAAACAAACAAAAAGGGAAAATTAAATGGTACTTTAATCAGGCATTTCCAGACAAGGATTTATCAAGATGTCTAAATGAGTGCATCTTTCAGTTATTCACAGAAGAGATATTCAGAGCCAATAGCTTCATTTTTTGTTCCCCCTTGGTTCACGAAGACTGCTAAAGAGACAACTTTCATGTGCTTCATTTTGTGACATGCCTGGATGGTTTTGAGCAGTCTCTCGACAACCTAGGTGTTTATGAAATAGACATATTTAGCACCTATAAACTGTTCTCTACTGTTCTAAGTCACCAATGACTGAAATTGAACATTGACATGAAAGATGGGCAATAATGGAACTTCAAATCCAGTTCCTTTAGGCTATAAGTATAGAATCAATTTGCATAAAATCGTGTGAAAGAAGCAATGTTAATAAGTATTAGACTAACCATTACAGGTGGAATATGAAACAGAAAAGCTTCAGCACATTGAAGCCCGCCTTTCAGTCTGAAAACAATGCAGCAAAATTCATGGCGAGTATAGGTTAAGAACTGCTCCAGATGCAATACTTGTGTTATTAATAAGAAAACGTAATAATAAAAAAGCAGAGCAAAGATGTATCTTGGCCGTCGAAGACATAATAGGGTCATTGAGCCACGCAGAAGAAAGATAAAACTACATAGCTGACAATGGAACACAAAGAAATTAGCAGAAATTTATATGCTATGAAATCAATTTCTTTATTGAGTCTATAACATTAGCACCAAAGACAATTATGTACCGAAGTTTCCAGACTCAGTTCTGGGAAATACCAAAATGCATTTTTCATTCATCAGGACTGATATGCTAAAGGCTTTTTTTTTTTTGCATGTGTGTGAAATATGTTTACAAAACATCTGTTCCTGTCCTGTAATTACTGGTCACGTAGCTCATTCTACTATAAAGAGCTAGTTTTGATTTCACCCAGGTAAAAAAGGCACCTAGTAGACCAACCATTTTACTATAGTAATGCTCTAATACATGCCTCTATACAGTCCATGGACACTGAAGGCTGCGTTGTGAAACGCCGTTACTGCAACATCATTTTCAAGATACACTGAATGAGGCTGCACTTGTTTTGGCAAAGTCTCCAAGGTTTCCAAGTTGATTTGCTGGGAGTTCGCTTCTGACTAGATATTCATTCATACACCACGTTTGCTATGAAGGGTCGCCACTTTGCCAACAGAAAGGCAACTCTTGCTCCGGAAAAACAGATTTCTTTTTTGAAAAGAGTCACCAAAACCTGTAAGTTTGCATTACAGTACAAGAAAACCCTATCGATTATGGGCCTGCTCATCACGTATCACCCCAAACCGGAAGCTTTATAGACCCTTCAGCAACCCCGATCTATACCTACAGAGGGGCAGTCAGTCCCTATTTAAACAGGTTTTTTTACTTTTTCCACCCTCCCTCCAGGTCGGTCTTACCAGACGTACCGTTAACGGCAAATTCTTGCAGGGCGAGCCACTAAGGAGTAGGCGAGATATTTCAGCGAGGCTTCAGCAGAGATGCAGCTCCGGCGGGGAAGAGGGACTGCAGAGCCCCGAGGGAACGGGAGACCGGCGCGTAGGCCAGACGC
>NW_008824243.1:3746634-3750524 GCF_000699105.1 Pygoscelis adeliae
GACCGGCAGCCCTCGCGCCGAGGGAGGGTGACGTACCGCGCGTCTGACGTACAGCTTAGCTCTGGTTGCAGCCGAAGCGGCGAGGTAGACGTTGCCGCCGCCTGTCACCCTGTTGGGGAGGGTCCTGTTTGCATTTAGTGCCTGCGGTGCCGTTGCCCGTTGCATGGTTGCTGTGGCCAGACTTCAGGGGTTGAAGCGGCTGATGTAGAAGTGACAGGCAGCCCTCGTGTGGAAGCTGTCTGTACTAGTTCAGTACAGAAGGGACCTTCTGCCAAGCGGAACCCTTACCTCCCCTGGGTGTTGCTTTGGCTACCTTCTGTCACCTGCAGGTTACATACAACTCGGATCAAGTACTTGATTAGTAAACAAAAGACAACTAGGATTTAATGAGCTATGAGACTTAAGCGTTAGTATGCTCACCCAAATCCAGGTGCCGATGTTGATGTTGCCAGCGTTGCTGTTGCCGTGTTGCTAGCTGGCAGGTTAGTTTTTCTGAGTTTTATAACATTCTTACATTACTGTTTTTTGTTTTTTATTTTTGCAGCTGCATCTCAAGAACCAAAATCTTACCTCTGTCTGCATGTTTACCTTCATCGTGCCTGTTTCTAGTCTACATACACCCCAGCGCTATCCAACAACTTGGCAATTTCCTCAAGCTGTACAGAAAAACTACGTCCTGAATCACAGGCAGCTGAAGCTCCAGGAGGAGGAAGGGGTTACATGAGGTGGGAGTACACTGATGCTACATCATACTTACTAAAGGGAAGGGGGAAAAAAAAAAGCGCGTGTTAAGCAACAGAGCAATTCTACTTCAATGCCCAGAGACAAAACAATGGAAATAACTGCGTTTTTACCTTTTCGAAATAACACTGCATAGAAACAAAGAATATGTTGAACACAGTTTAATTAAGAATCATAGCCATAGTCACATTACATACGAGAACATGAATTCAGTATTCCCACTGCATAAAGTTCCACATCCGTATCCAGAACGAGGAAGGGAAAAGATTTGATAGTCTTTAATGCTTACATAATTTCCAAGATGCAAAATATTAGTGAGAACAGTAGTATACTTTTTGCGTACTATGAAGGTAGTGCTTACTGCTTTTAGCAAGAGAAGGGATTATAAATAAAAGTATCTGAACATTAGGGGAAGGGAAAAACTACACCAGAAGTGTTTCACAGAATTAATGCTTTCAAACGGTACTTCAACCCAGTAGCAGAGCAACAAATCCTGGAAGGTTTCATTTTGCCCTGAAAGATGTTTGAAACAGGAGTGTAACTTGACACATATGGCAGTTAACTACACATACACATGGAAATCCACCTTTTAAAAACAAATAGCATTTATAGTGTTTGATTCCCTTATACACAGGCACAAACTTTGCTAGCTTCTCTTTCCTCTTCTAGAACTTAATGAGACTGTGCAATACTGGAGCAGTAGTCTAAGATATCCTGTATAGTGAATTCCATAGTAATTCCTGATCCAGGATAGCAGCGAGCTATCAGCCCTTCAAAGTGCTTGTACTGTCGTATAAACTCATCTTGCATGGAATGCCACACAACCTGCCAAAGAAAACAAACATTAGGAAATGTCAACTGGCACAATACACTACATGTGAACTACAAAACATTGGCTCATTAATCAATTCACAGTTCAGGTGTAATTTTAAAACTAATGCTTGCTAACAACGAAGTTCAGTAAACTGAGTTGCTGCATTAAAAAAAAAAAAGATTGACGTTTTTTACCCATTAAGTTTAAGGTCTTTCATGTTTACAGGACTCCTACCAAATCTGCAAAGCAGGAAGTAGTAAAGAAGAAGTTGCCCTAAAAGAGCTATTGCTTTTGTCTTTAAAGAAAACACCCTGAACCAGAACACCGCTACTAATTCATGTTTCAGACTTTAAAAAGCTGTTAATACATGCTTAACTCTTAAATCTACTTATCATTTACTCCAGTGAGCAAGTTCGCAAAGTATAAGAAAAAACTTAAATAATTAACTATCAGAAAAGATGTAACAAAGTATATTCTCCTACAGCGTACCAGCTAAATTTCGTATCAGGTTAACAGTTCGTTTAAATCTAGTTCTCTCTATTTCCAGTATATTTTGCAGAAGAGAGATCACCCATTAATGGACACCTAGGGAATCATAAAGGAAGTTTCTTTCCGAACTGTATCTCTACCATGACATTTCAAATCAATTTTACAACAAATAGAATCAGAGTGGAATTGTAAAAAAATTCCACTCAAAATTCATGGTTTTTCAGTTATTCTGAAGCTAGGCACTTCTCACAGAAAATACATGCAAAAGCAATAATAAAAGCCTTTGTGTAAACATTACAAGGTTTTCAAGCCATGATTTAGTTTACCTGAAGTAAGTTTTCTTCTTCACAGAGATGTTTATCTACCTTCTTGTAGAGATTATCCAATCCCTTCTTCACTTCCTTACCGGGATACTCCTTTATGACTTTACGAAGCTCTTGTTTATTAAAAGCCAGTTGATAGCTTACTTCCTCTTCTCGTATACCTTGTGCCACACGAGCTTCAACACCTTCAAAAAAATGCTAACAAACAGTAACAGCATTAATGATTATCACAAATCTAAACTAATTAACTTAATTTGACAAGCATATGTGTAGTTAACGTCTTGATTCTGCTTGACAACTGTTGTGTGTTCCCCCCATTTTTGTTTTTTAATTGGGCATGAAGTAGTGCTCAGCCATAAACATTAAACAACAGCCCAACAATACAGCACTCCATAAGTACTAGCACAAAACTGAAATCAATCATTTCTAGAAGCAATCAAGCTTTTCTTTGCAACCTTGTAACTAATACTGAATCAGCCTCAAAATCCTCAACTAATGAGGCCATAGCCTGGGGAAATACTGAATCTTTCAGATAAACTGAGTAAGCATCTGAATAGGAATTTCTCTACTTAAACCATAATTACACAACAGCAATATTTGTTCGTAATTGCCCTCTCTTCTCACTGCCCTGCACCAGCTGGCTCGACATAATAAAAATGGAGGGAGGTATGCCTATGAACATGCATGTAGAGCCACACGGAGTTCACTTTCTTTATAGCAGCCCATATGGTGCTGTGTTTTGGATTTGTAGCTAAACCAGGGCTGATATCACACCAATGTTTTGGTTATTACTGAACAGGTCAAACCTGGCCAAAGGGTATTCCATAGCATGTAACATCATGCTCAGCTATAAAAATTAGGCTTAGAGGAGGGGGCGGTGGTGGTTGTCTTCAAGGTTGCTCAGAAACTGGCTAGGCATCAGTCTGCTGCTGGGAGGTAGAGAATGACTACCTTTGCATCACTTTTTTTTTTTTTCTCTCTCTCCCCTTCACTGATTAAACCGTCTTTATATCCACCCCTAAGTTTTCTCACTTTTTCTCTTCCTATTCTCTCCCCTGTCCTGCTTGGGGAGGGGAGAGTGAGCAAGCAGTTGGTTATGTGGCAGCTTAGGTTCTGGCCAGAGTCAACCCACAGCAAGTTCCCACTTGCAGCAATAAAGCATTTTAATTTTCAAAAAGAGAATACATCTTAGGCTTTTCAGAAAATTAATGGCAGAAATCCTGCTTACAGAAAAAAAAACAATGAACAGTGGGAAACATTCAGTGGGCAGAATCATAGAATTGTTTAGGTTGGAAAAGACCTTTAAGATCATCAAGTCCAACCGTTAACCTAGCACTGCCAACTCCACCACTAAATCATGTCCCTAAAGCACCACCTCTACGTCTTTTAAATACCTCCAGGGATGGTGACTCCATCACTTCCCTGGGCAGCCTCTTCCAATGTTTAACCACTCTTTCAGTAAGGAAATTTTTCCTCACGTCCAATCTAAACCTCCCCTGGCGCAACTTGAGGCCACTTCCTCT
>NW_008824243.1:3751492-3770993 GCF_000699105.1 Pygoscelis adeliae
CCTTGTCA
The DNA here is from genome assembly GCF_000699105.1 of Pygoscelis adeliae. NCBI lineage: Eukaryota > Metazoa > Chordata > Aves > Sphenisciformes > Spheniscidae > Pygoscelis > Pygoscelis adeliae. Next base: position 3,751,501 of record NW_008824243.1, read on the forward strand.
TAGAAGGAGATCAGGTTGGTCAAGCAGGACCTGCCTTTCATAAACCCATGCTGACTGGGCCTGATCACCTGGTTGTCTCTTATGTGCCACGTGATGGCACTCAAAATGATCTGCTCCATAGCCTTCCCCAGCACTGAGGTCAGACTGACAGGCCTGTAGTTCCCCAGATCCTCCTTCCGGCCCTTCTTGTAGATGGGGGTCACATTTTTTAACCTCCAGTCAACTGGGACCTCCCCAGTTAGCCAGGACTGCTGATAAAGGATTGAAAGTGGCTTTGTGTGCACCCCAGTACCCTTGGGTGGATCCCATCTGGCCCCATAGACTTGCGTGTGTCTTAAGTGGTGTAGCAGGTCGCTAACCATTTCCCCTTGGATTAGGGGGGCTTCATTCTGCTCCCTGTCTTCCAGCTCAGGGGGCTGGGTACCTGGAGAATGACTGGTATTAAAGACTGAGGCAAAGAAGGCATTAATTACCTCAGCCTTTTCCTCATCCTTTGCCACTATGTTTCCCTCCGCATCCAATAAAGGATAGAGATTCTCCTTAGTCCTCCTTTTGTTTCTAATGTATTTATAGAAACATTTTTTATTGTCTTTTATGGCAGTAGCCAGATTAAGTTCTAGTTGGGCTTTGGCCCTTCTAATTTTCTCCCTACATAACCTCACAACATCCTTGTAGTCCTCCTGAGTCGCCTGCCCTTCTTCTCAGTATGAACCTAACTCAGCATTCAGTTTAACACTTAGTTCGACTTCAGACGTACAGAACTTCCCTAAAACTTTTCTTATTGTTGAAGAGTTCAGAAACTACAGTAATTTTCTCTGCAGTTGAGGTGGGGAAATTTATCCCAAAGCTCCCGATTACTTTTCCCCTCGCTTTTTCATTCCTCAAAAACCATTTGCTTAAGATGCAACTGATGTTTAGTCAGTACTATTCATTGCCATGAAAAATTTGGTTCTTTTCATCCAAGACTGTTACCCTCGTGTAGAGTACTCTTGCCAGACATGCTTGAGTCTAAAATAATAAAATGGAGACTATGATAGATGCAGTGATAAAGAGATCAGATAGTGCAAACTAAACACTTGAGAAAGACTACTCTGTACCATTTAAATGTATATAAACTCCAATATACTTACATTTAATTTCTCAAGAGGCTGTCCCAGTGAGTAGATTACATAAGACTGAAGATGATCAGTGTATTTCTGTTTGGCTTCTTTTTTCTCAGCCTCAAGACAAGAAATTTTCAAGCGAGAAAGTGTTGCAAAAATATGATGGAAGTTCTCCATCATGACCACATCTCTGGGTGTTTTCTGGCTTTCATTAGCTACTTTCTCAACTGAAAGAAAAAGGAAGCAAAATACTTAAAATACCAAAAGGACAACCAAATTCAGGAAAACATAACCGATAACCGTAATACCGTCAGAAAAGGAATTCTGTAACATAACTAGTAACAGGCTCTAAGACCATGAAATTTGTATGCCAAAAAAGTCACTTATAAAAAGATACAAAATAGTGACTACATACAGTCATTTACGTAAGTGAGAAACAACCCACATTCTGTGGAGGTTTACAAGCATGCTTTTGTTATCCCTCATAAATTTCACATGACAGAACTATTTAAGAAAAGTCTCATTCCTCTCTTTGCTATAACAAAAATCTTCAATAAGGTGGTGGGGTTTTTTTAAAGCGTACTTCCTAGCCTCTCAATTTTTGCTTAGCTTAATAGTTTAATGGTCAAAGTTACTGTCAATCCCCAAATTTAATAATAAAAATGGATAATCCCATACATAGGTCTCTTACTTTCATCCTGCCCCCAAAGAAACCCAGGGCAGGCAAAAGAAATTCTATGTATGACTCCCTTATTGCACCTAAAAGCAGGCTGAAAGAGGATGGCTTCAAAGAGCGCAATTCTCTATGCCTGTTCATCCATTAATCATTTTGCTGAGACTACCAGGATGCCCACCATCCCCCCACCAAATGATCCTGGGCACCAGAGTATCAATAAAGATCATAAATTCATTTGAGTCAGAACACTGAATTGCCAACTAGGAAGAGTCTGCTACTGCCAATTTTGTTCTTCCCATGTAATTTTATAAACACCTCCCCCAATTCTACCTGAAGTACTACAACTGTCTGACCTGTTTCAATCATTACTTGTAAATTAAATATCCTACTGCATTAAACTTACTGCTTGCACTGATTTTGTACATAATTTTGACTTTGTTTCATCTTCATTCTTTACTTCTATCCCTTATCCTCCCCCATCATAATTATTTGTTAAGTTTGCTCTGTACTTGTCTGAAACAGATTTTTTCTTTTTCGGTGTTTGACTGGCATAATTTTGAACCCCTTTTAAAACATGCTTTTCTAAGTTCTTCCTACACTAGTTATTTTATCTTTTTATAGTTTTGCCTGTCTATTGATGTTTGCTTAGTTTTATCACTTGAACAGTAAATTCTTAAGGACAGAAAAATTGGGTGCAATCAAATAAAAAACATTCTCAAAATTTACTGTCTTATCAGCTGGGATGCTCCTGCTGACTACATACGCACTCTAGTCTACTGTACTATGAAGTAATGTCTCTTCACAATTTCCTAATATGTTCAGAGCCACTATGCTATAATTTCCCCAAACTAGCTTTATTGCCTCTACTGTCTCCTCTTGCTCAATCTTCCCCTAAAAAAGACGTAAGTCTCAGTGGTTGGGAAATACTCTATGTGGAGTTGTTTGAAAATCTGCAGGTAAATCAGCATGGAGAGGTCCGTCCATCCATGTCCCTCCCATTTTAAAAGGGAAGGACAGTATTTCCGGAGTTCATTGGCTTGCATATCCCCCGCTTTTTTTTTGTTTTGTTTTTTTAATGTTAAATAAAACCAGTAGAACAAGGGTGTTGCTGCTGTTTTTCCAGACTATAGCTGGGAAAATAGGGAGGACTAGAGAGCCTAGGCTAAGACACAAAGGACCTAATCTGCCAAGAAGAGTTCTGGCTATGAATTTGACCCTAAGTGGTTTATTTTAGACAGGGCTATGAAGATAAACAATATTAGGGCCAAATGCCAGGTATCCTACCCAGATTATTCTCCTCGTCTAAGCTACACTGGGGGAGAAGAGACAGGAAACCACTTCAGATGGAGCATGTCATGTTGCTGCCATCTCCTCTCTCCCTTCAGAGTCTAAACCACTTCCCTCTATCTTAACTGAAAGTTGCTTTACAGGTATGTACAAAGGGAAGTATCTACAGTTTGCTCTTAAAAAGTATATTACAATCAAAAGGTTTACACTTGCTCTCCTACTGATAACAGAGAGAACCAAAATTTCAGCACAGTATCAGTCACATGACTTGCAAGAGACTCTTAAAAAAAAAAATCTGTTAATTGGAGCAAAATTATATATAAATAGGAGGAAACAATCATTTTAGTAACTATGACAACCTCAGAAGACCTACCACTGACAAAAACAGCTCTAATAAGTTTTATGTAGGCTTTATCTAGATCTCCTCGTCGTTCTGCATTTTTGAAAATTGATTCAGCGAGGGCCGCAAATTCTTCAAATTCAGCAACAAATGGAAGGATCCCAACTTTACTCTTCTTTGAGATTTTTACTTCATCCATCTGCTTCATTTGGTTACTCTTAAATTTAAAATAAGAACAGATGTTAGCCTCTAATATATGACTCCAGACCATGTAACAACTAGTAAAAGAAAAGAAAAAGTGCAGACATACTGAAAAACTGACATTTATCCAAACATGGAAATAATTTTATAACTTTCAGTTAGTATATCTAGTCTTCCTCCCTTTTTACCCTCAAAAATTTGTTAAGAAATAAAATTATTGGAAAGAAAAAAAGGAAGATGGGCAAGTAAAACCTTCCAGCTTTTATTCGCCTTTGTTTACTTACTTAGTATTAAGAAAAAAAAAAAAAAGGAAAAAAACCCCCACAAATTTATCCACCAGAAGCAATTAACAATATTCATTCTATAATCTAAAAAGGAACTTCGCTTTTCTGATTCAGCCAAGCTAACAATTCCTTTTGCTACAGGAAGTTTCTTTAATCTTCTACTCAGAAATTTTATTTCTGAGTATAATCCAAAAAAAAATCAGCTTCAGAATATTTTAAGCATTAAACTGATCAAGAATGGTCAGTCTTATTATGTTGGCCTAGAGACAAATTACATTTATGACAATTAAAAAAAAAGTTACACCAGCAACGATGTTTTCACTAAACTTGCCATTATTTCATATAATGCTCATATCGTATTAGCAAAAGGAAGTTTCTGCTAGTAGAAGCTGCCTCTCCTACTGCCAAAAGATTTGCCAATTTATCTAAACCAAGTTTCTGTTAGATATAAGATAGAAATAACTGAACACATGGAAGAGATGTCTATTTGGTATATTATGCTTGAAGGGGAAAAGCAAAACCCTCCTAAGTCCATGAGTCTTGTTTTGGTAAGAAAGGCAGAGAGAGCTATAGTTTACTTGACTGACTTCAGTAATCTCAGTAAGAGTACAAGTTTAAACAAACAAGTAAAAATGTCAACTAGCTCACAGCAGTGAAAGAGTGGTTGTATTTCTTACAAATAGCTAATTATTGAAGAAAACTGGAATGGAGAGGAAAAAGAAACACAACCACCAATTCATTTATCTTTTTTGAAGGTTTGGCCAGTAGAAGAGGAATAAAGTTACTCATTCTCACTTCAAATTAAAAGCAAAAATTTAACTATAAAGAAATGCAAAAATCAAACTGGATAGGAGAGGGCTTCCTGTAATACAGTTAGCTTAATCAGAATAACTAAAGAACTTACAATGCATTTATCAAAGTTCCTTTTGACAGTCACCAAAACATTTCCAAGTGTTGTACTGAGAAAGGAAGCTGGGTCCACATTTTGTGCTGTCCATACATGATGACTCATCTTAACTAACATATAAAGCGAATTAAAGCTATCAATCTTGTCCCCCAGCGCTATAAGATTATTCAGCTCAGGTTCAATACAACGAAATATTTTTGTCATCATTTGTCGGATCATGTCCTTCCTATTAAAAATGCATAAGATAAAAAAATATTACTCTGACAGTTTACTAGGCTATTTTACACATTCTTTGATAACATTTTTAGGATAAATTTATTGGATACAGTAGTCTCATTTGCATTCAACAAGTCTCATGATTTTCAGAATGCTGCTAAGGGAAGAAATGCCAATGCCACACAGTAAAAATCAATGGTCACAGGTATAAAATATTCCAAAAAGTATTTTCTGTGTGGAAGCTGTCACACACTCAAATTCAGAACTTTGCTAAGCATATTTTCCAAAGCATATTTTACACATTACAGCGCCTAGTTTCACTTTGCAAACTATTAGAGAATTAAGCATCTTTTTTTATATTACTATAGACAGAAACATCCATCCTATATACAAAAATTTTTATATTTACTGACACATTCAGTGTCTACGTACAAATTAAGCGTTCACTATTCGTTTTCCCTAAAAGGGAACAATTTCTGATTATAGAGAAAAAAAGTTTTATGTGCCAAATAAATTCACATGTAGGCTTAAGAATTAATAATATACAACAGCAGCACATACTCAGATGATATTGTTTGTGGAACACCAGAAGTGTATGAACGAGATAAAGTTCCTCCGTCCATTTCCTCGACTTCATTCTGTAAGAACAAGGAATGTATATACAGGAAGCTGAAAGCTTGTCTCCAATCCTGTATTTAAGTGGTAAGTATATCTGACAAAACCAAGATAATTATCAGCTTCCCCCCCCAAAGTAGCAAATACAGTGGTTTGCAAGGTGCTGGTAGTTTTCTGGTCACGTTCCCCAGAATACAACACTACCCATAATTACTCCCCATTACCTTCCTACATAGCATGATGAAGTGTTTATTGTGATCTTATGAGGAAACAAAGCCATGGCAGAAGAAACATGTCAGTCCTTCTTTAATAAATTGTGCATTGGTCAGCCAAAAATAAAGATTCTGCCAGCTAATGGAGAAAAACAAATCAGTGATCATCCGGATCACATAATTGCCAGATAAATTCAGGAGTTATCTTTTAAACAGGTCTCTTATGAAGCTTGTTCAATATTTTTGACTTCAATGACAGAATTAAGAGTCATACCGTTGTTGTTCCCGAGATGCTCTGATGTTGCTGTAGTTTGAAAAATTTACTAATGAAGTCCTGTTCTGCCAGACACAGAGGCTCTAGTTCACTTAATACTTGCTCGAAAATCTAAAGAAAGGCAAATATTTTACCAACACACCAAATACTATGAACAGTTAGTAATACTAATTTTAATTGTTGCCTAGGATTTTATACTTTCTATCTTCATTAAGCTTTAGAGGGATTATTTCTATTTAACAGAAATGGAAACAGCTTGTACTTAGATCTTTAAAAGCGATGCCTGCATTTTCAACATAGTCCCTTCTCATCCATATACACTGGGAAGAACAACCTATGTTTTTCCACAACTAGAAGTTTTCTAGTCACAGCCTGAGGAAGGACTTTTGTGCTATAATGAAAACATTTGCATTTTAATAGTAAGTCATGGGTTCTGCCACCCTCTTTTCTGCCTGGGTTGCTGAGGAAGATGACAAAATTAAAAGCCTCAGGGAAGAAAAACAGGTAAACTGTGTATGTAGAAGATAACTGCTCTGTAGAAAAAGTTTCTACATAGCTGCTACAGAAACCAATACCAAGTTTTGTACTGAAATAGAAGTATTCATCATGATTTTTAGTTTTAATCTAAAATGAAACACTATTTTGGCAATAATTCATTCAAATAATTTAATTTTATTAATACGAACTACTGAAATGATGTCAGGTGTTAGACATACTTCTAATCTGTCATCTTTACACAACACAGAATTTTCTCTGCAAGTGTTTAAGGATTAAGACATGCAATAATTTACATAAATAAAACCAATCCAGCCACATAGTAAATCCACACTACTGAAAATTCCCCTAGGAAAAAAAAAATTGAAAAAACCTACTAGGTCAGCGCAGTAGCTTACAACTCTGTATACATTAGTCACACTCACATGTCCCCAGTGGGTGTGAGATAAAAGTCAGAAGAAGTTGAAAAAGATTAGCACAATACTTGTATACTTGTATAAAATTGTTTTAAAAAGCTATCATTTTAATTCTAGACAAGTTGCTGCTGCAGGTGTGTAATAACTGTTTCAGGCATATAATATTTCCTCCCAGAAAAGGACTGAGCAAGGATTTGAAGAAGTCAGAAGAAAAATACTCATTTCCATCAAATAATTCAACAGAGAACAAGAAAATTATTTTTCTCTCTCACTCTGATAACAGCTCCTTTTTCCTCCACAGTACTGAGGAGTTAATTCCACAAGAAGTGAAGAGTACTGTCACTTTTAAAAGTTCGGGGCGGGGGGACACGGGATGACACACCAACAACCAACAAAAAAAAAAAAACAAACCAGATGTGAGGACAGCAGGTTTTTAAACAGATAGAATCATACAATAGTTTGGGTTGGAAGGGACCTCTAAAGGTCATCCAGTCCAACCCCCCTGCAACAAGCAGGGACATCTTCAACTGGATCAGGTTGCTCAGAGCCCCGTCCAGCCTGACCTTGAGATGCTGAGGACACTCCAATAACAACTTAGTGCCATTGGTTAAAGCTGAAAACTGATGGTAACTGTGATGTGAAACCAGTATAAATAAAATTTTAGGGCCATGCTCAAGTCCTGGCTAAAAGAAGATTATGCTTTCTTATCTTTCACTTTTGCTTACATACTGGCAAAATGTGACAGAACACATGAACATTCGTATTGAGAAAAAAAAAAATCACTTGAAGAATCCATCAGTTCAATTCCTATTTGCTTAAAAATGCATATTGGGCTTAAACTTAGTAGACCATTTTTTTCTGCTTGATATTCTTTACAGATCACACTAAGCATATAAAGGAACTAAATGGAATCTTATAATCAGAGAATAATAGTCTGATATACATATTTCTTAGACACTGCCTTTATTAGATGTGTGGTGCATACAGAATTTGAAATAGGCATGTTTTAAGATTTAAACAGTACAGATCTTTAAACTACACAAGAAGGATATGCAAGACGCTTCTAAGACAAAACTAAGCAGAAACGCGATGCAACATTTTGGCTTTACCTTATCAAATTTTGTTCTATCAGCCACATCGAGGTCAGAGGCAGACATGTTTCCCATATCCAACAGTGAGGATGACTGAGACCTACGGTTTCCCGAACTCTGAACAGAGAGTTTATTTAGGCTAGAAGTAGACCCAGTCAATTTTCCAGAACTTCCATGAAGACCTGTGAAATAAAGATGTTATGAAGGAGGGAAGCAAAGGCAGAATAAAATACTCAAGAAGAACAGGTTCATTACAGAACATATGAGATCAAGAGTTACTAGTAGTCCTACATTAAAATCAAACAACTCAATTTTTGTCTAAGCAAATGCTGTTGCTATAAACACATTCTTTTCTCATTACAAGGTAACTGAAATACTTCAGCAAGTTTCAAAGGACTATGCAGCTATATAAGCCCTCATTGTAAAGTATGGAAAAAGGTATAAAAGGAACAAAACTGTGAAATATAGGAACACTGGGATAGATACTCTCCTTGAAAGCTTGGAAGCAAAGACCAGTTATGATCTTCGTGAATGTACTTTGGGCAAAGGCTAACACAAGCAGAAGAGTTAATCCACAAGAGGGAAAAAAACTGAAAAGCTTTATATACACACAGGCACTTTTTAATCTTGAACTTGACCTTTCTGCTGTTAACATCCTTCTGTCTACATAGTTTGCTCCAGCTATTTTGCTGGATCTACAGTCCCACAGTAACTCTACTGCTAACGCTTCCCTCTCCTTTTGATCATAATTAACATTCAGACATGTCTTCCTGATATTCCTTCCCCTGTGGGGCCTTCTCCTAGGTGAGGAGCATCTCTTTTTATTTTTTCCCAAATTTTCAGAAATACTGGAACAGGATGGAGAAAGCTAGTAACAAAGAAGACCAAGAAATCCTCAATATTTGACCCCCACGTAAACCTCTCACATCTCAACCACGAAGAAACTTAAAAGCAATCCTGCAAGTTTCATTTAACTACTATGTTGGTATCTATTCTATGGATGCAAACAAGACAAAGCCTATAGATCTAATAAAAGTTGTTACCTTAACCTACTGGAAGAGTTGGAAAGCTACGACAAGCTCTCAGGCACATATGTATTTTTTAGATCAACTGGTAGGGTGGGAAAACCAAAAGATGTTGCCTTTACCTGCAAACCTTCTCAACTTCTATATCGGGCCATTTTAGCCGTGCTTCATTTTCTGCCTTGCAAAAACAGTGATTCTGCTAATGCTTATTTCATTCTGAACGGAGTGCTTCAGCGTTAAGTACATTTTCCACGATGCAGCACTACATCGTTACATTGACACACATGCATTGACAATACCAACTAATGCAACTAGTTATACTCACTCTCAGTTTCCTGTTTGACAGCACTTTCTTTTCGAGGCAGTGTAGCTGGGATGGATTAGGTTGCAAGCATCAAAGACAAAGACAAGTTAAAATGCAGTTTGCACAAACCATGCACAAGATGCAAGTTAAGCTCTAACTGGAAAGAAACATGCGGAGAACTATAAGCAGCAAGTAACTACATTGCAAACACATTTAGTTGGAGAGGTACTATTCTAGAAATTCAGTATCTAAGCTACATGGAAAACAGCAAGTTTCTAGATATTAAACTTTACTTTTTCTTATAGAGTGTGTTCAAAGAACATTTTTGGTAACATGTATTTAAGTTCTCCCAAATTGAGAAGTCCATTAAATTAGGGTTATATTTGTCAGAGTTAATGTTGCAAAAGACTCAGTTTCCAAGATCAATGATCATATCGATAATAGACGTGAAAAAATTAAAATGTATTTACGTAATTTTGTACTGAGTCAGAGATATTGTCCACCTATTCAATTTAAAAAACACATACCAATACTGCAAAATCATTCATATCAACATGATATGACTGGTTAACCTTTTCTGTTGTTCGCAAATCAGGAAGTTTACATAGAGAATACATCTTTTGTATCCATGCTGCACCAAAAATTGATGACTGCAAATTCGGAGAGGATGAAAACAATAAACATATAGTAAAAAAATTTACAAGGTGTTTTTTTACTTTTCCTGTTTTTTTCAGAATAAAACAGTTTCCTCAAGTGGACTTCAATATGAAATTTAGAGTAAATGGGCATTTGTAGTAAACAGAGAATCCCTAACCAGTAAAAGGCATTTGCATACATACACTAAAAGCAGTATGTGGTATTAAGAAGATCTTGATGAGGATGGATGCTACAAGCCCCCCAAAATGGAGCAGGCAAGCAGAACCTACTGTAATAGAATGAGTAAATACTTCTAAATGCCACAAACATGTCTTAAATACCAGATGTTCTCAAGTAGGCAACACTACTGACAATTATAATGTCAAACTTGAATTTAATTCCAGCCTAGTTTTTAGATCTTGGGGATTTTGGCAGTTTTTGAATAAAAAGGTTTAGGCCTGATATATTTGGCATATGCATCTGTCATGCATTGGTCCCACTTCTTCATCATCCTCAATTTCCAAATGCACAGGACTATATTACAGAATGTGAAGAACTACAGGCAAAGATCAGGCCCTGGACAATCTGGGAGCCATAGTGGCTTTGGAGAAGCCACATCACCAATTCATGGCCAGCGATAGCAAAGCTGTTACTATAGTACACCCTGCACTTGGCCCGTCCTTTGGTTTAAGTCTTGGCTTAAACAAAAAAAAAAAAAAAAAAAAAAGAAAAAAAGACTACTTAAGACAAGTGTGAATGCTCACGACCCAGGTTTTTTTTTTTTTGCCATAAAAATGCAGACAAAGAACCTTGCACTAGCACAGAATGCCAGAATTCTCCCAGCATCCCCTCTGCGTTTGAGGCATTCAAATAGCAGTGCTATTCCCAAAGCACAAAAAGAGGCAAGAACACACACCAACACAGCTTGGAAACAGGTCATCTTTAGTGTTCGAGTACAACTGGAGCATTATGCACCTACACTATTCCTTAAATAAGTTTACTATTAAAAGTGATGTATTTTAAATTAATGTGCAACTAGTAATAGTACAACCACCACCTTCAACATAGAAGCCTTTGAAATTACACACCGTTATAAGCTCTAACAAAATAAATACATAACTTGATATTTAAATGGTGAAATAAAATCATATTTATATAAGGAACAGCTTTTTAAACATACGTAATTTGCTTTCCTTCTTTATAAGATTAGTACTGAGGACTGAAGTTTTTTTAATCCAATTCATTGTCAAATTCGATTGTGGCCTCAAATATGCAGCCGTTACTTAATGGCTTAATTACCATTCATAAGATTAATAATTCTAGGAGAGTCCCCACTGGATACAGCTTCCAGTTTTGGCTTTGTGACTGGTTCCTACCAATTTTTAGAGGACTGGGCACTTGGGTCAAGTTTTGCATGTCAGTCAGTCACCAGCAAGACTCAACATAAACATATTCTTTGTATGTTTGTGAAAATGTAGTTTTACAAAAGAAATCAAACCAAGAGAACTGGTTAAAAAAACCTTTGCTACTCTCCCTCCTTCACTATTCTGTGCAAAGTTCAAACATGCTTGAAGTTCACACAAATACATGACAGAAGCCTTCTCAAGGTGCAGCCCTTATGCTGGTGAATTGAAGGACCTCTTTCTCCAAAATGCCTCATCACTCCATAACGTTTACAGAAGTTAGGAAATTGCTACAAAAACTGTCTCCTCACAAATACAAATCACAAAAGAAGTGCCAGGATAAAGTGTTTAGAATGTTTTAGAAATCAATTTGTATTAGGATAAAGTGTTTTGTTCTTGCAGTAAGACAGCTTTTCAAGATTTATGAATTTAACTGTTCTGACGACACATTATGGCACCACTTGCTCTCCATGTCCAACAGCTTGCCGAGACTTATCTTTCCAGCCTCCCCCTCCCTCAATCAAGCCTCACCACCCTCCTGCTTTCTTCCTTTCATTACTTTTTTCTGTTCTCTACCATCAAACTTCAAAGCATAAGTTCAGGACCCAGAATAGGCTTGACGGAACTTACTAGTTAAAGCTGCACATGATTTCTGAATTTAGAATTCGGAAACTGGCAAACTGTGGCAAATATAAGTATTTTAAACAAGTTTTGAAACAGTGCACTTTAAAATATAGAATGGACAATATATAAATACACCTATATCACTGTTGTTTTCTAAGCATTCAGGGTTTTTTTGTTTCGGGGTTGGGTTGTTTTTTTTTTTTTTTTTTAAAGCTTCACTTCCATACCTGTAATCCTAGCAGGAATACATACTCCCTTAAACAGAAAGACCTACAAGTTAGCAGTCTTTCTAGTTTCAGATTACAAAGGTAAATCCCTCTGAAAACACAATGAAATACACAAGTTTCCTTGGGCAGAATTAGCATTAAAATTAGCTTCTTCAAAATCCACCCAAAACTTATTAAAAGCAGAAGTAATAGCAGAAGGAACACACACAGATGTGCTGCCTGAGCTTTCTTTAATTAAAAAGTTGATTTTCCCAGTTTCTTCCAGTAAAAAAATGGGATAGTTCAAGTAATAAAATATGGTTGGTAGTTTGTTAAAAACTGAGTGTAGATTTGAAAATGTGAGAAATACCGTATTTTATCTTTCTATCTTGACCAATTTCACAAGATTTCAGTTGTGCTACTTTGGCCTTGTGGAAGTCAGAAATTTTACCAATCGTATTTTTCATCCAACTTCTTCCACCTTGCCAAAAGTAAGCAATTTTACACCATTATAAAATTGGCCCTAGGTGTTGCAATGAGTATTTTATAAGCAAATAATAAGATTCAAAGCAAGATATGCGCCTCCTGGAAGCTTACCAAACTTTTTTCCTTCTCTGGTTGTGCCTGTCATCTTGATCTTGGCAACTTCAAAGAAATCTTTTATTTCCCTTTCATATAGTCGTGATAAATAATCCATATAATTCTTAAAAGAAAAATGTAAAGTTAGTTAACAGGTATAGATATTGACTTCGTTCTGTTACTGTAGACTGAGGTTAAACCACGACAAGTAAGTTCTACTAAATAACAAACTGTTTTGGACTATATATGTATATATATATTCATGTAGCATGCACAAAAATATATTCATGATATTTAAGCAGGTTATATTAATTTTCCTAGTGAGTTCATGAAATTGCTACTTCACCTCCATAAGGAAAGATATGCAATGTGGTACATACAAATAGGATTACTAGTGGTAGCATCACAGAATTCAATTCGAGGGTAGAATGGAGAAAGTTCAGCATCATTCTCTGTAGCCTCTTTTACTAGACTCCTACTATGCAAAAAAAAAAACCCAAACAAATAGGATGCCATTCCTATACATCTTCCTGAGTACATGACCTCCTTTATTACTATTCTCACAAGGAAAACAGAAGACCAGAAAACTTTGGGAGGCACGAACTCTGTGTGCCTACTTACTACAAGATTCAATCAACCCCAAAATAATTTGTTTGCAACACTGCTAAAAATAAGCTCAAATTTTGAAAAGACAAGAGACATAACAACTGAAGTAAGTTTGAAGATTATCTGGTTTGTTTAGATTTTTAGTACAAAGGTTACAATTATGTTTTATTTATTGACAAAGATCACCCAAGAATTTTTTTTCCTATGTTCATAAAAATTTTGTTACTTAGCACACTCAATACATAAATATGTAAGTCTCTCAATTTTTTCTTAGAAGATCACAAAGATGTCAACCATTCATTGACCATTTGCCTTACGCTGAAGGCAAAAGAACAAGTATTTCAAAGCCATTTTAAGAGTCTAATTTAAATCCTCCACAGTTGAGTTTTTAAGAATGACAGTACTTTAATAAAAGACGACTTGTTCTGTAAGGACTAACTTGCCCTTAACTTCTATCTAAACATTTTCTATACTTCTGTAGTAATTTTTTTCACTCCGTCAGTTTTAAACAAGGTAGTTAAAAGTTACATATATACAAAGCCAAAATATTGCTATTTAATCTACTTTACAAGACACTTCTTAAGTTTTTGATACTCCCAGGTGAAATGAAGGTCTGTTGAAATAAAGATGTCACATAGGCAATAAGCACATCAACATGAAAATAGCTTAATTATTTTTCTTACTGGACTGTAAAACAGCAAAGTTGTTTTACATAAATATTAATATGTTACGATACTTTAGAACAGAGACATAGAATCTTGGAGAAAAAAAAAAAATATGGGATACAACAAATACCAAAAAAATGAACTTTCCTATTCCAAAGAGGAACAAGAAAAGAAGAGCAGTGAATTAAATTTAATATAAAGGAATATTACAAGGACATGCACATACACACAGGCAATTCTTTTGACTCTCAAAAATAGTATATTATGTACATTCTCTAGCATCATTTCAGCACTTCACATACCTTTGTTAGCCCTTCGTATTTTCCATAATCTGTGTTCTTGAGCCACTCCATCAGTTTAGCATATCGAAGTAAATCTCTGTGAAATGGATGGTGATTGGGTAATGTCAATTCAGCAGAGTGCTGGGCAAGAGTAGAACTCTGATCATGACCCTTGATAAAAGAAAGTATTAAAGTAAATCTGGAAGCACTATACAGATGTACTAGAAGTTTCCTGAAAAACTTAAAACGAAGACAGCATCCCATTCAGACAAACAGAAAAGCATCAAGATATCTTGCATAGAAACAAAGTCTAGAGACGCAGATTGAAAAGATGCCTAACATAATATGGACACAGAGATATTACAGTTGTGGCAGATAATGCATCTTAGTAAGCTTGTTCATTGTAAGGCTCTCGCTGTTTACCACTTCGCCTTCAGGGTTGAGTCAATTTGGCATTTTTTGCAAAAGAATACAAGGTACACCCGAGTGAAGATTTAATGACAAGTGTTCAACTGTTTCTGAAAAATTCTAAGACATTATTACATTATTTCTCTAAACAAACAAAAAAATAAAATCCATAGATGTTGTTCCTATATACCGTAAGACATTTCAAGTCCCCAGTCAATGGCCTAGGTGTTAATGATGAGCTTTATGCTACGCCTCTGAAAATCTTCTCCAATTCAACCCACTTTAGTCCACTTTGGCCAAGCCTTGGTCAAGTCTCAAAAACATCAGTTCACACACATTCTCTCCCTCCACACAAATGCAGACACACATACGCTTTCAGCAAACATTTACTAGAGTTAAACAGTTTACAACATGCAGCATAAACCAATCCATTTAACAGCAAGCTCCTAACTTCACACTCCTCCTTTTCTCTGGCTTATCTCCTGAAAAAACACACTACCCTTTAAGTGAAGATCACATCATATTGCTTGAACAACATATGGTTTAGCTTTTTTAAGCTTTCACTTGCTTGAACTCACAAGCTTCCTGGGCAATTCGGGAAGCAAGCAAGGTAACACCACAGTTCGGCCATGTAGCAGAACACACAACCATTAGCCCTGGGTTAACGGAGGGGAGGCTGCAACTTAATTTCAAAATGGCTTTAATATTTTCTGTAAAGTCTTTTTTTACCGGGCTCGCAATAAATACAGCAACAGAACTTGATCTTAAGTATAGTTTGTGCCATGGCAGCACAAAAAGATTGTCCTAATTGCTCTCCAATTCCTGTGGCATAACATGCGGGGGGTTTATGCAGGTCAGTCAATGTCAGTCCCTGAGAGAGGAAGCATTCCTGGACAGTTCTGTCTTGGATGTGACAAGCTGGCAGAATACAAGCTCTACAGTTTAAAAACTGCCTTTGCATGTCTAAGTTGGAACAGAAGCCAGTTTGGATCACAGAGTCAGAACTAAAGCAACTTTGGCTCACCCTTCTCTACTGTTTTGGGTACTAATCAGTTCAAGTCTTTGGGTAAAAAAAGCCCTAAAAGCTTCCACAATACATTCACAGATTTTTGTTTTTAAAAAGTTAAGATTTGAGTCTTGATATTATTTGTAAAAGACTAACCTGTACTACATAATGCAATGCGAACATGCCAGCTTCTGAGTAAAGCTGGACTACTTTTTTGTATCCAACGTGAATATGCACTTACTTCAAGTCCTGTTCTCTTAACTACACAAGCTGAGACACAAATGGACCCAAAGAAACAAGTCCTAGACAACTTCATTCATTTATTCTCACAGACAATGGGGAAGAGTCACACTGTTAATCTCCCTTCTAAAAACAATCTCGTAGTCTGACTCCAACAAAAAGCTAACTTTGTAAAGTGTAATTATTGCAACATATAATTTGGAATTGGAATCCAGCCAGCATTAGCCACACAGCTGCTGATGTGATTACTGAGGTCATAGTTGATACTGTGTGTACTTCTGGGCGTGCATATAGCAAATATTTTCAACAGATCTTTGATATGCCTTTATAAAAAACTAGATATAGAAAACCATTTATGGTTCTCTCTCCTATCCCCTGGTGTGCAACATTCCTACAGCATGCATTTTAATGTTCAAGTTCATTATAGTTTAAGGTAATTTACCTGGTGGCTTTCACCACTTTCTTCAACTAAGTCAGTCCAAAGGCTAGTTCATATGACTGCTAGAAAATACTCAGCTATCCAAATTTTTATTGCTTCTTTCATCTAACAATTTTATTCCTGTCCCTTTATTACATACAACTTTTTATTTTTGCTTAGCAGCTGCATTCTTCATAAAGCTAGATGACAAATCCCCTCTCAAGATAAATTTCTCTCTCCAAGCCAACTTTTCCACAGGACTAATCATTCTGGTTGTCCTAAATCATGTCCTGTTCCAAGTCTGCTCCAGAACATTATGGAGCTTCTAGCTGTACCTTCTCCACCTAATTAACAGGCTTCCTCTCACTACACCTACATTTATACTAACTGTTACCAAATGATACTGCAAATTTGTTATTCAACTATTTCATAGTTTTCAAAGCTTCAAACTATTTCATATTTCAAAGGCAGAAAGCCCAGAGTTGCCTTCTAATTCAATGCTTATCTCCTGAAAAAACACACTACCCTTTAAGTGAAGATAACACACTACCCTTTAAGTGAAGATCACATCATATTGCTTGAACAACATACGATTTAGCTTTTTGTTGTTAAAAAAATCTTTAAAGTTATAGACACACAGTAAGGTTAATCAAATATTATTAGGACATAATAAAGACAACTACATTAACTGTTAGTAACAGTTACTGCAAACAGTTTTTAACACTGCAGTGAATGGCAATCCAAAGTTACATTTCTGTTTAAAGCTTTTAAGATTTATTCTCATTTTTACGTAAAGGAGATGAAGCACCTTAATATCTTACAACAGTAGTTTGAATCACAGCATTGGGTTTGTTTGCTTTTAAAAAAAGAACAATTTCGTACTTCTAAGATAATATATTTAGGCCGAAATTTCAACGCAACTTTGGTTTTCCATCTAATGAGTTCCGAATCAGAATATGTCTTGCTTGTATTAGCAGCTACGTCTTGCTTGTATTAGCAGCTACCTAGACATCATTGTGTTTTCATTTGCCATTTTCTGCCTTAGTTTTTTCTGAAGTGCTTTATTTTTTTGAAAGAAATGGTCTAAAAAAATAATGCAAATCTTCAGATGTTAAAGGTAACAAAGTATTCCAGTTAGACTTTTCAAAAACATGGGACTGAGAAATTGCTGTATTTTATTAATCAAAAAAGGTCATTGTAGTAAGATAACACAAAAATCTGTTATACCTCCAACACTTGAATCTGCACCTCAAAATGAAGTACACAACCTTTTTTTTTCTTTTGCAAAAAGAAAAGAAGGCTTTGCAGAGGCTCATCTCTTGAGTTAATGAAGAGTTAATGAACTCTTCCTGCTTAACCTTGCAGCGAGATCCTACTTTTTATCTGCTGATTAATACCTCACAGCTAACAGCAGGCTGAAACTTTTCAGAGGGCAAGTTTATATGAAAGACAATGTGAGGTCACTATTAGTACCAGAATTAAAAAATAAATAAATAAATAATTGCAAATTGGTAATAGCATTCTCGATAGCACTGAAAAGTCTCTTTAGAAGTATTTAATCTAATACATGTAGTATTACATAGTAATAATAATCTCTTACCATTTTTAAAAATAAAATCCCCAGAACATAACATCAGAAAAGGCATTCTGTTAAACAGCCATTTTCAGATGCAAGTCCAATATTGAAACTCTGTGAATGCATTTACACAGGACTTGCACAACATAGCTTCTACTTGCTCATTTAGAGGCCAGGACACATAGCCTGTGCTCAGTTTTTCAAAATATGAAAAGTAACAGGAGAAACATACCTTCTTAAGAACAGAAACTAAAGGCAAAAAGTTTAACATGCTGTAGAACTGGAATTCTTTTGCAACGTGAAGAAAATATAGGAAGCACTTATCTTTGCCATAAAAAGCCAGGCTTATACTCTCAAATGCAATTTTCTATACAATTATCCAGCATAACTCTATTCCATTTTCTGCACGCAGTCTAATACATAAAAACAAAAACTTCTAAAACTTTGATTGCGCTAATATGTGTAAAACCGGAATTATTTTTTATTTACAGATATTACAATTTCACACAATTGCAGTATCTGTACAGTTGTACACATATTGCTATTTCCTGAAAATATTCTTCCTCCATACATCTCAATCTGTCTCTTAGTAATTTCTGGAGATCAGATCAGAGGAATGTTATCTCAAACAGATAAACAAAGCTTGAGGGCTGATAAAAATAATGGAAGTGAGAAGGGGCATAAGTCTGATGCTGTGCAATTGGTAAGAATAAATTTCTTTTTGTAAAGCCAAAGATGCAGCTGCTAGTTAGATAAGTCAAGCTCAAAAAAATTAGTTAGAAAAGCTTGTATCAAACCCGATGTACTCACTGGAACTGAAAGATAATAGGACCTGTTATAGAGTTGAAGGAGGGTCTGAGTAAACTAATTGGAGATAAAAAAAATACAGAAATTAAAAAACTGATGCTAAAAAAGACATCTAGCCTTTAGGAAACAAGTCTTGGTACAGTGATTTCTGAATATTTCAAGTTAAGGCTCAAAAATCAAGGTTTAGACATTTTAGTTTGTATGTTTTTGGTTTTTTTATGGCCCTTGAAGTTCAGACAGCAAGAACTCGAATGTTCTCAGCCTCTGACACCCTTTAACAAAAAAGTCAATGCTTTTTCTCCTCAATTAATCAAGCCTTACAATTAAAATAAATCCTTATATATCACATGTGTTTAATTCAGATAGCAAACCCACTAAAGAGAGGTGTTTTGGGTTTTTTTTAAAATGTAAGAGACTTTTGTAGGCAACTATAGTTTGGTATGCTTAGTAATCTCTCTGCCTGAAGTGCCTCCAGCAGTCCATTTTCTGATTACATCCAGAACGTGTCCAATTTTAGGTGGACTGTTTTTCTTCTCAGGAAAAGTTTGTGACCCAAAACTTCATATAAAATAGTAAGAAATAATACCTGCTG
>NW_008824243.1:3771128-3779697 GCF_000699105.1 Pygoscelis adeliae
TGTTCAAATGACTGGCAAGTCTCCGCGCAAATTGCTCACGCAAGTCACTAAACCGCTGCTGTTGCTGTTTCACTGCATGAAGCATATCATGTCCTAAAAACAAAAAGAACTTCACAGAGTACAAAATATATAGTAATATATTGTATGTGGGAACCAAAAGAACCAGAGGTCACAGTTCCCTCAAATCTACAGAAACAAAATCTGAGACTAGTTGGAAAGGCACATACAATAAAGACACTACCATAACAAATTTTGTATGTTAGACTGTAGTCTAATGAAAACATTACCTGGCCGAAGAGCTACATTCATACACTGCAGAAGGGCATCGGCTGCATTAGTGCAGGCCTCAATGCCTCGAGAAGATGTCAGATCTCCCTCCTGAAGGGCCTTTATATGACCTTTAGCCAAATCCATGTGATTCTACAAAATAATGGGTAAGCCGTAAGCAGGTTAGTTTGTTAGTCTGCTGAACAAAGAATGATAAATACAATTCCATCATTACAAAAACTTACTGAAGTTAGTGCAGTAATAAAACAGAAAAATAAACTCATTATTTTAAATGAACCTCATATATGGTTGCTAAAGAGGGCAGCAATCTAGACGAATTTTATACCTGATGTGAACAACCATAGTAAACACAATAAAAATGCTTACCACTAAGAACTCTATCTCTGACAGTAGCTTCACATTATTTGTGTTGCTGAGATGGATTAGGTGGTTGCTTTCTGAAATTTGATCCATTTGCTCTTTTACACTCTGAAGCATTTCTTCGTAACTGCTCAGCTTTAGCTCAATTTGGTCAACTTCCTTCAGAGCTTCATCCAGCAACTTCATCAAGATATTCACCTGTTTCTCCGAGGCCATAATTGACTGGATATTTGCCTGGACAGAAAATCAAGCCACAACATTTTAAGAGACATTTTTATATCTCAAAAACATTCTGATACCTCCTTCTGTCTCTATTACTGTCAAATAAACACTTTCCAAAACTCTTGATGAAAGCAGCAAAACAATATAAGCTTGTAGTACTTCTCATTTAAAGTGTTATTGAACACAGCAGTCCCTCAGTCTATGACACTTCTTTATTTCATGAAGATATAAAACCAAAACTTTGCTCAAGTTCTTAGAACTGAAGTACTGATCTGCACAAAAATAAAAACCAAACAG
This sequence comes from Pygoscelis adeliae, assembly GCF_000699105.1. Lineage (NCBI taxonomy): Eukaryota > Metazoa > Chordata > Aves > Sphenisciformes > Spheniscidae > Pygoscelis > Pygoscelis adeliae. Next base: position 3,772,296 of record NW_008824243.1, read on the forward strand.
TAATCCCTACTATACTGGAACATTTTTAGTTCCAGAAAAACAGCTTAGGTGATAAGGTCACATTTTCTGTTGCAAGATCAACTATCTCTATGATAACAGCCATTTTCAAAAAGTAAGAGAAACATAAAACTTGACAATTTGAGGAGGTTGTTGACTGTTCCCTCAAGACTGTATTCCCTGCACCTCCTTAAGTTTTCTAAGAGACCTCTAGAACATTGGGTTGTTTAAAAAACAAAATAGCAAAGAATCTGCTACTGTTACAGACAGCTGAATACTGCAACCTTATTAGACTAAGCCAGTTTCCTAATTACACTGAGAGTAATATTTTAGGCCTAAGAGTTTACATCCATGGACATGAACATCTATTCTCTGTCTCCCTGCACCCCTGCCTTCAAGAAAAGTATATGCAGAATGCCTCTCTTTTTTCTTCTCAACTCTTCATTCGAAAGCCTGCGACTTACCCCAGGTGTGGAAGGTAAAGAGCAAAGTTGAAGATCTTCAAAATCTGATAACAGACAGGACATAGCTCTGCTTAGGAGCAGATATACATTTATATTTAAATACGTGGCAGAACACGTTAGCTACCTTTTCAAAGAACACTACGTAGTCAGTATCAGTAAGAACAGTTCAACATGCTAACACGCTGTACATCAGAAGAAATGTTTACCCCATCTAGCACTTGTAGCTCTCTCGACAACTTCTCTGCAAAGGCTTCAGCATTAGAAATAGCATATTCACACCCTTCCATCATTATTTCAATATCCTGCTCCTCTCTTGCATTTAACTCCTGGTATTCATCCACAGCCTCTTCATCACCTCCTGCTACACTTTGATTCTCTCCACTTGGAACGGATTCTTACATAGAGAAGGGAAATAAAACACATCATCAATGCAGAAAGTCACACGCATTTTGAGAGTACTTAAGCACGTTCAACTATCTTTAAGTAAATGAATCCATTTAACTTTCATAACAAGCACCTGCTACCTACGTACGCTTTTTTCAAGTCTCAGTCTTCCATGGGCTTCATTAAGATTTCCAGAACTGTTCCCAACAGTGATCTTTTCCAAATTATGCAACATAAGCAAAATACAAATAGCCACCTTCCTTTATTGCACGTACAAAGGGAGATACTGTCTCAGTTTATTCACCTCTCACGCTGGTAATCAGCATCAGAATATATTACAGCATTACACTAGACTTGTTAGCCGAAGACCAGTACAAGTTAGATTCTCTCTTGGCAGACAGAGCATAAGGGAAACACATGAAAGTTGATTAAGAAATGTATCACTGAATAAATAAAAAATATCTTGATGCTCAAGGTTAAGTTTCACAGCAGGGAAATCAGTACTGAAGTAACTGAAAATTATATAACAATGTTTTCATGAACTATGATTTCTCATGGCAGTGCTTGCTTAATTCAACAAGCCATTCAAATGCTGACAAACTATTTAGAGAACATGAAGGCAGTCCAGCCAGAAAGCATTTAGGACATTTGAAACATCTCTTTTATCTCTAGCAATTTGATAAGCTATCCAAAGCACTATTTAAAGAAAAGAAAAAGTATATTATTTAAGAAAAATTGCTTACAAAGCAGAATAAAGGAAAAAGGTGTTACGCACCTTCTGCAACTTTAGGCAGTTCTGAAGAATTAAAAGGTATGGAAAAGCAGAGGAAAGGAAGCAGAGAATGTTAGCTAGACAAAGCATGAACAGTGTGTCTATTTTTAAGTCCATGAACTTGAAAAGTTAGAGATTGGTTAAAAACAAATTTCAGTCAACACCAAAATACAGAAATGCTGTCCTTCCCGTTTTACATTTCCAATTCAAGTTCTTCCGCACAAGCCAGTCTAGTATTTAATATCAACAGTTTAACCACTTCTGACAGACTAAACATGAGATACGCTTACTCACTAGGCTCTACTAAAAATTTTTAACTATTAAAAAATAATGTGACCGTAAAAATATTTAATAGAGCATGAGGGAACAAGACACAAAGCCTTCTTAGCAACCAGTCACATAAACTGTAATAGGGTCCAGCAGAATTTAATACATGCTTCACAGTTTATAAACTGGAAACCCCACATAAAACCTCACATAATCTTTAGCATGCTACTGAAGTGTCACTTTTAAAAGCATTTTTCTAATTCAGGGGAAGTGAAAACCGAAACAAAAGCAGATTTGGTACACATTTAGACCTACCAGATCTTGCAGGTAGATTTTATTTTGTTCAAGAAACAGAATCTTAGAAATGCAATAAGCTTATCAAAATTTAGAGCTTCATTAATGAAGTATTTTGTCTCAGTTCTCAGTTTTCTAACAGAAAATCTGTTATCTAGTCCCTTGTTTATCTGAAGACTTAAAAAATATAAAAGGATAAAATCAAATAGGAAAAAAGGTCAGGATTAAGATTTTCTTCTTTTTTTTTAGTGAATCTGTTTTACATCAATAATGATTAAACTTTATACTTAACATAGTTGTAGAAATTTACCTTCCAAAAGCTGTGAACTAACATTGATAAAGTCAATTTTCTTTCTAAGATATCTCTGATTGAGTTTCCAGATACATGAAATGAAGGTGTTCTTTTCCACTGTGCTGCTTGCAACCCACTTGTACACTTTGTCAAAATGCAAGTCAAATTCAGGATTCTCCTGCAAGAGATGAGACACGTTACAGGCTCAACAGTCAAATGATTCTCTGAGCAGCAGAGATTGTTCACTCATTTAACTGAGATGACAGGATAAAAATGAAATTACACGGATTAAGTATCAACCTTAAGCTGATACACCAACTCTGGCACCCTGATCCACCTTAACAAAGGTGCTAAAAACATTGGAAGTGAAAACCAGAATCCACGCTATGAAGATAGTATTTTGTCAAGCCAGATAAGGCAACAATAACACATAATACAGATCCGTAAGAGTTTCAAGAAACATTTGACAGTGCTGTCTGCCCTGAAACACTGTCCTCAGAATGACTAAGGCCTTATGTTAACCTTCTGAAACTAAAAACGGTAGCTGGAATTACTGACAACATATACAACACAATTCAAGAAGACTTAGGGGAATAGGCAAGGGAAAAAAATTGTGAGCACTTAATATATTTTATAGATATGATAGTATTTGATAGTGCTGAACAGGATATAAAAGACTATTTGGTATTTTAACGGTAAAAAACTACTATAGAAGTATTTTCAACTACATTTATTGCCTGAGGAGAACGTTGCTTTGACAACATTTGATTAAAGTACTTTCCTTTCTACAGCCACTTATGAACTCAGTATGGACTGTAACTGGTAATAGTCTGTTTTAAAGACCATATTCCAAGCATTTTACAAGGTCCAGCCTCCTCCTGATGAAAAATGTTATTGCCTCAGATACATGTTAAATTCTTACTTATACATAGTTTGTAAAAACTACTATTGCTGCTACTTATTACTTATATTGTCACTACTATCTGTAGAAGCAGGCTGCATATGAAACCGCACAGGATGGGAAATGGTATTTCCTGTACAGCACAATAAAAGCAGTTCTGTTTTTTTTCTGTAGCTTATATTGGTAAATATCGTTACCATACATTTCCAAACAAAGACCATCATTACATAAAATTTGAGTTGTCTGACAACTAGTGCAGGAAAGGTGTGTGTCAAGAGAGTTGCATAGGATCACATTTAGAAACCAAAATATGATGCACCTATCAACTTTAATTCTGACATTTTCTAATATGAGAGTGTTTGGCATTCAACGTTTGTTTTTTGAAAGAAAATACCAAAATCTCTCATTAGAGTGGTATATACATTACAGCACATTTCTGAAAACAGTTAACCAAACTCTGTTTTGCAAGAAAAAGCCCTGAAAGATTATATAATTTTAAACGGAACCTTAAACTGATAGAAGCAATTCTCCAACACAGTATTTAGGAACAGCAAGGAAAATCTAAAATCTAGCCAACAAGTATGTGGATAACTGAAATAACAAAACATATTTAACCTACACTTGGACAGGGGGATATCAAAGAATTTTCAACTTCATAGTTTTCTGCACTATTCTTCCAAATCACCAGTTATCAAAACATAAAACCAGACATAACAGGATGAAGGATTTTCACCTCTGCCTGTTTGTACATCTTAGTTTATGACAACAGATGAATTTAAATGGCCAAAAACAAGTGGCTCTTGTTGTTCTATGGAAAAGAACACCACCTCAGGACTGCACGCTTTCCAACAAATGGCCAATGTCATGATTTGGAGAACAGATATAAGAGCTTACCTTGCAGCTTATATACTGCTCATTAAGAATGTTTTAAGTGTCCTAGCAAAAAACACTACATGTAGCTCAATGTCATTAGTAAGATGGTAATAATTTTTTTTAAGGGGAAACTAAGCTTGGAGTAAAAATTTACATAAGACTTGAAACAAACAAAAAAGTACTGGTCCTTAGCACAAGCACTCTACAGTCACTGAGAGATCACTACAATAAACAGGGCAGATATTCAGAATACTGCTAGTCAAGCAGATCTAGACTACTCTTACTCAGTTTACCAGGGTTATATTCTTGGAAAGGCAGGAAGAAAACGCAGGCATAAGCAGCACAGGAATGTATCATCCTAATTCCTAATTAATGTGTTACCAATCTAAGCTTTAAAGCAGTCAATATCAGGGAAGTTAACTCTAACTTGGAACCAAAAGGATGTTCTAGGCAGACCACTAAATGAAAAAAAGTTACACGTACTTTAACAGCATCTTTGGCATCAACAACAGCGAGATCTCGAAGTGCCCATGCAGTCTGCCTTTTGTAGAAATCTCCCTTGTCGGATTTTTTCACTTTTACCACATTTACTTGCACTGGTCGTTCCGTTGTCACTGTTAAATGAAGTAAAAGAGTAATTTCAAAATGCACAAATTACCTTAATATCTGTTTCTGCTGTATTTCAACTTCTGAAATGAATTATCTGTGGGGGAGATTTCATAATATTTATTTGATGAAAAGAGACCCTTTGAAACATTTTCATCCACAATATCCACAGCTCAGTTTAAGTCTCAGTCAACCAGATATACATCTTTATACAGCTTGTGAAGTAATGAACCCCATATACAGATAGTTCTTTGATGCAGCAGACCTCAGACCTTGGCCACATAACTGACAATGCACAGCGGTAACTGGAGATTATAGTCAGAATAAAAACATTTTCTGAGATTCCTCAGTCAAAAAAAAAAAAATCTAGCAAGCTAATTTATTGACAGATCGTCCCAAAGCACCTAATTTTTTTGAAGAGACATAATATAATACACATACACTCAAAGGAACATTAGACTTCCGTTCAGTTACTGTGCCTTTCCAGAGCCCTCTGCCTTGGACTCTAACCAGTACTCCTGACTGCATTTTATTTAGGCTGATCAGCCTAACTGCCTCCTAAATCCCCCTTTAAGCACTATATAAAGCCTGCTTCAAAAGCCCACCAGTCCCACACAAATAATTTTGATTCTTTCATTTCAAATTACAATGAGATCCGGGAATGAAAGTACAGGGTTTTGTTTCTTTTTTAATAGAAGCAATAATGGAAGTATAAACTACAATTGATTTTCTCCATTAGAAATGGAAAGCACCTGTTTTACATGGGGCAAGAATAAATATTGTGAGTAAAGCTAAGACAAATGCAACTGAATAAAAAACAAAGGTGAAGACACGAAATACGGTGTAGTATTACTATGTACCTGTGGCACACAAAAAGCAGTTTCTCTTTTTTTTGCCTGCTTTGCACACGTTCACAATGCTCAACAAGCGTTCATCATTGGGAGTGAAAATATCCCTCTGTAAAGCATGCTTGATTGCAGTCATTTTCTCTCAGCTGAAAGATTTTAAGAAGTCATAATACATTCAGGCACATTTAACACAAAAAAAAAGAACCAGTCATTTACTTACAGCAACTACAGTTTTTTGAAATGAAATTTTACAGCTAACTCAATGAATCATAATATAGACAAGCATGATTTAGGTAGAAGACCAGCCCGCTTCAGGAAAAAGTCCAAGATAAAGCTTACTACCTTACTTCAGTTAGACAACTGTAATGTATCAACACTAGGATGATCCTTCTGCCTAATGGAATGGAGAACAAAAAGGTTCTTAGTAGTAAAGTAGAATGTGAGGCATTAATAAAAAAAGTTGAACTGGGAATCAAGAAAAAAAAGACTCCCTCACTAAGTAGTGGAATTTTAGAATGGGTATGAATGCCGTGGAACTGGTAAAAACCTGTATGAAGACAGGTGAACAAAAAAAAACCAGAAAATTTGACAGGATGGAGAATGTGAAACTAAAGTCACTACAGTGATGACTTTAAATGAAACTTCCTAATTCCTAATTCTCTTCTGGTAGAGGGAAAAATCATTCTGATTCAGGATCAGTGTCCCTGCATGCTTCCTCACTCCCTCCTGCCTTGGTATTGTAAGAGAAATTCTAAATTAGTACTTGATCCCATGTTATGGGGATTCTCAAGTATCCTGCTCAAACAGCTTTCTTAAAGCAGAATAAGTACATCACATTCTATTTGGTGGCAAAAAAAACCCAAGCCAACCAAACAAAAAAACTCCAGTCTGTACTAGAGTTTTCTCAGGTCTGATACCTCTGTAAAGAACATTTGTGGTGGTTATCTGTTGTCAAATTTATCATTGTTGATTCCTGGAGAGAACCTTATTATTACCGTATGAGTGGCACCGTGTTTATAACTTAACTTTACCCAGCAAGCAGGCATTACTTTTTTTTTTCTTAATTAATAAAACCACAAGACATTGCAGAGGGCCCATCTAATAGAATTTAATAAATTTTTCTTAAGTCAGATTTATCTTCTGGATATTGAAGTCTCTTTCATAAAAGCTTCCTTATAACAGAACAGCTCTTGGAAGACAAAAACTATGGGAACAAGTACACACCTAAGGCAACAAATCTCTGAGCCTCTAGAAATACAGCTTAGGGTTTGTTTTGTGTTTTAATGTTTTGCAAAGACCTGTTTCACTGCTCTTGCCAGCTACCACATACTGTTAAATGTAACAGGCTGCTGTTTTTCCTCTTTATCCTCAAATGAGGGTCCAGCAATTGTTACAGTAATGCAGAATAAAGAAATGCATCTTTGTAGCCGGTAGAAAGTTCGACTTCAAGGCTGTCTAGATCTGAAAAGGCCACAACACAATTTTGCAAAGATAAGTCCATTAGGTTTGACTAGTTTGCTGCCTTTTCTTGGATGCACGGAGTGGAGCTCAGAAATGGAACACTCCTTTTGATTATGAGGTTTCTTACCTAGCAAGGAAGTAATAGGATATTTCAAAAAGAGAAAGTAAGCATGTATGCTTAGCAATAAATCAAGAGATTTCTTCCAGGAATCAAGTGCTGACTTGAACCCTGTACTCTAACCA
>NW_008824243.1:3779712-3782123 GCF_000699105.1 Pygoscelis adeliae
GCTAAAAGAGACAGACTCCTGCGGAAAGATAGTAAACAGACATTACTTATTCACTCTCATAGCCTGTAACAGCAAACACAGGAGATTGTACAAGGACATCACGGGCTGCCCTTCACACCTTCAGGTACACTAGCAGGTATAGTTTAATGCCAGTGATGCAGCCACATACCAAATCAGACCATTAGATTGCATGAATGAGGTACATCCGCCGTTAACAGCAAAAGTACTTTCCTAACAACACACAAAAGTTTGCTTTCTAGTTTTTCTTCTCATTAAGAATAGAGTTTTCAGGTGATTTAGGTGAGGTAGAGGGACAGAAAAAGAGGTAGAGAGAGACTGGGGAGGTGGAGGGTGGTGGATCTGTTCACAGGGTTCCCCCTTCAAGTGATTCACCTCTGCAGTAACAGCAGCCAACAGTGGGAGAAAGTAAAGGGTGAGAAGAAGGGGCTGTAAGAAAAGAAAGCTGTTCAGATTTGTGGGATGCGTTAACAACTGGTTTGTTTAAAAACATTCACTGAGAGTTCTGAACTTCTTTGGCAATGCCTTCAAGTAAGTATGCAACAGGCTCAGAGAAAAGCATTTGTACTCCTAGCATGTTCATTTATGATGAAGGATTTGCAGAGGTAAAGTAAGACCAACATTAAATTAACTGTGCACCAAACAAGAATAAAATCCCAAGGAAGTCACAAAATTCTGAAAGAGACTTCTGAGATTATACTTCAGTATAATCACCTGGTTCCCTAGCAAAGCATGGTCTAGTCCCCACCAGATTCTAGAAATCCAGGGCAGGGGGGGATGGGACGACACCACCCAATACTCAAGCTTGCAGAGACCAATCAAACAAGAAAACACCTAAAACCCCATCAAGCTCCAGAAGATTAAGGAACTAGCAATATTCACCTGATTCAGAACAGTTCCTCAAGCTACAGAGAGATTCTAGGTAGACTAAAAAGAGCAACACTTAGACATCACATTCCAATGCTTTCATTTAAATACAGAAGCTCCAATATTACTCTGAACTTGTGCTTTAAAATTCTACAGTGTGTTAAAACATGATTAATATACATCACATGCTACACTGCCTGAGGCCGAGACAACAAAACAATATATGGAGTTAAATTTTAGGTTGGATTTTTCTCTTGGAGATGCATTGGTTGCTTTTTCTGCCAAATACATAGCAAAGACAAAAAGGTTCCTTTGGCACTTGAAATAGAAAAGGCACCTACTTTTCTTTCAGCCTTTTATGTCCCCCTGTGCCTGAGCTCAGCTGGCCACCACCACATCTCTCAGCTTAGGGAATCTAGTAGTTTTAAAGATTAGTAACCCAAGGGCTTTGGGAAAACAAGGGCCAATATATCAGGCTGCAATCCGTATTGCCAAGCCTACAGTGCTCAGGGCATTCAAAGAAATGCTGTTTACATGACACCCCTATGGCAATGTAACACTCCATGGCTGCTAACAACTTTCCCCCCCTTTCATCAAATGCTGGGCCCAGCTTTTGTTTCCCAAATTGCATCAGGTTGTCATTCCCCCTACTCTTCAACAGGTGCACAAGATGAACACACAAAGTGCCAACAACCTGCTGCATTTCAGAAGTATCCCCTTTCCTTCCTGATTTAGGATTTTACTTTCTGCTCGACATCACATTCAGACTGCTGCAACTCACTAACTTTCCCATTTCAGTGCTAACACGTGTTGTCCAGGTTGTGCCCAATAGACCATTCCCATAAAACAGAACACGTTAAACGCAAGATCAAAGACTTGCTCTGACATACAGTCCAACTTCTCTTAAAAACTCAGCCCCCTTAGTCACAGCCACCAAAACCTTCACACTGTGCCAGGACCAAGTACATCACTAAGTTCTTCACACATGACTCCTGCTGTCCCAAAGGAACACAGAATTAAGCACAAGGAGCTGGAGATAAAGCTGCTTCCCCAGAAAGCTTCAAGAGAGCTCAGACCGTGCTGCCTCTAATAAATCTCTTTAGACATTGCTGCATTTTTTTTTCCAGTAATGTCACAGACAAAGCCTCGGCTACATGAAATCTATCAAAGACATCACATGACAGACATAGCCTGTCCAGGAAATACATGGGAAAGATTCAACAGGACAATTCGGGAAGGCTACTTAGTGACCACTGCTTAACCTCTCCAAGCGCGTAAACAGGAAAACATGCTACTCCTGCATCTCATCAGGTTAAAACGTAACATGAGAGCGTGGCCTAACTGTCGCATTCCCTGGAACCAATCAATCAAAAGATCAATCATTTAACAGGAGAACTGAGAAGTGTTACTCATCGCGGCGGCGGCGGCCTCCCAAGGGCCCGTCTGACACCAGCTTCTCCGCCTCCCACCTGCGAGCCCTGCGGAAACCCACCCGGAGACAACCCCCCCGCGCAGCAGCCACGGCC
>NW_008824243.1:3782932-3784719 GCF_000699105.1 Pygoscelis adeliae
CGGGCTGGAATAGGAAGCCCCGTGAGGCCCTGGAGTTTCTCTGGTGGCGAAGAGACCCCGGAGGTTGTCTGGCGGTGCCGTGGTGAAGGGTGGTCCCGCCTCTTTCCGCTGTGCCCGGGTGCGCCTTCCTGAGGTGGCTCCTGCCCGGCTCTGAGGTGGGTTGGTTCAGGTAGGGGGAAAAAAGGGCCTGAAAAACCTCGCCAAGCTCTAAAGAGCTGGGGGGAAGAAGCTCCTTCCAGTAGCTGTGAACTGTTAGGTAAAAACCTGCTGTGTAACTACGAGGCATAAAACAGCAAGAAAAATAATGCAAATACAATCTTTCTGTATTACAACCTGTGAGAGGTGTTTTACATGCCAGTGTCATGAGAGAACTCTTGCCATCAAAGAGTTTGTAACAGAGTAGCAAAATGCCATGGGAGAAATAACATCGGTTGCACCAAAAGCAAAACCGATGTCCTGTCAACTTGCATCTCATGTCTGTGTTCTCAACTGACCTCATGGCAGAGTTATTAAGAAGTTTTATGTCTTTTAGGAGACAAGTCTGTTCACAAAAGAAATGTAGGTATACCTGGAGTTGAAAGATGCTGTCGTGGTTTAACCTGGCAGGCAGCTAAAGACCACACAGCCATTTGCTCACTCCCCTGCAGTGGGATGGGGGAGAGAATTGAAAAAAAAAAGGTAAAACTCATGAGTTGAGATAAAGACAATTTAATAGGACAGAAAAGAAAGGGAAAATAATAATGACAAAAGAATATACAAAACAAGTGATGCACAATGCAATTGCTCACCACCCGCTGACCGATGCCCAGCCAGTTCCTGAGCAGCAGACCCCCGGCCAGCTTTTCCCTAGTTTATATACTGAGCATGACGTCACATGGTATGGAATGTCCCTTTGGCCAGTTGGGGTCAGCTGTCCTGGCTGTGCCCCCTCCCAGCTTCTTGTACATCTCCAGCCTTCTCAGTTGGCAGAGCATGAGAAGCTGAAAAGTCCTTGACTTAGTGTAAGCACTGCTTAGCAACAACTAAAACATCGGTGTGTTATCACATTATTCTCATCCTAAATCCAAAACACAGCACTGTACCAGCTACTAGGAAGAAAATGAACTCTATCCCAGCTGAAACCAGGACAGTATCCACCCCTTATTCTATACCATCTATGTCATGCCCGGGTCCTACACTTTCCAATACATTCCAGTTAGTCACCACCCCTTTTCCTGTCTTTTGATACATACACACACAGATACCATTCCCTTAGTCTATGGGCCATCCTATAAAATGTCCGTTGAGTTCATTTAGTCCATGACTTTGGGGTCCATCTGTCATAACAGTCCTTCAGGGCAGGAGAGATGGTGTATGGTGTGGGACTTTCTCAATGCTGAAGCCAGTTCTGGTTCCATCACTGCTGCACTTTGTTCGGTTTCATCAAAGTTCATTCTTCATTAATCTGGGTGATTCTTACTGTAATACCATTGATATGGCATATAGCAACCACAGAAGTGATGACATACAGTATTATACAGCAATTAACATCATACAATTTAATTTATTGGCTATTCTCACCCAAAATCAAATCCCCCTGAGGTACACATCGGACTTCCCCATCCTCCCACATCACCCAGGTCCTTGAGCAAAAGCAATCCCACGGATGGGTTTGCCTTTGCCCGAGGCAGGAATAACCCAGACTGTCTTCCCCAGCACATTTTTGATATGCACTACAAGGACTTTATCCCCCTCTACAGTACATAAAAGTTTTGACTGGGCAGGGCCAGCCCGATTGGCAGATCCCC
>NW_008824243.1:3787475-3797661 GCF_000699105.1 Pygoscelis adeliae
CCCTTTTGTGATTGTTTTTCCTTGCAACTCACGTACCCATGAGGGTTGAGGTAGATTTTCCATCTCACTTCTTCATGTCCTCTCCGTGGTCACGCAGGTGAAACCACAGGGTGCCCCATGGTGTGTACCCTCTATAACCTCTCTCTTGAGCAGAAGAACACTGACTCCTAATGAGATACTGATCCGTACAGGTGGAGAGTAGGACATATCCTCTTTGAGTTGCTGGACCTCCGGGACAGTTTCTCCACAGCCAAGATGAAGGAGGAAGAGATACTTCCTTCATATTCCTGGAGTTGGCCAGCCAATTCATCCACCGTTGGTCCCTCTTCATCTTTCCAGGTCAGTATTGCCAATGAGTTGGCATACGACACTGGTGTGCTCCGTATCAACTTCTGCCACATGAGTCGTGTGCACTCAACTTCATCTGGATCTTTGGATAACTGCTCGTTGTTCAGGTCACCATAAACCACCTCCAGCATGGCTAATTCCCTCAGGTACTGGATACCTCTCTCCATGGTGGTCCATGGGTGATATATAACATCTTCCTTGGAAGGATATCTTTCCTTCATACCTGACAGTAGCCACCCCTTTTCCAATCACTTTGACAATGCCCCCTTCCCTAGAAAGGGATCCCAGCTGCTTGGCTTCCCTACCCTCCCATTGCAGGCTACTGGCCCCGTTATCCCAGCATCAGAGCAGTCAGGTGACAATGTGCTCACCTGGACGATGGCTGAAATCTTTTTGCATGTCTTGGAGCTCATTCAGGGATAGGGATCGGGCGGTTTCCATCTCATTTATGGGTTCTGCCTCTTCCTCCTCCTGTTCTCATGATGGCCCTGCTTTGGTGTAGTCTGCCTCGTTCACTTCTTCCCTTAGTAGGGGAAGAGTTTCTTCCCTGACTAAACGAGCTGACTTTTGCTTCCAACATTTCTTCTTGTGTATCAGGGGCAACTGATACCGGCATGGGTTGGTTCTGTGGTTCAGCTGCAGTGCCTGTTGTGGGGGGTTTGAGTAGCCGCGGTGTCTATCGCAGGGGTTGGAGTAACCGCAGTGTGTGTCGCGGGGGTTGGCGTAGCCGCAATGCCTGTTGCTTTGTCGTCAGATCCAGAGACCTTCTCTTCCCCTTGAGGGTACTGAATGGTGTTGAACAGGGCTCGGTAGGCATGGGCCAGGCCCCAGCACGTTGCAGTGATCTGTGTCCCTCTGGAATTGCCAGGGTGACAGTTTTTAAGGATTCTGCACTTGTTCAGGGGTGAAGTTCCAAAACATTGGAGGTGCCCACTGTCCTAGGTACTTGCCCATCCTATCCCACACACCCTGCCACTCGTAACTATCCAGCCTCGGGGCAGATCTCTGGGTGGTATTCTTAAATAGTTGTTTATCCTTAAACAAGACCTGAACCACATTCAGGAAACATACCAATAGGAACATGCTGGTTTCAACATCCCAAGGATATTCAAAATTCTCAAGAGCTATTGTAACTAGCCTGGAGGAGAAGGGTGAGGTGAAAGAGCAGAGGAAAGCATCCCCCTTTGTCTCCCCCATAGATTGGCTCTCCGAGGAGAAAAGGTAAAGAGTGTAATTATTAATAGTTTCCAAGAGATGGTTCCCGAAGTACGGAGATGACAGCAATGCTAAGTACAAATACCAGGTTAGTCTCATGCCAGTAATTTTATCACATCATAAGCCAGTGCCACACAGTACAGCATAATGATAACCTTAATCCAGCTCCCAGAGGTGATAAACAGCACAACAGGGAACGTGTACAGCAAGGAAGTTTTGACACAGCACAACTCTGAGAGCAAATACATCAACATTGCAACCAGTGACTATTAACCTAATAGTGAATGCTTATAACAAATTTGTTTTAACACGCTCTGGTCAGATCTGTCGTTATCTCAACCCTTCATGCCCCACATTGGGCATCAAAAAAGGACTGTCATGGTTTAACCTGGCAGGCAGCTAAACACCACACAGCTGTTCGCTCACTCCGCCCCCCACAGTGGGGTGGGGGAGAGAATCGGAAAAAAAAAGTAAAACTCGTGGGTTGAGATAAAGACAATTTAATAGGACAGAAAAGAAAGGGAAAATAATAAAAATGATGAAAGAATATACAAAACAAGTGATGCACAATGCAATTGCTCACCACCGGCTGACAGATGCCCAGCCAGTTCCTGAGCAGCAGACCCCCAGTCAGCTTTTCCCCTACTTTATATGCTGAGCATGATGTCATATGGTGTGGAATATCCCTTTGGTCAGTTGGCGTCAGCTGTCCCGGCTGTGTCCCCTCCCAGCTTCTTGTGCACCCCCAGCCTGCTCGCTGGTGGGGTGGTGTGAGAAGCAGAAAAGGTCTTGACTCTGTGTAAGCACTGCTCAGCAGTAACTAAAACATCCCTGGGTTATCAACATTATTCTCATCCGAAATCCAACACACAGCGCTATACCAGCTACTAGGAAGAAAATGAACTCTATCCCAGCCAAAACCAGGAGAGATGCATACGATACATTACAATATGACAGTATCTTAGAATTTCAAATGACGAAGAAGTCCATCTCTGACCGCATGCTGTAATTCAGTTTGGCCACAGCATCATGATTAAGTAACTTCTGTGAAAAGCATTCAGATTTTGGCTTTACCCCTAAGCAGAAGCACCCTTAGTAACTGACAGTCTTTGATGCCAGTGATAATTCAGAGGGAACAGTTACTCTGTGACTAGTGACCATGACATTTAGGATTTGGCATCTAACCGTGAGAAATTATGTCTAAATCTGGCCATAGCTACTTGTAGCCACTGCTGAAGTGAGTGAGAACTGGAACTACCTTCCAGTTCAAACTTCACTGTGACGGAGGTTCTCCACACGATCAATACACTTAACTAATTTTTAGTATTATTAATGTAAATTAATATCGTATTTCTTCAATGCTTGTATGCAGAGTTAAGGAAAGGCTGAAATCATTACAGATTACTTAAACTGCATGACTTATTCACATTAATATATCCGTATGCCTTTAGGGTATGGCTGATAAAATGTATTATCCGGGCCATGACCAATAAAGAACAACAGAAAACACCTTTTCCAAGTGATTGTTATAAATTGCCAAAATGTAGACTTCTAATATGCAAAGCTGTGATTTCATCATTCCTGTATCTTTTTTCCACTTGACTGAAAGCATTAAACATTACTGACCAATAGAGTCTTGCTGAATGTACTTCTATTTTCTGACTTACAAAACAACATGCCGTATACTTCTATAATATATCATTCATGAGGGCCAAGGTTAAAAGAGAAGTTACAGTTTGGTAATTTCTCAGTTCAGCCACAAAATGCAACTGTCTCTGGCTAGATCTATAAAGACTGGACAAGGCAGCCATAAAAGATTGGACAAGGTTTCATAAAGCTGTTATTATAGTCAAAACCCTTCTAGTTTCCTGTCTTTAGCTGTTAATTCTGCTAAAGGGCACCCCCCCCGGCCCAAACGTAGGTTGTTAATGCTAAAATGTGATTACACATATTAACACTGACATGAGATCTTCTTCCAGGATGCACAGTGCTATTCTCTCCCCTCCTATTTCAGCTTCCCACAGATGCTCTTTAGAAAGGGACTTTGATCTCCCAATACTGACTTTAACTCAAGATAAAATATTCTTAAATTACATATTACAAATTATGTAATACAATCCCCTGCTTTACTGGAAGAAGATAGATTCATATGCTGAAAGTGACTGAAAGTATTGGGGAATAGGTAGATGACAGGGAAAATAGTATAGGCTTTCGTTGGGAAGAGGTGGGTTACTATCTGTATGACTCCGAAATATAAAGGAGAAGAATGAGAAGTAACCCAGAAGGCACAGTCCAGAACAGGCTCCCTGCTCTGTTTCACTTCCAAAATTATTCTTAAAATTCTGCATTGATCTCTATTTGCTTAATTTAAGGTGCAGGAAAAGATTAGTTATCCATGAAAGATAAACACACAGGAAAAGAGTCCTTCTGTTTTAAATATAAGGTCATGGGTCTTAGATGGTGAAAATTATCTTAAATCCATGAACTCCAGTGGAACTTCGCCAGTGTATTTTTTGTTGAACTATTGGACTATTTTGTTGAACTATGGAACTATTTTATCTGAATGATGATGTTAAATGCTTTTTATAGCATGGAGCTGCAGGAAACTGATGTATTTTTTTAAGTATAGAGTAAGACAAATATGGTATTGCTAAATGCTACATACAAAATATTCATAGGTTTCCCCGTATTCTTAATTCTGATGTTAGTTAAAGAGTTTAAAAAAATACACTTGGGAAAAAAACATTATCTGTCTTTTATGGCAGCCTCTATTCTCTTTCTGCCTCTTAAACAAGTGAGCATGAAGTTCTGTTTGCTCGTTATCCCTCTTCGTCATGTTCAGGCTGCCGTATTTTTTCTTTTCTCCGGAACAGATACGGCCAATAACAATTCCTGTCTTCTGAAGAAAATCCACATTATATCCACAATCTCAAGTATTAATTCACCCCATTATTTAGTTGAAGCCTTTTATAAGAATGCTACAAATGCATTTGTGATAATCCTTTACTCCTGTACATTTCTTCCTATTCGATTTTGGAGAAGTCTTCCAGGAGAAGCAGTTGAATCCCCAGATACTGTATTTCAAACTACATTCTGTACATCCAATGTCAGGAAGTGTGATGTGGGAAACAATTCTGCATGAATTGAAAGATGGGCTATTTAGGCTGTCGGGTCTTCTCCTTTTATAATTTAGCATATTCTCTATCTCCTGTGGTGCTGCTGTGCTATACTAACCGCAAAGTGACAGTCTCCCGCACCTCAGGACAAAGGCTTTCCGTAGTGCCATCAGGTCAGTCTAGCAATCACACAGTGTCTCGGTATTTGACATCTTATAAAGAACTGTGTAAACGTAAGGAGTCCCTAGATTAGGTCTGCATAGATCTTTTAAAGTATTTATCCTTTTGATAATAACTGAAGTAATTTACATGGACAATCTCTTTTTTTCTCCTTTCCTTTTGTTTAGTCTGATCGCTTAGTGAAGAATGTTTGAAATACTATGTTATCAGACAGAAGTAACACCAAACAGATTTTAATTGCATATTATTCCACGTAAAATGCAGGCTTATTTGTCTTCTAATATAGTCAGTTTAATGTTTATACAGTACAAGAATAGAAAGATATAAAATACTGATGCAAGTCCATTAAATACAGTTGAACATTACAGTAATTTTTAGCTTATCAGTTTCTAACACGATACAGACAATTATTGGTCAGGAATTCACGACACCTGTACTTTATTTCAAAAGAATGCTCTGAAGTGCTTATTATTAGAGGTTCTATGTTTTTATTACAATTACAAGATGAATGATGGGAGCTTTTCCACCCAGAAAATATTTCCTTGTGCCTATTAAGCAAAGAATTTGTAAACATTACAGAAAACAGTGACCTCTACAACTAATACATAGTCCAGGCAAGACAACATATCATAGATAACAGTGGTCTGAATTATACTTGCTATTGAAGATGGTTTTGTGGAACCTAGATGTTGGGCAAATACTTCCTGTAGCTATGGATCAAATGTTACAACACACATACTTGCACTGGATTATGCCAAAGACGTTCTGAAAAGAACAACTGCATCTCATAAACAATTACTATAAATACAGTCCTTCTCTCTAACAGTATTTAGGTGGCAAATGTAAGATTTAAGTCCTTACAAATTCCAGAAGATTTGTGTTACCCACATAAACTGCCTTCACAGCTGTCAAGATACACTTAATTACTAAGATTTGGGTTAGAATGAATGTACTTTACAACATACGCCTAGAATAAATACACAGTTTCTGAAGATTAGCTAATCAAAGGTATGGCCTTTCCTATATACAAGCAATAGGATAACATTTAAAAAGTAAAGTAGAAAGCTGTACATTTTATACAGTTTTTCAAATATACTCTCACTTATTTGATGTTATTTCAATTTTGAATCCAAAGTACATTTACACGAATGTTTTCGAAGGTGGGAGTTCATGTGAAAGACAACAGTGAAGTACGAGTCACCAGTACCCTTGCGCGACTATCCCATTTTACAGATGGCAGGTACTGAGAGAGAACATTAACCAGCTCGTGATTTCCCAGGAGCTATTCACATCAGTCAGCTTTAGGTACATAGCTGGTTCAGTCCACACCTAGTCTCCCTGTAGTCTCTTGGCCGGCAAAAGAGAAAGCAAATTTTCTCCTGCAGGACGTTCTGACCAGAAGCTTCTCTGAATGACCTTTTGGGTTGGCATTTCTTTATTGACTATGGGAAGAGCAGCCAACTAGCTTAGCTGACTGACATTGGGCAATGTCACTGTGCTTCTTATTGTCAACATCGTTCCTCTTCAGCTCTTGCTCAATACAGCTTTAATTCATCCTCTGTTTCTACTGTAATATAATGCTGTCACAAGTCCAGCTGTTATTTTTTGTTATGGGTGAGACCTTCCAAACCACTCAGTAGACTCCACCCCATGTTAAGTGTAACTCGAAGTACTAATATGCATTTAAGTAGTGCACTGAATATGCTAACGCATAGCTAGAAACTGGTGAAAATTACTCTCATAATTCTATGAATTTTGAAGTCTATCACTTGCCTACAAAGTAACTGTAGTAGCCAACAACTACTGTTTACATAGTATTTTGTTAACTCTTGGTCCAGAGGTAGAGAAGAGACATAAACAAACAATTTCTGTTCCCTAACCGGGCCTGTTCATAGACATAAGCAATAAAGTGCAAGAAAAAAGATGTTAACGATACAAAAGAAAAAAGTTCTGAAAGGTCTGACAAATAAAGCAATTCTGCTTAAGAACATTAATTT
Organism: Pygoscelis adeliae; assembly: GCF_000699105.1. Lineage (NCBI taxonomy): Eukaryota > Metazoa > Chordata > Aves > Sphenisciformes > Spheniscidae > Pygoscelis > Pygoscelis adeliae. Next base: position 3,794,332 of record NW_008824243.1, read on the forward strand.
TTCTGTTTCTAAGACAGTACCACAAATAATGGGAAGGCCAAAGTGAGTATGAAATGTTCTGAAGGAAAAATAATATAACTGCATAGGTGAAAAGTTGGTCCCGTGGCACCTGAATGCAAAACTCCGATTCATCAGGATGAGGGTTTGATTCTTGTACTGATGTAGGTGTGATCTCTTTAACGAAGTTCTATATTTCAACACATTTGAAAATGGAAATGTGCATCATTCTCATACAGAACTCATTTGGTTGCTTTCTTTTCTCTACTTCCAGGATATAAATTAACTGTTAATGCTCTTAATGCTTTAAAAATATTCCCAGCTATTAATGAAAGATAATTTATACCTCCATGAACATATGAGCAAATGCCGAGCTCTACTTACATAAGCAGTCACCACTGACCGTGAGAATTACTGGTCCTATGTTGAAAATCTCATCTATTTGTATTTGCCAGAGCGAGGCCCTCCTAATATATATAAATGAATGGTCAATTATTTATGTAAAAAGTATGTTCCCTTTTTTACTTATATGTAAAATTAAAAAGCAGATACTGCATATCACTTACTATCTCTTTGATCAGATGATTTATGAAATGCTGGTCAGTGAAAGTCAACCAGTCACCTTAATGTTAGAAAATGCATCTTTAGGACAAAGGACACAGGGAGAGACATAAAAGGTTGGAAGCATAGAAGCATATCCTCATAAGTACTAAGCAATCCCTATTGTTGGATGACCAGATTGAATCATCATTCAGGTAGGTGTCATCAAAGTTCACAATCTTCAAGTCCTTCTTAAGGTACATTTCATTCAGTTTGTTTAGCGTTCGAGCAAAGGTATATTTAGATGCACAACTATATGCTTCCAGGTTGTAGACTTTGTTGAAGTGCATATCAAAATATGGATTATCCTAAAACAACGGAGAGAGAATGAAATTATTACACGCATTACAGATGTTAGAACGGCAATCTGTTGTTCTCTGCCCACCTACCTGCAGGGCTTTTTCTCAGTTTGACAGACTCTAAAGGACTTTGCATATTTCTGCTATTCATACTAAAGGGTCTTTTAAAACTTTACAAAGTAGCAGTTTATAATTAGCTGCTATTCTTTGCCATTAGGAGTTTTGCCCTAGTAAAATTTTCAGAGTTTGCCCAAGCGATATGCTGCACTTTATTGGGATTATACAATCTTGTTTTGAAGTGAACCAATTTGTCATGTTGCCTAAAACACACTGTATGAAAAGCACTTGCCTTGGACTATAACTATATATGCCTGTCAGAAGAAGAATATTGATTGCTCTTCCTGCCTACATTGTAATTCTCTGTGCTTTCTGGCTCTTTGGCACAATTAATCCTAGCAGCAGCTAAGTTCTGTTAAATTCTGTGGATATGAATAACTATTAGGAATATTTATAGCAGTGTTAATCACCCTATAATTACGTGTTTGAGGTTCATTTAGGCTTTTCTTTAACCAAAAATGAGACCGATTTTGACCATCTCCGTCGTGGAAGGCTGAATCATCTCTGAAGGATAATTTAGCACAACACTTCAGAAAAAAGCTAAAGTAAATTCATGTGGGCAAGCGATAAGGAAATCCTTTGGCTGCCGTGGCTGGGGAAGGGACAGGAACATCTCCAGAAGCAAGATTACTTGGAGAGGGGACGTAAAGTATTATTAGTTTTGGCTTTTTTTCCCCCCTGGCCTAAACTGCAAAGAGCTCTCAGGGTGCAGGGATACTCTGAACCTGAGCTCACCTCCTTCGTCTCCCAGGTTCCTAGTTTTAGACTTGAGGGCGATGAGCTCAGGACAAAAGGAGAACAACCACGGTCTGTCATTTTCCCTGGAGCAAGGCTCTGAAACCTTTCCTGCGGGCTCTTGATTTCTCTTTCACTAGGATAATGTAATCTGAATTTTATTTTATGTTGATTTGAAAGCACCTTCAAAGGGAAAAAAGTCATTTTTTCCTGGACTACATTTATTATGCACAGACGACTGTTAAAATGTCTTTTCATACATGCAGTAAGATATTCTCCTTGGCACATTCCTTTAGCTTTTGTAAAATAGGATTTAATTCTACTTTTGGTGCTGTTCTGTACCGTACTACTGCAGCCTCATTTTACCCTTCTGAAGTTGTATCTGGGAGTTTAGGACTTTTTTACCAGTAAGTCAGCCAGATCTAGCCAAAGCTGTTTCATATTTACACACACAAATACACAAATATTTAATTGATCCAAGTAATGTGCGATTAAGCTGTGTTTGAAAGAGGCACAATTTCGTGAGCTGGTACACCAAACAACACACTTGCAAGACGTTGTCACACAGAGAACAGGTTCATACATTCAACTGACAGTGTCACATTCTCCATAAAAATATTTAATGAAATTTTGTTTTCAAATACACATTAACATCTATGGGATTAACTCCAGTTTACAGAGAGCTGCAGGTGGAGAATTTTTATTCCCAGTTATGATGAACAAATTAGAAAACGTCCAGCTTGTCCCTCAGATCTCAAACGGAGAGATGAAGATTACAACAAACAAGAAAATCTCTCCTTCCTCCCCCCCCGTCCCCCAACAGTGCAAATGTGATATGGAGCCTCTTGCATGCACTAAAACCAAAGTTCCTGAGAGGCTTGATTTATTTTGGTTTTTACATAAAGAAAAGTATACTCTAATATATATACTTAATGATACATAACACTTACAGTATCTGCCTCTTTTCCATCAATCATCTCCAGATCTTTCAAAAACCACTTTTCAACTATTTCATATTTCTCCTCTCGATCCACTCGCAAGTGTTTAACCATACATATTTCTACTTCTTCACTTTTAGTCACTACAAGAAAAAAATAGTTTAGATACGCAAGCAAGTACTTCCCAAAAGTTCCAGTAATAAAAGACTTAATCAAACTACATTTTAGATAATAACTTAAATTATGATGGGCAGGGCTATATAGGGCTGTACCGGACTTAATAGTTTTATTTTGCCCAGGTAGTAGGAATAGCACTATGTTCTCAGTCTATGAAACCTGTCAGCTTTTAGTTGATTTAGGATTTACCTTACCGGTCCTGTGAAAAGAGAACCTTGTCTGTGCAAAAGCGTTTCACCTGAATTCACTAGCAGTGCAATGAAAGCCTGACTCTGGCACTGGATCTGTATGGATAATCCACGTAACCTGCTTACTTTGAGGGGGAATCTTTTGGGGTGCTGGAGTCAGAAAACTGCAAAACCGCTACCAAGGCTCTGTATTTACATGACTTGTGCTATACTTCCCATTTTGTGGATGAAGTTCTCTTATGAGGCCATTACCTTTTTTTAAAGCAAAACTCTTCTTTC
>NW_008824243.1:3797682-3800667 GCF_000699105.1 Pygoscelis adeliae
ATGTAAGCAGGCCACTTAACAAAAATAACATCGAAAATATTTCTTAAAGCTTCAAGTTGCCCAGTGCTATCTTTGTAGAAATTACTATTTTCCGACTTAGGCAGGAAAATGAGAGTAAAAAGAGCACGAAGAGACTCTTTGCAATAACTACCATTATTAATTGATTACATTGAGTGCTGCACAGGAGATCGGATTTCTGCAACGCACAATAATGAGTGTGAAAAGCACCGGAGCCTGAACAATCTCCTGCACATCCAGCATGACGGCTGCAGGGCAGGCTACTTCCCCAAGCCATCTGGTAGCCTAAGGTAAAATGTCACCTACATCTGGCAGGAGCATTTTGACGTTGTAGCACGAGGATACAGATGCAGGAGCAAAATTCTTTTATTTCTAAATACTGCCTGAATTTTTGAAAACCCATTTTGAAGCTTGACTGATTTTATCTCACTCCTGTTAAAACGCCTCTTACTTCTCACCTGTTTATAAGACAATGGTTATTAAATAAAGACAAACAAAGGATCTATGTTGGAGATATGCCTTCTTTCCATTGCAAAGAAAAACAGTGGAAAAGGTATGTAAATTGATTATAATTTCTCTCAGCCTATGGCTCCCCTGCCTGGGAAATGCAAATCATTGTTGCTTTTTTTTCTGGTCCTATCAGTCACAGTTGCTCAATGGTTTTTAACCAAAGGACCACCACTGCGTTATCTTCTATGGAGAAGTTACAATGGTTTTCATTTGCAAGCACATCTAGTAGGCTAATCTTAGAAAGTTCTCTTCATCCTTTCAGTTTCTCCCATTTTGTTTGTTTGCTTGCTTGCTTGTGAGGGAATATGTTGTCTCCCTCAGAGTTAAAACAAAAGGAAGCAAGCCCAACCCCAAAAGCCCCCAGTCCTGCAGAAATACAAGGGGATGTCTTAGAGGCCGCCAGGTCCCACAGACTGCCACTTTGCTACTCCTCATGCAGGAGCAGAAATCGTATGACATAAGGACAGAGCACAGATGTGTTAGGAGTAATGAAACCAGGAGCATGTCCTGCCCAGTGGTGAAACTTGGGCGGACTATTTTCAACTAAAAAAAAATAATCTTTCTTTACTTATCCTTTTAGATATTGCTTGTTCTTGCACTCGGTTAACAGAGTTAAAGAAAATTTAATTTTTTATCTAGAACATGAACTCTGATCTACCATGTCATTCTATTAAACCCTAAAAGCTTGTCTTGGGGAGGGCATGGCTATGGCAATGCCTTCATAGAGCACAAACTATTTCTTAAGGTCTTCCATGGACCACCTTTTTCAGAGTCTCTGCTGGATAATACGATGTTATACCTACCATTCTCAGGCATATCCGTACTGGGTTGTGAAAATCCCTGAATGCGGTTGCATTTCAGCTTGATGTTCTTCCAGGGTTTATAAAGCATTTAGTGAAAGGATACTATTGCTTTCACGCAAGAACTGGGACTTGCTATTGTGAAAAGGAAGGGAAATAATGTTGGGCATATGGCACAAAAATAAGATTGTTCAGTTATCCACACCAAGATTTTGTGGTAATACAGATTTCAAAAGGCATAAAGTTTTGCCTATAGTTTGTCTGATTTTAATTCTTTTTTGCTATGGTAATTTGAAATCAACAGGAATATACTGAGGTTGCATTGCAGGGATAAGATTTTAGAGAATGTGCTTCGCTCCTACAGAATCACAGCAGATTACAGTAGCTGCCGGCAGCCGGACGCAACCCATCTTTCAGAATCAGATTTCCACTCTGCTCACCATTTACCTGACTATGCCTGAATATATGAAGAGAGTTTAACATTGGATACTGGAGAGATCCCACTTTTAATACTCTACATAAATGTTCCTTCATGTATTCAGAGACTTCCAATCACTTAGTCTGATTAGAGGCTTTCTTTAATGGCTTGTTCTCCTTTACCTTAAAAATAAATTTTTAGTAAAGATTTTAAAGGTGCATGATGTTATTTCTCCTCTTTGGATGTTTCGTAACTGTGAACTGTTTAGATCTACCGCATGCAACTAAAAATACTTCTACCAGATAGTTTTATAAACTATGAATCAGGTTGGTATTTCGGTACATTTAGAAGCTCTATGATGCTCAGGAATCCATTTCTTAAAACTATTTTTACAGTTCTAAAATACAAAGCCTGTTCTACCAAAATTACATGAGTGCAGGGAACATAGCTTGCTCAGTATTTCCAGTAATCTGTAAAACAACTTAAATATTCTAAAGACTTCAGATGTTTAGAAAGATAATGATCACAGAATACGGCTGACATCATCCCATATTGGATGTTAACCCAATCTATGTCTCAAGTACATAGATTATTTCTACCTGTTATATGTATTTTGAACCTGAAGAGGAAACAGACTGGAAGAAGCACTCACCTCAACATAACTAACTACTTACGGATGAGAGCATTTCTCTTTTTGAGTATCTTTCACTATTGTGAAATAAAAAACAAACAAGCAAACAAGCTTTTCTGAAACCTTGTTCTAAAAATGTTATGAAACAGATACACTTGAAATCAAATTTAGTAAGTAGCCAGATAATGAAGCTTATCACTCGCAGCAATCTTGTTTTACTCACAGTTCGTGCTAATTACTAACTCCAATGCGTATTTATTTAAACCACAAGTCTAGTTTAGTGTTCCCAAAGCCAGTGGGACAGTATGTAGGACATTAGACCACGACAAGGGGTAGTGCCAAAGCCCTAAAAATTACAAATGTTTCCTGCAATGTTAGTGTAGTGTTCTGCTTTCTTATGGAAAAACTAGTTAGAACTACGGTAAGGTATCGCTCTTTTAAAAGCAGATGAGGCACTCACAGCACTGCCACGTCCTCAACGCTTTCAGCACTCGTGTTGGAAGTGTCACCTTTCTCCGCCGGTATCAAAGCTCCAGCCCGTACGAATCAGAAATCGGAGAAAACGCCGTTTCTGAAGGCTGCTGGCTGCGCGGGGACAGCCAGCTGGG
>NW_008824243.1:3801477-3814642 GCF_000699105.1 Pygoscelis adeliae
GGGGCGCCGGCCCGGGCGGCCTGCCTGCCGGAGGAGGAGAGAAGGAGCGAGGAAACGCGCGAAGTAATCACACCAAAGGCGGCTGACCGAAAAAAAGAGTTGTCAGTTAGTGCAGTTCTTTTTATCAGTAGATAAACGAGTTAGTAGAAAACAGTAATTCCTTATAAAAGGAATTACATAGCCTTATGGCTGTTACTACTGTTACTACACTAGCAGCTTCATGGCTCTTAATAGAGTTAGTTGGAAAATTACCTTATGCCACCCTTATAAACAGAAAGTGAACTCGCCTCCACGCAACGGGAGTCCTCAGCAGCCTGGGGACCAGAGGGAACGGCCATCTTCAGCACGTTCGCGTGTGGGAGGGGCCCGATACATCACACAGGGGTACTTGCAGAAGTTCTGGTTGTTCCTGCTGCTCTGCAGGTGTGTGGGTAAAGTTCTTGGGGGCAGAGTACCCTTCGAGTTTCTGCACCCGCAGTAGCCTGGGTCAGAGTTTTCCCGTCGGACTCATTCATGCCTGCTTATAGAAGTTGGATGTGCTCTTCTAATTCTTATGCTCAAGCTCATTACGTCTAAATACCTTACTGGGTTTTCATTCTTGCAGTCTCAATGTAACTTAGAAAGGAGTCTAACCTTAGGATAAAACTGAGTGCTAAAGTGAAGATTTAGAAGGTGAGGTAAAAAATCTGAGGATTTATAAAAAAATAAACTTTTTTGACATTATTAGAATTATTTAGTGCCATCGGCCTACATGGTGCTTTGCTGATGTGCAGCAAAATGGAATCAAGTAAAACGATGATGTAAAATTAGGGAGAATCATCCTCTGCTACAGATAGTAAGCATATTGGCTAAATGAGTGGGAAAGGGATTGAAAAGAAACTAGAAGGTTTTGATTTATTCTGCTTCCTTTTGGTCCCATGTGTTTGGAAACACAGTTGTGATTCTTAAATCTGTAGGCTAATTTTCATCCCTGCTTTGGGAGAGTAAAGTTACTCTAAGCTTCAGGTTTTGATCTATTTTATTAGTACAGGGCTTAAGGACAAATTTCCTTTCTTACCTTTAAAGGCTTATTTTAGGAAAAGCGCACGATGCTCACTTCCAAACCGAGACAACTGCATGTCAGGAAAGTGCCTTGGTATGGAGACCTTCCACCGGATAGCTGAGGCTCAGGGATGCCCAGATGCCTGCCCACAACCTCCATGACCTGGCCATGCCTTGAATATGGGAGTGATGTACAAACTGGCTTCGCAGTTCACGGTCCCTGCTCTTTTTCTGCCGGCCTTTGACAGAAATGTCAAGGCCTTGCCGAGGCTCCTTGTGCCCCAGACTTCAGTTCGTCACCAGCAGTGTTCTAGTGTCATGGTTGGAGGTTTCAGCATTCGTACTCGGTGCCAGAGTCCTCATTAGGAAGCTGGTTCTGACTCAGCCAGTCTGTAGCTCATGTTGCATCTCAGACGCTTTAATATGTTTCTGCAGTTTTGAAGCAACAAATGTTCAGACAAAAAGACCCTCAGAAAAATACCTTCAGCTCTGAAAGAATTTTCCATCAGTTTTTCCCCTGTGAAAGATTCAGCTGATACTGGAGAAACTGCCTAGGTGGTGAGGGAAGCGTCACTGGCATCTTGGAAGTGATGGAGCTGAGACAACAGTGGTGTGGAGCTCTGGTCTTTCTTGACTTAGATTTTTATTTTTCATAGTTTGACCAAACTGTAAGTCATTCTGCCTCAGTTTTCACGAGAGTGTTTTGAGGTTTGATATAATTTGATATATTAATACTTTTAAACTTTTTGTCTTTTCTTGCATGTTAATATTGTGCCACTCTGGTCGGTAGTACACGGCTGGTAGAAATTTGTACATTAACTGAGCTTTACATTGAAAGCCGTGACCGGGCTTTAGGTGGGGCTTTAGGGCTGTGTGGCTGCTATCTGAGCAGTACTAACGAATGCCCCTACCTCCTGCCTTCTTGTGTCCGTGCCTACTTAGATTCCACTGTATGGAAAGCGCATTGCCTGCATACTGACTTCAGCATCTGTTGTGCGTGCTGGGTGTGTGTGAGGCTCATGGCAAACACATCGATAAATGTCTGCATATGATGTCCCAAACCATGTACTCTTAAAGCACAGGCACAGGTAAATTACAGTGTTCATGTTTAGAAATCTTTTGGAAAAGGAGCAGAAGTTTTTGATAACATATTTAATAATTTAAACATTTCTACCTGTTAGATGCAGCGGTCCAAAAAAGGAAGACTGCTATATAGACTTTGGTAAAAGATTCCTCTGGATTTATTTCTGAGCTGTTGTGTATGCAAATAGTGCTCAGAAGATCCTAACCTGTGGTGTAACAATTTACTTCATACCTCCTCTTAAATCAAATTATATTTCAAAAAGTATTATAGAGATTAAATTACTTCTGCAATAGCCTTTAATGCATTCTCAAATGTTGCATTAAACAGCCACTCTGAGTTATATGTAGAGAGGTACAACGGTGATTTTAATGTTGAATGTTTTAATAAGAAACAGAAAAATTCATAATTCGCTATTGCTCTTCATTCTTTTGATTCTTTATCCACCCACCCTCTGTTAGAATGTAGCAGGACAGTCTTGGTGCAGCTGGTACCAGGACTACCTGTAGTGTTTTGGATAGTGCCCATAAATTTTTTTTTTTTTTCATATCTACCCTACACTTCATAGGGTAGATATACACATTCACTTTTCTCCATTCTTAGAATTCAGTGGGGAGAGATGACCGTCCTATTTTGGAGGTGACTCACAAAATCATTTTCTTCCTCTCTATTTCTCTACTACTTCGCTGACTTGGGTGGACTGGAAATAATGCTTGGTAGGCTTTAGAATCTCCTTCCTCTACAGCATGCATAAAGCTAATTTTTATGTCTCCTTGCTTGGTTGTCAGTATATTAAAAATTTTGAAGGATGATTCTTGCAGTAGGTAAAGAGCGTCTGCAGTGCCCACCCAGAGCTTCTTGCCTACTTACAAGTTCTTCTGTCATCCGTTTCCTTGCTCTGTTTCTGTTCTCCCTGTTGCTTTTCTTCCAATATTATACCTGTTCTTTCTTTTTCCTTTCTTCTTCTGCAACACATACCTCTTACGGACTTAGAGGCTCTTTTTAGATGACTCATGGAAAAAATAGCGCATATTTCATGTGCAAAGCTAGAGTTTAACTGAGAGCAGGTAGGCACCGCTATACATGTGTAAGCATGCTTTCGCTGGAAAAGCAGCAAACACAGTTCAAGGCTGTGACAGGAAATCCTAGTGGTTTGCAATTCAAAGCTCTCCAGGTCACTCAAATTTAATCCCACTCAAAACCTGCCATTACGAGCTTCCCCTGTAGTATTTCTTCCTCCTGGCATTATTGCTGAATGGAAAAAGAAACAGTTTCCTAGAAGCTGAGTGGATGTTTTGAGCGATGAGATTTCAGATCCACCTTTGCTGAAATACTGTAAGCCCAAATCCTAACAGTTCATAACTGAAAGCCGACAGTCGGGCGGTAACTGACCCAGCCAGCAAGGACGCACTAACCATGGTCTGGGATCAACTTCCCGTTCTGGCCTCCAACACCCTGGCCAGCCGTCCCAGCTAAACCCGCCCATGAATGTGTGTCATAGAGACATAAACCAGAACAAATTAAACTCCTTCTTACCAGTGCCACAAACAAATTTAAATCCAAATTTAACTTGGCTTTACCTCTAACTGTCTAGATGGATGCATTACAGATGTTTGTGAAAGCTGTGCATCCTCTACCCCAGGCTCACAGCAGTCTACAAAGGAACCCTTTACAACATGAAGTAGTCACCAGGGGAGTGTCTTAGACTTTTCTGCCAAATATTAATTACTTCTGTTCCTTTTTGTGCCCTGTCTTTTCCCTGCAAACTTTTCCCAAGTACAAATACAGTTTTCCTTACTGTACCCAGGACATTAATAGATGTAGTAGCAGGTCTCTCTAATCTTTACTGTTTCTCAGTCACACTGTTCTGGTAAAAATCAATTCACCAGCTTTAGAAATGATATTTATGATGGGTCCCTATACTCCTTTGGATCTACTAATGTGCGTTAGTATATACACGTAACTGATTACTTGGGGCTTGATCCAAAACGCATTAAGTCAGTAACAAGTTTTCCTTTGATTTTGGTGGGCTTCAGAGTAGTCATTACTGGAACAGCAGAACAGTCACCGTGTTTAGGTGGGACTTCACTGTGTTCTGCATGTTGAAGCCCTCCAGAGGATGTACATTTGATCTCTTTCTCAAATTCCTGGCAAGAAGCACACCCTTACAAAGCAGTGTTCGCTGGAAGCATCTTTCCCATTGCTCCTTGCTTGACAATGTTATGAAATAAAAAGAAGGAAGGAAAATATAACATTCAGAATAATCTCTCAGAGCCACAAAGGATCCCTGTAGGTTGAAAAACATAATTTACCATCTTATTGAAATTAGGCTTTACTTTCCTCAAGCTGTTGTTTCTGTTTGAGGTTTCAGCCAGGCATGGTTTTCTCTGTTAACACTTAGTGTATTGTCTGTAAGTATTCTTCACAGCTTTAGGGCTCCTAGTGATGGCTAGTTATTCACGTTTTGATAGCTATGCCAATAGAATTACATCCCTGTGTAGTGAAGCATAAAACTAGTTAAGTTGTACTGAAAACTGTTTTGAAGCAGCAGAGATAACAGCGTTTCATGCAGAAGTGCTATTCAGTGAGGTATGGCTTGAGTCACTCAGTTTTAAAGCAGAAGCATAGAAATATATGCTGGAGAAGACATCAGTTGGTTAAAACGTTTTTGTAGAACTACTTTTCTCCTGAATTCCTTTGGAAATCCCATTAAAAGAGTCCTCTACCAACCTCAGGATATATGGATGCTCAAACAGAGGATGACTCAAGATCTCTTCAGTTCTGGTAAAGAACACTAAAACCCAAATATGATTGGTTTCTCTAATGGTAAGATGTAATTACTCAGTTTAAAAAGGTAGTACTGTTCTCTTTTCATGGAAGAAATAAGGTTAAAGAGTTTATTTGAGATTTTATTTAACTGAAGCTCGAATTTGTCAAGTTTATACTGAGCACTATGGTTTATCATCCTCAAAATGTAATCATGACCGTCATTTGGATAAATGATGCCACACCGTGCCAACATCCCATCCAAAGCTTTCCTTTCAACAGAAAATGCATATTCGTTCTTCATAGAATAGTAACCAGATGCTGTTTCACGGATGAAATTTGGAAGCATATTTTGAAACATAACACATAAGTAGGAAGTATCCAATTCTTCTATGAAGAATTTACATATGTTGAATTTTACACATATATGAGCTAAAAATTAGGGCCTTAAGTAAGTTAACTTATATGATAAGAGTTTAGGTTCCTGTTCAGCAAAGCACATAATAATGCATTGATGAATTTGAGCCATATTTAATTAACAGCATAAAATCCTGGCATGATGGATTCAGCACTTTGTTATTTGAATATAACCCATTCAATGTCACACAGTTTTCTTTGTGGAGGTAAAACCCTAAAGAGAGCAGTAAAGTAAAAAAAAGTTTAAAAAAAATCCTGTAACTTTCTAAGCATACAAATAGCTGTTAAGCTTCTGACAGCTGGAAGCTTTTGAAAGCTTAGCTCAGGATTTTGACAGCTGTGTTTAAAACAGTAACTCTTGGTGGCATTTTATAAAAATACAGGGGAGAAAGCACAGTAGAGAGTTACATTGACCAAGAAGTCAAGAAGTATTTTAATAAATATATTTGAAGTAAATTAGGTTGTGATGCCAATCAAACTGCCCTTTTATGTTCTCATTTGCTTGTAGATTTTCTGAATAAACCCAGTTTTTCTTGAAGAGTTACCCGGAGCAACTTTAACAGATATTCTGTCAAAAGCCTCTTCATACTTTTTAATAATGGTTTTCATCTCTACCTCTGTAGTCTCTAGTAATAAATTTCATTTGTCTTGGCACAAGAACCATTCTCTTCCCTCATGAAAATTGAACATTATTATTAATGTAGATAGTCAATTACTTCAGATTAATGTGGATTTATATTTAAAATCAATACATCAACGTGATGCAAAGCACTCTTAAAACACTATAAACTTCTGCTGGATATCTAATCCATTTTTTAAAAATTCATAAAGAGTCGGGAATCTATACAACTACATAATTTGTATGGATATTGTATTTAGGGGATGAGCACATAGTTGACAGCTGTGTGGCTTAAAATACATTTTATTCTGTATAGTTCTTCATCAGTTCTTACTCTGTCAGTTACTCAAAAAGGTTAACATCAAATACATTTAGAGAAGAAATAAAATACAAAAATGTTGAGAGTGAATTTAATTCATCATGGGAAAAAGCTAGTAAGGAAATGGTAGACACATCTCCAAATGCTTTCAAAGGTGGCTGGCATTGTCAAAGAGTAACTTCAGTCAGTTATAAAGTAAACGGTTCAGTATAAGGATAATTAACTGAAATGTAATGACCCAGCATTTGCAGATTATGTGATCTGATCTTAAACTAGTTTCTGGCTTCCTCTTCATGGAGCCAGAAGGATTTGTTGCAATGAAGGCAAATGGCAGTTCTGCATTGTCCAGTTTAGTTGGACTCCTGGACATGGAAGAAACTACTCAAAGCTCAAACTACTCACAAGACTAGTAGGTCACTCATTAGATCAACCCAATCTAGCTCATTTGTCTGGTCTGCTCCTAATCAGAGCCACAACTTCTATAGCGGTCATAAAATCTCATATCTTGCATACCAAACTGCAGCACTTAAAGAACTCTCATACCCCTGTTTGCCTTACCCACCTGACATCTTTAGGGCTCTCTGGGTGCATAAAATGAGCATGATTTGATGCAGGGCATTTGAAAGAAAGAGTAGGTGTCCAGGGCAAACTTCTGCTTTTTTGACTTGGGAACTCCTTAACATTTGGTGATGAAAACTTGGATTCATTATGTTTTATTCTTGGTCTTTATTAAATTCTTACATTTCACCCCATAATGGAAAAAAAAAAAAAAATTACCTATTAGTGTAAGTTCAATAAAATAAAACTACAGGGTTCTTCATCTTTTTTCTTGTCTGAATTTTGAGTTAGAACTAGAGAATATTGCACAAAGATGGCAAAAGTGTGGGCCAACCTCTTTTTGTCTCTGCCAGGCCTCAGTTCATAACCTGGATTACATGTGCATCACCTGTTCCCCATTGCCTTCTCATGGTACTGAAAGGTCTTGACTGTCTGAGCAATGCTTTTTAGCCGGCTAACGTTACTTGCATGTATGGTTAGCATTTTCCTATGTTTCGTAGTCTCCTTTTCTTTCCTTCTGTAGACAGACATCTAATACATTAATTGTTTTCCTTCCCATTAGCATCTCGGTAAAGATGGGGCAATAGTGTGAAGTCGACACACCGTGACCTTGTGAGTGATTGATACAGAAGCCTGGCAAAACTTATACCCACAATGCATTAAGCATATAAATACAATTTTTCTCCTACTTTGCCTCTCGGGACTCAAAACCGTTCAGATTTGTTACCTTTAAAAATGTTTTCACCAAAGGATAACTGAGTAAAAAGAGCAAACAGTATCTTTCATTCCAGCACAGTGCTTCATGGGTTTTGCAGTCTTGAACAGACAGGAGCAGTCTTAATGGAAAAAAGTGTCACATACATTGGTCATAAAGTATAAAATACCCACAAATTTGTCATTTTTATGAGAAGATTCATTCAATTTCACTATTTAGTCAATCCAGGCTAGAGACTGTAATTATTTTTAATTTTTTGGTGTGTTTTTCCAACAGTCTGGAAACAATACTGAATAAAAGTAACAAATATATATCCCCCACACACACATAATGATTTAAACTTATTGCAACAGGATAGTGAAGTTTCATTGTGTCTGCCAAACATAAAAACATTTCAGAATCCAGCTGTTCTGTTGAACTAATTAAATAATTAATTCTGGAACTCATTAAACTTGGTTTCCAAAGAGCTTCTGCCTGGTGGCTGGTTGATTTTGTAGCAGAGTTGCACTACGGCTGTGTGGGAGCTATTCCCTGCTTAGACGTCAGACCAAGCTGGTGGGAGCTGCTGTGAATGTCCTAACCACAGGAGAAGTTTTGATCGTAATTAATGCCTTATTGGACACCAGAGAATCCACATCACCTCAGTTTCAGTTTCTTCTGGAGCGAGTGCTCTGGTAGAGCATGGACTCCAGCTGAAGCACTTACTGGTCTGGGTGCGATCTCTCTTGGGTAGGTTTTCAGATGTCTATCAATAACATTAACCAAGAGATGGAAAAATTGGGTATGTGGCAATAGGGATTGCATGCATTTGCACGTGTGCATTTTGTACGATTGTGGATGTCATGTTTTCTAGGCTAGAATGTTGCAGATGATTATGATGGTTTAAATTATAAATATACATTTTAAATAATGTACACGTAGCAACACGTGTGCCACCGTTTCCGTGGTGTATACTAATTTTTCATTGCTTTGCTTTGCTCCCCTCCAGCTGCTTACCCTTGAAGCATGTAAATAATCTCATTGGATTAACTGTTCTCATATTTAAAACATATTTAAATCGAGATTTCCCCTGCTTCTCAGTATCCTGCCTTGACTCTGATGTCACGTATCAGTACAGAAAGAATCTAAGCTGGACCCATGTAGAGTGGTCTTTCCTAAACTCAGCTGGCTTCTGGCAATCAATGTCTTAGGGACTTTCTAAGCCTGAGGTTGTGTTCAGTCCGTTAGGGTTAGTAGCCATCAGTAGACCTATCTTCTATGAAATGATCTAATTTTGTTTTTAAATGATTTATACTTTTGTCCTCTGTAGCATCCTGTGGCAGTGAGTTCTGTAATTCAGTTAATATGTTGGGTAAAAAAGTATTCCCTTTTGTTCATTTTAAACCTATCTGATAATATTTTGGACATCTCCTAGTCCTTGTGTTGTAAGAAACAGTGAATAGTTATTTTCTATTTCCAAACTATTTGTGTAATTTTATAGGCCTTTATCATATCTTCTCCCTTAATCATTTAATCTGTAAACTGAAAGACCCTAACCTGTTTACCCTCTCATGTCTGTGATCAGTCTTGCTACATTTGCCTCCATTTTTTTCTTGTTCTACCATATACTTTTGGAGAGGATCTCTCAGCTGAATGTAGCAGCCCATCAAAAAGCCACCTATTTGTCACTCACTGCCAGCTCTAGATTTGACCAACCTGAAAATTGTTGTATTCTCAATAAATTTTGTTACCTCATTATTTGCCCCCTTTTTTCCAGTTCACTTGTCCATATATTGGACAGTTTAGGTCCCAGTGCAGATCCCTGAAGGACCTGAAGTGACTTTTTTCATCATGAAAACTAATGATTTGTTTCTGCCTTTTGTTTCCTCTCTTTTCGCTACTCATGGGTCCATGGGAGGAATTTCCTTTTTTGCCCCATGCCAGCCTTAGCTAGGTCAGTTTTTCTATTTCTACTTCCCTTCAGAGACTTTGGTGAGGGCTTGTAGAAATCTCTTGGAAATCTGTGCATACTCCATCAGCTGGACAATGTGTCAATGATTGTTGACTCTTTTGGACACTTTAATACATGTACAATCACGACTTACCTCTGCAAAGCATATGGTTTCTTCCCTAATAGGTTGTTTCACCTGTATTGCTTCTTATCCTGTTAAATATTACAATTCCTACCAATTTGCATGGTATGCAATGTCAGACACAAAATGTTGTCAGGATATTGTCTACTCGAGGAGACTTATTCTTCATTTTACCCATTCAGTGCTCAACTTCGTTGCAATCTGCCTATGCGTGTTGACCCTACATATATGTGCAGCCTTCTCCACTTACAGGGGATTTGGCCAGGTGTAATGATCTGCCTGGACTGATCACAACAAATTCTTTCTACCTTTTCCTATATTCTTGAAGCAGCAGTAAGGAAATAAATTAGACCAGAAAGCTCAACACCTTTCAGACCTGGACTCTGTAGTGGACCAAGCAGGTAGCAAATTAGCTACTGTACAAAGCTGAAACTCAGAATAGAAGGTTGTAGCTGTTGGCTGTTTTTATTTGTGTAGCAGACGACATTCAAATAAAACTGTTTTCTGTTAAGTGTTTCACAATCTGTACATTATTGTGTTTTATAAAGAATCTGTTGTACGGATTAAGATGTACTTCAGTACTTTTTCTGAAGAAAAATAAATTCATATCTCAGATCTTTCCCCATGGCTACTGTAAAAACTTTTATAATTAAAATATGTTAAGTGTCCATGGGGAAAGGTGGGATACAATCCATATAATTGCAGAGACTAATATTTGCATATTCCATTTGTTTCAGAACAAAGATTCTGAAAAGCTTAAGTATTTACTGAGTAGTTGCTTAGAACAAAGAATTCAGACAGACTGCAGGCAGGTAAGCAAAATAGATTTCTGCTGATAAATAATTAATCCAGTAATACTGGTGCCCCATATACATAACCGTTGCATTTATGCAAATATCTTTTAGAAGGAGAAAGAGCATTTGCTTGGAGTGTGCAACATTATTGATGGTTCTGACATTTTAGACTATTTCACTTGAAGCTGTCATTCCTGCCTTGAGTATAAGAGTGCTAATCTAGCTGGTATCAGTTTCCCAATCTTGAGGGACCTGCACTTGGCAGTCTTTGCTGTGGTATGAAAGAAGAGCAGATGACGGTATCGAACACTGGCAATGTGTATCCTCTGGGGAAACGTGGCCCTTCGGTATGTATTATTAGGCATAAATACTACAGTACTAAAATATGCTGGTACGATGAGAGAACTGTGACTATTTCTCATATTGAAGCAGCAATTTGGGTTGAGTCTTTGCTGTTATTTTACTGGGGAAAACATTCTACAGAGGGGAAAGAGAAAGAACAAGGGTGAAATGAGATAATTAAGGATGCATGAAAACAGTTCTTTGATACCAGGGCAATGAATACATTCAGGACGGAATATTTATTTCTGAATACACGAGGTTTTTTTAGACTTTCAAACTAGTTCAAAGACAACGTCTATAGGGTTATTGATTTTTTTCTCACAATTAAGCAGGACAAGAAGGACATAGAGGGACAAGATGTTTTTCTGCACTTTTAAGTTTTGATATCCTTACATAAATACAGTAATCCTCTTATATACAATAACGAGCAAAGAAATTTAGATTCAATTTTTTTAGTGGATAGAAAATAAACAGGCTTTTTAGAGTAATAGGTTTTTGTTTGGTTGCACTAATAGGATAAACCTTTTCTGTAAGCACAAGGCCTGGTCTATAGCATTGGGCAAATATTGACAAATATTGCCTCCTTTAAGAGACTGCAGCATCGGCTGTCTCATTGGTCAGGAAGGTGACTGATAAACTAGATATCACTTCTGTAATGCTGTCAGTTTAAAGTTTTTGCAAGCCATTTTTTTGTCAGTTCGTGGAACTGACAGTATAATCACTCTTCTATTCTACTGAACGTTTCCTAATTTGGCAAATGTGTTAATGAAGCGAAGTCTCATGGCTCACACTGATGAGGTGATTTCCAGTTCAGCTCTTGGAGTGTTAGTGGTAGGCGCTCTTGGGGACTGTTTAGGCTTTTGGACCCACAAACACTCTTCTGAACTCTTTACCATCAGTGTCTGTTCACCAGCAACCTGTACTGACAACTGTCTTCATTCCCATAGTAGCAGCCCCACCAGTTTCTTCCTCAGACCTTGGAAAGGCTGAGCCTTACTCTACTTTCTTCTTCCACGAGGCAGACGTGGCTGGCATCATCTCTTGTTCCTCTACTTAGCTAACGTGAAGGTTACAACCCTCTCCCTTCTCTTTTTATTGGAAGGTAGTAGGATGAGATAGTCCTGCATGCACTTTGATGAGGGGTAGCCATTTGTAGGCCAAATGGCAATGAAGTGGGCATGGCAACAACTGGTACAACTTGTTCCCCTGTCCCCTTTCACTTCAGATGTGAGAGGAGCTCTCCCATGAGGCCCTGAACCACAGAGAGACAATAATTTCACTGGAAGACATAGAGGAATAGGACATATAGGGGGTAGTATGCATCCTGTTCAAGGAAGGTGAAGGAATATGTGGCAAAAGAGACTTTCAAGCAAGGAGAATGGTTTACTCCTTTATGCAATGGCTGATCTAACAAGAAAAAAGAAAAGATGTGGAATGACAGAACTAGCCAAACCTAAGTAACACTAACTTTGCAATGGAAGTCGAGCACTGCTGTGACTGAGCCAACAAAAGCGTTCTTTGCAATCTTTTTTTGCCAGTGAGTAGTTTCCAGCAGGGTTTAACTTCACATTCACCACAATGTACCTAGAGTTAGCTCTTGTGTGTTTTGTCAACCTCCACAAGCCCTTTATTAATAGAAAAATAGTTCTTTTTTCTTTTTTTAAAATACAAATAATTCTGAAGAAGAACAGTTCAGTATTTATCTGGTAAAACAGACCTCCAACTTTTCCAAGCTGTAGTTTATCAAAAGTTAGAGGAAAGAACGTTGTACCATTCTTGAAACAAGCAGTATTTTCAAATAAAACAAAAACCAAAGTCTCATCATGAAATGTTAATCATACGTCAAACTCTTGACCTTGCAAAATAAAATGTTGACAAGTATCTTTCTGACATTTTGCAGTTGAAGCCACAGTTCCATCAAACTGTGTCCAAAGTAGTGAAGAAGTAAATGTCCACTGTAGCAAAACATTCTATGCAACATAGCAAAACCAGTGTGCTATATAGGAGGATACCCTTTAAAATATTAAAGATTATTATTTAAATTTTAAATTCTTCAAACTGTTCAAGAAATTTCCCAGCCTCAAGTAGGTTATCCTACTACCTCCCACATCCCTCCAAAACTTTGCCTAACTTCCAGGGGGTTGCCTTGTTGGAGGCTTATGATGCGGACAAAAGCCCATGAATACGGGGCAAAAGCAGGTCTTGCAGTGCAAAAACTAGTCTATCGATAAGCACCGGGAACATGTTAACAAGTCTTCAGATCTCTTTTGAGCTCCTTTCTCTTGCGTTGTGGGATAATATAACATGTTTATGCCTAAGCTGTGGTGAGGATAGATGAAGGCTGTATGAAACTGGGCTGGCAGTATGAGGCTGTTAGGCTCATCATACCTTCGGACCTAGTTAGTTATTTAACATTTGACATTTTGAATAGCATTTGTGAT
>NW_008824243.1:3814661-3833397 GCF_000699105.1 Pygoscelis adeliae
AGCACACGCCTGCTCTTGCTGCAGACAAATCACTTCGTATTTCCATTCTGTTCTGCACCACATAGATCCCATTGGACTGCTGAGCAACCCCCGCTCCACCAGCTATTAACAAATTACTGTTGTTAGTATTTCCTGTATCATAAGCACATATAATCATGTAATAACTGGAGGTGAATTGGCCTATGTCTACCATTCCAGGATTTATTATGAAAATAAATATATAGGGATACATTTTTAAAGGATGCAGGTATACCTGTCTACTGATGAGGTCAAAGGGAACTGAGGTGCTCAACTCCTTTGGAAAACTGCAGTGCCTCCATGGTTTTGGGGACCTACTACACTGGAAAATTTGCTCCTTTGTAAACATTTCTGAAAGGATGGCCTGCATGTGCGACATGTCTCAAGACAGCATCAGTGAATTTTGCAATTACTTTGCTATTTACTTTTTTAGGTCTTTGAAAGACCTTGAAGATCGATACATTAGTACAAAAAAATCAGACTTTTCGAATGCTGTGTGCAAAGGTTTTGTGCGAAGATTGGTATTTATGTGTCTAATATATAAGCATGATTGATGTGTTGGAGGACTGCTGAAGTAAATGTGCATGCAAGTTACTAATCAGATGTTTTGGTGTTGATTTGATAGCAATTGTACAGGAGAGGTGCATATGTCAGTGACTTTGTGGGTTGTTCTCACCCTAATATGACATAAAAATAGTCTTGCTAGTCATATAACACTTCATAAAGTGCCAGTGAGAGAATCTTATGCTTGATTTTCTAAGAAATGTTGTGATGTCTACATTTTGCTGCCAACATTTTATAGTTATTTACTGATGACATTGCATCATGTTTAGATTTTTGCTTTTTTATATGTGTCTTTTAGGTGTGAAGTTGGAACCGTTATTGTAAGGCGAGGACATACACCAGGTGAATGCTATTTAATACTGTTTGGAAAATGCAGAGACAGTGAAAATTTCAAAGCTCAGACTTTTGCCTCTGAAATATTATGTGAAGCTGAAGAAGGCGACTTCATAGCACTAGATGCGTACATTCAAATTAAAAAAAATAATAATTAAAAAACCCTTAAAATATTTAAGGTTGTATTTTCAAAGGCAAAGAAGGAAGGTCAGTGCTTTGACAATTATTTGCTATCCTTTTTATTAAGACTTGAATAATATTTATGGTGTCAAAATAAAATCTACACTTTTGTACACATGAGTGTATATTGATGATGAAGGATGATGAATGGTGTCTGATGATTTTGGTGTGCACAGCTTAGATTATATTGATAAATGGGAAAACTCATGGAGATGACATTACTGCCCCTGGAACAGCAACATTTGTTCTAGATCTGCAGAAAGAACATCTGTACAGGAAGAAAAGGCAAGCTGGGGTAGACTTTGTACATGGAGAAAATGTTTTGAGTTTTTCCCATGACAGGATGTGGTAGTATATAAATAACTGATGTTATAGCAGACAAGATCTAATTTGTATGCCAACCGCACTACAACTTGACATGGAAGTCTTTTTAGAGATAAAGCTGAAGATTTTTTTTTTTTAAGATTACGAAGAAGGAACAATTTTTATTGCCCATTCCAGGATTCTTTTTATATTTCTAAAATATTTACTGAAGGCAATTTTAAGTGACCTAGTCTTCATTCAAAGGATGAGTCCCTGAGGCTAGAAGTCTCTCTAAGTAGTTTTCTAATGCTATTTACCCAGTGTATTCCTGTTCTAATGAAAGCAGGTTTTTTATATCATGATGTGTCAGGTACTGGAGTTAATTGATTATGTTCTCTGTAGGGAACTTTGAAGTAAGAAACTTGATTTGTCTCTGTTGAGAATGGAGAAATGGGGGAACTTAGTGACCCTATTAGAACATTGCAGTGTATCCGTAGGATACTTTGTGGTCTTCAGTGATAGCCCAGAAGTGTTTTTGGTTATTGGTGTGTTCTATGACATACACAGGAAAGCAAGGAGAGACTTCACAAAACTATTTAATGGAATCAAATAATGGTTCTAGATGGGCATAAAAGGTTAAGTATTTTTAATCGGACTCTTTTGTCAATACTAAGCAAATAAAAGTCAATATTTAATCTTCGCAAAGATAAATCAAGCTCCGAATAATGGCCAAGCTATGCTACAATAATGCAACTCAATTTGAAAATGTCAAAGGAAACACTCTATGTTTTAGCAAAGTGTATTGGTTCGTGACTGTCATGGTTTGTGGTTTTTTTTTTTAAAAGAGCTTGGCCAAAACATTGAAATGTAGTTTCTTGTTCCTCCAAAAACTGTGAAAGTAGTAAATGTGATATAATAATCTCCTGTGCTGCAGAATACCCCATTAAAGAAATTATGCATAAGAGGTGTTGTTCTATATGTAAATATTGTAGAGAGGAATGGAGAGAGGGAGCACAATTAACCCACTGACTTTTCTTCACTGAGAAGAATAATCTCTACTAATGGAGACAGTCTCTTAATCATCTTCGTGGCCCTTCGTTGGACTCTCTCCAGTATGTCTGTATCTCTTTTGTACTAAGGATCCCAGAACTGGACACAGGACTCCAGGTGTGGCCTCACCAGTGCTGAGTGGAGGGGAAGGATCACCTCCCTTGACCTGCTGGCAATACTTTCTCTATCACAGGCCAGGATACCATTCGCCTTCTTAGTGGCAAGGGCACATTGCTGGCTTGTGTTCAACCATAAACACTGCAAGAATATCCTTTCCTCAACTGTGGTACAAAAACCCTGAAGGCAGATTACAGGTGCCTGGAGCTCATCATCTAGCTTGGGATCCATATTTGAAGACTAGGGAGGAGGAATCCCAAGGGTCAACAACACTATCATCAGAGATTTAGAAACTCAGATTGTTGAGGAGAAAATTTGCTTCACTCTCTCATTGTTTTTCCTCTGTAGACTAAATAAAACTATCTGCCAGTGTATAAAAGCTTTCTGTGAAGAAGAGGGGGATGACATTGTTCTTCATGTCTGTCGTGGTTTAACCTCAGTCGGCAACTAAGCACCACGCAGCCGCTCTCTCACTCCCCCCCTGCCCCCGGTGGGATGGGGGAGAGAATTGGAAGAGCACAAGTGAGAAAAACTCGTGGGTTGAGATAAAAACAGTTTAATAATTGAAATAAAATAATAATAATAATAATATGATAATAATAATAATACATAAAGCAAGTGATGCACAGTACAATTGCTCACCACCCGCCGACCGATGCCCAGCCAGTCCCCGAGCAGCGTTCCCCCCGGCCAGCTTCCCCCAGTTTATGTACTGAGCATGACGTCACATGGTATGGAATGTCCCTTTGGCCAGTTTGGCTGTGCCCCCTCCCAGCTTCTTGTGCACCTCCAGCCTTCTCAGTCGGTAGAGCATGGGAAACTAAAAAGTCCTTGACTAGTGTAAGCATTACCTAGCAACATGGGTGTGTTATCAACTTTGTTCCCATCCTAAATCCAAAACACAGCACTGTACCAGCTACTAGGAAGGAAATTAACTCTATCCCTGCCGAAACCAGGACAATGTCATACCTACGACGGACAAAAAATGCGCAGCAAGAAGTTTTTCATTAGATCTCAAAAACTCATTATAAAGATAGTGAAGCACGAGAACATGATCCTAGGAAGGATTTTAGAACCACTTTCACTGGATTTTTTTCATAAGGGATAAGACAAAACTGTCAGGATGAGCAACTAATTTGGTGTCAATGTTGTGGTACTGACTACATCGTGGTAGTGTGATAATTTTCTGCCCTCTGGGCCAATATCCAGAAGTGCTGTATCTTTTGTCATCCTAGGTACCAAAGTACTGATCCCTAAACCCCTTCAGACCCCCCAACCCCAAAGGCAGACCTGTTACTCCTGGCCAAAGCAGTCATCCAGGGTGTAGGATAGTCCTTTAAAGGGATTTCAAACCATATATGAAATCCCTTTGGGGTCAAAATAGGATATTTCTTAATCCTATTTTGAGACCAAATGCTGTCTAAAGAAATTACGTGCCTAGCTTGGGCTCTGGATTCTCCTATAGTTAGTCACATGAAGGTCAGACAGTGTATGTCTCTAGTGCTAAATATCAGTCTTCTGTAGCTTTAATTGGCTTATCATTCTTATTGCTTTTAAATGTAGTAAGGTACAGAGTATAATTAGATTGAATTGACAGTTACTGCAGTAAATGTTGCAACAGTTTATTAATCGGTTGTGTAGATTGCTGAGGTGAATTATTCAGGAATTCAATGAAAAAATTCAGAGATGTCTTATGAGATTCATTAAAATAAAACTCTATCATGCTGACTTAAAATGAAGCTCTGTTTTAAAGACATATTACAAACATGGAATTTTGTAACTCTTGTGCTTTTAATCTCATTTGTAAAGGCATTTCTGGGCCACACTATCACCTTTACATACAGTGAATGTTACTTATCTACTGACTAGGTTTGTAACTAGATAACAGACTACATAAGTAACTCTAGCTGTTCAGTTTTGGTGTTGATAAGAAATATCAGCATTTAGCTTAGTTTCTGAATGAAAATGTATTATTCTTTACTGTCAATCTTGAAAGTTCTCATGGAAATCTGCATATAAATTTACTTTTTTTTGTTGCTGTAACTGTCCGCAATGAAGTTATGACAGTTATAATTATGATCAATATCTAGCTATGTATCTTACAGACATATACGCCTTATGGTAAAAAATACGTGTTTGGAATTTATTTTGAAATATGAACAGGTTGACTCAAAAAAGAATCTTTTATATTCTTCTGTAACTGGATTCATCTCATGGTACTAAAAATAGTCAAAACACGGTGCCTTTGCATTTTTACTGGTAAGATAAACAAATGCGATGTTACACCAGTATGTAAGATCAGTATTGTGTGATACGAAGGTGTCATTCCTACATAGCCACTTTTCTGACCATAACCACAGTTTACGCAGTTCCCCACTCGCTGGAAGTGCTGCGGTAATGCACTGTCATCAAGGGGCTTTGAGTTAGACAGCTCGTTACCACGTTTGCCTCTGTCAAAATTAACTCTGATGTGAGATTCTTGCTGCTGTTACCAGAAGTGAATTGTTAAGTCATTATAGGAAGCCTTTTGGTTATATTCTCAGCTGCCTCTTTTGTGGAGAAGGAATTCCCCCCGCGCTGCTTTCTGGGCCTGACTCTGTGAGGGAGGGGTGTGCTCGATATTTTTCAGCCATCATTAATTTCAGTGGGAACTGAGAGTTTAATGCTGTACAGAGCTGGCAAGCTTTTCTCAAACTACCACAGGATTCAACTCCTTACTTTTACAGAGAAGGATGTAAATGGGTTTTAAAAATCCAACCCATTGTATGCATACTTGAAAAAAAAATATTTACTGCAGTATACCAGCAGCGATTGATTTGTGGATGTACTAAGGGATAACAAAAAGATGCTACAGGATAATGGCCAGTGGCCAATAACGGCCAAGTCTGCACTTGAGATGCGTAAGGTATGGGTGGTCCATGAAACCTAAGACAACAGCAGTGGTATGTGAGATGAAGAACTGGATCTTTTTGAAACTTGGTAGCAGTATTTAAACATGGTGATGATTTTCAAAAGTGAAATTTTTACTATATGCCTTCTAAATAAAAACATTTATTTCCTTTAATGTCCAGATATCTCTTTCTAGCTTGGATTAAGTAACATAATACAGCTATAACTACTTCAGTTACTTTTTACCCAGATGCTAAGTAATCTGGTTTTTTTATAGATACCTTTTTGAGAAAAAATGACAGGTAGCTTGCATTTTCTGGATATTTGGCTGCAGAGCCAGAAACAGCAAGGTTCAAGCTCTCTTTCTTTTAAACATCTGGTTCTTCTTTCATCTGCAAAATGCTACTGACTCCTCTTGCTCTGGAAAGAAAAGTTCAAGTGCAGAAGGAAGTGGAGAATTAGTCCTCATAATCTGTGAATCTTCTATTTACAAACTACAGCCAAACCCTACCAGGGAGCAAAAAAACACCAGAAATAACCTATCAATGAGGAATCTTGAAATAAGTCACCCTAAAAAACAAACTTAAGCAAAATAGGAAATGAGTGCAATCTAGAAACTTAAACCCCAAAATCACAGGACAAAAAGAGTTTTCAGTCTGCCAAATGATAAATGCCCAAATCTCCATAAAGTTGTTTTTATTTGTTTCTACTGTTGATTTAATGTGGAAGATACTTGAATGCTACCACATCTGGCCAAAAGATATGTTGTGGAACTGTGTCTGCCTGCTTTACCTTGGTGAGGTTCGGAGACACAAAATAGGGGTCTCTTCTGTAGTTCTTAGGATGCTTTTACTTAATTTTGCCCAGCCCAGAAGTGAATTTAGCTGATGGCATATCTAGCTCAAAATACTTAAATTTAAGATTATAATCTTTGCTGTGAAACCTGACATTTTGTAATGGGTTTGAAGAAAGGATGCCAGAGAACATTTTCTCTCTTACAAAGTAGGAACCTTCAATAATACGTTTTTAAGACTGTAATTTGTTTAATCCTGAGAGACAGCTACAATAATCTAAGGTCATTTAAGTGAAAAGAAGCTGCAGAGAAAGTCAGAGCAGCGCCACCTGGGTCAGAACAAACATTTAAAGAAGTAGCGTGTTAATACTTAAAGAATTTATTCATGCATTTTTTATAACTTCTAGCTTTTGTAGTTGAATGTAATGAATGGATCTCCAAGAGGTTGAGTCATCATGCCCGTAGCTGATGCCAGTTTCCAGGCATTAACTTTAATTATTGATGCTTTCCCTAATAGACCTGATGGCACATTTTTAAAGTAAGGGTTCTGTCTTACTAAAGGCATGCCCTGCTGCCGGGCACGCTGGCTGTCCCTGGCAGAGGTAAATGTGGAGCTTCCACTTGCTCTTTAAACAAAGGCTTTGTTTCTCAGTTTTTGTTCTGTAATTACTCGATGCAGTGCTTTCACCTCTAGGCTAGGTTGTCTTTGAAGAATGCCATAACTGGAGAAGCAAACCAAGTGTGAAGGGTTTGAGGGGGTGTTCCAAAACCTGTGAAGGTTCATGAACCTTCAGAAGGCAGCATGATGCTCTATTTATGGTTTCATGAGACTATTGAGCAGCAGTTTCCAGGCTGACATATGTGCCCCAAGAATTTTCAATGACATTGTTTTGTGCTTCATAGTACTTTGCATCTTCAGTATATGTTTCAGCATTTTTTTAACAGTATCTTTTCAGGCAGGTAGCTGGGTGTTCCTTTCATTAGATGGAAAAAAAGAAAGGTGCAATGACTCGGATATCAGATTTAGAGGTAAATTTTGAGTTAAAGAATTCCTGGCACGAGTTGAAACCAAAGTTATATCTTAGTTTATAACTTTATTTAAACTCATCTGTAAATCCTCTATTCTTCACCAGCAGCAGAGGTGGGGAGGTAAGAAAGAGATGGTGCAGCATTCTTTCTGGGTCTCAATAAGAAATGTGGGACAACAAATGGCTTAATAATATAGCTCTTTAATAAGACATAATAAAAAGAGGAATATAGATAGTGAGTAAACCCCCTTCAGATGCTGGACACCCCACATTTGTGCAGCATCAGAAAGACCCTGGATGGATTTTCCCATGGCATGCCATGCCGATCCCCTCCATGGAGAGGAGTTCCTTATTTCTAGACATTTGAGCTATTAGATACTTTTCTTACAAGAAAACAACTCTATTCATATGAGTTGTTTTTCATAACAAGATGTTCACGTGAGAACATATATTGATATTAGGATATTTGGATATTAGGAAAAATCTCTTCACCGAAAGGGCTGTCAAGCGTTGGAAGAGGCTGCCCAGGGAAGTGGTTGAGTCACCAGCCCCAGAGGTATTTAAAAGACGTGTAGACGTGGTGCTTAGGGACATGGTTTAGTGGTGGACTTGGCAGTGCTAGTTTAATGGTTGGACTTGATGATCTTAAAGGTCTTTTCCAACCTAGACAATTCTATGAGAACTTCTTCCTGCACTTTTAGATCAAGGCAGGCTGTGCAGGTGGCGTAAGTGCCGGTACCGAGCGGGAGCTGCCCACCTGCAGGTTCCAGTGTTGCAATGAGGTGGCTGAGGTTGTCCTGCGGCCAAGGGACATGGGCAGCACAGCCCAGCCTGAAGGCCACGCTGGACGTGCAGCAGGTTAACTACCTACTCAGGTTAACTGCTCGATGTAGAGTGGTCTCCTGGTCAGGGTGGATACACCCTCCTGTCTGGAATAGGTCCTCTTTTGGTTTGAGAGTGAGTGACCACACGCAAGCTTTCACCAGCAAGGTTCAAACTGAGTCATGCGTTTTGATAGCAGCATCTTTGCAAACAAAACCTGAATCTTTTGTGTAAGCCATCTTTCTCACTTAGGTCTGTTTTTATAAAGCTGTGAAGAGAAATGGAGTTACACATGTATTTTATTGTGTCAGATCAGTCAGGGCTCAGTGTAATTTTGTGCTAAAGGTAAAAGCATAGAGAGAACAGTGATCATGAATGGAATAAGGCAGAAAATCAGCAAAATAAACTGAAAAGGGACTGGACACCCAGGAACTTCCAAATTTTAATCCTGACATTATACTTTCATCTTTAACCAGCCTTTTAATACCATGTATCTCTTTTATCTTCTGTAAAATGGAGTAATTATGGTTCTTCCTTCTGAAAATTGTTGATTTCTTACAAAGCCCTGCTGGGTACATCTAGTCTGCGGGTGGTGGCTACCCAGTGCTTGGTCTCCATGTTATCATATCGCCCAGAGTGCATGTGACACACTGAAAAGAACTGCCGCTGCGTCCCCACTGGTAGGTCCAGAGAAGTTTGAGCAGAAGGTTTATGTCAGGACTGGTGCACAGCAGATTGCCCACTTTCCTCACTCTTCTTGTTCCAGCAGGGATATTGACCTCACACAATTTTGGTTGCTTTTGTGTAACAATGGTATGTTATATTGTTTCTTACATCATCAAAAGCATTTGAGTCTTTCTGGGTGTTTTTTAATCCACTAGAAGTTAAAAGACAGAAAATTAGCTTAAAGGAGGTATGCAGTGATTTCTCATGCTATGTTATTTGTATGTTACTTGTTAAGCGCTGACTGTTGTATAAGAGACAAATACTGACCTGATGAACTTACAGTCTAAATTAGCTTATAATATAAAATGAATAATACATTACAGAAGTCAATATGTAAGTGTAGAATATGTAGAAATCCTAAGAATATTTTTTTTTTTAAGAAACTATAAGGCTAATGGATAGATTAATGGGTAAATATGATATAGTGGGGAAGAATCAGTGTGGCTTTTGTAAAGGTAAATCCTGCCCCACGGAATTCTTGAGGTTGCTTGGCGGGGTCAGTAGGCACATAGATAAACATGAGTGGTTAAACATTGGAACAGGCTGCCCAGGGAAGTGGTGGAGTCACCATCCCTGGAGGTATTTAAAAGACGTGTAGCTGAGGCGCTTAGGGACATGGTTTAGTGGGCATGGTGGTGTTGGGTTGGCGGTTGGACTCGATGATCTTAGAGGTCTCTTCCAACCTTAATGATTCTATGATTCTATGATCTAGCTGGGGTAATCTTGGCTTTCCCAAGTCTTTTGACACACAAACATAGGAGTAAAGTTTGTGAAAGTACTTGGGGTTTAAATATGCATTTTGAAAATTCTGTTAAGTACCTGTTTACATCTTCAGGTGCCTAAATGCTGTCAACAAACTGCTCTTATGATTTTACAGTATCACCATCTTTGAACAACCAACATTAAAACAAATTAACACATCCCAGGAACCTGACGCCAGCTTTTCTATCATCAGATTTACTGATATTTTGTTTCTTACTCTGCACTTTTCTCCAGAGCTATAGCTTTAATTTTTTTCTTGCAGGTTTTCAGTCATATTCTTGCAGATTTGCTTTATGAAAAATACTGCACAATATGTGACTTTCTAAGGTAAAGTTTTCTTTAAATAACTGATTTAAATCAGACAATCAGACCTGGCTATAATACTGCCAGATTAGATAAGATAATAGATAAGGTGATCTATCTGTCTTTGTTAATTTTCTCTGAATTTTATTTATCTTCATTGACAATCAGGTCTAAACCCTACTGATATTAACTGCAGTCCTCCAGCTGACTTTTGGGTTTTGCATCTGGTCATAATGAAGAGGCAGCTGCACGGTGCTGATAATATTCTTGTATAGTGAGCCAAATTAATCTCTAATTTAACCGTGTTCCTTCCATAGAGATGCTGCAAATAAATTAACTTGTGGCATTAAAAACAGTTATTGATTTCATGAGAAACATGTCTGATTTGGAAAATGGAGATAAAAGGCAAGGTAGTGAAACCTGCATCAGTTAAATGATCAATATAATAACAGAAACATGAAAAAGAAGTACAACAGGGAAAACAATAGAGATTTTTTTGAAGTATCTTAGTTTTATGTTATGCTTGTCTATTATACCTGTCGTATCAATCAGGGTTTTTAAAATTTCTTTGTGTCAGTATCATGGTAGTTACCATTCAGATATAAACGAAAGCACACAATAGCTATGATCTGGGGCTTAATGCATGGCACCCAGGGGCATGTTCATTAGTAATTTAAACTGCACTGCTGGCTGGTTGCAAATAAATGAAAATGGGTATATTAGGTCCAATTTACAAATATCCGTCACATTGAACAGAATTAAAATTTGGTTTAATTGCACTTTGATTAAACTGGTACAAACTATTGGAAGAGAAGCTTTTATTGATTTTTAGAATGTTCTTATGCCTCTAAAGTTACTACAAGAAGAGAAGCCAGTTTTAAACTGAATGAAGGTTGTCAAGACAGCACTTTTCATATTTTTTATCAGATAAAAATCCCAATTTTAGTTGTCCTTAGAGCACAAAGTGTATGTAAAAAAGCAGTCTGTTCTGCGCTGATCTACATTCAGAAGTCTTCAAAACTGGCTGTATTAATATTAAGCCTGTCAGTTCGTGATTTCTGACTTATGCTATCACTTAAGTCTCTACTTTCTTTTGCTGGTTGTGTGAGGGACTCTCAATTAGTAACAGCACTTCTTATTTTTATAATAATTTTATGGAAAGAATATTTTTTTCCAGTTATCTGGATGCAGTCCACCACATGCCCACTGTTCATCTAACTGGGTTTGTGTGCTCTTTTTTACGGTAACATCTCAACCACATCACATCGTAAGCGGAGCAGTGCTTAAGACCTCCCACTCTTCATGTCCCTGGGTGCATCACAAAGGTGGTGCCATTAGCCA
Organism: Pygoscelis adeliae; assembly: GCF_000699105.1. NCBI lineage: Eukaryota > Metazoa > Chordata > Aves > Sphenisciformes > Spheniscidae > Pygoscelis > Pygoscelis adeliae. The sequence continues at coordinate 3,825,891 of NW_008824243.1, forward strand.
GAGATGCCCACAGAAATCTGGTACTAAGGAGCATGGGTTTTAACCTACAGGAAATACACGGACTCCAATTCTGTATAAAAAAAGCAATGCATCTCAAAAAAGCACGTGGCTACTTTAGGGTAAGTAATTATTCTATCTATCTGCTAATGTATTTTAATGTATCCTTTAAAATTTTTTTTTTCCATCTCTTCAATTTTTTTATTCTATATCCCCATGAACTTCTCCGGTTTGTGTACATGGCTAAGGGGCTGGTCCCAAACCAGGTATTCCCTGGTGTGAGGGCCTCGAACTGCGATGCTGATGGAGAGATCTCTAAAGCCAGGTCAGCAGCAAGGTACCAAGGTAGCAAAACTGAGGGGAAAGTATTTCCCGAACAACTTCCATGGCCCAACTTCTCGGTCTAGCCTTCGGCTCTTACAGGTAGTTGCTGCTCCTGTTTGGTCCCCAAGCACCTCCTTTCACCTAGGGAACTGCTCCGGCAAGTTCTTACAATGCTTTTATAAGCATTAATATATATGCTTATATATTAATATGGCATTATTAATATGCCATAAATCGAAAAGAGTTGTGTAGTCTCTGAAGGTGTGAGACCATTCAGAACATTGTTCAAGAACTACTTCTGACAATTTTTCTTTTCCTGAATCTGCCTTCTTTTTTTGATATGACTGACCTTCTTTCAGCCTTCCTGAAGTCCGAAATATGTCCTGGGGCTTCTTTTCGCAACCTCAGATAGAAACGTGGCTGCTGAGGAGCATCAATCATGTCCATCCATAATACTTAATGTTCTAGTACCACATCTGCTGTTTAGTTTTGCTTTTAGATTTAAGCACGTTATTAACATACACTTGTAGTTAGAGCTCCAATGTGATGTGGCCTTTTTACAGAAACTCAGTCAACCTTGGCTGAGGGAAAAGGATTTGTTCCCAGCATTATTTTTAGAAATGTGATGCACTGAAACCTATCTTTAGAATCTGTCTATTGTAATTTTTTTTCTAAAATAGTTTCCTTTTTCTTAAGATGATCGGAATATGTCAGGCATTTTTGGCAACAATTAGTGACTGAAATTGTTGATGTAATTTTTTTTAAAGGCAAAAGATTTGATCAAATAATATTTTTGTTTCATGCATAATATAATAAAAATGCACGTCTTGAATTAGAAGTAAAATTTTGAAGTAGAATCTTTAAATTTTCATTCTTGGAATAGGTTTGGTTCTTTTGGTGTAAGTGATGAAGGAGACCAGGAGAGACCAAAGAGAGAGAGATGCTCTGTTGCTACTGTTACTGATCCACGCCATCCTGCCCAAATTTCTTACGTTGACTTGTGTGTTACCAGCGTATTACCCATGTGTAGGGACTTGCTTGTCCTGTCTCTGCAATCTCCCTTGTGCCAGCACGAGTTTGTGTTGGCCGTGCAGGAAACTGAACCGGGGACTTAATCCAAGTTGAAACGGATCCAACAGCAGCAGGAAGCAATAAGCTCCCCAGACCAGTTTGGCCTCATAATTGCTTTTGCCAGCAGAAGGAGAGGTTGACGTAGATGCAGGAATGAGCAGCAGCAGAGGGAGGTGAAATAACTTCTGGCTTATTTGATCTTAAAATAAAACTGGTGAGCAATCAAGCCTCTAGAAATGAGGGTCTGGGGATGAAATCTTCCTCGTCGATTTGCGTAGTACCCCAAGCAGAAGAATCCTGACACTTTTAGTTCCTTCTCATTAATGCAAATAGGTTATATCTTTTGTTGGTTTACTATTTCTAACCACTTTTCCAGTATGTTGCCAAGTTTCCCGACCTATCCCCTACATTAGCTTTATTCTCCTTAGTATTGCTGAAACATTAAAGTGATTGTAAAGGGATTTGGTGCACAATGAATATTATATTCCTTTGCGAGTAGCAAACCAATACCTAGTAGGGGTCGGGCTCTTTACAGTGTCTAAACCTGTTGTGGGGTTCCCAGCTGCTGAGTGCAGTTTTTAATTAGACGGCTGGTGACATCTGGTGCCAAGATTACAGAAAGGAGTTCCCGTGGTAGGTGAAAGCTGGTCCTTGTTTGACAATGAGTAGATGGTGGAAAAAGGCTCGTGACTGGGATTATGCTGACGTTACAGAATGTATGCATGCCTTGCTGGGAAGTTCTCTGATAATTTTTTATTTACCTTGTATATGTGGCTACCTTTGAGATGAAAAGTCTTGTAAACTGGAGTTTTTTCAGCACGAGTAATAAACATTTAAATATCACTCTGCGTCGTTGTACCTCTTTGTAGAAAGCAGGGCAAATCCTATTATTTTAAGTCAACTTAATTATTTTGAAATAAAACTGTGAAACCAAACGAAAATTAGCTTTTACTTAACGACTCTTAAACTTGTAAATTGAGGCAAAGAAGTTAAATAACTATCCAAGAGAGACTTCGGGAACTGGTATCGGCCCAGATTAGAGTCCATGAGAAGCGTTGATCTCACACAGACCTCAGCAAATTCTGCTCTGCCTTCGCCTGGTTGTCAAATTATTTCAGAAAAAAAAAGGCAATCCGGTAGCGTAGGTAGGAAAATGTCCACCAGATGGTGCTGCATGATAGCTAATGGACCCATGCCCAGGCGGGGAAGACAAATAAAACCACTTTGGCTTTGTGAGGTCCTCTTAAAAGGATTACTGATAAGAAAATTGTCATGCAATTGGCGCAGGAACCGAAATAATTGCTGAAATGACAACTTTTTTCTTAGAATTGGTACGGTATTTTATGAGCAAGTAGCTTTCCTCAATCTTCTGTGTCTTTATTGTCACAAGTCTGCTGAAAGTAGATGTAAACAAAAATGGCTACTCTATTGAATAATATATATTTTAAAGATATTTACACATTATATGAGGATACAAAAATCTATATTCAAGATTACATCTCATGTCTAACAACTGTAGTTAGGTACTCATACTGTAGTAGGAGACAGTTTCTTACCAAAAAATTTAGCTCATACATGTTTGTATAAATTTCTCACATGATTTAGCCATTATCCATTTCAGTATGATAATTTGGACTTGTTAAATCCTAATTATTTTGTACTTAAATACAGGTATTTATGTTGATAGCAGAAACCACTGTTGTTGCTGAAAGAAATCTGGTGTAATATATGATCTTGGCATGAACCTTTTAATGTTGCATTTTGCACCTGCCTCGGCTCTTGATAGATGAACAATACTGACCCATGTGGCATGTGCTACAATGACCTTGCAAGGACATGAATCAAAAAAGAAAAGATTGTGGCTTCACAGCCCGATGAAAATTGAAGGATGCTGTCCAGACTGTTACTGGGAAGTAACCATTCAGCGATAACAGCTGTAAATACAACCTGTCTCCAGAGTTTTAAATGGAGGCAACCTCAAATGCCTGTTAAGATACATGTCCAATCTGATCTTCTGCTTGTACTTCCTAGCCCACCAAACTTCCTTATTTTGGACAGATTTTGTTGTGGATTTTGAAGGACTTCAGTTGAGGCACTCTTACTGACCTGTGTGAGACCAAGACCTCTTCTGATACATCCAGTGCCATGTTACCTGACCAAGAGGTGAGCACCCTTTGGAGGGCAGCTGCCACTCAGGCTTTGCCCACGGCAATGCTGGAGGGGGCCGGAAGCCCCTTCCCAGGGTGAGCTGTCTCTGGGGAGCCTTATTTAATGTTTTATAATGAACCTTGGACAGCCTCTGGTTAGAAATACGGTCATTTTTCCTGAAGGAAGTGACAAGAAAGTTGGCTGAGTGGATTTTCTATATGTTTGTCCCTTTCAAATTTCTACTCACACACACTTATTCATGTCCTGGTGCTTCAAATGCACAAGTGATTTAATACTTTCGCAAAGCTTCAATTTGGAAAGTCAGGCTTAGGTAGCCTTATACGTCCCACTAAAAGCAGGTCATTGAATTGTTCGCCATTTCATTCTTTGTACGTAAAGGTCTCATAAAAGACCTTGAAGGTTTTGTGATCTTTTGGCAGTAACAAGACTGGAGATTTGTAGGCTCATGGATCTTTTTTTTTTTTTTTTTTTTTTTTCCCAAAGAAGTTGGGAATAACCTTGTCAGCCTTAGACTTGAACATTTTAAAATTGATTTTGAAAAATTTCCTCCTTTTTCCAGTAGAAAGCCACCATTCCATGGTGGATTACTTCATTTTTTTGGATTCTCAAATACATGCCTAAATATTTGCATGTCTTTTTGTCACTGATTTTTCAAGACATCTGCTTGTCACTAGTTTTTCTTCTGAGGAGAGACATTTTTATTTCATGATAACACACTTTGGCCATGTCTCAACTCCTATTGCTACAGTCAGACTTTCTTTGTATCCTTGTCTAATTTCACCAACATTTTTCTGCCAATTGTGATTTTCCATTTTTTTCAACACACACACAAAAAGGAAAGATTTTGACAGTAACAGTCTTTGTCCTGATTAATTGACCAGTTACCTCCTTCCTACCCTACCAAACAAAAAGGCTGCAAAGTTTATCCCTTACCTAGTATATGTATATTTGAGTGCTGCTGCCTCCCAAGGCTTAATTTTCTCTTGTCCAAAACTTGATCTTCACTTAATAATAAATGTGAGAAAAGATTGTCATAAATTAAGCATTTGTTTCATTTATGTCCCAAGACATATGACTGTATCCGTCCTTTCTTCAACCCAACTCTGAATTTTTGTGAGGTTGTTCATTTTTCAAATATTGCGAAATAAAGCATTGAGGAGGAAATCTCACAAAGCTGAATTTATTTTTGAAGTATATCTGTTTGCCTTAAATAAGTTGAAATCAAAGATTCAGTTTAGTTTAAGTTTGTTTCTCTGAGATGTTGTCCTACTTGGCCAGTCACCACAGAAGCATAATTATTCACACTGTTAGTTGTATCTTTCTGCTTTTAGTACTCTCACATTCCCTCCGCTTTCTTATTTACAATGTGTCTTTGGCTTCCTCTTCATCATTCTATGACTATTTCATCCTCTACCACTAGGCATCAGCATTGCTCTCACTATTTTTAGAATATTTCCTAGCTAAGAAATGCTGCTGTTTCACTTCAGCCACAGCAAGGAAATGGTTCACTAGGGGACTCCAAGGCTTCAGTCCGCTTTTCTGTAGCAAATGAACTTGAACACTCTTAGACCAAAGTTTTAAAGAAAACTCAAGATGCATAATTAGCTGGTGTCTACTATATATGTGTATTATATTCATATGATCTGTGTAATGAACATACCAAAGAACAGTCGTACTTGGTGATTTACAAGGAACTGTTTCCAAAAGCTCAAAAACCAAATGAAAGCAAATTCAGGTGGAGGGAGGATTTGAACAGAACAGTGAAAATAACAATTAGGAGCCATTCAAGTGCATTTTACAAGATGCCAAACCCACAGTCCAGTGATCAAAAAAAAAAGGGTTCTCTGGGAGTATTGTGGAAGATCATAAAGTAAGAATTAAGAAACAATCAGAAAAATTAGGGAATGTTTCTGGAAAGGCAAAAGGCAAAGGGAACAAATCTGGAAAGACCAGAAGGAGTTCTAGTGATCTGAATTGTCTGACAATGGTACTGGACCACTTTAGGTGCAGTTGGTTGAATACTTAATTTTAATGTGGAAAAGACAGAATTGCTTATTACATATTTCTGTTCTCTTTTGGGGAGGAGTTCAGCTAATGGGGATCATATTCTCTGTGATAATGCAGAAATATTTTTCATTCTTGGAGTAATTAGGAGGAATTTTAATAAGAATATGGTCTTGTATCCTCACTTTAGAGGTCTTTGGACAACTGGTGTTGACTGAGCAAATGTTAGGATACCGACCAAGTCTAAAGATGTTGGAAAAGAGCAAAGAGTAACTGAATTGCCTGGTGATTTGGATACAATTTTTTGTATTTTTGTTGTAGTTGCAGAAACGGCTATGGAGAGCAGGCGGGGCATTTTTAGAGGTCGTTGCAGAGCATCCCAGGCAATAGGAAACCTGGAAGTGTTGCTGCTTTATGATGGAAAGCCAACTGACCCATAAATCCCACTGCAACCTACTGGGCAAGTCGCCACAAGAGCTAATATTAATCTGCGAATGTATAAAAAAGAGGAATATCAAGACCTGAATTAAAGAATAACACTGAAAATTTGGGAAGATTGAAGGAAGAGCTGCAGGAATGGTTAAAGAATAGGAAAACCTAGTCTGCCTGCTGTTGTCTGAAATAACGGGAGAGCAGGATTCCCCAGAGACGTGGAGAAATGAGATGAGCCCTTGAAGCAGGGGTCTGAGATGGTGATCTGGCTCAGGCTGGCTTCCTGCAGAGCCAGGTTTGGTCCCTCAGCATCCACGGCACAGCTAATCTGCACCTGGGCAAACCAGTGATAAGTGTTAATTGAGGCAGGAATTAATTTCTCCTGGTTTCTCTGTGCGGGTGTTTTTCTATTGCAGCTTTTGTTCATTTTGAAAAACAGTAAAAGCACTTTAGGTAATTATTTGAAAATTTAAAATATTTGCTCTGTAATTCATTTCTAAATGAAAAAGACTTTGCTTTCAAAAAATTAGTATGATTATTGTTTTACTAGATATAACCAATGAGTAAAAAAATAGACAATTATATTCTCAACACAATATCTGTTTATCATTCAAGCCTCAATGCTTGAATGCACTGTGGAGCACTTTTTGAAGTGTTCATGATATCCATATTTATGAAAAAACTTAGGACCGGTGGAACATTTAGCCTTAGTGAATAATGAGCTTGTCTATAGAAACCAACGTAGGAACTTGTACTTTCAACCCAACACACGCTCCACATTGCTCTAACATGTTCCTCTGAAGGATGGTAGACATCTGTGATAGCACAGCCCTGGGCTCGAGCGCGTATCTCCCTTGCAGGCACAGTCAGCGCTAATGTATTTACGTGGCTTCTGGACTGCAGTTTGCATGCAGCTGGCTTGAAGCATGGGCAGAGCAAACACACAGTTGCATCCATCTGGATAGATTTGCCCTGTGGTACTGAAAAGGGAGGCACCAGAACAGCTTTCCAGCTGTAGCAGGTGTGGCCAAGGCCCCCCCAGAGTTCTGACTTTCCTCTGATTCGTATGAAACTTGTTGAGCCGATGATTGGAATGATATGATATTGCTTCCTGATCTTGACGATGGAAGATGTCCCCTGCCTTTTGTCCTACAGAATTTTAGCCAAAGTCAGTGGGTTCAAGCATGGCGAGAAGAGAGCCTTGGTATTTTTGATGGCACCAATGCACATCAGAGAGACATTACTAGGAAACTCCCTGGTCTGGTACGGCCTTCTGATTACTACCCGCTATTGGTTGTACAGGCTGGCAGCAATGAGGTTGCAGAGAGAAGTCCTGAAGCGATCAAAAGGAACTTCAGGGCACTGGGGCGACTGGTTGAAGGATCAGGAGCACAGGTAGTGTTTTCCTCAATCCCTACAGTGGCAGGGAAGGATGCTGAAAGGAACAGGAAAACACTCCTGATCAACACGTGGCTCAGGGGCTGGGGCCGGCGGGGGGATTTTGGGTTTT
>NW_008824243.1:3833457-3833780 GCF_000699105.1 Pygoscelis adeliae
CACAGGGGGAAAAGGGTCATTGCTCATGAATTGGCAGGGCTCATTGAGAGGGCTTTAAACTAGGTTTGAAGGGGGAAGGGGACAAAACCAGGCTCCCTAGAGATGAGCCTAGGGGTGGCATGCCGATGCTGTGGGCGTAATCGATGGCCCAGCTCAAGTGCATCTACACCAATGCAGGCAGCATGGGTGGCAAACAGGAGGAGCTGGAAGCCATTGTGCAGCAGGAGAGATATGACTTAGTCGCCATCACAGAAACATGGTGGGGTGACTCCCACGATTGGAGTGCTGCAGTGGATGGCTATAAACTCTTCAGAAGGGACAGG
>NW_008824243.1:3836424-3837274 GCF_000699105.1 Pygoscelis adeliae
GTGGTTAAACATTGGAAGAGGCTGCCCAGGGGAGTGGTTGAGTCCCCATCCCTGGAAGTATTTAAAAGACGTGTGGATGAGGCGCTTAGGGACATGGTTTAGTGGGCATGGTGGTGTTGGGTCGACGGTTGGACTCGATGATCTTAGAGGTCTTTTCCAACCTTAATGATTCTATGATTCTATGATTCTGTGGTTCTATGATTCTATGATCAAATTCGGCTTTGAGCATGCTGTTGTCTTGCTGGAAGTTGGGAAGCTCTTTCAGGGTATCCTCACAACAGCTTATCAAGGATGCGCAAACCTCCAAATAGATGCAGTTACTCCAAATAGATGCAGTTTATTCTAATTGAATAAAACGGGTGTTATTTCGTTTCTGTATTACAGAAGAAACTAAGGCTAAGTGTGTGTGTGAATGAGAAATGTGTGTGAATGCATGAGAAAGAAAATGAATTTTGCAGCAAAGGTATGCCTCGAGCTACTCTTTCACAGCAGGCACTTTAAGTTCACCTGGTCCACTTACTACCAAACTGGCCATGAAAGTCAAAACACAGAATTACTTCAGTTCAGAAGCCTTGCAGACATAATGGCCTCCTCCAGGGTTGGCTCTGCATCCCATTTCCACAGCCTGCGAAGGGCGCCTCGGATCACCCTCTCTCTGCATGCTATTTGAAAATCCTTCTCCATTCTTCATGCCAAAGCAAGAAGCCTCCTGTGTTGTCCTTTCCCACTCTCCTCTGGATTTTATCTCGCTTTTGGGAGAAAACTGATTGACTGGAAGGGAGGGGAGCTTTTCTCACCCAGCATTTCTGAGCTTCTGATGCTGTTGCCTTAAAAAAATCATAGGCTCACT
>NW_008824243.1:3837285-3844584 GCF_000699105.1 Pygoscelis adeliae
ACTATCACCCCCAGAGGCTCCCTTTTTACCCTATCTATGTGGGGAGGGATTGCCATGGCATCAGCCTTTGCTGATTCCATTTTGTTCCAAAGGCCCTTACATACTGCCACAAGGAAGGAGTCGTTTGTGAGGAATGACATCAGGAAAATTATCAGATAGAGTTGTCATCTCTTTGCAATGTAATACAGTTTTGTTTAGTTAAGCAGCAGATGTATCATGAAATTAGACTTCATAAAGCATTTAGCAAGTAATTTCTAATGTTATTCCGTATTTGTTTAATCTTTACAGGGAGATTTTCTTCCTTTCCCTGGGTCCAATTTAATTTAGAACAAAAATAGTCTGGATTTGGCAGGACAGAAGCCCTAAAAAATTAAATTTTTTATGGCTTCTGGATATTAAAAAAAATTGAATCAGGCACCTTATGAGCACATTGGTCCTTCCTCTGCAGATCTCCTTAAATTTGCCATATGACAGTATAATTTCCAGATACTGCTGCTTGGTTGGAAAAGAGTAGATCACATGGAGAACTGGTATAGGTATAATTATTAACATACAGAATTCTATTGTGACACCATTATAAAACTTTAATTATATTAAAATGGATGGGTTTAGCAAATGCAGGCAGCGGAAACTATTACATTACGCACACAAACTTTCTGCTGTCATCTCCCCCTTTCTCTGCCTCATCTTCCCACTGCCCCTCTTTGTCCTGACGTGGATGGTTTCGGTAGCAGGGGTGGCTGCAGGGAGCTGTCAGCATCCCGAGGATTATGTTGGTGGTGGTTTCTTCCTTCTCACTTTAGGATCAGCTTGGCATAATTTCTGTACGTGCTGTACACCTTGCTCTTTCTTCATTGGTTCACGAGTCCAATTTGCATCTGAATGAGCTATATAGGGTGTGTTTTACGTGTTGGGTGCTTGGTCTCCTGTGGCTGCACTCCTCCAGGCACTCCTCCAGGCTGCGTTTTTATTCTACAGTCACCGCATAGAATAACCTCTTGTTGTCACTAACTGTTAGTTACAGAAATATGTATGTGTTGCACCATGCTCTCATACAAAGCTAAGCAAAAGCTAAAATGAAGTAGGTTATAGTTACCTGGTCGTTAGATAATTGCTGCTACAGCTAGACAAGTTAAAACAGAGCTCCAAGCGGGCCAAGATTAGTTCAGACAAAGCCAGAGGGGTCTGGAGGTCTGTGCAAACGCCTCTCATGTCTCTGAGCAAAAGCTAACCGAAGGTGTGGTGAGAGGCATGGTATTGCCCCTGCATTTTAAGCTCAGTTTTCATTGTTACTTGCTTTATGTGTTACAGAAAGACTTGAAGATCCCGATTAAAAAGAGTAATTCACTTCTATTTCGGTAAAAATATAATTTCATCCAAATGCTTCGAAGCAGAGTAGGAGGTTTATTAACAAGCATAAAACCCCTTTCATTTTTCACCAGGAGATTTGCAGTGCTCTTTGCAGAAAAAAAGAGGCTCTCTTGTTCACTGCTCCCTGTGGAGATATTACAGACTCTTGCTAGTAAAATGTGACATAACCAAATATTAAAAAAGAGTACTTTTTCTTGAAACAGTAGGGAGAATTTGTTAATAACTAGGCGCAAACGTAGCCAGTTCTAATAGCTCAGGAAATCATTGCTTTGCAGCTTTATTACTGTATTTATCTGCCTTGATATGTCACCATTATATTGCTAACATTTTCCTGAATTTATATTGCAGGTTATAGCTTTCCAAGTGCAGTGAAGCTGCTGCAGATTTACATTGCTCCAAGTGTACGGAGAACAGCCTCTTAAAAACTCCACCTATAACTAAAACATGTAACACACGGCTTCTAACACTGCTACACAAGTGAACAGCGGTATGTTTCTACTCAGGAGGCTTCAGATTTCTCCATGAACTGAAAAATATGTTAAAAAAATAGTTTTCGAGTTAATTTTTTTGCAGTTTGCAAAGCACAAATTCTCTCCACTTCTATGGCATGGTATTGCCCTAAGAAATTTTGGAGTCATCACTGAGGGCTTTGCTTCCAAGAATTTGTATATTTTCTGCTTTCTTTAGTTAGTTCTGCTTTCTTTAGTTCTTTAGAGTTATCCCAGAAAGCTCAAATGGTCACTGTAATATCACTAAGTGTATTAAAGATACCTGCTTTCCAGAAGGTACATTTAAGCCGTTATAAGGCATGATATGGAGAGTTGCTGTGAGGATGCTAATGAAAAGTCTGACAGCCATGAAACTGAAGAGGATAATATGTGAATGCAGCAAGCAGCAAAATAGCTGCATATTTCAAACGACACCACAATCCCCGTTGAAGAGCTTTGCCTCTGCTTGGAAAGTGGTAATAAAATGCTGTATTCTTGTTCTGGAGTTTGGACTCTGAAGAGGGGCTGCAAGTTGGAGCTTTTCATGTTCTGAATACGAGGCGGGGATTTTCAGGGCAACCTATTGTCTTGGTATCAAAGTGATGCTAAGCATCCGTTTACTTAACGTTTGGGTGCCTTCTGCCAGGTGCAGCCCCAGGGTAGGATCCTGACCCCCTCCACAAACCATCATGTGAATTAAATACCTAAACATGACTAGAGGGCTCCAGACTGAGAACAGGGCAGGAGGGAACGGGGAGAGGAGAAGTGTGGTGAGTTTGCTACTCCTTTCAGGCCTGATAATGAATTACCCACTTTAAGGCACCACAGACTCAGCAAAGCCTATGCTAGCCTCTTCTGTTCCTGGGGTACTTATCGCTGTGTAGACTTTTTAAGTTGTGGCTTTTGTTCTGTGGTAGACCTAAAGCTCCTGCAGGTACGGGGAATATTTATGATCCGTGTATCCACCGTGATCAGATATTCCCCTTCCCTCTGTCTCTTCCGCCTCCCCTGCACAATTAACTGTTGCATTGTTGCTTGTTATTGCAGGGGACTGAAATCTACGTGAGCCCTCCAGTCATACCCTATGAACTGTGATTTGGGTGCTCTCCTAGACAGTAGGAGATAGAGGCTTAAAGTTTCTTAAGCTGAAAGGATCTCTCTCATTTCCATGTTAGTGCTTGCACATAAAGCGGCCTCTGCATAGCTCTGTGCAGTCAGGATGCAGGTTTTTGCTCATCTGTCCAAAAGCAAAACCACAGGTACTTAGGATAAGCGTCAGCACATGCCTACATCTTGCTACTTAGACTTGAAGCACCCACCGAAAACTGGAAATAGATTTAACACCTCAGTAATAGATCATCAGAGGTTTGTTAACTATGAAGAGTCTTTCAAGGCTGGAAAGATGATTGATGTTACCTCAAGAGCCATCTGGGAAGCACTGTAGATTTCTAGAGCCAAGACTTATGGCTAAGATTTTATGTTTTGATTAAAGGATGATTAAAGAGCCCAGAGCCCAGCTCTCCCAGAAAGGGAGAGCATCTTCTACAAACGTAAATTTTCTGGGTAATCAGAGCAACCTCAGAATATATTGCTGGTATTTGCATGCTAATACTGTAGCTAATACTACACCTTTACTTTCTTCTTCATTTAATTTGTTGTAAAAAAAAAAATCTATATTCCTTAAAGCAGAACTGTATGGACACCTGCAGTTATCAGGTGAATTCCTACACCTCACAGAGCAGAGTGTCCCATCCAATTTTTTAGACTGGAAGCTCAAACACAAATCAGAAAGCTTTGTGTTTTTAAAATTACTAGTAGAGTGCTAGCTTGACCTTCTTGCATGTTGCTGCATAAATACTGATAAAATGCATAATTGTAATAAATATGCTTTACTAAGCTCTAGCCTGGTACTAATGTGAGTGGTTTGATTGATTTGGACAGGAAGCTGGTATAGTCATGTACTGCTGAAATAATGGCTCTTTATTGTGATGATTGCTATTTACTGGTTTGTTTCTTTATTCATGTAGAACTGATGTTGTGTATATGGCCAGATAGTGAAAGTATCTAAGAAATAATATTAATCAAGCGGTACTTAAGCATATTTTAGGTTGGTATGGAAGAACTGTAAGTATACTAAAGTTGCTAATAAATCTTCAGCCAAAACCAAACGAACACAAATTTTTGGAAAAGAAAAACTTGACTTCAGAAGTCACACAATTATTTGGAATTAATCACACTAATTTTTTGCTTGAATGCACTCATCCTATCCTGGTGTTCAAGCCGCAATATTGCACCAAGTGAAATAAGGACATCATGCCTAATTGAAAAACTCATGCCAGAATTTATTTTATTAGAAGCAAATTAAAAAAGTTAGAGAAAATGAATCATTTCCTAAATTAATTAATGTATCACTTACTAGCTGTCATTAAAACCTTGTTAATTTCATCCAGTGACAAAGCTAATTAAGAAGATATATGTGCTTCTACAAACTAATGAATATTTTAAGCACTTTGTTCCTTTAACATCTTCCTCAATTGGTTTAATAGACAATGGCAGCATCGTGTCATTCTCTGCCGGCCAGAGGAGCCTTCCGTGACCTGGCACAGAGCGGTAATGAGGCACTGCAGGCAGATCTAATAGCAGGCAGCCCCTCTTGGAAGTGACAGCTCTGTCAGAAAGCCGAAGGGTGAAGACAGAACTTCTGAGCGAGGGCAGATCTTCCTCATCATCAGCACATGGCTGACGGCAGAGACTAGTAATAAGTCTACTAACTTAAATGCAATTATGAAACTATGGAAATAGTAAAAGCCTTGTCTGCTTGCTTACCTATGTAAAATATTCTTGTTAGAGGATTTGTTCTGTTGCCAGCAACACTTTCAACAGGCGTGTTTTCATACGGGAAACACGTTCTTCTCCTGTGCCCAGCATTATGCTCTTCGATTGCCTTATAAAATATTTCTTTTACCTGTCAAAGTGTACAGTCTCTTTTGGGATGTTTTGTCAGCAATGTAGGTGGAGATTTTACTCTGATAATCTCTCTATGTGATTATTTTCACAAGAGTTTAAACTTTTTTAAAAACACAAAAATATGTGTGACTAGCAAGATCTCATATCCAGTTTTGTAGTGTAGCCATGTAGAAATAATGCAACTATTAAAACAGACTTCCCTTTTATTACATTTCTACAATAATTTAAAAGCACATTCCACTATTATTCCCTTCTTCTTCTTCTTTGCTTACTCTTCTTCCCCAAAATGAAAAAAAAAAAGTCATGAAACCCCTCTCTCCTCAGTCTTACAGATATTACTTATTGCTTTCTGAACCATTTTTGAAAAAGATTGGATATTATTTTGAGCCTGGCGGTCAAATTGTAGATGTTGTTCACAATATTTTATGTACCTAGAATAGCTGAGAGATCATTTCTACACCATATGCCTTCCATCTTGCTGACATCTTCAGGCTTTTAGTCCAAATGCCTTCATCGACACTGGCTGTAAATGCTTTTTAGCTGGTGGAGATCTCACCATAAAATTTTGTACGTGTGTGTGAATGTATAGTGAAGTGGAGGTTTAGGAGAACAGCCTAATACAAAACAGAATAGTATAGGCTGTCCATTATCAAGGAAATAATAACAAATTAGTATAGCTCTTACACACTGAAAAACAGAAAATTTGGCCGTTACTGTATAAAGAAAGTCTTGGAGGAAGAAGGTGAATAGTACAAGAGGGAGGATATCCTCATGATATAAATAAAATGCAATAGTGAATGGAATCTGAAGCCACTTCATTGTTTGTGCCATACGACTGGGGCGTGGAAATGTCTGGCAAAGTAATGTAACTTGGCCGTTTTTGATGTGTCTCACCAGATAAACCTAGAAGTTACAGTCAGAGAGGTAGCTGGTCTCCTTCTGCTCTAAATGAAGAAGTCAAGAAAATGCCTTCCAAAGCCAAGAGTAACTCCCGGTCAGACTTTGACCTGACAGCCATCACCCTTGTTCTGCACTCTCCGGAGAGCCTTCCAGCGCTTCGCACGCACAGGGAGGCAGAGGCAGCTCATGAGTAACCTTGCAGAATTAGGGCTTGAACTGTAGAGGCATCCGAGGTCTGCTGCTGATGCAGTTTGAACTACAAAGTGGATCACGGGCTATTTCTGCACTTAAGTCATTGGTTTCTGAAAGCAGTGGTTTCTACCCCACTAACTTTCTATATTCCACTGTGCAGCATTTTATAAGCCTCTAGAATGTTACCAAGATTGCTGTAAGCCAGAATTTGTGGGATTTTTAGGTTGAAAGCAATTTTGTTTTATTGAGGAGTAAAATAATAAAATGCTTTTTTCCCGTGAAGCTTGTCAACATGCATTTAGGCAAATTAGTTTGGGAAATTCTTTGCTCATTAATGGAATGGAAAAAATTGTTTTTGAGTGCTCAGCTTTTCATTAATCTGGGAAATGATTTGTTTTTGTGTCATCATGACTGCTTTCACGAAAACAAATACAGGCTTGATGGACAGGATTTTTAGAGATGTTGTCTGTATACAGTCCCCAGTGGCTTTAAATGGAAATCTGGCTGCTTGGTATAGCTGAGACTCTGTCCACTTCATCCTACTTCAGAGACTAATGCTTCTGTGGGAAAGTAAAGAGATGAGTCTGGGGTCTTACTATTTACTAGTGAAAACACGTAGGCTCTTCATAGCATTTGTACACGCACACAAGCACACACACACACAAATATGCTCAATTTGCAAAGACTGAAGTAAAAGCTGATAATATATTCCTTCTTTTAATAAGTATGAAATAGTGGAGAACAATCACTTTAACTAGAGACAAAAATTGTAAACAAAATTAACATTCATTAAATGGTTAACATTGCATATATAGAAATCTAGAAAATAACTTGGTGCCAGGCTTATATTATTATGATTGCCATGTCAACCAGTAATCTTAGCTTTCTTGTTCTCCCTTTGTCTTTTTTTGGGGGGGGGGAGGTTGGGGGTTTTTTTTGCAATTTTTCACTTTCAAAGTGGAAGCGTTTCACTTGCAAAAAATCAGCCCTTTCCAACCAAAATAAATGTTCCAGCCAAAAAAAAATTGCTTCCTTTCTGATTGTAAACATTTCATCTATGGACCTTGTTTGTTTGATGCTTGTACCAGCTCTCGGACAATTGATCCCTCATCGACAAAAATTACTGCAGGCTTGAAAATAATAGCAGCGCATTGAGACACTTTCCTAGGTCCTCGGTCCTCCTGGGTGGGCTGTGGAGTGACTCCTTCAGCTATTCACCATGGCTTCTGCTACCAGTTGTATCAGCAGATGATGCTCCGTGCTGTATTGTTCAAGATGTGAGTTAATATTCACAGTCTCTGGCCCCTGCCTGGCAAACACCGCAGACAGCTTGCTCGGGGCCACACAAAATTCAGTAATGCTAGTCTTTTTGTCTCACTTA